>NC_050576.1:171463459-172089709 GCF_011100635.1 Trichosurus vulpecula | reverse complement strand
CTAGAAGGGGCCAGGCCCAAGAGTGAGTTGACTCCGTGTTTGAATTCAGTTTTGAAGAGGAAGAGAATGCAGAAACTAGAATAACCCTTCTTCAGGATTGCTTTAAAGTTTCACCTCCAGATGGTGTGATAAAGCCTTGGATTTTGAATGGATTTTTTTTTTCTTGTCACATCAAAGCCTTTCAGTGTGGGTCTGGATACTTATGTATAAATTTGAAGCCTTCTAAACCCAGAGTGGGTGAAACAAGACAAGTAGAGGTCAGGCATGAAATTGGCCCATTGTCTGAACCGGAGAGAAAAAGATGGTTAAGTTGTAATTCCTTGGTGGAAAATAAGTTACTTTGGGTGGTTTGTTCATTTGTTTTTTTTAGTGGGAAGATGGGGGAGGTGGGGAAGGAAGGAAAAGTGCCCTTTAAACTGTTTTATGTGTAGCAAATGATGCTGGTTACTCCACTGCCCACCATCCAGGAAAGCTTCTGATAATTTTAATATTGCTGCATCAACCAGGAGCATGAAGGTGACATTGAGATTTGATATTGGGGCGTGGATGTGAGAGATTTTATTTATCTAGGGTAATGGAAAAAGCATTCAATCTGGGGTTAGGGATCCTGGGCACAATCACTAACTGACTCTGTGACCTTGGGTAAGTCCCTTAACCTCATCTGTAAAAGGAGGGGTTGGGGTGAGATCATTTTTCCCTGGCACAGAATAGTCCTAAGACAAAATCAAACCTGGGAATGATTTCTGGGATCCTCAGATTTACTCTCCAATTTTGACCCCTAATCCAGATTAGACAGAAATCATTTTAGTATGTGCCTCATCTTCCCCATTTTAATTTCTCTTCTAATTTTGCTGAACATGCATTCAGACCACCTATTCTAGGGATAGTTATATATGGTATGACCAATGGTTAATGTGTCCAAAGAATATCATTCTCTGCCTTATCTCCTACCCCGACTTCTTCCACTCCCCTAATAATATTTGGGCTGGATATTTTAATGACTGCAAAAAAAATGAAGAAAAATGTTTTGAAACAGATTCCAGGAATTTATTTTAGCCCTTTTCCCTTCCTCTCTTTTCCTCAACCTCCCCCCCTCCCCCAAGAAACAAAAATGCTATTTATTTTGGGAATATAATCCAGCCTAGAGTAGGCTAGAACTAATGTGGGTAAGAGTCAAACACTATCTGGAGTAAGATACAAATCAATGACTTTTTCACTCATTCAGTATTTGTACCCATGTTTCAGTCACTGTTATTTAGTATAACATAGCATTTGACTTTGTTTCAACTCAGTGCAGGAGGCGGTTGGTTTATTGACATGGAAAGGAGGATCTTGTTTACAGTTACGTTTAAAGTTTTATTTAGGTAATGGCTATTCGTTTCAAAAATAGTATCCTAGTCATTTCCTAGAGGACTTGTAGATACAGTAAGTAGAACTGTACCTAACTAACTCACGTTTTTAATTTTTTGGTAGTTTAAAAAATAGTTGACAGGGATGTGCAAAAGGTACGGATTTGCCATGTTCAACTTAGATAGCCGTCAGAAATACCTGCGGCCTGTGTAAAGTTTCCCCGGAGAAGGGGGAAAAATTGCATTAAACAACCGATCTTATTACAGCCTACAGTCCCTTTGGCTTGGATTCTGAGAATTGACTTTTTGAAAATTAACATTGTCCTATAATTTTTTTGAGGGGGGGATGGCCTTACCCCTTTCCTGATCATGGAATCACCCCCCCCATCTCTACCCCCACTTCATGCCTTTCATTGTCTCTTCATTTTAGCTCCTTTTTTTGAGAGTGTAACTTTAATTTTTGCATTTTGATGTGACAGTCTGAAACCAGTTTTTTTTTTTTAAACTGGTTGTTTCTTTTGAATAAGTATGTACCTGTCTTACATTTTGTTCGCAGAATGGAAAATCCACACCTGTTGTATTTCTCTTGTAGACAAATATCTAGTCATTGACGGATCTGTTGGTAGATACATTCGTCATTTAATCTTTATGAAAGGATAGTTTCTAGAAAAAGATTTTTTTTTTGCTTAAAAAAAAAACCACCCATAATCTCTCATTTCTCAGGTATATGTTTTAAAATAGGTAACATAAACTAGAGCCTGGCTTACTTTTAGTGGAGTTTTTAAAACATTTTAATAGAGTGGTTTAGGGAAGTAGGTTTTTGTGACATTTAAACTATTACTAGGTGAGCATCATGTTACATCACTACCAAGGTGAGGTGAGTCAGTGAAAAAAGAAACTGAAATGCTCTTTTTCTTGGGGGTGGGGGAGCAAAAATTCCTTTCTGAAGTTTTGCCTTTTTTTTTTGGCAGAACTGAATCAGATTCAGACTTACATTTTAAAAAGGCTGCAGTTTTCATATGAGAGCCAAAGCTTCAGAATAAGTAACTTGTAGCAGTATTCATTCCACCCTCTTATGATAAGTATATCCATAGATTTATGATATTTAAAAGCATAAGAAAAACTAAAACTAACAACTTTTCCCCCCTTCTTCCCTCATCCTCAGTTTATCAGTTCAAAATCCATCCCTCAAAAAAATTGGCAGAAATGGTTTTGTGGGAACTTTCTATAGTTTAAGAAAAAAATCTCTGTTGTGTTAGATTGCATTTTTCTCTAAGTATGTAGTCCCGCATGTTCTCCTAAATGGAGAAGAAAAAACTTTTGAGTTTGACACCCTCCCCCCAAGTTCAGTTTCAGGTAACATAATGGGGCCTAGCTTTCACTATCCCTGTTACTGGCTTTCTTCCTGAATTTACCTTCCTGATTTGAAGAAAGGTAACTTCTTTCCACCCCACCCTTATGAAAAGATCCCTGCTTTTTAAATGCAAGGTGTGTTTACCTGGTATGGCATTTTAAATGTTTATTTTGTTTTCCCATGTCAGGCTTTGAAGTTGTTTTTGGGCAGCTTCATCAACAGACAAGACTCATTTTTTTTTATATGCCGTTCTCTAATTTTTAAAAAAAAGAAGAATTTGATTCACATTTCTTTGTGGATTGTTTTTTTCTTTTTGAAACCCCTCTCCCTTCCTTTGTGTTTTATTTATTGGGGTGGAGGAGGGGCAGGGAATGAGAAAACACCCAGTTACCTAAAGCTGTAAGAAGCTTTAAATTTAATTTGCAGGTTATAATTTTTTTAAACCCCAGATAACATTCCCATCTTTTCTCCCAGCAGTGTGCCACAGATGAGAGAGCAGGTAGCATTTAGTATTCAGTGTTGACTTGAGGAAAAAAGCCCTTGCCTAAATAATTAATAGCAAATAATATCTTCTTTATTAAGAAAATTACAGTTTGGAATACCTGGTTGGTTTATGGAAAAGATCAATGTGTTATTACTTTTCTTCACAGTTAAGCTGGGTCAAAGTTCAGGGTACTTGTGAGTTGCCTAGTAAGATTCTAAAGTGCTGATCTGGAATCCTGAGAAATGAGTGATTCGTAATTAGGTGCTTTCTTGGTATTTTTTCTTTTCTATTCTTTTTTTTTTTTAAAGTACAATATTAACTTCTTCTCCCGTTTTTCCCCTCAGATCGACCCCAAAGTTGCATTTCCTCGTCGAGCACAGCCCAAGGTAAGTCAGGAGGGTGAATAGTAGGATTTTTTGGCACGTAGAGAGTTGGTGCCTGGCAGTTCAGGTTTCAAATGGGGAATTATTGGTAATGAAAGCTTTTGAAAGCCCAAGCCTACGGCATCTTAAAGGGTATCAGCATATGTCCGTGAAAGTACAGGAGAGCAGCTTTGTGTGTCTGATTTAACCAGCTTGAAGTGGATGGATTCCCCGGTGCTTGACTCTTAGAGAGAGAGGCAGGAGGTAAGGGTGAGTGAGCCTCTTCGTCCGGGGCATATGGCTTGATCCAGTGTCTTGGTTATTATGGCATCATGTTCAAGTGTAGCTCAGATGGCATTGGGAACTAACTAGTGGTACCTTCTTAGATGGGGAATGTTTTCTTTTGGAGCACTGCTTGGAGAGTCCCTGGGCTACCCCTGATGTACCATGAAGAACTTTTAGTTAGTCACATACCTCTTCCTCAGAAAATAAATGTGAAGAGCTTCACAGGCCTTTCTGGACCTTAGAAAGGTGATGATGAATGTATTTGTTTCAATCTGATTGGATAATGTTACACTCTGCTTATAGGCCATCCTTGGAAACTAACTCTGTGTGTGTATATGTGTGTGTGTGTGTGTGTGTGTGTGTGTGTATGTATTTGTGTATACAAGCGTGCTCATGCTCTCGAGTGCATGCCAGTCGCTGGGCAGAGAACTTTTGAAATGTAACCTTGTACAAGTGGTGCTAGAGAAGCTGCTTGAGGGACTGAGACAAGACTTGACTTTTCCATGAGTATGTAGGGCACTTTTTTCCTCCTGTTTAAAAGTAGCATTTAGATTGCCAAGTTAGAAGGAGAAAACAGTTACGTCTCATGTGACCACAAAATCAGGGATTTAAGATTTATGTGTTGAACTGAAAAGTTTCCTGTAACTTTCTATATGTGATTCAAAGGGGCGTGTGTGAGAGAGAGTGTGTGTGTGTGTGTGTGTGTATATGTGTATGTGTGTGTACATGTACGTACATACACATGTTCACTGTGTTCCTGGGGCTCCATTGGTGGAAAGAGAAAAGCTGAGACTTCTGATTGTGAGCCAGAAGAGAAGGGACTGAGGAGCAGCAGGCAGACAAACTCTATTTGTTTCTTTAGGCACAGTCTCCCTGGAGCTGGGGAACATTTTATTAGTGTGTGGAGAGGCATGGTCTTGCACATTTAAAAACCCACCCAGGAAACATAGTTGGTTGGCATGTGGTATGATGGCCTAAGGACTGCATGTATGAAGTAAGATGCTGGTGCTTTCTTTTTTAAATGTAATTTGTATCATAAAGGAATTAAACATAAGCAAAAGTAGTCAAATATTTTTCTCCCTGCCTCAGGGCAGTCTTTTCAGTTTGAGTGAATACTAATTAGTGAACCAAAGGGCAAGGTTATTTCTGTCCTCATCAAAAAGTTTGTACTCTAAGGTTTTATGGTTTTGGGATTAGGCCGTTGGATTAGAGTTGTACTCCAGACTGTGTGGCACAGAATTTCAGGAGTCCATATAGAATTAGCAGTATTTCCTGCCTTTAGTTGAATTGCTTTTTCTCCATAAACGTGGATCTTCAAATTTCCAGGTTACCCATTTGATTGCCGAGAGCCAGGGTCAGATTACTCCAGAAGGAAGCTGGGGAAAAAAAAAATCTCACTCTAACCCTGGGTGGGCTCTGGTCTCCCTTCCCCCTACACTCTCCCTCTCTCTGTTCTTTTGTGTATGTATGTGTGTGTGTGTGTGTGTGTGTGTGTGTGTGTGTGTGTGTGTGTGTGTGTGTGAGAGAGAGAGAGAGAGAGAGAGAGAGAAAGAGAGAGAGGGAGAGGTGGGATACGATCATTTACTTTTACAAAAGTGTGATAGATTGCTTGATTTTTCAGTGACCCACTTCTGGACCTGGATGAGAGATAGAGTTTTTTCAGGCTTCTGAAATATCTGTACAAATGTTCTCCACCTATGTAGTATATTTATAATTGTATCTTTGGACCCTAAAGGCCTCTCTCTGAAATGGACAGTTCTTCTTGAGATACCATTCACAAATCCCCTCGTCATGTGACGTCATCTCACTGTGTCTTACTTTGCCAGTTTCTTCCTACTAGACCTCCTCAAGATACTTCTTTTCAAATGTGCCCGTCTTTACAAAACCCCAGTGAGGCGAGTGAACAAGTTACAGGGATCTATGAGCATCCTTTTTCTCTAGGGTGAGAGTGCAAAAGATAGAGCAGAGAGGATGTGACTTGTATTGTGGTTTACTCAATTCCCACAATTCCCTTTGTTACCTAAGTTATTTCTTCTTTCACCTACCACAGCATTAAGGTCATTCATTCAATTCAAGAAATATTTATTAAACAAATACTGCACTTAAGGTTCTGTGCTACCCTCCGTGTACACAAATACGACATGAAAAACATTCCTTGACCATGCTTGCATCCCACTGAGGGGTCAGGGGGTGGGGTGGGGAAGTGGACAGTGCGGACACAGAACATGTACAACTAAGTAAATACGAAGAATATACAAGAGAATACAAAATAATTTCAAGAAGGAGAGAGAGTTTATAACTAGAGGGAATGAAAAAGGCCTCACATGACTGGTACTAGCTGATCTGTGCCTTGAAGGAAGCTAACATTGCAAGAGGTAGAGGAAAGGAGGGGAGTATACTCCAGATGTATGGGGGGTAAGGGTGATGCCTGTACAAAGATACCAAGGCTAGAGGCGGAATGTCATGTAATGGGCCAACTGATGGAAACAGAGTGTGTAGTGGGAAGTAGTGTGTAGAAAGACTAGGAATGTTATTAAGAGACAGATACCAGGCTGAAAATTTGGGGGCCTGGTCACTAAGATACTGTATCAGAATCCCAGCTGGAAGGAACTTCGGAAAACATCTAGTTTAATACATATTTGACCAAGAATTCTTTCTCTGCAACGTAAATTAATAATATTCTGTTGACAAAATGATTTTCAGTGGGAATATAGAATTTCCAGCATATGCTTTTGTCTTCTATAATAAGGCCTTTGCTTATTTAAGAATTGCACAGTTAGAGAGATAGGCTCTGCCCATTGGTCTTCCTGGGATGGAATGGCTGTCAGTGACATGTCAGTGTATTTCAGTTCGTTGTGACAGAGGGGCTTGGATTTAGAGCCGAAAGACTTGGTTTCCAGGCCCAGCTCTGTAACTTCCTTGGTCAATGCTTTTGGATGGGTCAAGCCACTTTTCCAGACCTTGATTTCCTCATTTGTGAAATGGGAAAAATTATACTTTCATGGCCTTTTCTCTGGTGGTTATGAGGAAAATGCTGTTGAAACATGAGCCATCGATTCCAGGACTCTCTGGATGGTTTACCCGACTAATGCTGAGAAGAGGACTACTGTGTAGACGAGTTCAGGCAAGATGGCAGGGAGAAAGTGTAACTTAATGCTGAAGAGAATTAGTGGCAGCCAAGAACAGATTTAATATTCGTCCTGTCATAATATTCTTTAATACATTTTATAAATAAAAATCTGTTTTGATCTGCTTTTTAATGAGTTGCTGAATTAAGGATTTTAAATTCAGCTGTTCATTTATCCCCGTAGTGTAGGAAATGATCAGTGTCTACAGCGGAAAAGTACAGTTGGATTTTATTAACTAATTATGAGGGTCGAGTCTTCAGAGGCTGCTGGACACTAATTACCTCAGTCCGTTTTGATGAGGATGTATGTCTGCTCCACAGCCTCATCTTTCTCTTGAGGATGCTTTCATTCTTGTTTGGAATTATTCTCTGTCTCTCTCTCTCTCTCTGTCTCTCTGTCTCTCCTTATGAATTGAAGCTCTCTTGTGAAACTGGGTTTGGGTGGCACCGTTGTTTCCTTCTCCTTTTTGATTGTAAATAGTAGATATGCAGCCTTCTCTTCAGCTTGTGTGTGTGCGGCCTCTAGACCTGAGAACTTGAGAGGGGTCTCTGGGTTTGAGTAGTGTGAGCCCTAAGTGCTACAGTTTGGATTTCTCTAGCTTCTCATGGATTCTCCAGATACTTTTCCCCTTATTTCTCTGTGTGCCAGAGCACTGGGTCATGGAAGATTCTTTACCTTTTCCTTATTTTGGAAGGAAGGAAACTCAGTGTTGGAACCTGTTCAGGTACCCTGTTGCTACCTGTGCCTCCCGGTGGAATGTCAGCTTCTTGAAGGCAAAGATGGGATCTATGCTAGCTTTTTCTCCCTGGGTTCCGGCTGCACAAAGTGTAAAAGGAGATGAGGCTTGTTTGATTGTGTCTTTTATTTATGTGTGCATGCATGCATGTGTTGTTCTCTTAAATGTAAGGTGCTCGAAGACAGGGAGCATTCGATTTTTGTCTTTGTCCCCCAGTGCATAGTATGGTGTCCAGCAATTTAGGTGCTGAAGAAGTGCTTGTTTTAAATTGAATTCTTTCTCTTTTCTATAACTCATTTATCATAGAGCCAGGTTATTTGTCAAGGAGGGGAGCTTGGGTCATCCTCTTCATTTTTCAGGTGGAGGAACTTGCCACTCTGAGAGGTCGTTCAGAGAGTTTGTGAAAGAACTGGGACCAGAACTCAGGTTTTCAGCGGGTGTTCTTGTGGGATACTAGATCAGAAAACTCAAGTGGTTCTGGAGTCTCTCTATTGGACTTATGCTCTCTCGGCTGTCATTGTTCCCTCCAGTGATGCAGATTGCAACTCATTCATGCCTCTTCCCCATCATGGGACTCTTGTCCAGGTCCACTCATGAGTTCACTGCAGGAGGCCCACCAAGCATGGACAGTAAGGCTTTCTTCATTATCAGGGCCACATTTGGGCTGCCCACCCCCTGCTCTTGTCATGTGACCAACCCTTCTTTTTCAGTCATGTTTTCCTATTGCCATCCAGTGTGGTACAGTGGAGAAAATGTTACATTTGGAGTTGGAGGACCCATATTTGAATCCACCTCTGCCATCTACTACATGGATGACTTTGGGGGAGTCACTTCACTCTCCTGGGCCTTAGTTTTCTCATCTGAAAAATGACCTCTAAGGGCTCTTCCAGTTCTAAATTTATGAACCTTTTAACTTGAGGTTTGTCTTTTTAAGTTCCTTATTTGTTAAATGTCATAGCCAGCTCTTTCACCTTGGGCCTTGTGTTCTGTATCAAAATCATTTTTAATTTTTCAGTGACAGGTGTTCTGTGACTCACAGTGGCATACTGCATAAAGTATTGGACCCAAAGTCAGGAAGGACTGGGTTTAAATTTGACTTCAAACACCTATTAGCTGTGTGACCCTACGCTAGTCACTTAAGCTCTGCCTCAGTTTCATCACCTGTAAAAATGAGGGTGATATAATAGCAACCACCTCCCAGGATTGTTGTAAGGATCATTGCATTTTGCAAACTTTAACATGCTATTTAAATGTTAGTTGCAATTATCATTATAATTATCACCATCATCATTATTATCATTATTCCTACACAGTGGTATTTTTTTTTTAATGGTCTACTATAAATGAGTCCTTTTGATTGGCTTCTGCCCTTTGTCCTCCTACTCCCTCCCTTGGGTTCACTCTGTTTCTAGTATATTCTAGGTGACTTAAGGCATTGTAGAGTTTGGGACTGGAAAGGAACCTTAGAGATCAATTATTCCAACTCCTTTATTTGACAAAGGAGGAAAGTGGGACCCAGAGAATTGAAATGCCTTGTCTGAGGTTGCACAGGGAGCTGGCAGTGGATGTGGGATTTGAGGTCTCTTGCTTCCCTCTTGCTTCAGGTCCCAGACGAGTTAGGATTTCATTGGAATTGAGTCCTTCCTCCACTGAATACAGGGAAGATACATCCTCTGTGACTTAGTGGAGTCTTCCAGAGGTTCTGTGGGTAAACTTACGCTACTTTAAGTGGTGGATGACATGCAGCTGGCATTTCCAGAATTTGTTGACTTGCTCCCAAGTTTTTAGTTCCCAGAAAGAATTTGGTGGCATGTATTTGTGTCCTTTGGACACACTAGAAATCTGGTGGATTTGTACCTAAGCCCTGAGGTAAATAATCAGAGGGGCACAATGAAGCATGACAGCAATCAATGTCATTTCTACCATTAAATAGCTGTGTGACCTTGGGAAAGTCACGCAACCCTTCTGTGCCTCACTTACTCCATTTGAAAAATGGAGATGCCCTTGCAAGGTTGTTGCAAGGATAGGATTACATATAGCAAAGTGCAATGCAAATGTAAGGGGATTGCGATACAAACACTGCATGTTATAAGCAATTGCCTTCCTAGGGAAAAGGCCAATCCTCAAAGCAAAACCTGAATGAACTTGCTGTAGAGTTTCCCTATCTAAATGGGATTCTTTGATTTTAATGTGAAGGTCATGAGCCCCCTCTAGAGAAGCAAAGTTATTTTACTCTGAAATTCTTTGGAGCAGGAAAGGGAGAGCCTTGTGGTCAGAGAGAGCCGGAAGGAAGGGACCTCTTATGGGGCAGGATTCCCACCTTGAGCGATTCCCTTGAAGTGGCATCCATTTATCATTCTTTATTCTGCATTATTAAACCCAACAACCTTGCTGGGCTAGATGCCATTCAGAGCCTGAGAAACACACAACATTTGCATCCTGAGAGGCAGATTGGTGCAATGGAAAGAACGATGACTTTGGAGTTGGAGGATCTAGGTTCAAATCTCACCTTTGTGACCTTGGGTAAGTCACTTGGCTTCAGCTTCCTCAATTGTAAAATGAGGGGATAGGACTAGGTAGCTTTTTCCATTCCTTCCATCCCTGAATCTGCAATTTCCTCATGCAACTGGATCTGGTATATTTAGCGCTCTATCCATCCAGAAGGGACAACATGGCTTAAAGAGATGGAGGGCACTGGACTTGGATCCAGGAGACCTGGGTTCAAATTCAGCCTCTGATAATAATAGTAGCGTTTATATATTTGTAAAGCACTTTACGAATATTATCTCATTTCACTCTCACAACAACCTGGGAGGTAGATGTTGTCATCATCCCATTTTACAGATGAGAAAACTGAAGTAGACTGAGGTGAACAACTTTCCAAGGGTCACACAGATAGTAAATGTCTGAGGTTGGATTGATACTTAGGTCTTCCCGACTCCAGGTCCAGTGTTCTATCCACTGTGCCACCTACTAGCTGCTGATCTTTACTCACTGCATGAACGCAGATCAGCTACTTAACTTCCTGGAACCTCAGCTTCCTCATGTGTGAAATGGGAAGAAGAATAATTGCCCTGCCTATTTAACAGGCTTGTTATGAGGAAAGCACTTTGTAAACCTCAAAGTTTGTAAATGTGACCTTTTATTATTGATCCATTCATTCAACAGCTAGTGCCCTGGTGCATGATAGGTGCTTGATATATTGTGTTTGTTGACTGACTGTCAATATTGAGCTCCTGCTGTGTACAAAGCCCTGGAAGATACAAAGATGCCTAAGTCCATAAGCTCCCTCCTGGAGGTTATATCCAGTAGAGAGATGAGACATAGCCACAATGAACTACAATGAAGCTGTTTTTTTTTTCTTTTTTACAATTAGACTGTTAGTGCCGTAAAGGGACTGTAAAGAGAAAGCTATAAGATTTTAGAGGAAGGAGTGCTCACTATTTATTGGTGGTAGTGATCGAGGTTTGAGGAACACCTGGTAGGAGAGGTATTGTTAGAAATAGATTTGAGAGGATAGATAGGATTTTGAATGCTGGAGATGGAGGGCATACCAGGCAGTGGGCACAAGGAGGCAGGAGAGTATTGGAACATATTTAGGGAAAGAGTAATAGTTTGCTTTGAATAAAGTTCAAGGTATCTGTAAGAGAACAGTCACAGATAGAGCTAGAAAAGTGCCTGGGACCAAATGGTAGAGGGCATTGAATATCAGAATAAAAACTAGTAGTTGGGATTTTATTAAGTAGGCCATGGGGAGCCATTGTGTATATTTGCTGCAGCCATGAATGGAGCTGAACTTTCCGAGGTCACCATTAATGAGGCATCGTGGGAATGCCTAGGAACTTAAGCCTTCATTTTGAGCTGTCATCTCTGGGTCTCAGTTTCCTCATTTGCAAAATGAGGAGGTTAGACTCGACCTAAATTGATGTCCTCTGAGGTCTGTTGTACCAAAAATGGGAGACTCTAGAATCAAATATGTCACTATCTAAGACTACTTGATAGGGATATATCCAATCCTAAGTCATCCACTGATACTCCTTTGGTCTACCTGTATGCAAAGGTGACACTGTTGCTGGGGCACATGCTTTCATTTGTTTTTCTCCCCCCAGGAGCAGGAATTCGTTTTCTTGGACACATCTGTATTGTCAGGCAGCCACACTTCTAGCCAGTGGTACACGGGTTTTGAGACAGCTGGCTAGCATTTCGAGTCCCAGTCTGTGGCGTGAAACAGAGCAAAGCTGACTGGCTCACATGGGTTCACAGATGGTGCTTGTGACCTTGGTCTTTATTAAAAAAAAATCCCAATTACTCACCAGCCACAGACTCGTACTTTTCAGGTGACTCTCGTGGTTGCCATGTACCATGTACCTTTGGCTTCTGGCCATGCTAAAAGGCAACCTCAGAATTCTTTTCTCCTAAATATTTGTCCTCCTCCCACTTTACTTCCCTTCTCTTTCCCATCCACAAATGATTATGATGCAGAAATAATTCTGAAACATTTTTCTATCTTCTCTTCTACTTCCTCAGTGTTGTACACCAGCCTCTAAGCTGGCTGAATAATGTTCTTGTCCATACCTCTGTTGGGATGCAGATTTTGTTTCGTTGTTAGCTGGTAACCATTTCATTTCAACATACTATCTCCGAGTGAGCTCAGGGGTCAGATTTCATTGGGCAGGGTCTCCTTAGTGATTTCCACCAATGGTCATCTGGGGTATGTGAGCAATGGTCAGACAGACAAGTGTATAATCCCCAATTCCTGCTCTCCACCGAGTCATTATTGCTGGCGCTAAGAGCCAAGCACATGCAAGTGTGAGGGTGAAACGAATACGATGAGTCAGGGAAACAGTCCCAGATGACATGTCCTGGCTTGGGAAAGTTCAGAGAGTCATGTGATGGATCTCTAGAAGGGACCTTAAGAGATCTCCAAGATGAGAGTATTGGAGCAGATCAGCTCTAAGCCCTTATGTACCTTTAAAGCCTGTGGTATTGTGACTAAAGCTTGTTTAAGTCTTTCATTCTATAGATGTGCAACTCAGATCTAGTGAAGAGAAAGGACATGTGGGTAGTAACAGAGCCAGAGAACCCAATTCTTCTGACTCTAAATTCTGTAACCTTTCCATTGTACTCCGCTTTTCCTTAGTCTTCTATCTGATTTGGATGGGAAATGTGAAAAAAAAGCATCCCATCTTGCCCCCCCCCTCCTCATGTGGGGGTGGCCTCATTAGGGCATTGAAAATAGGGCCAATACCCCAAGCTATCCAGCTTCTTTTTGGAGGTTTAGGGTAGAAGTGCCTTAAACCTCCCAAATCCCCCAAATGATTCTAATTTTTAAAAAAAATCATGGCTTGGTATATTACAGTGTTTTGAATTATCCTCTATTCTCAGTTGATTGCTGGGGCCATATCCTGGGTCAGAGTTGTGCAGGGCTAATGCCCTATCTCCCCTTCCCTTTGGGAAGACTCTTTAGAGAGGCTGGGCCATGTGCTGGTGGCCTGAAGGGGAGTTGACTTTTCTTGTCCTTGCTTTGAGGTAGGATAGTAAGGAAGAGGAGAAAGAGCCTTTAGTGCATTCCATCTTTGGGATCTTTCTATTATGTGTTTATTTGGTATCTGTTTATTTTCGTGTATGTTATCTCTCATCAGGATACAAGCCTCTGACCAGGCCAGAGACAGTTTCCACTTTTTCTTTACATCCTCTGCACTTAACATGAGGCCTGGTGCTTACTAAGGGCTGAATAAATGCTTGTTGATTGATGAATAACTTGGCTAACCTTTTCTCTCCTACCTGGATGATCTGTTTGACCTGTGTAGACACAAGTAGTTATAGATCATAGCCAGAGCTGCCGGGGGCCCCAGCAGTTATGTAGTTCAGCTCCCCCATTTTGCAAACGAGGGAACCGAGATCCAGAGAGATGAAGTGACTTTTCTGAGGTCACACAGGAAGGAAGTGGCAGAACCAGGAATCGAACCCTTGTTCATTGATTTCAGATCTGGCCCTTTCCACTGTACTGCCTTCGCTCCCTCTGGAGATTGGGAGCTAAAGTTGGAAACAGCACCTCGGTGTTTGTGAGGCTCCTGGTCTGAAGTTGCTTCTCTCCTGAATAGTTGGTCTTTATCTGCCTGGGGGTAGGTCCACTAATGACTGATCTAAAACCATCAAATTCATTTATTTGTCACTGGCCATGACAGGCAAGTTAATCCTAATGGATTCTTTTTTTAGCCTTTTGTCTGGGAAGAGTTTCTCCCAGATGTCCCCAAATCCAAGGCAGTAAAGAAGCATGTAACTTTTATGGCAGGGGGAAGATATAAAAAAACAAAGGGGGGGTTGGTGGTGTATGTGCATCTGTGTGTTCAAGAGATACTGAAATTCAGGTTGAGGTGAGGAGGGTGGAAAGGGCCAGCCAGTGAACAGATTTATTTTTTTCTTTAGAAATCCATTCAGCACCATAAATGGCTGTTTCAGTTTCAATTATGTGACAATTTCAAGGGTTTAGAAATATCTAATAAAATGGGCTTGATGATGCAGTCTGAGGGAGAGAGCCCTTGAAAAGGTGCAAAAGAAAATTCCTAGGGGTCAAGGGATTCTCTTTCCTTCTTCCCTGGGTCCTCTTTCCTCTTGGTTTTTGCATTTTTATTGTTTTAGGGGCTGAAAATTTTTTTTCGAGACCCTAGCCTTCACCAAAATGACATTCTTTCTTGGTCCTTGCAAATAGGCAGACTGCAGTCTAGTAGCTGTTTTTCTTCTGGTCAATGCTGCCACATTGTAAACTAATTTCAGAGCAGTGTGTATATATGTGTGTAGTGTTGGAGAATACAATGCTTAAGGGAAGGACCTGGGGGTGGGGGAGGAGAAGGAAAGGAGGGAAGCCCCTCAAAAATGGCTTCTTTTCTTCCAATCGGGTCTTTTGATCAGGTCCCAAAGAACCCTGAGCACAGGGAACAATAGGAAGGAACTTTAGACTGACTACAGGGGCAAAGGACTGAAAGAACTAGAGTAACAAAAAGTGAGGTTGAGTGATGTTAATGAGGGGACCAGGCTGATGGCAGGGAGGGGATGGAGGAGACTAGGTAGGAACTAGTGAAAAAGCAGTTCCCGTGACTTTTAATTTAGGTTGAATTTCCTATCCTTCTGTGCTATTGGGGTGTGTGTGTGTGTGTGTGTGTGTGTGTGTGTGAGAGAGAGAGAGAGAGAGAGAGAGAGAGAGAGAGAGAGAGAGAGAAAGTGTGTGTGTGTGTGAGAGAGAGAAAGAGTGTGTGTGTGTGTGTGTGTGTGTGTGTGTGTGTGTCTTACAGGCATGTTTCTGTGTCTTATTTCTTGTGCTTTCTGGCTGAAAGTTGAATGGTGAGAACCTTGGTTCAGGATACTTCAAATGTGTCTTCCCTAGAGATTCTGGCTTCATGCCCCACCCCAACCCCATCTTTTCTCTCTGCCTGCTAAGAGTGAAAGATTATTTTAAAAAACATTTTTGAGTCTGAACCTAAACACCAAATAAAATGAACATTTTCATACACAGAGTGTAGGACAGAAAAAGAAAGTTGTACGTGAGATTACAAGTCTTTTTTCTGTAGAGTTTGCTTTTCTTAAATGCCTAATAAATTCAACATGTAACTTTCAAAGTTGTCCTGTTACTCTATGATTCTTTTTGACCTTCTGTTCTCTTCTGTGTATTAAAAATATACTTCATGATTCTCTTTTCCTTTTTTTTTTCTACCCTTTTTCTATACTATCTCCTTCCCACCTCCCCGACAAATGGGGGGTGGGGTAGGAGTCTTTGAAACCAATATACATAGTCAAGCAAAACAAATTCCCCCATTGGCGGTGTCTTACTCTTCATCTTGAATCCATTATCTCAGTCAGGAGGTTGGTAGCATTTATCATTGGTCCTCTGAAATCATGGTCGGCCGTTGCATTGATTAGAGTTCTGAAGTCTTTCACAGTTGTTTGTCTTTACGGTTTTATTGTAAAGTGCTTAGCCCAGTGCCTGGCACATAGTAAGTGCAATAGAAGTGTTGGCTTATGTTATGATTGTATACGTTGCTCTCCTGGTTCTGCTCAGAAGTGAAAGTTTTAAGCCAAGAGATATTTTATTTCTTCTTCTGGCTACCTGGTGCAGCGTTGGTCATTGGCACATGAGGCTGACATCATGGAGCTAGGCACAATTGGGATAGCAGAACTGTCTGCCAAGAGAGTTCAATATCTCTGTCTGAAATAGATACCAGGGACAGGGAAGGCGAGCTCTCGCCAGCTTTTTGGTTGTGTTTTTTTTTTTAATGTCCCAAACTCAGAACCCTATTAATATCCGTGGTTAAGTGGAATGTTCAAATGGGTCATCTTGACAATCACGTTATAAATATTTAGTCCCTTGGAAACCACCCTCTGTATTCTCATTTGTGTAATTCTGCAAGAGATGGAAGGAATTCCCAGATTTTAAGGGAAAACTACAACTGCTCAGAGAAGATGAGAGACAGGGCTGGAGTGGTGGTAAGAGGACTGAAAATAGAGTCATTGGACATGGGTTTGAGTCCCAGCCCTTCTCTGTGAATTCATCTGTTAAATAAAGTGATTGGACTAGGTGATCTCCAAAGATGCTCTCCAGCTCCAAGTGTTATGAACCTATGGTTTCCAATAGGAACTTGAAAAAGCTGGATATTTTCCCCTCATCCCCTGATTTGACTCACTGTGGGAACCTGGATCATTGCTTTCCACTCAGTGCTTGCCAGCTCCGTGCCCAGCTGAGGGTGAGAGCTTCCATCTGACATTTTCATTGTAACTTTACAGGAGTGGGGATGAGTAGGGCCCAGGAAATTAACCAAGGCTTCAAAGAGAAAAAAAGATGCTGTGTGTATTACTGCCTTTCCTAATGTCCCCTTTGTGATTTAGGTATCACCTTTGCAGGTTAAGGCAAAAATCTTTTTAGCCTATACATAATAAAATGACAACAACAACAAAACACTAGGAGGCACCAATCAAGCCTGTTGTCTCCTTTTGAGCTACACGAGGGGAAAAGTGCATTGTGCTCTGTGTGTGCGTGTGTGTGTGTGTGTGTGTGTGTGTGTGTGTGTGTTTGTGATAGAGAAAGAGAGAGAGAGATCTATCCTCAATTCTAGGAACAATTAGAAAGTGATTTTCTGCAAGGCTGATGTATATGTTCTTTTCTCTCTATGCCTGTTCCCAAAGCTAATCATTGGCTTCAAGAGCTTCTGACTTGATGAAGGGGCCTTCAGCAAATTTAAGTGTGTTTGCATTTTTCAGATATGATCATACAAATCTTATGTTTCCCATGAGAGATCCAAGCTTAGCAAACTTTTTCATGTACTAACATACCTCATTAAAGTAGAATATTTTTGCTAAATAGCCTTGAGAATAAAAGAGTAGACAGAAGCAAACTTAGGGTTTTGCTTTTTTTTCCCCTGCTGTGGTCATTAATCAGTGTAATATCTTTATTCACTCCCAGATTTTTTCTTTTGGGTTTGCACACCTGAAGATTGGACTGGCTTGGTGGGGTGGATCTCATTATCAATTTTTCTGCTGTACTTGCTGAAAGAATTCAATTAAAAGTTCTTCTGAGCTGAAGTCCTGCTTGGGCATGGTATATTTGGCAGGCTGCCACGTGGGCATGTTGTGATTGCATTTATCTTCAACTTGTCCTTCTTTGCCTAGAGTCTGTGGTTTTGCAGCATCAGCTTTCCTCACTAGAAGGTGTCTTGTTTAGATAGCCACTCCTCTTCAGCAATACCCCAACCAACTAGATAAAAGAGGTGCATGGGGAGCCTACCCAAAGCTTCCCTATCCAAGGTGAAAACTTGCAGCAGCTTTGGAGCCCTAGAGTTAAAGGTGGTGTCAGAAGGGTTATGGTTGTGGATCTGCCATGTGGGTGTTCCTTCCAGGGATGTAGATTGCAACCTATCTGGTGCATCTGTTGTCTACGTTCTGGAAATCCACCTGGGGAGTAGAAGAACACCCAATACAGGGAGAGCCCTCTTTGCCTCTTTTTGTATCCCTAGTGCTTAACACAGTGCCTGGCAATAGTAGGTGCTTAATAAATGTTTATTGATTAATTGTCTCATGTTATTGACAAATAACAGAGGGAAAATGACACAAAAACTGAATGATTACTAAGGTTTTAATATCTTTTTTAGGGATGGGGGAGCTGAGTTAAGTTAAGCCAGTTAATAAGCTAGAAATAGGGAAGGGCAGCCAAAAGTACTGTAGAATGAGGCTGGTGACCTTGCACAGCCCTCCCTCAGTCAAATCAAAGTCTACTGGAAGTAGTGTCATCATCTCCCTGATGTCATGGTCCTCTTTGAAAATGAAGGACCCATGTTGGATAAAACAGTGGGAAATACTAACCATGACTTGTGGTTCACAATAGTATATGCCACATGTGGTCCCTGCCCTTTGGCTTTGGGATCTGGGCCATGCTGCTGAAGCACAGGCATGGATTTGTTTGCTTAGCTGTTAAGATAGCTGGGCCTCAGGTTGACCTCAGGATCACCTTGGCTGGTCATTGTTGATGCT
The DNA here is from genome assembly GCF_011100635.1 of Trichosurus vulpecula. Classification (NCBI taxonomy): domain Eukaryota; kingdom Metazoa; phylum Chordata; class Mammalia; order Diprotodontia; family Phalangeridae; genus Trichosurus; species Trichosurus vulpecula. The sequence continues at coordinate 172,071,493 of NC_050576.1, read as the reverse complement.
GCTTGAACCAGCATTAGGTATGGCCACAAGTCATTTACAGTTGCAGTTCTTGGGCTGGCTAGCCCCTGTGATGATCAGGTACTGATGGTTAGCCTTTGGCTTACACCATTTTGATTTCTAGCTATTTTCCAGGCTGCTTGAACAGTGAGTCTGGTCCCAAGCAGTTGCACCAGCTCTTGGCCAGACTTCCTCTCCTATGCTTCTTCAACTTCTGTTCTTCAGTTGACATCACAGTGATAGTCTGTCCACCCATGCAGACATCAGCCCCTTTATGATTGACCGAAGGAATGAGTGAAAAAGCATTTATTAATTGCTTACTTCGTGCCAAGCACTGTTAAGTGCCTGGGATACAAATAGAAAAATGACTTGATCTCTGCTTTTAAAAAAACTCATACTTAAACTGAGAGAGACAGCACATATAGGAGGATTCATCTGCAGGGCAGGTGGCAAGACCCAGAAGTCCTTAGGGGGCATTGACAGGTCAGATAGTAGTGCCTGAGGATCTGGATGATATAGCAGTGGGGAAGATGGCAAGGCCCAAAGGACTTTAAGGACACAGTGGTGGGGCAGGTGATAAGGCCTTGTGGACCTCTGTGTCATTGGAAGGATTGCAGTTGGTAACTCCCTGCTCATCCGAGTGGTGTAAGCAGCCAAGTCTACTCAATGGAGTAGGGACCTTGGAGGGACCTGGCCAGGGGGAGTGGGCCTGATGGTCCAAGAAGAGGAATTCTGGGTTCCTTCCTCCAGCTTCAGGGATAGGAGTGGGGTCCGTGTCTAACCAGTAACATAGAAGGGGTGGGGGGCATATGCAGGGAGGTTGGAGGAGATGGAGTACTCCTGACACTGACAGGTTTCAGGGCACTGAGAGGGGATAGACCAGGATGGAGAAAGGTTCTCCCTTTCCCACTTTTCATAGTCACTGCTTCTACCAGGGTCTAGATGGGTTTGTGACTTAGCAGGCCTTTGCTGAGAATTGCTGTGTTTGGAAAATTCATTCCCTGTGACCAGTCTGGTGATGAGCCTTTCTGAACGTGACTAAGCCAGTCCTAGGACAATGGACACATAGTTCATCACTGGGTCCACACTTGAAACCTTTGTAGCCTCTATTGGCCGACTTAAATTGTGTGTATGAAAAGCTCTTTGTTCTCTGTGGTAAGACCTTATTGGTTTGGGCTTCAGAATCCTGTGCCCTTCCTTCTCGCACCTCTTTCTTAGATTTAGGCCATATTACAATATCAGGAATACTGACTAGATTCTGACCTTGTACTGCATAATATGAGAATCTTGGAAATCTTCACAGGAATCATGGTCCAGCAGGAAGCACAAAGGAGGTGGGTAATCACATATCCTATTCTTAGCCAGTACTTCCTTTTCAGTTCTGTTCAGCTAGTGGAAAGAGAGAGCACCAGGCCTGGAATCAGGAAGATGTGAGTTCACATCCATCCTCAGACACTTAACCAATGTCTGCCTCAGTTTCCTCAACTGCATAAGATTAACATCTGCTTCCCAGGTTGTTGTGAGGTTCAAATGATATAATATTTATCAAACACTTAGCACAGTGCTTGGTACTGAGAAGGAACTTAGCAAATCCTTCCATCCTCTGCCCTGTCCTTCTCTTCCTCCCTTCCTCCCATCACTTCTTTTTTTAGGCATTTAATAATGACCTCTTTAATGATTCATTCTAAAATCAGCCCAGGAGTCAAAGTGCAGTTCACAGGCTTCTAGTTGGCAGGGTGTAGTTCCTCTTCCCTTCCCTTCTTTGTTAATCCCAACACATGCTCTTCTCTAATCTTGAGATGACCCAGACGTCAGTGGAGAAGTGTATCATGGGTACAAGCAGGCAGCAGAGTATTTCCAAAGGCAACAAGTCTCAGAAGATGTCATTCAAGAGATGTATGATGGGAAAAGGCAGTGAGCCAGTTATATAGTGAGAGCCAGTGATGGTAGACGTACAGTCCAAGGTCTATTGTGCTGGTGCCAATGAAATGTAATGAATAATAGTGACTATACTAATAATTACTAGCATTAACATACCAAGACTTCTAAGGCCTGCGCGGTGCTTCAAAAATATTAACTCTCATCCTCACAAAAACCCCTAGAGGTAGGTGGGAGGAAACTGAGGCAGATGGAAGTTAAGTGACTTCCTCAGGGTTTCCACAGATAGCAGGTGTCTAAGGCTGGATTTGAACTCAGGTCTTCTTGACTCTAAGTCCAGTGTCTGCTCACTGAGTCACCTACTTCCCTTTGAGGAAGACCTTTAGTGTGTTTGATTGTTTCTTGGAGGATCTATGGCAGAACATGAACCAGAATGTCCCCCGGATGAGGAGAGATGGATAGGTTGCCATTTGGGGGAAATGAACATACTACTGGTTAAATACTTTGAGGTATGGAATTTTAGTGACGATGAGAATAAAAATGTCTGAAGATTTTGGGGATCCTTGGAGGAGACAAAGTAAAGCACTTTAAGGTTTTCTTTTAAAATGTGTGTGTATTTTTACATGAGTCTTTTAAAAATGAGTGGTTGTTGGTAGGCTATATTAAATGAGTTTTTTTGAAGAGTATGGAAGTTATTTCAATTAACCAGTGAAATAGTTTCATATGATGTTAAAGTGGCTGTTTGTCCATTGGTGAAATAGGGCCTGTGGGGCTCATGGAAGTAGGCAGGTAAAACCAGATTTTAAGGACTATAGATTGTTCCATTATATGGAAGTCAAGAAGGCTGAGCTTTAGGGATGGTAAGAGTGGAGTGGGAGGCCAACCACTGTGGCCTTTTATAGTGAGGTTGGAGCATTTGGGAAGATTGGAGATGAGCTGCAGAGTCAGAGACATAGAAGTTCTGAGTCAGAGGGGACCTCAGAACCAGTTTAGTCTAACCAACTCTGATTGGGAATCAGTGGTGCAACATTCCTGACATGTGGTCCTCTGGTCTTTGTCTCATTACCTTCAGTGATTCTGTGTTCTAGAGCAGCCCAAGTTTTTCGTTTCATTAGGCCTATACATCCCCCTCTGGAATATCTGTCTTTGGACTTTGCTCCTCTTCCTGCCCTCAGGATCTAAGCAAAACAAGCCTGGTAGCTTTCTCATGGTACAGCCTTTCAAATGCTGAGTGGGGAGTAAATGGGCTTAAATATAGAACAGAGAAATGGCACCATGGGGAGAGGGGGAGGGTGTATGCCTCAAGTATCTCTCACCATGGAAGTTCCTGATTCCTTAGTCCACTGATCGAGACAATGTAGTGTAGTAGGTAAGAAGGTGACCTGGGTTCACATCCTGCCTCTGACACTGTGGGACCATGGCCAGGTCTTAATTTCTCTGAACCTCTGTTTCCTTTTCTGTAAAATGGAGATGATAATAGGCTGATGGTACCCACTTACTGATGGTGGTACCCATTTACTGATGGTGGTACCCACTTACTGATGGTGGTACCCACTTACTGATGGTGGTACTCACTTACTGATGGTGTCATGAAGCTCAAGCAAGATGATATTGTGGAAAGTGCTTTGCAAACTTTGGAGTTCTCAGATAATCATCAATTTAAATTTTTGTTTTCATTATTGTTACTTTAGGACTGACAGGTGTCATTCCCCAGCCACATCCAGGCACATGGAACAAAGTTTACAAATGGTGGGACCGTGGGGGTGGGGAAGAGGAAGGAGAAGAAGGGGTGGCTGGGAGGAGAGAAGTAGCAATAGATTTAAATTGACTAATTACAGGGGAAAAAATCATATTTGCTGCTCCATTAAATGATCACTAGGGTATAAAGTAGTTCATTGTAATTAATGCAGGAGAAGCAAATAAGTTTTGTTTTTCTAGTTTTGGGGTCCTCCCCCATTCTCCCTTGCTTTTGCCATCCAGCTCCAGGGTCCCCGTATGTAAGGGGGTGGATACTCCAGCCCCTTTGTGTTTTCAATCAGAGAAGGCAGGTTTTCCAGACTGAGATAGATCAGGGAATCTGCCAGTTTGCCCCCATGGAGCAAGAAGGAAGTGCCCCCTTCTGTGGTACTCTGCATAGCTCGGCTTTAATTAGCATTTGTTGACTAGAGTTTGAGTTTAGCTCTTGCCTGCTCTCTTTCAAAATCTTCTATAGGTTTTTCTTTTTTAACACCAAAACAATTTTTAAAAATATTCTTCTCAAGCTATAGTTGCCATTCCAGACACACAAAATTTATTTTAATTTCCATATGTGAAAGTGGCAGGTTCCATGTCAGTTAAAGTCCATCAGCTTGCAGGCTGAGAGCAGTTGTGACTATGTTTCTTGATGATTTCTTGTTCAAATCAGGAGTGCTGTTAATTTTCCAGATGAAATAAAATGAAAATTGGAGGCTCCCCTCCCACCCCTGCCTGCCTTCCTTGCTGGTTCTTTCTGTGAAGTTTTCTGAATGCAGCTCTGATTTTGAGTTAATATTAATTAAAAAGCAGTTTAGACCTGTGCCTTGATCAGAGAGCCCCAGCAGTTGTGTGGTGAATAATTGTATTTTTGTGTTCACTTTCCTTATGTAAAATTTAAAGAGTGTGAAAAGCTAAAGAAGTCGGCAGTTATAGGGGTGAAGATTTTTGGTATTAATTGGATAAGTGTATCTGAAACTTGAGTGTAGGAAAAAAAGGCCTGGTATAGTTGTGGTTCTACGGGTTGGGCTCAGACCCTCGTCATCCTGTTCCTCTCTCTCCTGTCCACCTTTCCAAACATAGACCGAAAAAGTAGGATATAAGCATAAAGAGTGTTTTGGTTTTGGTTTGGTACCTAGTGTGGTTTCTTGTACAAAGAGTACATTACGGAATAGTAAATTTAAATATGAACGAACGATGGGTCAGGTTGCTCCCACTTTTACCCATTTCCTTCTCTAGGTACTAGGGTTCGCAGCCTCAAACCACCCCGGGCTCTTCATTTCTCTGACCCTTTTATCCAACCAGCTGCCAAATATAGCGGCTCCCTTGAGTCACAGTAGTTCCCACACTCATCTCCTTATCTCCACGCATCCCGTCACCAGCCTAGTTCAGATTCAGCACCTCGGAATATTTTAATGGCCTCCTAATTGGCCTCCTTGCTTCTACTCTTTCCTCCTTCCCAATCCATCTTCCAAGTGGTTACCAAATGGATATTTGTCAAGCACAGGTCTGACTATGTCACTCTCATACTCAAGAAACTTCAGTGGCTCACAGCCTGGCTCTAACTCAACTTTCTAGACCGATTTGGTACTTCCCTCCTGCCCCTGCTATTGCAGCCAAACCCCTTTACTTACTCTTTGTCATCTGTGATTTTCCACCTCCCGATTCTGTCTCATCACCTCTGCCTCTTGGAAGCCTTAGTCCCCTAAAAAGCTAATAAAATCCCTACAAGATACCTTTCCTGATCCTCCTGGTTGTTGGCATTCCTCTGCACCCCTACAAGTGACTTACATTTGCTACAAATATATTTCATGCTTATGTATTGTTTCCTGTCACTAGAATCTAAGCCTCCCGAGGCCACCTCCTGTTTTCGTTTTTATCTTTTTATCCTTAGCCCCCAGCACAGTGCCTCGCACATTGTTCATGCTTGATAAATGCTTGTTGCCTTGAAGGTAATCTTTTCTCTTTCATGTTTTAGGGTTGACCAAGGTCATTTTTCTCCTGTCTCTCAAACAATGTAACATTTAGCCCATTTCAGAAGCAGAAGCCATTGACATGCACAATCAACGTATGACTCTTCATTTGGGGCTAAGATATGCTATCTTAGCCAGCAGAACTACACACATAGTGATTAGCCCTCTTTGTGAGGAAGGGTCAGGGGCTCATTTTGACGGCTGGGGGAAAGGACTCCATGAGTGAGGAAGTGGCTTGCCAGTAATCAGATTGGATCTTTGTTCTGTGGTTTGTGGGTTTAGGTTGGTTTTCTTTTTTGACTAGGTGGTTTGGGGGGAGAAGTCATAGGGATTTTCATGAGAAGTTTTTAGGGCAAGCGTTCTCTAGTCTGAAGCAGTATCTTACAGTGGGGCTATAAGTCACGTCAGCAGACGTGGGTTCTAGTTTCCTGCATTCTCTCTTTATTTGTTGCATGTGATCTCAGGCTAATCAGTTTCTCTCTGCTTCCCTTTCCCATTTACTAAATGAGGATTAGAGACGGCAGGACTGGGAGAAGAAGAGCCATATGGGAGTTTGTGTCTATTTTACAGGCATCGGGACTTGTTGTGGAAACAAGAAAGAGAAGAGCTAGGCATGCCTGAGCACTGCACATTTTATTCTTGGGCTGGCTTGAACTTCTTATGCGCAGGCTTAGTTGAGAAGGAGGGAAGGTCAAGGGTCTGAGTCTTTCTTTAATTTCTTTGTCTGGAAATTGGGTGTTTAAATACCTGTACCTCCTAGGTTAAGATTCTTAGCCTCTTTTAATTTCAGGGACCCCTTTGGCAGTTCAGTGAAATCTATAGATCCATTCTCTAAATAATGTTTTAGATGCACAAAATAAAATACATAGGATTTTAGAGGAAACCAACGATATAGAATTATAAAAACATATCAATTTATATAACATACGTAAAATATGTGCTGATTTATGCATATATGTAAAATATACTATCTATCTCTATGTCAGTCTGTCTAGCTATCTAGAAAGTTGGTGGTCCCCTGGTAAGAACCCTTGCCCTAGGAGGACTCCAGATGATTAGAAAAGTTGAAGGGACATTATTGGCTAAGAAGAACTGAAAAATGATTTAGTGTCATACGGTATGAGACGTAGACAGTAGTTGCCTACGGGGCAGCCAGATGGCTCAATGGATAGAGCGCTGGGCCTGGAGTCAGGAAGAAGAGAGTTCAAATGTAACCTCAGATACTTATTAGCTGTTTGACCCTGGGTAAATCACTTAACCATGTTTGCCTCAGTTTCCTCATCTGTAAAATGAGCAGGAGAATGAAATGGCAAACCACTCCAGTATCTCTGGCAAGAAAATTCCAAATGAGGTCATGGAGAGTTGGACATGACTCAAATGATTCAACAAAAACAGGGTGGTCCAGTAAATAGAGTGCTGGGCCTGGAGTCATGAAGACCTGGGTTTGAATCCAGTTTCAGACACTTACTGTGTGATCCTGGGCAAGTGACTTAACCTCTGTTTATCTTAGTGCACTGGAGAAGGAAATTGCAAACCACTCCAGTATTTTTGCCAAGAAACTCCATGGACAGTGTGGACCATGGTGTCATGGAGAGTCTGACATGACCATGAATAGGTATGAGTCAAGAGAAAGAACATGGGATTTGGAGTTCAGAGACCTGGGTTTGAATCCTGCCTCTGCCGTTTGTATGACAAATATAACCTGGGACAAATTGGTTTGCCTCTCTGGTCCCCAGCTTCCTTTATGTATAAAATGAGGAGGTTGGACTGTATCATCTATCCATCTGTCTGTCCATCCATCCATCTATCTCTTTCAGTTCCAAATCTGTCATCCTTGAGGTTATACTGCTTACTCCCAAGTGGAATTTGGTACAAAGAGAATCAATTTTGAATTCCCTCCAAAGGGGTGCAGTTATTGAAGTAACAAAAGAGTTTCATTGATTTATTATGAGGTCTATGTATGTGTATGCAGAGGATGGGGGGGAAGTTGTGTCTTGGCAATAATACAATATTGTTGCATGAAAGCAAGCCCAGTAATTATAGGGAGCCTCCTCTAGATGACAGAAAAGGAGAGAAGGTAGAGAAGGGCTAACAATTAGTGTTGTGAAGGCTAGGAGAATTCTTTAGCAAACTGTGTCTGGTACTGTCTGTAATTCAAGGGACTTGCTTGACAGCACCAGCATCTTGTACAGAGCTGATCAAAGGTTATTTGCTATTTCATCATGTTCTTTGGTGTGTCTGGCAGATGCAGGTCCACTTTCCCCCCAGCCTGCCCGATACTTCTTCCTCTCCTAATTCCTCACCTCCCCACCCCTCCTCCACCCCCCACTTACCATGAAATGGTTTTAAGTCAGCTACCGCAGAGGAGCGGGCTGCTGGCACCTGTTTGTCCTACAGAATGTGCAGTGGAAATTATTTTAACTAAGGGCAGGTAAATGTAGTCTACAGCCTCTTCTGTTCATGTGAATCCAGTGTGGGGATGGGGGCCAGGAGGTTTGTGGGGGATAAGTTGGTAGTGGTTGACAGCAGATATGTTTCTGTTTCCTCTTTATGGGAATACCTGGTTAATGGTTGTGGTTGTGGTTGGGCGGAGGCAGTTTCTGTTACTGTTGAGGCTGAGACCACTTCTCTTTCTCAGCTGTGCTCTAGGTAGGTGCAGAGTCTAAGCCTCGTTGTTGCTGCTGCTTATTTTGTTCTTTGGTCATTTCAGTTGTGTCCGACTCTTCCTGAAAACCCATTTGGGGTTTTCTTGACAAAGATACTGGAGTGGTTTGCCATTTCCTTCTCCTGCTCATTTTACAGATGAGGAAGCTGAGGCAAATAGGGTGAAGTGACTTGCCCAGGGTCTCACACCTAGCGTCTGAGGCTGAATTTGAACTCAGGTCTTCCTGAGTCCAGGCTTGGCACTTGATCCAGTGTGCCACTTAGTTGCCCTGAGCCTTATAGGGTTGAACGATTTCAAGAGGCTTTACTTCTAATCGGGATAGAAACAACCATGGAAAAGTAGAAAGGCAGAGTCAGCTATGGTGTAGTGGGAAGATTATCAGACTTGAAGTCAGAAGCCTTGGCTTCAAATTCTAGCTTTTTGACTTCTCAGCTATGTGGTCTTAGATAATTCTTTTAATTTTCCTGAGCTTCAGATTCTTCATCTAAAAATTAAGAGGAAGGAACTTGGTTTTTATAAAGAATGTGAAGCATTTTGTAAATATGAGCCATTGACATTTTCTGGCTGAATCAACCTTTCTGAGGCATAGAGCCCATATACATCAAGGAGCATTTGTGTGATTCGACCTACAAAGTATGACTTTTGGGATGACATAGAGTATGTCAGGAGCACAATGACAGCTGCAGTGATATTTTCTCCCTGCAAGTAATTTTGTAACTGATTACTACAGTTAAGCCTGATTCTTTGGGATCTACTCGGGCACCAATCACACATTGAACTATGAAAGTCTGTTATGCTTGATTGCCAGAGAGCTCCATGAGGGTTTAGACTTGCTTATGTGGCAAGCCAAAGGGCAAGCTTTTCTGGAATGATGAGTGGCATTGTATTCAGAGCCATGGCCTCTGGATTTTAGGGTTCTAGGCCCAGCTCTTCCATTAACTATTGTGTGATGTCTGGCAAGTAACTTAGTCTTCTGGGCCTTTTTTGGTAAAATGATAAATTATATTTTCTTTACCTGTCCCACAGGGATATTGTGGGGGAGGGAGGATAGACAGAAAATACTTTATCGATGGGGGGTACTTTATTTGGGACTGTAAGGAAAGCAGAGAGCTGAGCACCTTGGAATTGACGCTTTTGAATTATGATGTTGGAGAAAACTTTTGAGACTCCCTTGAACAGCAAGGAGATAAAATCAGTCAGTACCTAAAGAAATTAATTCATGCTATTCCCTGAAGGTGAAATATTGAAGCTAAAGCTTAAGTACTTTGGCCACATAGTGAGAAGACAGGACTCACTGGAAAAGATGCTAACGTTGGGAAACATTGAAAGCAAAAGGAAAAGGGGACGGCAGAGGATAAGATGGATAGATAGTGTTATGGAAGCAACAAACATGAACTTGGACAGACTTCTGCACACACACACACATGCAAACCTATCTACATAAATCAATAAACACAAAATATTAATAAAATGTCTAGTTCTTTAAATATAGTTTGTGATTTACAAATCATTAGCAGCATGGAGAACTGAATTTTTCTTTTTTTCCTTTATAAAAAGTATTTTGACACATTTTTTATTATTCTCACACCCTTTCCCCATTGAACAATTTTTTAAAAATGAAAATAAAACCTCACTGGTCTTGGAGTCTGGAAGATTCATCTTTCTTAGTTCAAATCCACCCTCAGACAATTACTAGCTGTGTGACCTTGGGCAAGTCACTTAACTCTGCTTCAGTTTCCTCATCTGTAAAATGAGCTGGAGAAGGAAATGGCAAACCACTCCAGTATCCCTGTGAAGAAAACACCAAATGGGGTCATAAATCGTCAGACACAATGAAAAACAACCAAATAAGTAGATATACAGAGTTAAAAGAAACTCTCATGTTGACGGCATCCAAAAGTGTCTGTTTCCTTCTGCATTTCCAGTCCATCACCTCAGGCAGTAGGTGGGTCGTGTGCTGCATCTTCCAGGCCTGAATTTTTCTCAAAGATTTGTCTTTAGCAGTTACAGCATAGTTGGGAAGTACCAGGTTAATTCCCCTCCAATTTTCTGGTTCTTTACTGCTGAACCTAAAAGAGTATCCCCCTTTCTATTCGGTGCTTTAAAAGTCAATCGTTTGCAACATAGCATGTTTCACTTGTTTGAATACTGAAGGGCTCAGAAAAGGAAGGCAAACAGGGTGACTTGTGTGGCTGGTTTTTTTTTTAATTCCAAACATACATGAGACCAGCAAATCAAAAGTGATCCTGTTATGCTGGGGTGAAATCTTTTCTCTAAATTGGCTTTCTAAAAGTGAAGCAATCACTTTGACTGCCAGCCATCAAAGTTATCCAATGATGGGTTCGGCTTTGTCTGATGGCACCAAGAAGAGTGAAAATGAAAGAATAAACTGCAGTTTGGGAACTGGGGCCAGTAGGGAAGCCTGCATAAGGTAGTAAAATGCAAATCTCTCTTTCTGTACTTGGAGGGGAGGACTGTTGAAGCTGCCTGTTAATACCTTTACACTTCTATATTTGTCCTTTGCACTCAGACTATATAATTGCTTAGGGTTCCTTAAGATCAGAACAGCCAGCTTGGTGTTTTTACTCCCCATGCTTCAGTTTCTCCATCTATAAAATGGGAGAGTTGGGCTACTACATTCTCTTTCTAGCTCCGAATCTATGACGCTGTGATTCTACCTCCTGGGATATGTATATGGCCCTGTGGTTAATTTGCTTTGTGACTTTGCTGTTTAGTTTCTTTCTTATTCTAAGGGTCCATGCTTGGCTGGGGGTGGGAATGGTTTCTTTCTGATAAAGAGATCATGAAATATAAAAATGGGAGGGACCCAGAGATCATCTTGTCTAGCCAGGTGCCTTATTTCGTTGAAGAAATCAAGATCCAGAGACACTGAGCTAACTTGCCTGAGGTCAAATAGTTCATTAGGAGCAGGGCTAGGATTGGAACCCAGGCCCTCTGGCTTTAGGTCCCATGCTTTTTGGTCCATCAAGTGTGTGTTAATGAAACTTCAAAAATGCTCAACAAGAACTAGGAGCTTACTAGGTGAAAGAAGCTATTTATCAGTCTGACATGAAATACTTTTACCATGATTTCATGGTGGTGGTGGGCATTTCATGAAATGGGACAGCTAGGAGGCACAATATATAGAGTGCTGGGCTTGCAGTCAGGAAGACTTCTCTTCCCTGGATTCAAATCTGGCCTCAGACACTTCCTAGCATGTGACCCTGGGTAAATCATTTAATTCTGTTTGCCTCAGTTTCCTCATCTGTAAAATGAGCTAGAGAAGACGTGGCAAACCTCTCTGGTATCTTTGCCAAGAAAACAGCAAATGGGGTCGCAAAAAGTTGAACACAACTGAAAAACAACTCAACAAAAAAATTCATGCATTATGTCTGCACAAAACTGGGGAGTTTCTACTTGTTAGGCCTTGTTTCTTTCTTTGTTGGAACCTTCCCGAAAGCTATCTGGTTCTGCACAGTAGAGACAAGGGACAGGCCTGAAGAATTCCTGTTCCCTGCTGCCTAATAAATCTGATACTAAAATTAGTGCTGGTCTCCTTGAGCTATATTTCTTGCTGAGATGTTAAAGAAGCATGGTGCTGTCCGTGTGGGCGTGCACACATTTCTATCTCTGCCTTTCAGATTTGGCCACATTGTTATTAGTGTAGCCAGATTTCAATTATTATTATTATTATTGGTGAGTTGAATTTCCCTGTCCCTTCTGCTCTTCCTCCTCCTCTCCCCCTTCTGCAAGTGTCCCCCACCCTCCAGGTCTTGTGGAAGAGAAGAGTTTCTATAGCAGGAAGGAGAGGTGATTGGCAGAAGGGGAAACATTTTGGCATTTCTGCTGGTTTTGTTGGTCCCTCTCTGTCACCTTAGGCACAGATGAGTTCCTTGGGAGCCCTTCTGAAGATTTTTATAATTGAGTCTTTTACCTCTGCGACAAGATATTATTAACCTTCACTAAAGCAATTTACTTCATGCTCCTTGGGGGGGCCAAGTTTTTCGTTTTATTCCACCCCCCACTTTCTTTAGGAAAATATGGACACGGAGGAGGCATTTATGTTCCAATGTGGCCAGACTGAAAGAAGTGAGTTCTTTAATAATTTACATGGAGTCTGAGCACCTTTTAAAAAAAATTAGATACCCCTTCCTTTTGGGGAGGAAGATTTCATTGAAAATAGCACATTCATTTTTTAAATGACAAATGCTTCTGAAAGGAATTGTATGTTACTAGGAGTTTTGGAGTCACTTCATGTCCAGCAGTCATGTTGCTTTTAAACAGTGAAATAGCTTTAATTTCTCTCCTGCAGCTATTTTTCCTGTTTGTGTGTGTGGGTGTCACTTCTATTTCCCCCTTACCCTAAATGTATTTCACTAGTTACAATATCACTACAATGGACTTTTTTTCTGGTCTTCCCACCCACCATTCCCCAACTTTGAACAGTTTTAAACAAGATATTTCACTAGTTGTAACATCCCACTGGCAGTCTCCAGAACCAGTCTCTAGGCTGAGAAGTTTACACTCAGATGCCTCATGAGGTTGATCGATGAGAGATTGAAAGGCTTCTTTTGTTGAAAGAAGCCATGTGGAGAGTGGAGGTTATATCCCTGACCTCTCTAAAGAGCCCCTGTTTTTCCTCTTTCTGCCATTTTTTGTAGTAGGTCCTGGTTCATCTGTCCTAATCAGAAACAGATTTTGGCACTCCACCCATTGTTGATGTGTTTGATATATATGCTCAACCCTGAGCCATTTAAAGGGCATGTGGGTACAAATTTAGACATTGGAAGAAAAAAACGGATGGATCTGGGGGTGGGGGAGTGGGGGAGTGGGGCAGCAACATAGGCCCTGGAGGGAAGCAGGAATGAGAGGAGAGAAAGTTTGTCTCTAGGTTCCCAAAAGGTGGTGCTGAATATCCCCCTAAAGGAGCTATCTTGGTAAAGGCTGCTGGAGGAGTGGGACTCTCATACCAAGGCAGACACTTTGCATGTGTGTGCACATACCACCAAAAACCTGATGAGTGAAAGAAAGAAGGGAAAGGTTTTGGAGGGAAAACTCTAGTTTGGTCTCAGCAAGCTATTTTTCTATCCTGGATATCTTTGTGGGAGGAAATATTGATGGTTTTGTATTTGTAAACACTCTTGAAATAGCCTCCATGCTTGCCACTGGAGATAGTTCACTTTAAGGTAACAGAAAAGGATGTTGGAGGCCATCACTCACTGGGGTCACTGATTTTCACTATAAGCAGAATTTGTTTCCCTTTTTGTTTTAATTTTAAAAGGGATTTTTTTGGCTCAAGCAGTGGCCAGAATTTAGCCTCATCTCCAAACGTGTCTTTGAGATCATAGAATTTAGAGCTGGAAGAAGTCTTAGAAACCACTGAGTCTAGCCTACTTCTTTTGCAGATAAGGAAACTGAGTCCCCAGGAGGTGGAGGGAATAAGCATCAGAGGTATTATGATTTCCACCCAGGTGCTTTAACTCCAGAGCCAGTGTTCTTGGTGTAGTTCTTCAAGGTCTCTGAGGTTTACAGTTAAAAGGGAGTACCACCCTTTTTTGCAGATGAATAAACTGAGGCCAAGAGAGGTTCCTTTATTTAACCAAGGCTGCCTAGGTAGTAAGTGGCAGAGCTGGGATATTAAACCTCAAATCATTCACTCTTTAAAATAATTTTTTTAAAAAAGAAGTTTTATTTGATTTTTTTTTTCTGCCAGTCATTTCTGGAAATCCTTTTCTCCATTTATGAGCCCTCCCCTTGTCAAGTGAAGGCAACAAGGCTTTATGAAGTACTTGCTATGGGGTAGGCCCTTTGCTGAGTACTAGGAATTTTTGCACAGAAAGGCAAAAAAGAGAACCCTCCCCCCCCAACCTCAAGTAACTTATGTTCTAATGGGGTGAAGAAAAAAGGCTAAGATAAAATTCCCAATACAGTGACCTCATGTGACAACATATAGACCAGAGGTTCTTAACTCTTCTGTGTCATGAACCCATTTGCTAATCTGAAGAAACCTGTGGACCTTTTCTGAGAATAATGTTTCTGGGCGCAAAGAACAGCATACACAGGATCACATGGGAAACCAATTATCCCAAAATATAATTAGTGGCGTATTAAAGAAACCAGTTTATAGACCTTTGGTTAAGAATATGAACTGATAAAAAATAAAAACACCACCACCACCAATAGAAGAGAATATAGGTTGACATTCTCCATGCTAGACCCCTAATCTACTATTCTACCCTCTACATTTTTCTTCACTCCTTGGCCCTTCCAACAGACTTTCTGGTACCCAGGCACTCCAGTTTTTGTCCTAGGATTTCTTTAGTAGGGAAAGCTTGAAGGCATATTATCAGTTTTCTCCTTTGATGCCCACCTTCCTACAGCTCATTCAACTCCTCCTAGGGAAAATGTGGCCACTTGGGCTGCCAGCCCCATAACTTATTCTAATGTGTCTCTCACCCTCAACAAAAAATAACCCTAGTTGCTCTATGTATGTATCTTAGAGGTGTGTATGTGTATTTTTCCTCCTGACAAGTTTGCTCCTTACAGCTGTGCAGCCAGTGAAATCTGGAAAATAAATCTATTTTAAAGTGTCTCCTTGGAAGGGGAGAGTTGGGGGGTGGGGAGTAGTGAGGTGGTGTGGTTTAGCTGTAATCACAAGTAAAACATGGCCTGGTCCAATTTTTTTTTAAGGCCTCTCCTTTCCCTCCCAATTTAATTAAAATATTGTGAAAGACAGCTATTGAAAAGGAGAAACCTGTGGGATTGAAGGAACGAACCCCCTGTTCCTCCCGGCAGAGCTTTTTGTCACCATAGAGATGAAAAGAAAGGAACTCCACTTACATACCAGCCTTTGGCTCGCCACTGTGGATAGGAAGATTGGGGAGAGGGGCCAGGGGGCCAGGTGGTGGAAGCTGAATTGCCCTCCATTTCCCACCACCTTGGAGGAGGAGGAGATTTAGGTGGCCCTTTCTGATTGGCTAAACAGCTGTGTACTCATAGCTTTAGGTTACTGAAAAAACCCCCTTTTTGCCTTGGGGAAAGGTTTCTTCACTTCTGGTGCCTGGAGTTGGTTAGAGTCAGTGAAGCAAGAAAAAATACAGTATATTCCTGAATTTTCATTCTTCCTTTTTCTCCATCTCGGAGGGGAAAACCTCCTCATATGTCCTTAGGGGCCAGGGAATGGCTATGGGGTTTTCCCATCTCCCAGATGTTTCTTCTTTACATCTTAAAATTAACAAAAAGGGATGCATAGTGAATAGAGGACCAGCTAGAAGTCAAGGAAAACCTGGGCTTATACCTTAGCTCTTGAAACTGTGTGACCCTGGACAAGTAATTTAACCTATCAGTGGTCCTCTTTAAAAGTCCCTGGAGAGTGGCTAATCTAGTTCCTCTACATTTAAGACCAGGGAACAAGAGGGGGGAGGGTTACATCTCTCCGCTAAGACCTGCCTTTTCAGATAAAAGTGTATAAACATTGTTGCATTAATTGAGCTCTACTGAGATTTACTCAAACTATAAATTCAAGGTTAGATAGTGATAGGAAATATCAGTGTAGCAAAGTGTATCAAATTAAGAATTCTTTGGTCTCAGGGTTTCCCTTTTTTAGTCTTCCTAAGAAATATGACTAAAAAAAAATGAATTGTTAATCCTGCCTTTACCTCAACATAGACCTCCTATTCCCACCATAACGCTGCTAGAAAAACAAACTAAAATCTTTTTTAAAGGGTAATAAAGTTGAGAATACTATATTTGGAATAAAGGTCTGAATTTTAATCCCAGTTCTTCTACCCCACTTAGCTTCTCTTGCGTAATCTGCTTAATTTTCTTTGAGATACATTTTTATTGGTCTTTTGTAGATCCTTTGCACTTATCACACAGGATAAAAAAAGAGGGGGAGAAGGATTAATCAAAACTAACCAATGTATCAAAAAAAGTGACAGTATAAGCAGTGTACTGTATCCTTAGTCCCCTCCTCAGCAAAGGTAGGGAGATTCTTTCTCATCTCTCTTCTATTGTTTTGTTCTTCTTCCTTTTATTTACCTTGTTGTAGCTGCATATACTGTTTTCCAGGTTCTGCTTAGCTTTGCATTGTATCAGCTCATGTAAGTCTTTCCATGCTTCTCTGTATCCATCATATTACACATTTCTTCCAACATACAGTTGCATTACATTCACTACCATGGTTTGTTTAGCTATTTCCCTAATTGATGGGCATCTACTTTGTTTCTCTTAATAAAAAGAAGTGTTGCTGTAAATATTTTGGTGTGTGCGGAGTCTTTCTTTTTATCATTGACTCCTTGGGATACACATTTAGAAATAGAATCTCTGGATCAAATGTTAAAGACTTTTTTGTCACTTTCCTAGTATAGTTCTAAATTGCCTGTAAGAATGGTCCTGGGAGACCTTCGGCCTTGAGGCCACATGTGGCCCTCTAGGCCCTCATGTGAGGCTCTTTGATTGAATCCAGACTTCACAGAACAAATCTGCACTTGAGGACCTAGAGGGCCACATGTGGCCTTGAGGCCACAGGTTCCTCACCCCTGTCCATTTTCACAGCTCCAATAACAGTGAATTAGTGTTCTCTTCTTTCCACTCCCCTCCCCATCCCCAACATGGACCATTCCCATTTTTGGTCATCTTTGCTAATAAGCTGAGTGTGAGATGAGACGTCAGAGTTGTTTTGATGTCTTTTTCTCTTATTAGTGCTTTGGAGCATTCTTTCTTATGGTTGTTAATAGTTTGCTGTTTCTTTGAGAATTGTTTATTCCTAACCCTTGACCTTTGACCCACTTGGAGAATGACCATGCACTTTGGGGCACATTTAGCTGATCTTTAGCTCCAGTGATCCTGAATTTGTGGAAAACTTTGCAAAAGGATTATCTCTAGCTTTGAAGTTTGAGGTAAGTTTATGTTTCACTTTGAAGCATTCCATCCAGGAATCCCCTGTGTTGGGGAGAGAGGGTGGTTTCTAAGGGGCAGAGGAAGTTAGGATTGAGGTCAGGGGAATGTATCTATCTATCTATCTATCTGTACTGCGCACACACACACACACACACACACACACACACACACACACCAGTAAAGCATTAAAGTAGGGTAAGATATTTGTGGGAAAAGTTAGGTGCTGGTGACAGGTCTTATGGATTTGCTTCTTCATGTTCCTGTAAAGTTTTCAGATTTGTATAAATTGCAGTGAATCCTTATGTTTTCCTGAGTGGATTTGGAGCTCAAGAGACCTGGGTTTGAATTCTGGTTCTGCTATCTGTTTGCAGTCAGTCCTAAACTCCTCCTCCCCTTCTAAACCACATAGTGACTGTGTGACTGGGCAAATTCTTTAGTCTCTCTGTGCTTCCAGACAACTCCATAAGAATATAAGTTACTGAGATGGTGCCCGCTTAAAGTGACAAGAGTTTCTGTATCTGGGAGTTCCCCATAACAGTGAGATTACAGGTCCAGTCCCCATCCTTAATAATAATTTTAACGGGTACTGGTCCACCTGGTCTTGCAAGAGAGATGTTTCTAAGAAATGTGGTTTTTTTTGGGGGGGGGGGTATTTTCCAGCTATCTTTTTATTTTCCACCAACCTCATTTCTGATTGCTCCTATGTCAGCCTTTGCTTGGGCATGTTATCTTGGTCTATTTACCTCCTAGCTTTTTGCCAAAGAGTTAGTGATCTGTAAACAAACACTTCAGTGCAATTGAGAAGCTCTCTTGTGAGCCCAATAAACAAATTTGCTTGGATCTCTGGGTCTCTCCACCTATTCATATCTTTGACTTCTAAATGGCTGGGGATTGCCTGAGGAGGCCCTTAGAGGTTAAATGACTTGCCCAGAGTCACACTGATAGTAAATGTCTGAAATCTATTGTGTTAGGGGACATAAATAACCACCCCCTAAATCATAAGTGTGAATTCTTCTTCCTCTGTTTCTCTTTAGAGAGCCATATTCACACTTGTCTCACCAGTGCAGAGAGGGTCAAGCTGTGAACAAAGCATTTTTGAAGAGACATATTTATGCCAGTAACAGTTCAGTTAGGGCTTACAGGCTTGGTAGCTGTTTCAATCTCCAGTGGCCAGCACATAGTAGAATCATAGATTTAGAGCTGAAAGGGACCTTATATGAGAAGCCATCTTGGACCAGCCCTTCATGTTAGAGACAAACTGAGTCCCACAGAGGTAAAATGACCTCCCCAAGGTCACATAGGTAGTAGTAAGTGTTAGAATTGGCATCTCGAACCCCAAATTCCATGTTCTTTTCATTTGGCAGATTTGTGGTGCAAAAAGCCCTGGGTGAATTCAGGATTGAGAGACCTCAGTTTGAATCCTGGAGTTCGGTCACACGAGAAGTCACTTCACATTTCTGGGCCACAGTTTCCTCATCACATAATGAGCACTGGCATTAGTAAAGAGGCGATGGATTTTGCCAGTTTCTGGATATGGGTGGCTGCATACTCCTAAGGAGTGCCCAGTTTTTCTAGACTTCATCTTTGCTCTCTGTTCTTGTGTTTCCTTGAGGGTTGTCAAAATGAACTGCTGGCCTACGTCAATGTCTCTGGGAATCATTGATTCATTAATTGCTTATAATCAAGTCCTGGTTTCCCCCTCCTGCTGAGAGCATTTTTGTGTTCTGTCATTGTTTAAGGAATTGGGCTGAGTTCTGGAGTGTTCGAGAGGTAACCAGTGAAGGGAGTTTGGAGTGCTGATATTGTTAATTGTCTGGGGCTCCCCAGAGGAGACTCAATCAACAAAGGGCTGGCTTGCCAATGACCCTTCCAGCCCAGCTAAGGCACCAGTCACTCCCAACTCCATGGGGGCGAGAAAGCTCACCTGCCACAGTGTAAATGAATGGCTGGCCACAGTGGCTGACAAATTCTACAGCTCAGTGTATAGCACCCCAGGTTACCATGGAAGTGGGGTAGGCTGCTTTACTGCTTTGGAAAAATTTAGAAACCTATCAACCAACCTCACCCTCCCTCCCCACCAACAAAACCAGAAAAACTCTCCCAACTCGAACCCATCTTGTAGGGAGAGGGAGAGGGAGAGGAAAAAGGCAAAAAGGACTGTGTCCTCGTAGGCCCCCTCCATTGCTAATGATTGTGTGGAAATGGAGTAGGCTTATTAAATGGTGATATGCATCCTCCTTTCTGGAGAGAGACAACACTCCCAGAAAACTAACAGATTGTCAGCCAGATGCTGCCGATATGGACCTTAACCAGGGGAGCAGCACAAGAGGGCGAAGAATGTCCATGGCAGGCAGACGCTGTACAGCTTTAGACTTCAGCCCTGAGAGAGAGAAGGCAGACAGGAAAGTCACACGATTGGTGAGATTTGGGGTTTTTTTTTCCATACAGAAAATTTCAATGCAAAGTTTCACTTGGCAGTTTTGGAGGGAAAAAGAGACACCGCTCACCTTCTTTACTGTCCTGAGCAATTAGTAATCTCAAAAAAAGTTTTCTTTCTTCCTAAAGGAAAAAAGTGAGAAAATTGGAACTGCCTTGAAATATCATATGGAACATTTTTCACTCCAGTGGTAAGGCGTTAGAAAACCTCTGCCTACTGTGGGGCCACTCAGCTGTGTTTTCTGTTCCGTCTGTTTGTTCCCTGTATTCTGAGGATGATTAATCTGGGGGATGAGAGGGGGGCTTGAGTTGTCCATACAAGTGTTTGTACTGTATATAAGCCTTTCATATTTGTGTATCAGTGCCTTCCATAAACAAATCCTTAATGACCTAGTAGGGGGGTGGGAGGCAGGGGGGATGGTTGGGCATGTTAGCAGAATTTTCCTTCTGTGGAAATCCTAGTGTAGGGCTGAAGGCTTGAGAGAATGGGGTGGGAAGTATGGGGGTAGCATAAAGAGGGGAATGTTGGGATATCGCCAAGTGAGTTGGGGAGAGGGGCATCACCACTGGTTGGACTCTTCCCCACTAGGGGAGCTAAAGAGGTCTGGTAGGGAGGGTAGCTGCAATGTGGTTTGTACTGGGTTTAGATCAGAGGACCTGGGTAGATCTGCCTCTACTGCTTAATACCATTGTGACCTTGGGCAGGTCCATTTTCCCTCTCTGGGCCTTGTTTTCCTTGTTTGTAAAATAAGGAGGATGACCTAGATGAGGTCTGTGGTTTCATCCTTATCCAAATTCTTTGAGTCACTCAGTAGGACTTTGAGAATAGCAGTTCCCAGCCTGCCTGCGAGTTGAGGACCTTAGTTGTAGTATAAGCTCACCTCAGGGTGCAAAAAAGTTTCACAAAGTGTGAAAAGACGAGCCAGGAGAGAAACCCTTTTGGACCAGCCATGTGTCCTGACTGGCTTCTGGAAGACTTCACTTCCTGCCTTGGACATTTACCAGCTTCAAATGATCATGGGCAACTTGTTTATCCCAAACCTCAGTTTCCTCATCTGTGAAATGAACATAATAATTGCCTGTGGTATCTACTTTACAACATTCTTGTGAGGCTTAAATGGGATAATGTATGAAAAACCCTTTGCAAACTCTAAAGCCCTTTATAGCTGCCGGGTGTCAACTCTCTCTCACATTTTATCATTGTCCATCTATAAGCTGCAAATTCAGCAAAGAATAACAAAGGGGGCAAAGGGGAGGCTTTTGCAGTGTGGAAGGGTCCAAGCTCTTAGCAGAAATTTCTATCTGGATCCTGGAGGCTGGGATAGTCGTTTCGCCTCTACCCTAATGCAACGTGAGTGCTGTTTTCAAATAGAATTTTCTTTTTTAGTTTTGAATTCTTTTGGGCACAGAAGGATTGCGGGCAGTTGTTTTAGCAGAGGCATGAGGCTAATAGGCAGCAGCTTGGCTCTCTGCTTGTTAACCAGAGTAGTCCAAAGCTCTCCTCGGACTGAAGTTGCCTGGACCTCCAGGCTTGTGACTTGTTTAAAGCCTTTCCAGCTCCCCAACTTCAGTTGACTCTTGTTGCTTTATAATTCAAAAGGAGTTAAATTGGTTCAGTTCAGAGAGAAAGTGTGTGTGTGTGTGTGTGTGTGTGTGTGTGTGTAAATTTCAGGAAGTCATGAGTAAGATTAGCATATTTATAAGGTATGAGCTGCCACCACCTCAGATGCAGTCATCTCTAATGATGCGACATGCTGTGCTAAGGTGAGTCAGGAAAAGAACTCTCAGGTCCAGATCCCCTAAAGGGCCCCCGGCAGTGGGGTTGCCATGGAGAGGATTGGAGCTATAGACTGACAAATAGGTGTTGAATTTTCCTTTTGGCAACTCTAGGATGGTGAATTGTAGGGGATTAGAAGACCTAAGAAGAGAAACTAAACTGTGGATGTCCTTGTAATGTAAAGCACTTTACATACCTTGGAACTCTATAGAACACAAATGTCTATCATCATTTATTTAATCTGTTTTAAAATTTTATTTGATTTCACTGGGGCAGGAACTCCCAGTGGGGGGAACTCCCTCTACTGATGCAGACCCTTCTCTGCAACTTAAGAAAGACTTATGTGTGTGTGTGTGGGGGGGGGGCATTAGAAGTTAAGCAATTTGTTCAGGGTCACGTGGCCAGTATTGTGTCAGCGGTACTGCTTCAGCCTAGGTCCTTCTTACTCTGAAGCCTGTTCCCTATTCATTACTCAATAGTGCCTCTCATCACTGTCATTATTATTCTCATATTGTTGTTATTTGTCACATTATTCCTATGTTTTTGATGGAGCTCAGATTAAAATGGTCATTGGACAAATCAACTCTTCATGACCCCATTTGGAGTTTTCTTGGCAGAGATCCTGGAGTGGCTTGCCATTTCCTTCTTTAACTCATTTTACAGATGAGGAAACTGAGGCAAGCAGGGTTAAAACTTGCCCAGGGCCACACAGCAAATGAGTGTCTGAGGCTGAATTTGAACTCAAGTCTTTCTGATTCCAGGCCCAGTGCTCTGTCTAACATGCCACCTAAGTCTTCATCTTTCCTTTATTCTTCTACATTTAATGTTATGTGTCCCGTTGCCTATGTGGGCAAAATAACAGCTTTTCTTGTGTGTAATTGAATAAAAGTATTGTGATATATGAGCTCATAATCTGTAGGCTCATTGAAAGCATCCTTGGGGCTACTCCAGGAGCAGATAGGGAGATGGGAATGATTTGTATCTTATTCTCTTCCCATATGGTTTTGATTTTTTTTTTTTTTTGCTAAGTCTCTATATTTTCAAAGTTTTTCATTCCACATAGCTTGGAGATTATGGATATTTGATATGGCAACATCTGTTTAAAAAAAAACCCACCAACTAACCTTTGTTGCTTACATTTCTATGGATCAGTGTTTTGTCCAGGAAATTGTGGGCCAAAGTTTTATCTGTGATCTTGCTCCAGTTTTAGCCCAGTTTATTTTTTGAATTCTCAAAGATATTTTAAGGTCTGTATTTGTAGTATAAGAATGTGTCATCTGTTCATGAAAGATAGACTTCTGATGTATGATTTGAATCTCTAGGTCATGTCTTGCTAAGTATTAGGTAAGCACTAAATTTTTGTAGCCTGTAGTCATATGTTGCAGTTTCTTCCCCTTCCTCATATAATCTGCATTGATTGATAATATGCCTGGGTTTCTTAAAGGCATAGCCCTGGTATAATTTCTAGTGGTGATGATTTGATGTCAAATTATCATAACAAACCTCTTTTTTCTTAGGAAGAAATCTGTAGGACTTGGCAATTTTTTGTTGGTGTATTATTGGTTGAACCTGTGTGCCTATCACCCAATAGGGTCTTTTGATTCATCCCTTGGATTTGGTGTTCCATGCATGGACTCCTCCTTGAGATAAACCTTTTTTAGTTACATTTGACAAAGCCAGTGGTGTGATCTTACTTTGCTATTGCTCAGTAAATTTCCATTTGTTTCAAAAGCATTTCTTTATGTTTTTAATGTCTTCTCTGAGAACATTTGTCAATTTACTTCCTCCTTTTTTATAGTGAATGAATGAATTAAAAAGAAAAACAACACACATTTATTCAGCACTTATTGTGTTCCAGGCACTGTGCTAAGTGCTGGAAATATGAATACAAAAATTGAGACACTCCCTGCCCTCAAGAAACTTACTTTATAAAAAAGAAAGATAGCCTATATGTTGTAGAGCCAGCTAGATACAGTGAGCTAGGCAAGTTTGCCCTCAGTTGAGAAGGCTCAGCCCTGAGACAGGAATTCTAAAGCTGAGCCAATTATGAAAATAGTTCAAAAGATTGGGCACTTTCTCTTCCTCTGCCTCTTCATGTTGGGGAAAGGGAAGGAGGGACAAGGTGAGACAGAATGGAGTAATTGAAAGAGCACTGACTTTGGATTCATGGCCTGGTTTTGACTCCTGCCTCTCATGCTAGCACATCTCTGAGATTTAGTTTTGTCCTCTGTCAAAAGAAGTGGTTGGGGTAGGCAATCTTGCATTTGTCATTTACATGGGCATGTCCTTTTACGGTTTCCTCCTCTTTAAAATGAAGAGGGACGGACTTAGTGGCTTGAACCCTTCTAACTTGTCACTTAATCTGTTTGCCTCAGTTTCCTCACCTGGAAAATGTGGATAATGATAGTACCTACCTCCCAGGGTGGTTCTGAGGATCAAATGAAATAATATTTGAAAAGTGCTTAGCACATTAAAAATACATATGCCTGGCACATAGTAAGCAACACATACATATACATATACTTTTTGACCAATATGTATATGTGTATATATATATTTTTACTGCTGTCATCATCATCGTTCTCAATCCGTGACACACCATGTCCATGATCGTGCCTTAACTTTGTCAGTCTGTTTTGAAAGTTTACCGAGAGGGGTTGTGTGTTTGTTTGTGGTTCTTTGTTCTTGAAGAGGACCAAAATGACATCACTAGGCTTGAGTCAAGATTCAGTGTGTCCGACTGTGGCTGATCAGGCCAATATGAGGTCAGGATGCTGTACCACAGGTTGGGCACAAATAGCCGGTGTGAACCATCCAACCAACCAGTCAACCAACCAAAAGGGACTTTATGGATTATCTTAGAGTGACCGTAGGTGGTGCACTGGCTAGGATGCTGGACTTGGAGTCATCAAGACCTCAGTTCAAATCCTGCCTCTAATAGTGGCAATGTCACCATGTGACCTTGGGCAAACTGTTTATCATTTTGCAGCCTCAGTTTCACCATCTGTAAAATGGGACTAATGACGGCACTTATCCCTTAGTATTGGTGGTAGGTTCAAATGAGATCATATACATAAAACATCTTGCGAACATTAAAGTGCTGTAGAAATACTAGCTACTGTTGTGGTGGTGGTGGCGAAGTCCAGTCTCTTTCTTTTACAGAGAAATAAATAGACTGAGAGATATGAAGTGACTTGGTCACATTGACAATAAGTGGCAGAGTTGGGATTTGAACCCATGTCTGCTAACAGCTAGGTGGTGCAGTAGCTAGCACTGGATCTAGAGTCAGGAAGACCTGAGTTCAAATTTGGGCACAGACACTTACTAGCTGTGTGACCATAGGCAAGTCACTGTTTGCCTCAGTTTCCTCATCTGTCAGATGAGCCAGAGAAGGATACCACTCTGGTATCTTTGCCAAGAAAACCCTAAATGAAGTCATGAAGAGTCAGTTATGACTGAAACAAGTCAACAGCAACAAACTTCGGACTCTAGGCCCCTTCCTGCACCACCCTACTTGATCCTTGCTAGCCTCCTGGTCCTGGGAGGTCCCTTTATGCTCTCTGGACCAGACAGCAGGAACTCCCCTCCAGAGTTTGTATGAATTGGGTTGTTTTCTTTCTTGTCTCAAGCACCGATGACCACTGCCCAGCTTAGGCCCAGTAATCTTGCTCAGGTTTACCACTGGAGCTGCCCAAACCAGAGGCACACGGAGGGAGGTTTGCACTATCTCCTGCCAGATTTTCTTCTTTCAGCTTATAATGAATCGGAGTGTTCTGTTTATAGGCTGTGCTCACCATATTTTGGTTTTCCTTTCCTTGATTTAGCCGGGAGGTGGGAGGGAGAAATATGCCTTTGAAAACTGGAACTTGGCATATAACAAACAGAGGGTGTGGGTGTATGTTTTTCATATTTAATTACTGGTGTGCTCCCCACCCCCACACCACCCGCACCCCAGGTTGATTCTTCTGATAGGTTAGAAGGTAGAAGATTAATTTTTTTCCTTTTTTTGCTCAGGCTTTGGTTATATGGGGACTGGGACCTGGAAGGGTCTGCCAGGGACCCTGGATGCTCAAAGAATTATCATGACTTCCTAGGTTAGGCAGAAGTACCTTGAGAAATCATCTGATGTAGCCTGCTGTCATCAGGCATGTGAATGTCTCAACCACCCAGGAAAAATAGACTATTTTCCTAGCAAATAAGTCACTTCCATGGCTAAGTGAAAGGGCAGGGCAGTGGAAGAAGGAAGTGGGTCTAGTCCTTGCCAACTCTCCTCTAGTCTTTTGACAAATGTGAACTTTTTTTTTTAGTAGTGGTGACCCCACAGATGGGACTCTGCTAAATGCTAACTAAAAAAAATACTTCCAGGAATTTTTGTTAGGGAGAATACAAGTCTTTGATCTCTTTTTGTAGTTCCCACCCCCTGTCCTGGCCCTCAAGATCTTAGTGTTAGTGAAATTTCTACTCAGATGAATGGAATTTTCCTGTCGTTATCAAATTGACTTTTATTTAAAATGATGAATTCATTAACTAAAGATTGTTTGCCTACACTTGGATTTCTTCCATCCACATTCACCATTTAGTTAATATCAACTCACCAAATGTTTCATAAACACCAACTATGTGGCAGGCTCTGTGCTTGGCCCTGGTGATATGAAGACATTAAAAAAGAAAAAAAGGAAAAAAAAAACCGCAACCCATCTCCTGCCTTCAAAGGGCTGACAGTCTATATGTATACACATAAATGAGAAAATAGAAAGTAATTTCAAAAAAGAGAGAAAATTAGCATCTCTGGGGTGGTTCAGGGAAGGCCTTATATAAGACATGGCATCTGAGCTGTGCTTAGAAGGAAGATTGTTATTCTGGTAGAGGTAGGACATCACAAACATGGAGGACCTCTAGTACAAAAGTGTGGAGGTGGGAAATGGAATGTTGTATATGGGGAAAAGCTACCAGATCAATTTCTGCTTACTATTATTAATATTCATGATTGGCATTTATATGGCATTTTAAGGGTTGTAAAGTACTTTACATATAGAATCTCATTTTTTTTTCTTTTACCAGCACTCTGGGGTATTATTTCAGGTATTATTATCTGCATTTTACAGATGGTGAAACTGAGGTTCAAAGAGCTTAAGTAAGCATCCATGGTCACACCCCACTTGGAGTCTTCCTGACTCCAAATCCTGTGCTCGATTCATCACACAAATGGTTCTCAAACTTTTTGGTCTCAGGACTCCTTTTTAACTCTTAAAAAATTATTGAGGATCTCCTCCTCCCCAAAGTGCTTTTATTTAATGTGGGTTATATCTATCAATATTTACCATGTTAGAAATTGCAATGGATTAGAATGAAAATAATTTTGACCTTGTGGACGCCCTGAAAGCGTCTCAGAGATCCCCAGACCATACTTTGAGAGTCACTACATTACACCATTGCACTCTTCTCTCTCAGTAGAAGATGGCCTTATTCAGAGGTCACATGGTGTAGTGGAAAGAGCATTGGACTAAGATTTAGAAAAGCCTTGGGTTTGAATCCTACCTGACCCTTTACTTGCTTCGTGACTTGGAGCTCAGTGGAAGATCTCTGAGCCTCAGTTTCTTCATTGGTACAAGGTGCATCATGACATCTGTAATACCTGTATCCCGGGACTATTGGGAGAATCAAACAAGAGAACATGTGTAGGGCGCTGTGTAGACCCTAAAACAGTGTGGAGATGTCAGGGGTCATTGGGTTCCACTTCCCTGAGTTCTTCTCTTCACCTTGCTTTGAGTCATTTTTCAGTCCTATCTGATGCTGACTCTGTGACCCTATTTGGGATTTTCTTGGCAGAGATACTGTAATGATTTACCATTTCCTTCACCAGTTTATTTTATAGATAAGGAAACTGAGGCAAACACAGTTAAGTGGTTTGCCCAGGATTACATAGCTAGTAATGTCTTAGGCCAGATTTGAACTCAGGAAGATGAGTCTTTCTGATTTCAGGCCCAGCGCTCTATCCACTGTGCCACCTAGCTGCCTTTACCTTGCTTAGAGGTAAAGCACTTTCTGTACTTGGGAATGGCTGTATAACTCCATGAAACCCAACCCATCTCCTTTATACTTTAAACAGAGGGCTAGCTGACAAATGTTGTTTTAGTTTTAAATCATTTGGCTCCCACACCAGAGGTAGGCTGCCTGCTACCTAGTACACTATGATCATATTCATTTTCTAGCCAGTGGTGATAAAGACCACCCACGGCCCATTCGGTGGACCATCAGGCTACCTGGAAATGCGACTTGGCTGTTGTCGTCCAGGTAACTATGTGTCCTTGCTTTAGTGGGGGCATCTCTAGACTGGACTGTTTTGTGGGTGCATAGTGGGATCTAGGGTATTTCACTGGTGACTTGCCCATCTTATATTAGAATACTTTAGTCCAGATGGGATATGTTTGGAAGTTACCATTTAGCCTCAGGCAAACCTGGGTTTCTGAAATGTGGGAGGGGATTGTAAACCCTTTGCTTTGACAATTGCTCAAGACCCAAGAAAGCCCTTATCATTGTCATCCATATGTACACAGAGAATTGATGGTGCCCTGTAGGCTAATCAATCAGTAAGCATTCATTATGTACCCACTTTCTGCCAAACACTGCTGGAGGCTCTGGGATTACAAAGATGAACAGGAAATTGCCCTGCCTTTAGGGAGTTTCTATTCCTTGGGGTAAAAGAACATATCCATCCATGATGAGCATTGTGGAAATGATGCCAGGTTTGTGAGTTTCCACAAAAGAAGGGGCAGATTTTGCTCCATTCCATGACCTGCATAATATACCCTGACCCGTGTCTGTTGTCTCACAAATGTCTGTCACTGGTCACAGTAGGGCTGGAGTTAAGAGTGATCCACCCTTGCCCCTAGAAATGTGATCTTCGTGACTTTAATGAAGGTAGGGTGGGAAGATTCTCTGCCTTAATAAGGGAAGGACACAGAAGTAGCAGCATGATTAATCATAATGGTAGGAGCACCTCAGGATAAGGAAATTGGGGTCACCTTGGATTCGTCGAAATACCTGGGTGAAGTCTACAAAGCAGCTGTATCACTCTCCCTGTTTCAGAGCCATAGGAAGGAGTTTTTTTTTTTTTTTCACTTGGACCAAAAACATTTATGAGATGTACACGGGGATGAGGCTGATTTATGCAGCTAGGGTATTTTGACCCTAAATCCAAAGCCTTTTCTGATATACCCCATTGCTCTATTTGACAGATGTGAAAACCTAGGATAAGTTAGGTCAAGTGACTTGCCCAGGGTCACAAGGCTAGTTTGGCTTAGGCAGAGGCTTGTCACCATCTTGGTTGCGTAAACCTTCTTTTGGCAGTCTGATGAAGCATATACACCTGCTCCCAGAATAAGAATGTTTTTAAATGCATAAAAGTGTATTGAACTAAAATTATTAAAATATTTCTTTAAAAAAAATAGTTCATGGATGCCAGGCTAAGAACTCCTGGACTGGGTGGTCTCTGACTTTCCTTCCGTCTCCGAGCTTCTCTAGTAACACCATGAGAAGAGATGAGAAGAGGACTTCAGTGGAAAAAGGGAATGATAATAATAGCACCTACCTCCTCCCAAGGTTATGAGAATGACTGGAGATAAAGTTTAGAGCGGAGATAAAATTTGTAAAATGCTTTGTAAACATTAAAGCACATATACGTGTGGTGGTGGTGATGACGACAGTGGTGCCGCTGACAATGATGATGACGATGATGATGACAGTGATAATGATGACAGTGATGATGATGACAATGACAATGATGATGACAGTGATGACGATGACAGTGATGATGACAATGGTGATGATGATGACAATGATGACAGTGATGATGACAGTGATGACAACGACAATGATAATGACGATTATGATGACAATAATGATGATGACAGTGATGCCGATGATGATGATAATGATGACGATGATGATGATGATGATGATGATGATGATGATGATGATGATGATGATGATGGAGGATAAACAGAACAGAGGATTTAAAAGAAGGATAACAGAAATGCGCCCAACAACAAGAGGCCTAGGCTGGAGGTAGGGGTGAGAAAAGAGGCAGCAGATATAGTTTGTCAGCATGTTCAGTCACTGTAGAATTGGGATTCAACCTTCACCAGTACAGAGGTCTGGGGAGAAGGTGGCACCATAGGAATGTCAAAGTACAGGGAACATAGGTCTGGGAGCCAGCCCGAGGTTGTTGACTGAACCTACATAGGCTTCTAGTGAGAAGGTGCCCTGGGCCATATCAGTGTTCTGGACCAAAGGCTCACTAGTACCATGCTGGTTAGACCTCCGCCCCGGATCAGGAAGGTCTGGATTATTTGCCAAGAAGAAATGTGTCTCATTCCGCAATATGATTGTGATTTTTCAATAGTAAATCAAAGCAATTGTGTGTGTGTGTGTGTGTGTGTTTGCACTCAGGCACGTGTGTTGAAGAAAATATCAGACAGTATTATGATCACTTTGGGAAAGTAGCAGGAAGCAACTTGCCAGACTCAGTTATATGTTCTCTGTCTTTGCTGTGTACACGTGTGTTCGATGTCACTGAGAATTTGGAGATACAGCTTTTGGTTTCCCTCAACTGTTCTTTTATTTTTTTTTTTATCACAGAGTGAATACAATTCCGTACCAATAATACCAAGCAATGAATAACCCAGAGAAGATTAATAGCCTTGTGTGGTGGTAAATTAGAGTTGATTTATTGCTCATAATATATACAGGTGCTTCTAATGCAATTAAGCAGCGAGACTTTTAATGCTGCAGAATCTGAAGGAAGACCCAAGAAAATTGGGTCTTAATAAGGCTTATTGAAATAACAGCTAAACACGTTGCTTGGTACTATTAGGACGTGCTGTAGTAATAGTGAAAATGGCTCGCATCTATGTTGTGATTGAAGGTCTGCCCAGGGCTCTCCATATAAGATCACAGATGGAATGCTGGGAAAGACCATAGAGTTTCTACGGCTTATCTTAGCTGATGGAACTTGGGCTCTGAGAAATTAAGTGATTCACCCTGGGTCACACAGACAGTAAATGGCAGAGACTATCTTCAGGCCTCCTCTGCATTGTGCCACTATCTCTTTTGATCTCACAATAACTTTGTGAAATAAGTGCTACTGTTATTCTCCATTTTGCAGATGAAGAAATTGAATTTCTTTGGAGTCAAGTGACTCGTCCTAGATAATTTACATAGGTAATGAATGAGTCAATCCATCGGCATTTTAAAATGCCTACTTTGTGCTAGGCACCTTCCCTGCCCTCGAGGAGGTCACAGTGTAATGAGAAAGATAAGATCCAACAACTATGTGTGAACAAGTGAGATAGAGGATAAATTGGGGATAATCTCAGGGAAGGAATAGGTCTAGAAAGGTAGGGTTTTACTTGAAACTTGAAGAAGCCAGGGAAGCCAGGATTTGGAGATGAGGTATGGGGACAACCTATGAACATGCCCACAGTTGGGTATGGAGGATTGTGTTCGAAGACCAGCAAGGAGGCTGGTATCACCAGATTGTGGATTACATGGAGGGGAGTAATGTTTAAGTAGACTGGAAAGACAGGAGGGAGCTAGATTATGAAAAACTTTAAAAGCCAGAGTATTTTGTACCTGATCCTGGAGGTACTGGGGAGCCACTAGGGTTGATTGGATGAGGGAGGGTCATGGTCACATCTGTGATTTAGGAACGGCAACTTGATAGTTGAATAGAGAATGGAAGGGAGTGAGGAGAGACTTGAGGCAGGCAGACTCACTGGCAGGCTACTGCAGTGGTCCAGGTATGAGGTGGTGAGGGCTTTCACCAGAGTGGTGGCTGAATCAGAGGAGAGAAGGGGATGTCTGTGAGAGCTGTCATGAAGATAGAAATGACAGGACTTAGTAACTGATTGGATATGGGGGGAGGGGAGCTGAGACAGTAGCAGAATTGAGGCAGACAGAGGCAAAATTAAAACCAGGTTTGAGGGGATGTGACTGCTGCCTTTTCTTTAAAGTTCTAACCCCTGCTGGTTACCTATAGGCTTGTGCTGCTTCCCTAGCCATTGAGCATCTTCCTGCTTCATCCCTATTGACCTGTGGCACCTGTTTGCACGAGGGCCTGCACTAACAAGCAGTCTTTTTCAGGGCAAAGTGAAATGACCTTTATTGAAACTTTATGTAGGTATATGTCTGTCTGTCTATTGCTCTCTCCATCAGTACATACCCACACATAATCACATTTTTAACTGCACCAGAGGAGCTCCATTCTTAATAGAAAACTGCCTAATGGGATCATGGGATTTAAAGCTAGAAAAAGCATCTGAGAGACATCTAGTCCAACCTCTTTATTCTGCAGTCAGTCAGTCAGTAAATATTTATGAAGCACCTGCTATGTGCCAGGCACTGTGCTAAGCTCTGGGGATACAGAAAGAGACAAAAGACAATCTCTGCCCTCAAGGAACTCACAGTCTAATGAAAAGTGAAGAAAACTCGGGTATCAGGTGAGGAGGAAGTGACTTGCCCAGAGTCATAGAAAGTAAGCAGCTGAAGTAGGATTCAGACCTAGTTCCCCTGAGTCCAAATCTAGTCCCCTTTCCACTATGCCATGATGTCTTTCACATGGAATGTTTTGCTAATTAGAATAATTACCCTTTAAATTATGTTTTCGAAGTTCACTGCTATTGAATGTTTAATAAATGAGGTATCATTAAACTATATTGTTATAATTTGCATTTCCAGAGGATATTATAGTTTATTCATGGTTTGCTTCATAAGAGTGTGGGTGCTAGTGCAGGTATTATTATCCCCATTGTATAGATGAGGAAATTGAGGCTCAGAGGTTTTTTTTTTTTTTAATGAGATTTGGAGTCTTCTTGTGAGGAACTTCCTTTACCAATGTAGAATGGCATGTATAAGGTTAATGGGGTAAAAGATCTTCCCTACTCATTCATAGGCCTCATGTGGAGCCCATTAAGGGAAGCTTGCTTAGGGGAGGCTTGCTTGTAGGAAGGCTTTCACACCTTTTGGTATTAAGCTAATTAGGCACTGAGTTGTGATGCCTTCTGGCTCTGAGGCTGTTAGCCAAAAGTGCATATATACTCTGAGGTGAGGTTTTGCTTTGGGGGTTCACTTATGAAAAGGATCTTTTGATTCCCCAGTTGAGACTCTAAGTAGTCATATGTTCAGATTCTCTCCTCTCCCCACCCCGCCCCAACTGCTCAGATGTAAAGCCTCTCTCGATCCAGTGGTATATGTAAAGTGTATAGCAATATTGTTTTGATTCAGGCGGTCAGAGCCCTGTCTGTTGGTCTTTGCTAATTTCTCTGCTTGTATTTTCTTTGATGTACAGGGTGCTGATGCTTCCCGTGAACTAGTGAATGTAATTAAAAGTAGAAGTGTTAACCGCTTTTTGAGCAGTCTTTCCTAGAAAAGCAGATTAAAGAACTTGTGCAAGCAGGCCATCCAGGGCTGAGCTAGGGTGCTTGCTGCTAAGCATCATCTCGGTAATTCAAAGTCTTAAGAGAGTTGCTTAGGGACACAGAGAGGTTAAGTGATTTGCCCAGGGTCTCATAGTCAGTAAGTATTGTAACTGGTACTTGAACCCATAGCCCATGTCATTTATGAATGTCTTTTACTTATCTGAGTGTTGGGCTTGCAGTCAGGAAGACCCGAGTTCAAATCCCAACTCAGACACTTACTAGCTCTGTGAACCTGGGCTAGCCACTTAACCTCAGTTTGCCTCACTTTCCTCATCTGTAAAATGAGGCCTATTAACAGCCCCTACCTCTCAGGGTTGTTGTGAGGATCAAATTACATAAAAATTATAGCGTGCTTAGCACAGTGTCTGGCACTGTTAGTTATTATTATATGAGTGCCTGTTTTATAAACTGAGGTACACCTGGAATAGTATTTAACACCTCACAGATTTCATGGTGCCTTCAATGGTGCTATAAAAAACAAATCTACCAGCTGACAACTCCTTTTCCCCTTAAGATTCAGTTCCACTAAGTAACTCAGATGATGAGTTTTGATCTCTTTTGGTCTGCTAGGTATTTGTATTCCTAAATGGCAAAGTGGATGGTCCTCCTTGGACTCTGGAGTGACTTGTCACTGTTCTCTGTTCACAGGCTGAGTTAACAGAGGAAATGCCCTTCATCTCAAGACCTTTGTGCAACATGTCCTACTCAGGGGCTTGACCTGTTAAATGCTGTTGGAAGGGGCTGGAGTCTCCTGGTTTCCAGGGTGGCTTTTGGGCTGAGGTTACCTGTGGGCTCATTGATCATCAGGCCTCATGCCCCACAGACCCTCTGGGCTCATTAATATGCTGCTTTCACTTCCCTCCCTCCTCAAGACAGAGATGAGGCTGAGCTGTACCTTGGCATTTCATGATTATTTGTAAAATCATAAGTGACTCAAGTATCTGATTATAATATTCCCATTTGTCCCTCCTGCTCCTCTTCCCTCCAGATAGATTGCAGGATCTCTCAGCCCATTCCCTCTCCTCCCTCCATTACCTTTTCTTTGCATACGTAATCAGTGCACCCAAGGGGATGAGGGGAAGAGACAGTCAAAGTAGATGGATGGGCCTGTGAATGCTTCATTTTTTTCTGGAGCCTGATTGTGGACACAGGTTCTTGGTGCTGAAGAAGTTCTTTTCATTCTGAAAAGTGACTCACATTTGTTGAGGTTTTACAGTTGGCAAAGTACTTTCCCTACAGCCATAAATGAGAGTTATCCCTTCCACATCTGGTGAGGGGCGGGGTTAGGGGTGTGGAGCCGTCCCTGTCCCCCCAGTGATTTGGAAAATCTGCGTAAAATGTTTCTGACCCTTCATACCAGAGAAATCTGAATTTTTTATTTTTCTTTTACGGGGTGTGTACAGTATCTTATTGTAAAATTTGGGTTAAGTATATTTCTATGTTGTTTGCTGGCCGCATGTTGTCTGCGGCTTCCGCAAAACTCCCTCCAAATTCCCATTTAATTTCTTATGCCAACTCTTGATATATTGCAGCCACAGTGAGGAAAGCTGTGATGTGGAAGGGATATCTCTACCTCATTTGAGTATTGCTACAGCCCCATGTGGCAGGTGCTATAGATATTATCATCACCATTGTAGAGATCAAGAAACTGAGGCTCTGAAAAGACAAGTTACATCCAGGGTCACACAGCAAGTCAGAATCTGAGGTGGGATTTGAACCCAGTTCTTCTGATCTTGTCTCTTTCCCATTGAATGGAATATCTGGCCTTAGAGATATCTAATTAAGGCTTCCTGAGTGGGGCTTGTTTCTTTTCAATGGACACAGGACACAGTGAACTCTGACTGTGGGTGCACTGTGGTTCCAACCAGCGGCAGCAAATCGAATATCTGTTTGACCTTTTTATTCTTGTGAGTGGGAATGAATCCAGGGCTTCCTTTGTCATAAATCTTGCCTCATTGTTTGCTTTGGTCCCACACTTAAGTTACTCATAGTTTAAACTTCCGGTTTGGGCATTTAAATAGTTATCTGCTGGCAGGTGCTCATTTGGGGGCCAGTGTCAAAAGCAGACTCTGTGTGCGTGTGTGTGTGTGTGTGTGTGTGTGTGTGTGTGTGTGTGTGTGTGAAAGGAGGGTGACCTTTCTGTAGAGGCCAGCTATAAATCGACGTGCCCAATTATGTGCTTTTGGGTGGGGAGGGGATAAGTCTCTCAGAGTCATTTCAATGCTAGCTTTAGTACGTTTGACCTTCACCAGATTTAACAGAAGGACCATAGAGTGCCCTGATGACTTGGGAGAGATGTCTTCTCCACAACAAAGGCAATGGGACACACTGTGGAAAGAAGGCTGGATTTGAAGTTGGGAGACCCAGGCCTCCGATCTTGGCTCTGCTACTGATCCCTAGTGTGACCTTCTCTTTTTTGTATGACTTCCTCTTACCTCTAGGCTAAAATCCAAAGTCCTCAGCCTGGCCTTGAAGGCCTTCCCCAGTCTAGATTCCCTCTGTTTTTTCAGTCTTTCTCCAACATGTCCCAGTCCTTGTACTCCTTTGGCAACCTTCACGCCTTTATTTTCTTGCAAGTGTCTGGAACACACTTACTCCTCATCTCTTCCTCTTAGGATCCTCAGCTTCCTTCAATACATAGCTCAGGTGGCCCTTGTTTACACAAAGCCCTTCCTGACCTGCCCTCCCCACCTCCAGTTGTTAACACACTCTCCTTTTTAAAGCTATCCTTAAAAAAATATTTTGTCTACCTTATATTATTTTATTTACATATTGTCTCCTTATCAAGGCACTGTAGCGTGGTGGTTGGAGGGCTGGCTTTGGAGCCCAGAAGACTTTTGTTTAAGGCCTGTCTCTGCTACACACTGGCTTTGTTACCCTGGGCAAAGCATTTAACTCTCAATTCCCCCTAGAAACTCTTTCAGATCAGAAATTTCAAAGAAGGTATATTGGGAGAGGAATTCTCCACTGATCCTAGGGCCATTTTGTTTTTTAAGTGTAATTGTTGCATCCCCACAGTAGAATGAAACCTCCTCGAAAACAGGGATTGTTTTTGGTTTGTCCTTTTATCCTTGGTGCCTTGAACAGGGCACCAAGCACCCATAGTGGGTGCTTGATAAAGGTTGAATTGGATTGTTGAATTGGAACACCTTTCTGGGGCTTGGCTTCCTCATCTGAAGAATGATTGGTTGGACTAGATAACCTCTGAGGCTCCTTCCAGCTCTAAGCCTATAGATCCTTTGACCCTAAATGCACATGACTGTTCCACTTGATTGCTAATTTTCATGACCCTAAAGGGGGCAGGGTAATTTTTCAGTCTATGAATACTCAAGGCATTAAATCTTAGTGTAAGTCTGGTCTGATAGAACAAATGCCTCTTCATAGCTGTGGCGTATTAAGATCTGAGGTGTAGTCTCCACTTTGCTGTTAATTTGCTATGTGACCTTGGGGACTCTACTTAATTTCTCTGGGCCTCAGAGACCCTATCAGCAAAATGGAGTGAATACCACCCGCAGGCTCGTCTACCTCAAAATGGTGGCATCAGGATGGCACGAGGGGTTGGTTTTAAATCTCTTAGGAAAAACTCAAAGAAGCTTATGAAACAGACTTCATATCAAGCATATTTAAAAGGGAAAACCAGCCAATAACACGATCAGGTGAGATAGAACCCCATGGGCCTTATGACCACTTATATTTCCCCTGGTGCAAACAAATACAAGGTCATGTGAGATGATGATTGGTCTTCTAGGGAATGCAGATGGTTTTGATCAAAGGGGGTCTGGGTTGTTTGTTCCAGGATCAATTTGTCTAGATTTTATGTGGCTGGTTTGTAGAACTCAGGTGGTGTAGGCTGGGGGCAATACCATGTGGTGCCCATTTCCTACATGGACTCTTTTGATAATTACTTTAACACAGTGCATACCTTGAAATGCCTGTGGCTTTACCATGATATAGTATAGTTTGTTTTCTCCTACTCTTTAGCGTAAGATTACCGATTCCTCGTATTTCTGCTATTATTAAAGGTGTCAACAAGGAGGTTACTTGACTAGTCGTGTTTTTCTAGATATAAAATCTTTATTGATCTGGCCAGGTGTTCTAAGGTAGAACTTAGTGTTGTCTAGGTGCAGTTTCTATTGGGAAATGGCTCTGGGTTCTCTCTGAGTCTCAGGAGAAGTTTTTTTACCTTTTCCTGGTTCTGCGTGATGTCCAGATCTGTAGGTAGCAATTCTGGTTCCCAGAGTAGCTAGTACAAAACCTACTTGGGGCAAGCAGCATGAAAGGTGCCTTGAAATCAACTTTTTAACTCTCTCAAGGCTGTAAGTTACAGAGGAGGTGCCAGCCTGCATTAGTAGAGGGAGTTTCCTCATCTGGCAGTTGCCTTACACTGATGAAGTCTCCTAAATTATATCTATCAACTGGTTACTTCCTAATTTAACTATTGTGGCTAACTAGGCAGTAAGCTCAGCTGTTCTTAGGTTTTTGAAGGAGCCCAAGTGCTGTTAACATCCCCAAAGATCATGAAAACTTTCAGCTTTGGCATGAAGAAATATCAGAGTCAAATATTATATCAGTATGTGTCAAATTTCTGTGAAGTCCTAGGCATCTGAGTCCTGGCTCTAGTCTTCAGAAGCACCTGGAGAGGGAAGGTGCATGTATGTATGCTATTTCATGTCCTGTCAGTATTTTTTGCTTTCTAGTTTTTAGGTAGAGAGAGCAAGGAGAAAAACTGATTGGAATTGGAATTTGCCTGTGTGCTTTCTGGGATTGGGGTAGGTGAGGAGGAATGCAGACTCGTTTAGAAGGAAGCAGAGAGGTAGAGGAAGAGGAATACACACACACACACACACACACACACACACACACACTCTTTTTAAAAAAGTTTGTTTTTTGTCACCTACATTTCCCAGTATACCTCACCTTCCTTCTGAGAGAGCCATCCCAACTCATAAAGCAAATTGGTCATTTTAGAAAGTATTTCACATGCATAGTTCCCTCCTCTCTGCAAAGAAGAGGGGTGGGGTTCATTCTCAAAGCTCTTCATTGGGGTCAAACATGGTCATTATAGTTACATAGCATTCAATTTTGAACTTTGTTGTTTGTGGTTCTTTCCATTTATACTGTTGAAGTCATAGTGTGTGTATGTATTTTTTTTTGCATTTGCTTACTTCACTTTGCATCAGTTCATATATATCTTCCCATGCTTCTCTTTATTCATAATATTCATTGTTTTTTACAGCCCAGTAGTATTCCTTTGCATTCCTCTACCACAACTTGTTTAGCTCTTCTCTAATTAATGGGCATCTGCCTTGTGTCTGGTTCTTTGCTGTTAGAAAAGTTCTGCCACAAGTATTTTGGAACTTTTTTGGGGGGGCATCATTGACCTCTTTAGGGTATATGCCTTAGCACTGGAATCAGAGTCAAAGGGTAAAGACTTCTAAGTCACTTTCTTACCACTATTCTAAATTGTTCCCCAGAATGGTTGGACCGATTTATGGCTCCATCAATCATGTACTGGAGTGCCTGTTTTTCTACAACCCCATTGAGAAGATTTTATCTTCCGAATATTTTCAGGGGATTAAGTAGTCAGGACTGCTATAGTTCTCTAAGATTTTTTGGGGGTTGTTATTAGCAAGGTGGTCAGTCATGGCTCCTTTCCCCCAATAACATATGTGGCCTGAGGAGAATTGATGGTGATTCTGCTCAGCATCTGGTGGTCATCTTCCTGTCCTCGCTCTGGATTTGTGCCATTCTCTGAAGAAGAAGCTGGGGCATGGTTGTGGGAGGGAGGGCAAGCATAGTGAGAGAGGAAGGAGGGCCTTGGTGAGTCACTGAAGTCCCTGAAGACTATCAAGAGAGCCTGACTTCAAAGCCACAGAGAGTATGGCAAAGATGGATAGAACTTTCACATGCATTGAGCATTTAAACAAATCCTAACACCACTAGTGGCTGTGAAACAAAGGGTTGCCCCTTTCTTTGGCAGTGAGCTCTAGGGAAGTGCTTCTATTTATTTATTTTTTTATTCATTCATTTATTTACTTATGTGTTCATTCATTCATCCATCTATCTATCACTCCATCTTTATATCATCTGATTGCTTACTCATTCATTCATTTTCATATGAGGGAGGTAATTGAAATTTGCCCTCCTTGGACTTCAAATGACTCCCATTAGGCCCTGTGCAAACTAACGTGTAGGTTGAGGATGTGCTGTGTTGTCTTCATTTTCTTTTCCTCTCTAATTTTAGCCAAAGTTTTTATATTATTTTATTGCAGATATAAATCATCAAGGGGGCCTGGAGGGAGAAAGGGAAGTGATTCCATGTAAACAGCTGGCCTGGCTGATCCAGTCTACAAAGTGGATTTTATTGTTGTGGCATTCGCCTTTCTTTTACAATGTCTAAATGTCTTCCCTACCAGTTGCTTCTCACTTTAAGGCTCTTAAGATTTTGGGAACATCCCCATGCCTTGCACACACTTGGGGGAACATTCTGTCTCTCTTTAGTGCAGAGCCTAAGCCAGAGTTTTTTTCTTGGAAATTAGAAGACTAAAATATTTTTTTTTTGGTGGAGGGGGGAGAAGAGGGACAAAGCTGTCTTTATGAAGTTTTATGAAGAGTTTTCGATTGCTCGCCCCACCATGTCTTTTCTCTGCAACGTTTGCTGGTTTTTAAAAAATAAATTCTGTTTTGGTTATCACAGCTGATTACTTGCCTAATGTTTCTCTGTGGGTATTTCATTTTCATTTTCTTTTTTCTTTTATGCAAGATTTCATCATTGCTTGATCTGAGCTGGTTGGTTGGCCTGAGATTATTAATAATTGGGAAAGTTAATGGTGTGTGACTGAGA
This sequence comes from Trichosurus vulpecula, assembly GCF_011100635.1. NCBI lineage: Eukaryota > Metazoa > Chordata > Mammalia > Diprotodontia > Phalangeridae > Trichosurus > Trichosurus vulpecula. The sequence continues at coordinate 172,031,814 of NC_050576.1, read as the reverse complement.
ACATATATTTAAAAACAAGTTGGAAGAGAAATACAGCTTCTAAAAAATTGTACTTTTTTTTTGTTTCTACTCCTTTCTTGAGTTTTTTTTTTGTTTTGTTTTGTGTGAAAGCAGCATGCTTTGTAATTTTCATATATGCCCGATTGCAATTAACATAAATTAATTTTAAATACTGGGGAGCTGCTGCTGGTGAGAAAGACCAGGGCTGTTCCTGGGAGTTGAGGGTTAAGTGAGAGGTTTGGGCTTTGTCTGGGCTTTTATCTCACTGGAGATCCACATTTGTTTCCCTTTGGCTGTGGACAGAAGATATGGAAGATTGCTTACTTTGATGGGAGGAGAGGAAGAAGGAGCCCTTGCCTTGGGCCCCAAGACTCATCCCATCCCCCTGCAGGGATTAGTCTACCATCATAAAATGTTTCCTTGCTGAGAAGCTGGCTCCCTTTGGAACCCTTTCTGGAAGCGATAATAATATATCAAGCCTGTCTACTTTATCCTGTTGACTTTTGTCATAGATGTATGGGAAAGGGGAATATTCCAGCCTGATGTTGCAGGTTGGGACATGAGTCAAGGATCTATGCTCACTTACTTAAGCCTCTGTGATTTTGTGCATTTTGACTTTATCTGCAATGCCCTCTCCCTCCCTTTGTTCTATCCATAATTTACTAGCATTTTTGGCCTTCTTCTCAAGAAGTGACTGTGAAGTCTGAGCTTCTGGGTTCAAATTCCACCTCTGTGATTGACCTTGGGCAAGTCACTTAATTTTCCTTAGCCAGTTTCCTCTTATGTGGGGATGAGACGAGGTAGTCTTTGAAGTGTCTTACAATCTCTAGATTCAGATCTCTGAAGCCCTTTCTTATAGACTTCAGGATAAGAAAAGACTACATAGTAGCTGTTCAGCTCTACCCAGTCTGGCAGAATCAGGAGCAATGTGTGGGACTTGCAAAGAGACAGATTTAGGTTTGATGTCAGGAAGACCTTCCTAATGGGTAGAGCTGTCCAAAAACAACATGGGCTGCCACTGGAGGTAAGGGGCTCCCCTCTCCTCTTCACTGGAGCTTCTCTCTCTCTCTCTCTCTCTCTCTCTCTCTCTCTCTCTCTCTCTCTCTCTCTCTCTCCCCCCACCCCCTCCCTCTCTTTCTTTCTTTTTTTTGGGCAAGGCAGTTGGGGTTAAGTGACTTGCCCAGGGTCACACAGTTACTAAGTATCAAGTGTCTTGCGGTCATATCCTCAGGTCCTCCTGACTCCAGGGCCAGTGCTCTATCCACTGTGCCACTTAGCTGCCCCTCACTGGAGCTTTTCAAGCAAAGGAAAGGGAGAGGGCCTCTTGTCAGGCATGGTAGAGAGGGAATTCTTTTTTGGATGTGGAGTGGATTAGATGGTTTCTGAGATCTGTCTTATCACTGCCATTCCGTGACTTTAACACCTGCTGAGATCTCCCTTTTCTCACTCATTCACTCATTATCTAGACTATTATACCTTAGTTTAAATATTTTCTTCCAATTGCTTGCTTAGTTTAGCTTTGTTGTTTCTTAGTTATACTTTCTAGTTCACTAATTGTTGGGAGAGATGAGATTTATACACAAAGGTAGAATGGAAGCTTGTTGAGGGCAGGGCCTTTGCCTCCTCTTTCTTTTGTATCATCATATTGTCCAAAACATCAAATTGAATACACTCAGTAAGTCAGCAGTCAGAACTGTTTGAATCCCATCTCTGCTGCTTACTTCCAGTTTCTTCATCTGTAAAATGACCCCCCAGTAGGCTCCCCCTCCCTCAGGGTCTATTGTAGCTCTAAATCCCATGATCTAACTTCTTAATTTGGTAACTTGTTTCAGATCAAACAGCAAATACTTTATACCACTAGTAAGAGACTAGAACCGATAGATATGGGATAGAGGAAGAAAGGTACTTGTTTGGTTTGTGTTTCTTGATGGGATCAGAGCCTCCTTAGCCTGGGGCTAGCTTTCCAGAAGAGACAAGATTTTTAGAATTTTGCATGATGAGTATGCTGATAGGTAGATAGGAGGATGTTTCACACAGGTGGAATGATGAAGATAAAAGTGTAGTTGGAAGTGAGCCTGGGAAGGACTCAGTCTAGGATCACTTAGCATGGGTGAAAGGAGTGGGACACACTAAAGTGGGTATTAGAGAAACCCATGTAAATCTGGTGAATTCTAGGGAAGTGCCTTGGAATTGAGTGTAAGTTCAACCAGATGGATGAGAGTGATGGGGTGTCATTAGAGAATTGGGAAGGAGAATCATAACATCTGGTTATGAGAGCCGACTTAGAGGCTTTCAGTATTACTTAGGAGAGAAAGGGAAGATGTATAAGGGTAAGGAAGGGTCATAATAATTTGATGTCAGAGGAGCAGGTAGAGTGGGAAAAGCAATGGATTGGAAGGTAGATCTGTGGACTTCTAGTCCTGGCTTTTTTGCTTACTACTTGTGTGACTTTGTGGTCAAGTCATTTCCCCTGTCTTGACCTGTAAAACGAAGAGGTTGGCTTAGATCGTCTCTGATATTCCTTCCTCCTTGAAATCTATGATCCTGTTATCCAAGGACTAAAGCTTTTGTGGCAGAAGGTGGGTGGGAGGGAGTGTTTATGGGCATCAGAGAAGTCTAGGGAAGATGAGAGGGTTTCATTTACCCTCAAAGCCTTGGTTTGGCTTTGAGGAGGTGGTCATGGAAGGATTTTTTCTTTTCCTTTTTGGTCTCTCAAAGGAAATAAGGGGGCTTCTGGACTCTAAATAATTAAAAACAAACTTGAAAAACTGCAGGCCCTTTGCTTCATCAAAGCTAAGTGCTGGAGCCTTACCCCAGGAGCCTCAGCCACCCTGGGGTTTTCCCTAAGTGCCATTTATTGAGACCTAAAACGATTCATTTTGAGGCAGGGAACCCATTTCCTGAGCTAATCCTCCCTAGGAGAAAGCATGTGGACTTGAGGAAGGCAGGTTTTACTAGATGCCATCTGGAGAGTGGAGGATGATGAAAAGGGTGGGTGGTGAGAGTTGGCTGAGGGGAATTGGGAGTTCCATTCCAGCCTCTGATTGGTTGATGATCTCTGGGGAAGCCTCAGCCTTCTTTGGGTCTTGTCTGCGGGAGAGGGGGATCTTTAATGTCTTGGGGTGTGGTAATTATTGTAAAACTTCTAAGTTCCTGGTGACATTCTTATTGGGGGTGGTGTGAGAGGTCAACAACCTAGACGTTTATATTAGTTGCTCTTACCCCAGGATCGTCTAGGCCCTGAATGTTTGTCACAAAAAGCCTGCTTTTTGAGGGTATTGAATGACTGTGTGTCCTTTTTTCCCCTCTATGAGCAAGTTACAGACTCAAAGTCAGAATGGCCCTTAGTTAGTGAGCATGTATTAACCATTTACTATGTGCCACTAAGCTCTGGGCATATAAAGAAGTGCAAACAGTCCTTGTCCTCAAGTAGTACACATTCTGGTGTGTATGGAGGGAACATGTAGAATGACTAGGTACGATACACGCGCACACACACACACACACACACACACACGCACGCACGCACATGCACATACACACGCAGTAGATGGCTGGCATTCTCAAGGGTGGGGAGGACATTAGTGACTGGGGGTTGCTCATGTTCCTGCCCAACTGTGGGGTGGTGGGGATGGCAACTGGAAGTGGCCTTGTGCACAAGGTAGAACTGGAGCTGAGTCTTGAAGAAAGCCAAAGAAGCCAAGAGGTAGAGGCAAGGAGGGGACAACATTTGAGGTGTGGGGGAGAGCCCATGCAAAGGAGAGGAGGTGGGGAATGAAGTGTTGGGTTCAGTGAACTGCAGAGGCCAGAGAAACTCTTTCCTGGGAAGGATGAGAGGGTAAGGAGTTGTCTTCAGTGAGCAGATAGAGTTCATGTGGGTCACATATCCTTTATTGATTGGTTAGTCTAGATTGGAATCTGAGGACCTGGTTTCAGATCCTACCTCTGGCACTTAATACCTTTGTGACCAGGAACACTGCCTTCTTGGCCCAAAGTTTTCTCACCTATAAAATGAAGGGATTGGATTTAATAATCATAGCTAGCCTTCCTCCTGTGTGCCAGGCCCTGGGCCAAGTGCTTTACAAATATTATCTCATTTGATCCTGATAAGAACCCTAGGAGGTAGGAGCTATTATTCTCCACATTTTACAATTGGGGAAACTGAGGCAGACAGGTTAAGTCTCTTGCCCAAGGTCACATAGCTCTTTCCTGTCTGATGTTAGATCTGAAGTCAGGAAGACTCATCTCTCTGAGTTCAAATGTGACCTCACATACTTCTTCCTTCTCTTATGGTATAGTGGATAGAGTGCTGGGTCTGGAGTCAAGAGGACCTGAGTTCATATGTGGTCTCAAACATTTACTAGCTGTGTGACCCTGGGCAAGTCACTTAACCCTCCTTGCCTCAGTTTCCTCATCTGTAAAATGAACTGGAGAAGGAAATGACAAACCACTTTTGTACCTTTGCCAAGAAAACTCCAAATGGGGTCACAAAGAGGTGATTCCAGGCCCACTGTTCTATCTACAATGCCACCTAGCTGCCTCTGAGGTCTTGGGTCTCTAGGTTGCTTCCCCCTGTAAATCTATGATCCTGTGACCTGTACTTTCTTCTCCATGGAGAACTTCTGTTATAGAAATCTTTTCTACCCATGAAGATTAGAAACTCCTCTTTATTTTGTAGTCTTAGAGCAGGAGTTCTCAACCCTTTTTTTTAATATCATAGCCCCCTTGGGTAGCCTGGTGAAGCCTATACACCCCTTCTCAGAAGAATATTTTTAAATGCATAAAGTAAAATATGTAGGATTACAAAGGAAACCAATCATATTGAAGTAACAATGCAGTAGTTTGGGTTTTTTCTTTCCTTTCTGAGTCCATAGATCTAGGTTAATAATGCTTGTCTTAGAAAATTAATTGCCTGGGGTAGGGGAACTGAGAGATTTTTACTTGCCAGTGGTTTATACTAGTATGTATCACAGATCTCGAACTCAGATTTTCCTGACTCCAAGGCTCACCCTCTAGCTCCTATGCTCTTCTGTTTTTCTTTCTTTGTTTCTTTCTTTGTTTCTTCTTCCTTCCTTTCTTCTTTCTTTCTTTCTCTCTCTCTCTCTCTTCTTTTTCTTTTTCTCTTTTCTCTTTCTTTCTTAGCAATCAGGGTTAAGTGACTTGCCAGGGTCACACAGCTAGTGTCTGAGGACAGATTCGAACTCAGGTCCTGTTGGCTATCAGGCCAGTGCTTTATCCACTGCATCACCTAGCTGCCCCTCACATTTATATTTGAAGTTAAGAAATGTGTGGGCCAAGCTCAGGAGTTTCTGTCATCAAGTGACACTCTAGTGTGCCCCACACGGTGGCCTGGTGGGAAGAGCAGTACAACTGGGCTTGAGAAACCTGAGGTCGTGTTCTGGGCCCAGGACTTGCTGTGTGTTCAAGATCCAATCACCTCCGGAAGCCTGAGTTCCCCTCCCTGTAAAATGGCGATAGTGGTGCTTGCATTGCTTTCCTAGTTGGGATTATTATGAGTAAAGTGCTCTGTAAATCCCGAAGTGCTTGAGAATCGTGAACATTTCTGCTTTTCTTCTCTTTCGCCTCTTATTTTGGGAACCAGTCAGAAGGGGTCTATTTCAAGATAAAAGATTATTTTTTCTCTAGGGTAAGAAATTATGGACAGCATCTTATTATGGATGTTAGAATGAGAACCTTGCCCCTTGGGAAAGTTTCTTTAGCTCTTTATTACTTCTCATCTGGAAGATTATAATGGCTGACTACTTAGTCTCACTGTCTCCCATCTATCTCCTCCCCAATCTTTCTTCCACACAGCTGCCAAATTGTCCTGAAGCACAGGCTTGATCAAATCCCTGCCCCGATCTAGAAGCTCTCATGGCTCCCTCTTGCCTGTGGACAAAATGCAGATGCCTCCGTTTGACATTGAAGGGGCTTCCCAATCTGGCTCTGGCCCATCTTCCAAGACCCATTCCACGATATGCTCGCCATGTTCCTGCCAAACTGGTCTGCTTGTGCCCTTTACAAAATATACTATCTATTGCCTCTGTACCTTTGCATCAGCTGTCCCTTCCTCCTGTCAAGAATGTTCTCCCTCCTCACCTCTTGTGTCTTGGAACTCTACTCAGTACCTTCCTTCATGACCCAGCTTAGGCTGTACCCCCTACTTGAGATCTTTCCTGTTCACCCCAATTGACATTGCTCTCTCCTGTCCCCATATTACTTTGTATGTTTACTCATACATACACACACACACACACACAGAACATGCATATGTGTATATATGGATATATAATAGTATATTTGTATAGCTACCTACATACAAAGTAATATATGTTTATACAAATAAAAGAATGCACTTATTTGTATAGTTAACATAATTATAATGCATATTTATACCTTTATTTATCTATCTGGGCACATGTAGTATCTCTCAACAAGCTTCTCATGGGCCAGGACTATCATGTTTTTGTCTGTGTGCCCCCTAGTCCAGAGGTTCTTAACCTTTTGTGTGTCATGGACCCCTTTGGCAGGTCTGGTGAGTCTTTGGGCCCCTCCTCAGAATCATGTTTTTAAATGCATAGGATTATAAAGGAAACCAATTATAGTGAAATACAGTCGTAAAAAGAAAAAAACCAAACCAAGTTCAAAGACCCCTAGGTTAAAAACCCCTGGCCCTAGTGCCATACCTTGTGCTTAATAGTGAGTGCTTAGTGGATTGGATTGATTGCCTGAAGGAACTGGCTGGTCCCCTGCTAAAATGATCTGTTGGATCCTGACTTTATTAAAAGTACCTGGGTGGCTTCCACCAGGATCCTCCCTCACTTGATGGAGAACAGGCCTGTCCTGTGCTAGATACAGGCATTCCCTTTTAATGTTAGTAAATAAATAACAGCCCTGGCAACATGCCTTTGGGTGTTGTGTGGCCAACAGGGAACGGGTACCTTGGCAGGCATGCCACCTTGGGGAACGTTGGCGCCCACCCCCCAGGCAGACATCAGCATCCTTTGCAGACATGCTTATTTCAGCCAGTTTACCATTAAGTTAGCCTGGCTGGATTTTCTCTGTGGTTGGAAGAGAGATGGCCTGAGGTGTGGAAGGGAAGAGGTGGAAAGGAAAAGCATAGGTTGGGCATGGAAGTGGAACAGCAGAGGGATGTGTGTTGGATTGCTGGGACATAGAACAGTCATGACAAGATTTCCTGAGCACTGAATTACCTAAGCTGGCACAGAGTAGTGTTAGCTGGAGGGGATGTTATAAGTGCATATATGGGAGTGACTTTAGGGCAGGTTCCCCAACCCTGCTTTAGGGATAGGTGCAGGGCTACATGGGGAAATCTGGTAGGTTTCAGGACATCAGTAACCATTTAGATGAGCCCTCAGAGAATAGATCTCTTAATGTTTTGGGAGAAACGGAAGAATTGCAGCCAAGCTACTAGGGGAAATGAACACTGCCTACAGATAAATGTTTAGTTTTATTTTTTGAAGAGCAGAATGATGTAAAAAGGTATCCATAAAATGTTACTTAAATAAATATTTTAATGACCCTAAAGTCCCTTTGAGATCTAAAGCTATGACTTGCATTCAAATCCTAGCAACTTTGCTTGCTACCTTAGGCAAGTCACGTGACCTTGCATAAATTATTCCATCTGAGTTTGACTATCTGACAAGTCACTTGGTCTCAGTTTCTTCATTTGTAAAATGAAGGGTTTGGATAAACTGACCTCTAAGATCCCTCACAAACTTATGAATAAATATGTGATCTTCCCCTCCTCGCAATTTATAGCAGTACAATGTCTTCGTTTTGTGATACCCTCAGAGACTTCTTGAAATGTCATTTAAATCTCTGCTCATTTTTTTTATACATTTATCTTGTTTCCCCAACAAGCCTACAAGCTCAGTGAGGGCAGAGACTTGGCCACATATTTGCTAAGAGTACCTACCACACAGTAGGCTCTCAACAAATACTCGTGGATTGACTCAGACTGGTGAATTAATCTAATCATTACTATGCTTGATACTTGTTCATTTTAGGAGCAAGAAGTATTTTTTTTTGGAGGGAGAAAGCAGGGCAATTGGGGTTAAGTGACTTGCCCAAGGTCACGCAGCTAGTAAGTGTGTCAACTGTCTGAGGTCATATTTGAACTCAGGTCCTCTTGACTCCAGGGCTGGTGCTCTATTCACTGTGCCACCTAGCTGTCCCTGCAAGAAGTAGTTTTTAAGGCTATCAAAAGCCTTTATTTTTTCCTCTGTTTCTCCTCATGGGGCTCCTAAAATAACAAGGCCAGCATAGAGGGACCAGTCAGTATCTGCTCCCTCCCCCTCCAGAGAACCATTCTTTATAACAAAGAATAGAAAAGAAGGGGAAACAAAGGGGTTTAGCAAAACTACCCATCACATCGAAAGAGTCTGATATCATGAGCAATGTTCCACACCCACAGGCCCTGACCCCTGCAAGGAAGGGATTGAGGTTCATTCTCTTTTCTTTTTGTTCGAGCCAAGCTTGTCCAGGATGGTTTCAGAGCATTCAGTTTGGATTGTTTCATGGTTGTTGGTTCTTTATATTTACATTGTTGTAGTCATTGTGTGCATTATTTTCTTAACTCTGCTTATTTCATGTGACATCAGTTCACGTGTCTTCCTGTTTCCCATAATTCATCAATCTTACAGGTTATTTTAAGGAGGTCCTTTAAGGAGAAAACTGAGAGTGGAATAGTTAAATGATTTGCTCGTGGTCGCACAAATATGTTTGTAAGCAGAAGAACCAGGATTCAAAGCCGGGTTCTGTAACTCCACATCCAACACCCATTTGTCTTTTAAATCCAGTGTTTCTTTCTCTCATGCCATCATTAGTTGGGGATGTCTTTTGAGAAGAGCTGGAATTTGTGCTGGACCTTGAAGGATTGTAGAGGGGACCAGGAAAGGAGGCTATTGCAGGGAGGTTAGATCACCGCTAGAAAGGAGGAGGCATGGGGGACGGGTTCTCAAAGGGCACTGGGAGAACCAAGGCTGGGAAGAGGAGGCTGGTTAACTGTTGATTATGATGAGCTTCGAGTGACCACCATGATGCATCTCTGAACCAAAAACTTCATACTAAATTCTCTGCAGGAAGCCCTGTATGTAGGGGTTGTTTCCCCGATGCCATCATAGATATTGTGGCAGAGAGAGTATAGGAGTTTCATCAGAGGTTTTAAAGGACATGGGAGGTGGGAGAGGGTGAGAGCTGGCTGTTTCTGTTTGCTTTTTTCCATAGCAACAAGCGCACCTGGAGGCCATTGGGCATTCCTCTCCTAAACAAACAGCTTTCAGGAAGAGTTAATAAATTAATCTCCCGAGGAAAGAATTTGCTGTGTCCTCAGAGGGGCTTTCAGCAGGCCAGACCAGAGCTTTTTGCTAATGAAATCAGAACAAATGCCGATAATTGGGCATCAGATTTTACAAAGAATTGAGGAAAGGTAGGCAGTTGGTTTTCTTTTGGCAGGGAGTTTTTGGTTGGAGGAATGAAGATTTGATGATTCCAAATAATAACAACTTGCATTTACATGTTATTTTAAGGTTTACAAAGGGCTTCATTCTGTACTGTGAGGTAGGCACTTTAGTATGCTGGGATATATACCTCTGTTGTGAGTCCTTCCTCACTCTACCACTGACACATCTCATAGCTCCTCTATAACTCGGCAGGAGTTATAGAGGAGTTGCTGTTGCCCAAAATGGCATCGGGTGTTGTGCTTCTCCATAGGCTAGTCCTAAAACCAGCATCTAGGCCATTGCTGGGCCCATCCTTGAAGCCTTTCCAATCTGGGGTGTTTGCCAAGAGCCCAAGATCACATTATACGCCAGTGAGGCATTGGAGATAGCTGTTAGTGAGAGTGAAGGTAAAGTGACCAGGTAGGGTAAATACTGTATCGTTATTTCCAATGGGAAATGGATGCTTTAAGAGGCAGTTACTATCTCTAAGCCACAGAGCTGGGACTTGAACCCAGATCTCTTGCCTTGATTCAGTAAGTACAGTATTCTCAACATTACATAGCCTCTCCAACATTAGTCCTCAGTAATGAATGGGAAGGAGCACAATATTATTGGAGTCAGAGAATCATGGGCTCATAGCTAGTTAAAAGGGACCTGTTCAGATCCCACCTTCTTACTACCTCTGTGACCTATGGAAAGTTTCTTCTCTTCCCTGGGCCTCCCTGTGTCTTTATCTGAAAACTGTAAACCTGGATTGTCCCTGAAGTCCTTCAAGCCCCAGGTATCTATGCATTAGGAACCATGAATGCGTGAGTACCTGCTACGCCCTATACATGGCTTCTGGTTTGCTATTGATTGAAGAACTGGGCTGATGATTGAAACACTTTGTCTGTAGTACAGCAGACCAGGGTCACAAACTCAGTCTCTTTGTGTGCTAGCTAGCTTTGACACTTTCCATGGGCACAGGTGGCATTCCTGACCCCAGAGAGCTCCCTTACAAAGTCTTGCTTTCTCAGGGAACTTGGCTAAGAAGGATTAGATGGAACTGCCCCATTTATTTCCCCTGAGACTGGAAAAATGTCACCAAGCACGTGCTATAAATGATGGTGGATCAGTAGTGCCCCTTCTGTTGATGAAGGACAACATGAGCCTATGTATCCGAAGCCTATGGAGGAACTGTATCTTCTGTCTTTCAGGAGTGAATTGAAATGCCAAAGGAAATGATTTTGGAGTTGGAAAGAACCTTTAGAGAGTCAGTCCAACCTTTTCATTTTACAGATAAGAAAACTGAAGGTCTGGAGAGATAATGAATCACCCAAGGTCATGCAGCTAATAAATGGTGAAGATGGTTCTAGAATTGGAATTCTTAACCTTTTTTTTTGTCATCAGCTCTATGGGCATTTGGAGAAAACTGGACCTCTAAAAGATTACATCTCAAACTGGCTCTGCTGTGATATGGCTGAGTGACTTTGAACAAACTTTTTCACCTTTCTGAGTCAGCCTTGGTTTCCCCTTTTGTGAAATGAGGCGGATGGCCTGGAATAGGAGTTCTTAATCATTTTTGTGTCTGGACAGCTCTGGCTGTCCAATAAAGCCTAGAGACCCCTCCTCAGAGTAATGTTTTTAAATACATAAAATATATAAGATTACAAAGGAACCTGATTATATTAAAATGTAATTGTCATACTATTAAAACAAAAAGCCCAGGGGCCCAGATTAAGAAGCTGTATTCCAGAAGTTAAGCCTTTCAAGCCCTGTTCAGGGTTCTTCCCCCTGTACATGGTGCTGCTTACTGGTAATGATGTGATACCCCACACTGATAATGTGGGGTTACTTTCATAGGGAGATCTAGGTTGTAACCTGTGTGATCCTGGGCACCATACTTTGCGTTCCTGAATCTCTCTAAAATAAAGATTGGACTAAATGATTTCTAAGGTTTTTTTTTCCAATTTGAAAACCCTCTAAATCATACCCCCCAGGATAAGATGGGCTTTAGACATCTAGGAGTACTTCATCATACAGTCTCTCTTATTGTTAACTGGCCTTAGTCATATTATCTTAAAGCTAGACGGAACCTTAAAGACACCCCTTCTTTTACAGGAAGCTGAGCCCTAGAGAGTTGAAATGTCTTTGCCCAAGGTCACCGGGATAGGGTTTTTTGTTTTTAAATTTGAACCAATACTGGGACAAGGACTTGGGTCTCCTGACTTTTAGTCCAGGCTCCTTCCACCTTGCCCCGATTTCTGGGAGCTGTGGTTGCCTGCTAGCACAGATACCTTCTCAGCCTGTAGAGAGAAGGGTCTCTTTCTGCTGGGTAATTGAGAGTTTCAGGACCATTCCCACTGAAGCAGTCTCTGGAGTTTTATTTAATATAAGAATCAGCTGGGTTTCCATCAAAGCGATCACTTAATGGAAGTACAGAATTGAGCTGACGCTACTTGTCACCTCCATTTTTTGGGGAAAGTTGCCTGCACCCCGCTGTCAGCAGTAGATTGTGGAACTGGGACCACGTTGGCTATACTGTCTTTTCAGCTTGCCTTGTGGTAGGGAAACGAATAGAACAAGAAATGGAGCTAAGGTCCCTGTTTGAAATAGGAGCTAACATTAAATTCAGCAAGCATTTATTAAGTTCCTACTGTGTGCCAGGCACTGGGGATACAAAAGCAAGTCTCTTATATTTTACTGGGGTATACAACATGTACAGATAAGTGCAAAATATATTTTTTAAAAATAAGTGATGTGAGGCTGGGAGGCCCAGCCCAGCAGCATTAACTGGAGGAAATCAGGAAATCCCTTGTGGGAGATGATGTATGACTTAGACCCTGAAGGGGTCTAGGAGTTCCAGAAGCAGAGGGGAGGGAGGGACCCGTGTTGCTGTTGTACACCTAGAAATTCCTTTCTCAACTGAAGTGGGGTAGATCAGGCCTGTCTATATCTATTCTCTCCCAGCTGCTATTTATCTTACAGGAGTGCCCCCTACATGGTACAGCGGGTAGAGCACTGGACTTGGAATCAGGAAAACTTGAATTAAAATATGGCCTCAGACGCAAGCTGGGTGACCCTGAGCAAGTCACTTAACCCATATTTATTTCGGTTCCTCATCTATAAATTGGGGACATACTAGAGAAGGAAATGACAAACCACTCCAGTATCTTTGCCAAGAAAACCTCATGGACAAATCCATGAAATCACGAAGAGTCAGACATGACTGAAAAACAACAAGCCTTCCTTATTATATAATACTTTAAGTTTATGAAGCGCTTTCCTCAAAATAGCCTAGTAAGGTAAGAGTTTCAAGGACCATCAGGGTTAGATTTAGAGAGTGTCAGGCTTCGAGTCAGGAAGAACTAAGTTCAAATCCAGACTCAGACACTTAGAAGGTCTGTGACCTTGGGGAAGTTGCTTAATCTCTGCCTGCCTCTGTTTCCTTAACTGTAAGATGGGGATATTAATAACCACCTCCCTCCTAGGGTCGTTGTAAGGATTAAATGAGATATTTTTGAAGCAGGTACCTTAACATAGTACCAAGTACCAAGAAGGTTCTTAATAAACGCTTGTCTTCTTTCCATCATTTCTGTCTTATAGAAGTGAAAACTGAGACTCAGACGTTATGTGACATTCTTATGGTTAGACCACAAGGCATTTTGACCAGTAGAATTGAAGCTCTGGGAGGAAAAGGACTAGTTTTCACTTTTGTATCCCCAGTACATTGCACATGCTTACTGGATTAAATGGTGTTTTCCTCTCATATCCTGTTACCTCCATTAGATGTGTAGAGGGAGAAGACATTCACTGTACCTTGGCCCTTTCTTGGTCTTTCCAATGTTTTCTCTTTCCTAGGAAGGATGTGCCCCCTTTAAGGGAACCTATTATGGAAAACCTATGTCTACTAAAGAAAATGGAAAGGAAATGGTAATTGTTAGTTTCATATTTGTAAAAAGCAGCATGGGGTAGTAGATAGAGTCCTGGACTTGCAGTCAGGGAGATCTGGGTTCAAATCTTGCCTCAGCTTTGTGACCCTGGATAAGTCATTTAAACCTCTCTGAGCCTCAGTTTCTCTATCTGTTAAAGGGGATTAGATTCAATGGCCTCCAAGGTTCTGTCAGCTGCACATTGATGATTCCCCCAAGTTCCCTTCTGCCTCTAGATTTTTGATCCTTGTTAGTTCAATTGTGAATGTCTCTGATGCATTTAAAACAGGATTTGAGTCACAGAAGCTTGATGTGTGCATTCCTTTTTAGGGGGAGCATAGTTATTTTGGCAAGTTGGGGGTATGTATCTTAGGCTATGGGTGAAACCTGTTTTGTTCTTCACTAACTGGGGTTCCACTTGCTGGAACCACATCAACCCAGAACAGACAGACACTTGGACTAGCATAATTGTTTTCACTTCTGAACACCTTATGTGAAAGACGCCCAGTTGGTAAGAGCAGCAGTTAACTTTATCATTTGGAGGGAACTACAGCCTGCTGCCACATGGCCCCTCGCCTCCTGTGTACCCAAAAAGAAACAACCCTAAACAAAACTACACACAGCAACAGTTGTTCTGAGGAGGAATAGAACAGCCCAGCAAACTCTGGGATTGGCAGCAGTCACTGCTTTTAAGATCGATAATTCAGAGCTGATGGATATGTTTTATTTAGGGCTGCTCTTGGCCATGGACGGACTTTTTGTGAAGATTGTTTATAACTGAGAATACTTTTACTCGTCTTTGGGCAGGGGCAATAACCACATATTTAATATGGCCTGTAACTCATACCTCGAATGATCATATTTTTGAACCTCTAATTTGGGACCGTGTCTTTGATCTTTTCCCTTGAGTCCCCCAAATGGGGACAGTGACATTGACCTTTATATCTCTTTACTGTAGTGGCTTATGCTGTTAGCACTGTGGGCTGAAATAGTGTAATTCAGTGTGACAGACATTTATTTAAGCACTTGCTGTTTGCAGAGCGTGGTTTGTTAGGAGCTGGAGGAGATATAGAATTTAGACAAGACACAGTCCCAACCCTTGTGGAACATAGATCCTTTTGGGAGAGAATAGCGGCAATAGGCCCCAAACCGTAATATCTAATTTGATGTGATAAGTGCATGAGACAGTTGCAAAACAGAGAGGTGTTTTTGTGTGTGTGTGTGTGTGTGTGTGTGTGTGTGTGTGTGTGTGTGTGGTTACTGACCAGGGGTCAGTTGGGTTAAGTCTTCGTGGAGGAAGTGGCCTTCAAATTGAGCCTTAAAGGATGTGGATCAGATATTTGGCAGTCATCACTGCCCCTGCTTCCATTATCATGCCATTTACCCCACTTACAGCCATCCTTGGGACATAATTGTAATGTTTCTTTAGCCTCTATGTTCATGGCTCTCAATCTTTTGTGACTTATGAACATTTCCATTGAAATGCTCACTGCCTGGAGTCATTGGGTTACTGAAATATTGGAATTTCCAGCACATTTAGATGGTTTATAGGGACACTGGGACATACTATTTGAAATTGCTACTGTTCTGGAAAATCTGGGACATATGGTTGCCATATATATCTCCTGCCTTCTGAATGTTCTGTGGAGTTTTCAGCTCTTGGTTTTCCTTACCTCCTCCCCCCTTTTCCAGCCTCCAGTCATCTCATTCACTCCAGCATTTCCTCCCCGCGTCTGTGCATGCTTCCGCAGAGCCGTACTATTGAGCAGTGTCTTGTGGGCAGTCCCCAACTTAGTAATGGGCTGTGTTCCAAAAGTTCATTTGGAAGTCAGCTTGGGGAAGGGTTGCATTTAGAGAAACAGCACTATAAATGATGATTAGATTCCCAGGCTAGCCCGCATAGCTGTATTTAATCCATAATCTAATTGACTTAGAGTACCTAGGCTTGCTCAGAGCAGAGCCCTGAGCCCCACGGGAAGTGGGTTTCTATAACAGCAGCAATGATAGTGAATGTTGATAGAGCTTTTTAAGGTTTGCCAAGCACCATATAGTGATGATGGTGATGATGCCAACATTTAAAGAGCATCGTACAATTTGCAAAAGAGCACTTTTACGTACATCCTCACTTGATTTGTACACCTTGCTGATGTAGATGCTGCTTTTATTATTCCCGTTTCACAGATGAAAAAGCCAAGGCTAAGAGAGGGTAATTGACTTGGCTAGGACCAGAGAGAATATAATATATTATGATATATAGTATATTAATATCATCAATATTAATATAATGCTTGTATGAGGTAGGACTTGAACCATAGTTTTCTTAACTCTAAATCCAGCACTGGATCCATTCATTATATTATGCTTCCTCTTCTGTATCTGCATTGCTGGCCATGGGACACCCACTATAATGTTTGTGGTAGTCTTTTGCTATCAGAAGCTTTAATGGGAAAGGAGGCTTCTGGGAAACAGTGAGGTGCCTAAGTATGTGTGTGTATGTATATGTATGTGTGTATATATATATATGTATGTATATACATACACATATATGTATGTGTGTGTATATATATATATACACAGAGAGAGAGAGAGAGAGAGAGAGAGAGAGAGAGAGAGAGAGAGGTGCAAAAGTTGACTTTTTTTTTTTAACATGGCCAGTGTGGGACTTTATTTTGCTTAATCATATTTATCATAAAAGTTTTCTTTCTTTTTTAAGTAGGGGAGGGGAGATGGGAAGAAGAGAAAATAGATTTTTGTCAGTTGAAAAAACAGCAGACATTTCCAAATATGAGTGATTTGCAAGCCGAGCATTGTTCAGTCAATCATTCAGTCAAAAAGCATTTATTAAGCTCTTACTACTCTCCAGACTGCCTGTATTATAATTTGTACGTGTGCTTGTGTGAGTGTGTGTGTGTGTGTGTGTGTGTGTGTACCCAACTTCTCCATTAAACTATATGATCCTTGAGGACAAGGACTATCGTCTTTTTGAGATTGTTAGCCCAGGTTCCCCTTCATGCACTAGGAAGGGTTTGAGCCTTGGAAAGAAATGTTCACTTTCTTTTTAATAAGTCAAGATGTGCTGCCCAGAGGTTCTTTGAACATAAATAATTTCCGAGCTTCCTTGCTCTACTGGGCTTCATCATCAAAGGAAACCTTAGCCAATGGTTTGAGGCTAAGGAGCGACTCCCCAGCGGGCCTCTAGCTTAGTTACCTGGCTGCTCAAAGGTGCGTCCTGAACCAGCTCCTCTCCTCACTTTGATTGTGCCCCAGGAGCCTCTTTTGTTTTGTAATTGCTCAGGGCCTTCTGACAGCTAAGATCCTTGCAACTTCAGTACAGCCTTTCCAAGTAATAATGATAGCTGACAATGATGTGGGGCCTTAATAATGGCGAAGTGCTTTATATACATTATCTCATTTGTTCCTCATAATAAACCCTGTGAGGTAGGTCCTGTTATATGCCCATTTTACAGATGGGCCTCAGAAACTGAGGCCCAGTGAGATTTAGCAGCTTGCCCATGATCACCTACAGCTAGTTAAGTATACTGAGATGGAATACGAAACCAGGCTTCTCTTCGCTCCAAGCTCGGTTCTACACTATCGTTGCTGTTGCTGAGTAATTTGTCAGTAACGTCCAACTCTTCGTGACCCCATTTGGGGTTTTCTTGGCCAAGATTCTGGAGTGAGTGGTTTGCCATTTTCTTCTCCAGCTCATTTCACAGATGAGGACATTGAGGCAAACAAGGTTAAGTGACTTGCCCAGGGTCAGACAACTAGGAAGAGTCTGAGGCTGGTTTTGAACTCAGGAAGGTGAGTCTTCCTGAATGTAGGCCCAGCACTCTGTCCACTGAACCACCTGGCACCTGTTGTTATTATGATCATTATTTTTAATATTTTGATAGATTCGTGAGCTTATTGAAACTTTCTATCCCCCAAAGCTTGCAACCCTCCCGTGCCTTCTTACCTTCTGTGATTAATGTACATGTCATAAGACGATAGGATCATAGAACTAGATTTGGAAAGGGACTTTTATGCTCTCCAAGCACTCTTCAGTTCAGTTGGACTGGACTGCTTGCCCCTTACACATGAATGCTCTCTCTCCCACCTGCCCCTCTTGTAGTCCTTGGCTTCCTTCAAGACTCAGTTCAAAGGCTTCCTTCTGGAGGCCTTTCCTGATTCCCCTAGAAGTTAGCCCCTTCCACTCCCAGGTTACCTTCCATCTTGTGTATGGGCCTATTTATGTATGTGTTGTTTCTACCATTTAGAATGTAAGATGCTTGAGGCACCATCTTTGCTTTTTCTTTGTATCTCCAGTGCATAGCACAGTGCGTGGCACATTGGTAAGAGGCTAGAAGTGCTCATTGATTGATTTCCAGGTTATATGTATTCTTAAGCAGGGGCTATTATCCCCATTTACAAATGGAGTGATGGGTGCTGATCTCTTAAGCAACTTGCTCACTAGTCTGAGGCACTTATTAGCTGTGTGACCCTGGGCAAGTCATTTAACCCTGTTTGCCTCATTTTCCTCCTCTGCAAAATGAGCTGGAGAAGGAAACGGCGAACCACTCTAGTATCTTTGAAAGAAGTGAAGAGGGGCAGCTAGGTGGTGCAGTGAATAGAGCACTGGCCCTGGAGTCCGGAGGACCTGAGTTCAAATCCGACCTTAGACACTGATCTTAGGCAAGTCAGTTAAGCCCAATTGCCTTGCCCCCCTCCTCAAAAAAAAAAAAAGAAGGAAGAAATGAAGAGTTGGATACCATGGAAATGACTGAATGAGTGTCTGAGGCAAGATTTGAACTCAGGTTTTTGGACTCTCGAGTCTATAGTGCTCTATTCACTGTGCCACCCTAGTGCCTTCCAAGAATAAACCTATCACACCCGTTTTACAGATGAGGAGGCCAGAGTGCCAAGAGGTTGGGGTTTGCCTACAGTCCCATAGGTTGTGTTTGTCCGTTCTCGAAGAGGACCATGATATCAGGGAAATGATGGCATGACTTGCACTTGACTTTGATTTGAGTGAGGGAGGGCTGCGCAAGGTCACCAGCCTCACTGTCTCCTCCAGAGCCATCTGGGTCCAGTGACCTGATATTCATCAGGATGACTGGAGATGACCCAGGATGCAATTGGGGGACCTTGGCCCTTTTGGGCTAAGGCCTTTTCATGTACTCACTTAGAGTGAGGTAAAGCCCATTCAGTGAATAGACCTCTTTAAGAAGTGAGTCAAGGGATGGCCCCTTTAATTAGAAGAAAAGAAAAAAAATCAAGCTGGGAGGGGAAGATGCTCAGGGTTGCAGTTGCAAAGAGAAGCCAAGAGGGCCCAAAATATAGCCATTCAGTGGAGCTTGGAAGCCAAGACTAGAATCCAGGTCATGTCCCAAAAAATGTAGCACTCCTACCAGTCACATGCTGCCTCAGTTTATAGCAAGCTGCATTTGGACCCAGTCCTTGTCCGTTATGCTTCACAGTTCACTCCTGACATAGGTTTACGATTGAGGATGAGCTCTTAGTGAACAGGCCCTTTCAAACGAGGCTGTAACAGGAGCAGAGTCCGGGGAAGTAGACACCAAACACTTCATTGTATTGTTTCCTTCCTCTTTCCTTTTCCAGCACCTCCTGTTTGGATGATCCTCCATAGTTTGTAGTCTGGCCAGGCATTTATGAATTTCTTTTTCCCCTTGGTGTGGAAAACACTGTGTTTTAGGAAAATGGGCCCTTGGGGGTTCTGCGTTCTTTTGTGGTAGTGATCAGGTGAGGGGGCAGAGACCTAAAGTGCATTACCCATTTTCCAAAGGGGCAGCAAAGAGCATAGTGACACTGGAGTGACTGCCTTCTAGGGGGCCTTCCAGGTTGACTCGGGTCACTGTTGGGGAGCATAGGATGGACACACACAGAATTGGTTCTTTTGTTAATCTTGCTTTGTCGAGCCTGCTATTTTCTGGACCTTGGTTTTGCCACCTGCAAAATGGGGATAACAGTCTATGCCCTTCATTTCCCAATTCACAATTCAATCAGCACTTAAGGAAAGACACAGAGGGCTTTGAAATCTTGAAAGGAAAGGGTCTACAGGAAACCTTATGCTGTGTTGCTGCCTTCTGCCCCATGGCTGAATGCCACCAGGTCTTTCCATATGGTTTGGGCCATCGCTCTGTTGGTAAGTGGGATTTTGCTGTCAAGAACAAGTGTGTGGTTTTTTGTTTTTGGTTTAGTTTGAGTGTGATTGGCATAAAGAGTCCTGTCTAGAACAGCATCTCTGCTATTATAAAAAAGAGTTACCACTCTCTTGAACAGCTCAAGGAAATTACTCCTTTGTCAAAATAAGAGTTCACCCAAATTTGGAACCTTCTCTCAATATGCAAAGAGAGAGAAAAATTACAGTAGCCTCCTTATCAAGAAGGAGCTTGGTAATAAGAAATAGCAAGTGTCTTTTCTGGGGAGTTTCATATGAACATAGGAAACATACAAAATACAAGTATAGAACACCCTGCCTTTGCAGTGGAGTGGGGCAGGGAGGTAAGGGGAACACCGTCCATCTGGGAACAGGGGGAAATGGAAATGCTAAAGGTCTTTGATATCTTCCTCTTAAAGACCATAATGACTCCTGTTCCTTGAGAATGATCATTACTGAAGAGGTGAAAGGGGAGACATTTGTTTTTTGTAGGAGTTTATTCAAACTTAAAATTTTTAAATCAAAACCACAACAACAACAAAACAGACCAGGAGCTCATCAGTCGCTTTACAGCTGTTGTGGTCCAGTGGTTTTTGCTGTTAGCTGTTGAGAGCTGCTTGGGTGGCAGCCTTTCCACTCTGGTCTGTAGCCTCTTGGTGTCCTCTTACAATTGGACAGGAAAAAATAAGCTGCTGTTAGCTCCCACCCATCGTATCTGGATCATGTATTTCTTCTGTCTCCCCATTCAGTCAGGGTTGATTTTTTTTTTAACCCCAAGCCACAGAGTCCAGGAAATCTGTCGGGGATTGGGAGGCATGTGGGCTGATGCTGACTGCTAAATTCTAAGGTTGAACCTTCTCTGGTGGCACAGATGGTAGAGGATCTTTGAGGGAGGTTGCCTTACCAGGGGATAAAATGCTGTGCTTGAGTTTCAAGAATGGCCAGCCTCATAACCTTCAAAATAGCAAGTCCTGCAGTCCTCAAAGTGTAAATCAACCCTAGATAGAAAATGACCCCTTCGTTTTCAGATTCTGTTTGAAACGAAGGGGTGGAGGTTGGGGAGAGAAATTCTGGGAACATATCTAAGCTGTTCTCTACAGGCTTGACATATAACTTTCTACTTTAAAAAAATGGCCACGAAGATATTTCATTATTTTATGTTCGGTACTAAATCATAGTCCTGTCTTGTGTTCATTCCTCCCAAGAGCACAAATGTTTTACAGTCATTATTTCATTCAGACCTACATGGTCTTATTGAGGTGTGGGGCCTTTGGGCTTTAAGAACTGGTTTTATTGAAATGGACACAAAGACCCAAAAAGGGAACCCCCTTCCTCTCCTTCTTTCTTATCTTCTTTCCTCTTCTAGGATCATATTGCAAGCCAATGAATCAACTAGTTCTCAGCTAAGTAAGAGCTTCTACTGGACAGGGTACACCAAATTTAGACAACGGAATTACTTTTCTTTCCTGGTTTTGATAAAGACCTTTTGGTGTTTTTGTCAATGTGTACATAGAAGCTCTTCTATGAAAATCAGCTGCCCCTTATAGGAAAGGGCAGCATTTTTTGGAGGGCTTCTCAGCATTTTAGTTTTTAAAAGGAGCCAGATAAAAGCCGTGATCCTTCTTGGAAGAGAAGAGCAATTGACAGCAATGGGAATCCCCAGAGCTGACAGAGAGAGCTTATGAGGGAAGTTACTTCTGTTGGAAGGAGTGAAGGGGAGATTGTGGAAATCACCTTGACTCTAAACTGGGAGCATGGCTCTAGTGGAATTTACAGCTAAAAATGGAACCCTCTTGCCCAAAGATCAGCTCTGTTCTATCTTCTCCTTGAGGTGGCTTAGAATGGCATGTGATTCCAGGGCCAAAATAGAGATGCTGTCAAGTCCTAAAATAAGTATTGCTAATCAACTCACTAGATTGAGAGTTCATAGGATCATAGACTTGGAGCTGGAGGGGACCCCAGAGGCCATCAAATCCACTGCTTTTATGGTGAAGAAACTAAGACTTGAGAAGACTAAGTAATTTACTCACACTAGAAGTAAACATCAGAGGTGAGATTTGAAGCTAGGTTCTCTGACTCAGAAGCAATGCTCTTTCCATGGCCCTAATCTCCTCATTTTATAGATAAGGAAACGAAGGCCCAGAGAGGTTAAATAATTGCCTAGAGTCACACGTGTGATAAGTGGCAGAGGTGGGATTTGAACTGGGTCTTCTAATTTCAAAGTCCTCACTCTTTTCACTGTGCCACTTTCTTTTAAGTGGAGAAATGTTAGAAGACTAGGGTTCAAATGCCAGTTCTGCTACTTGCTGCTTATGTGACCTCGAACAAGACTTTTGAGTCTATTGGACATCTCTTTGCTCATTTGTAAAATAAAGGTACATCATTGCATCATAGATTTAGAGCTGAAAAGGACCTTAAATGTCATCTGTAAAATTCCTCACTTTATTTATTCATTTATTTCTAAAATCCACCAAAATTATTTATTTTTGGCATTCATTTAACTTTTTTTTGAGTTCTCAATTCTCTCCTTCCTTCCAGTCCTTTCCCCATCCATTGAGAAAGCAAGCAATATGATACCCATTATTCATGTAAAATCATGCAAAACATATTTCCACATTAGCCATGTTGCACACACACATACACAAAGAAAAGGCAAGAAAAATAAAGTGAAAAAAGTGTGCTTCAGTCTGCACTCAGAGTTTACCAGTTCTCTCTGAAGGTGGATGGTATTTTTCATCATGAGTCCTTTGGAATTAACTTGGATCATTGTATTGATCAGAGTAGCTAAGTCTTTCACAGTTGGTTATCACTACAGTATTGCTCTTACCATATGCAATGTTCTCCTGGTTCTGCATACTTCACTCTGTATCAGTTCAGAGAAGTTTTTCCAGGGTTTTCTGAAACTATCAGAGATCCCCTCATTTTAGTTGAGGACTGTTGAGCTGAAGTGAGTTGGCCAGTGTTACTCAGTAAGCAGCAGAGCTGATGATGATGTCTAAGGATTGAGGCAGCTCACCACTGCTGTAGACATCTGCCAGGCCATTGATTAAGGGGACTGGGGAGCATGGAGACAGTTAGGAAGGAGGTAGCAGGGTAAAAAAAGTAGTGGGTTCCTCTTGATTTCCAGGATCCCATCTTGAAGTGAGATCAAGTGGTCATCGTATCTCTGATAGCTCCAGTGGTTTCTTATTAATGCCCAGTCCACCAATGAAAAGCTTTTCATGGCAGTTGCGGATGCTAGATAAGCCCACTGGTGATGCAAAAGAACAAACAAACAAACATCAATGAAATAAAACAAAACAAGCCCCACGCCTCATTTATCTGAATTTCTCTCTGAGACTTGGATTAAATAGGTCACATGGCACTTAACTTTACCTCAATCCTTGGGAGACCTCTTTGTTGGAAACCTTTTTTTGGCAGCTTTATAATTTTGATTTCCAGCTAATTAGATTCGTGCTGTTTGGGAGACTTGGTTAATGTACCTCACCCCACAGAGCTAATTTACCTCCTTCTAAATTGGGTCTTTGCTATGGTGAAGGATGGACTTTAGCTATGTGATGATGGAGTCATGAACGAACATTGAAGCAAATGAGATAATACCTGTAGAAGTGTTTTGAACTCATTATTGTTAAATATTTGAGTTCTGCAGAGAAATATGTGTTCTCTAGAGGAAAGGTATTCAGTAAACCAAAAACGATGTTATTTCAAGTCTCTCAAAGTCCTACCCTTTGTCCTATTATGCTGTCAGCTTTAAATGAGCAACTCCAATGGGAGGGAGAAGATGCTTGACTAAAATAAAATAGAATGGTTATTCTGACATTGATAAATATAAAATCATAGAGTGCTAGAGTTAGAAGGGATCCGTTAGTCCAAACCCTAATAATCTTGTATGACCTTTGGCCCAGCACCTAACCTCCCTGAATCTCAGTTTCCTTAATTGTGAAATGAGGGAGTTGGATTACAAGGCCTTGGAGTTCCCGTATAGCTATCAATCTTTAGTCCTATGATCTTCATTTAGAAGCTGTGTGACTCTAGGCAAGTCACTTCACCCTGTTTGCCTCAGTTTCCTCATCTATAAAATGAACTGGAGAAGGAAATGGCAAGCCACTCCAATATCTTTGCCAAGAAAACCCCACATGGTGTCACAAAGAGTCAGACACGACTGAACAACAACTTTCCTTTAAAAGATTTGGAAACTGAGTCACAAATCATTTCTGGTTTTGGACTTGGAATACAGCATGCCTTGAAGCCTGGTCGTCCTAGATTGACCTGTTGATTTTCAGCTGGTGGTTAAAGAGAGGAGGGCCCTGGTAACATGCAGATGATTATATGCACTGGGAGAGTGTTTCAGTAAGGATTGTAAATTTAGTCTTAGGATCAATCATCGATTCTGAACTGAAAGGGAATTTTAGAGGCCATTAAATCTAGCCCTTTCATTTTATAGATGAGGAAACTGAGGGACAGAGAAGTTAAGAGACTTGAGCGGGGCCATCTAGACTGTAGGTGTCAGGGGTGAGATCTGGAGTCAGGTCTTCCCAACTCCAAGTCTGGAATCCTGTCCCCTGTGGCAGTTAGGACGCACTTTGTAATTTCGAATGGGCAGCCTTGGGGGTGAGGGTGGTGATGGATTTCTCTTCATTGGAGGGCTTCAAGCACAGGCTGGATGGATACTGGTTGGGTCTGTTATAGTAGAGGTTCTTTTGTGGGTATGGTTTGGATTAGATGGCTGCTGAGGTCTCTTCCAGGCTGAAATTCTGCGATTCTGTGTTCTCCTTATGCACGTAGGTTCTTTTAGTCTTCCTTAGTGAAGTAAGATCCCAGAGTGATGAAATTATGGAGCCTTGACTCATTGATTGAAATAGTAAGTAAAGAGTAGGTGTCAATGCCCCTGAACATCATCTCCCTTTCAGATTCTATAGCTGATTTGTTCAGTTACAAATTTTCTAATTTTGGTTAGGGAAGAGTCTCAGGAAGGGGGCAGGCAGTCTAGTGAGTTGTCTGCTCTACTTGATTTCATAATGCTTCATGCCATGCTACGGCTGGCACTCCTACTCCCGTGTAGGAGAAGAAAGTGGGGCAGCACTTCTGGATGCCATGGACTTGGTCCAAATGCTGATGGCCAGGGTGGATGGGGGAGAGTTGTGTCTTTAAGTTTGCCTTTTTCCAATCTGGAGAGGAGGCAGCATCTAGGAACTGGGAAGTGGCGATTTCTTGATTCATCTGTTATGAGTGATTAAGAGCCTATGGACTGGACCTCTGATTTCATTGGTATAGGGAATTCTCTGGCTGAGCAAACTTCCTCAACCAGTGCAAGTCAGAAAGCAAACTTCCACAATTTACAGCCTTCAAAGTTCTCTGAAGAGCACCGTGAGATGTCACAGTCAGCATGTGTCAGAGGTGGGATTAGATAGCTATGGAGAACATTTATTAAGTGCTTACTATGTGGGAGGCATTGTGCTAAGTGCCAGGGATACAAAAATAAGCAAACGACACAGTTCTACCATTGAAGAGCTTATATTCTAATAAGAGAAGGGAACATGTAAAGGTAAATTGAGCAGGGGGTGTAGTGAGCATAGCTGGGGCCCTTTGTGAGAATGCCATCGAGACTAGGGACCATGAGTAGAGCCAGGAGGCTCCAGGGGTGAACGTACCACATAGGAATTTTTCTGGTTCTGAAGCTGGCCCTTTATCCACTAGGCCACAATACCTCTCTAAGTAGGATAAAAATAAAATCAGAAATGGCCCCTCTTGGTGTCTGGTGTGGCTGAGAGTACTCATTAGATTCACAGACTCATAGAATGTTAAAGCCAGAGCGGGTCTTAGACATCCCCTGGCCTTTCCCCCTCATTTTTCAGAAAAGGAAACTGAGGCCTAGAGTAGGAAAGTGATATGCTCAGAGACAGCTAAAGAGAACAAGAAGAGGGCTGATTCACATTCCTCCCCACACCACCTGAGTTGCCTCCTTAGAGAGGAACAAAGAACCAGCAAGAACTTTCCACAGTGGCCACTCCAGGCGAGTTCTCATCACTTATTGCTCCTGGACTACAGTTTCAGGGGACTTGACTATGTGATTCCTTCATTTACAGCCTCTCATAGTGGAGAACAGTCTCGTCCTCGGAGTGGTCATCAGATCTCTAGGCTGCCTTTTGAAAACTTGTTGCATACTAGCTGCCACCGAATGGGGCTCACCGATCGAAAGAAACCCAATTACACTATGAGATGAGAACAATTTCAATGCTTCTTTTGCACTCTGCATTCTATAGCCAGCACTTGCTTAGAGTAGCTTATGAGAGAGTTAGTAGTCATTGGGCAGAAAATGATCCATATGGCATTTGACTTTATTGGCAGCTCGGATGGTGCAGTCTAGTTTCGAAGTCAGTCTTTTGGGGAAGGGGTAGGGAAATGTGGTTTTCATTTTGCATTTATGTAGGACTTAGGTGTATGCAGTAGATTTAATATTCCATTTTTTTTTCTGACTTAGGCCAATTACAGAGGGAGTTGATAGGTATTCTGCGCTTTCTTTGGAAACCGGGGTGCTCCACAAGGGAGCAAGTCTGAGTTTGACAAACCAATGGACCTTTCACCTGTTTGCAAAGTACTTTCGAGGTAATGCTTCCTGAAGACAGCAGAAGGGCAGAGGTCTTTCACCCTAGCCCCTCTTCAAAGAGCTAACTGCTGAACACAAGGGAAGAAGTATTTGTCCAGCATTCTAATTCTTCACCCTGAGGCTTGCCTCTTGCTGAAACATCTGAGTTTTGTAGTTGGAGAGAAATGTTAACCAGACCTCTGTAGCCAGGCAGCGCCGTTCTGAAAACCAATGTGGTAATTGAGGCTGTGTCTTAACTGTCTGTAGCATTGTCCAAGGCTAGGAACAGGAGGTCTAGGTCTACGCTGCAGCACCTCTAAACTTACCCTCCTGACTCAGGTTGAGGCAGAAGAAAGATCCATTCTCTCCTGCTTTGGGTTTTAATCAGCAGATGTGTGGCTGTTGATTTGAACTCTGGCTATGCCCTTCAAGGCCAAGGTGTCCTTGAGGCCTCAAGATTTAACCCAGCAGCATGGCTTAAAGGGTTTGGGCTGTGAACCTGGCCAAGAAGCACTGTTCTCTCCCTTCCCCCAACTCCAAAAAGACAGCCTTGCACGTGTTCGGCCCTCTCCCGTAGCTTCCAGGCCTAATCTCTGAGTTATTACTGCACACCACCAAACAGATAGGGATGGTAATTATAAACACTTTGAGAGCTTCCATTCACCTTGCTTGGCAAGGTGACTCAGAACATTTGATCAGGAGAAAATGTAGAAAAATGATCAAAAAAGGAAGGCAGCCCATGTGATATCACAGTACATGTATTCTCAGTCCAAAATACTAGTTAAGGAAATGTCTGTGGGTTACAGGTGGGAGGAGAGAGGCATTAAAACCAGTTGCCTGTCTGATCTTTCCCCCTGGGCTGGAAGAAGGAAATTTTAGTGTCTGGGAAGCAGAGGAGGAGTGGACAAGTCTGCCTTTTATTCTTATCCTCTGTTCACCTGTGGAGACGCTGTCTTATGATGAACAGAGCCTTAGGAGAATGCATTGCTCTAAAGCAGAGAACCCTGTCTCTAAGAAGAAGGGGGAAGGGTGTCTAATTAATGTTCCCTTATATATTTTTTTCATCTTGTAAAGCCTCTTTATACGAGGTAGCTTATGTCCGGGTTCTGTGAAGCATTTCCTGGTTAAGTCTGTAAGAGCATGGTGTGGTTAAGTGCCAGCAGTGGATCAGCTGTAAACTGGTCCTAACTCCATTGGGACAGGGCGGTGCTGTGGAGTCAGAATAGCAGGGTTCAGATCCAATCTCCGGTGCTCGCTATCTGTGTGACTTTGGGCCAGTCACTTTACTTTTCTGAACCTTGGTTTCCTCATCTGTAAAGGGACCACAATAGTAGCTATCACCAATCCAATAAGCATTTGTTAAACACCTGGTCCATGCTGGCACTGGGCATCAAAAGACAAAAATCTGAAACGGTAGTTTTGAGTCTCTATAGGAAATGCTTTATAAAGGACAATTAGTATCCTACCCTGCCTCTGCCACTTGTCTCATGTGTTCTGTGCCTCCTCTAGCCTCAGTTTCCCCAGCTGTAAAATTCAGTTGGACTTTGATGATTTGCTGGGACCATCCTAGGGCTTAAACATATGCTATTTGCCAGCAGGTCAGGGTCAGAGAGGGGCTTGCTTTGTCTCTTTGGGTTTCCGAGGCCAGGCCCTTGTTTGCCAGTAACGAGGCTTCAGGGTCTGCTAGGATGATTGAATGGAAAAATTTATTCTTATTTCAGGAAAGGACAAGAGAATGTTTATTTCCATCTTCAAAGTGGGAAATTTTAAGTCAGTGACAATGGAAATTGTTCCTGGCCGGTTTTGAGCCTGGAAAGAGGAGGGAGGGAGCTGGTTCAAGGAGGGTGGAAAGAATTTATATATTGTAAATGAAAATAAAACTGGAGCAAAAAGCCCAGCAAGAAAACACGGAGTCCAGGCTGTAATCAAACAAAAGATAAGTTGTCTCTTCCTGTTCTCTGTAATGAATGAATGCACACGGTCTGCATCATCACTGGGGAATAAGTGTTCACTTGTTACATAAGGTGTCGGAGCTGGAGCATTAAGAAGTTTTAGTGGCTAAAGCTTTTGCCCAATAGCCCTTAGAGTAAGAAGGTCAAAGTGTTGGGCCTTCTGTCTTTCCTGCCAAGAATCAGAAGTTGGTAGTGAATAGAGCCGTCCAGACGTCTGAATCAGCGGTGGCCACTCTTCCTTGTTCTCTCTTCACCTCCCATCCTCCCTAACTTCCTCTGTCAAGCTGAAGGACAGCATCGTAATGCTCGGAGTTCTCTGGGTTAGTTGGCAGGACTCCTAGTGAAAACACCAGTGACCCTACGTTCTGGCAAGAGCCAGACTGAAGAAGTAGTATGGCCTAGTGGATAGACTGCTGGACTGAGAGTTTTTCCTGTGAAAGACACAGGTTCAAATCCCACCTTAGGTGCTTACTGGCTTTGTCACCTTGGGCCAACTCGTGTCCTAACCTCTCCCTGCTTAAGTTTCCTTATGTGTAAGAATGGGAACGGTCATACCTGTAGCACTCCCTTTGTGGAGTTGTCTGGAGGGTTCATTGAGAAAATGCACATAAAAGCATCTTGTGAGCCTTAAATGCTATGTATGTGCTCTTGTAATCAGATATTGGTTTACTGACTGTACAGATGTGGGGCTAGGTGTGGAGGAGATCAAGTTGCATTGTGTTTCTAGCAATCTAATAGTTTAAAAAAAGCCCTCTCACCTAGTCTCATAATAATAACAATCATTGAAATGTCGGCCACTCACATGGCACTGAAGCAGCTGCAAAGGACTTTTACCTACGTTTGATCCTCCCTGCAGGCCTGGGAGGTGGGTGCTGTTATTTATAATTATCTACTCATTTGACCCTCCCAACAACCCTGCAGGATAGCTTCTGTTATTACTATCATTCTGATTTTACAGATGAGGAAACCGAGTCCAAGAGAGGTTAAGTGACTCACAGCTAGGAAGTGTCTGAGCCTGGATGTAAACTCAGGTCTTTCTGACTCCCAGGCCAGCACTCCATCCACATAGCTATCTCAGTAGTGCCATGCGGTTGTGCTCACCCTCACTAAGGGCTTTGTTAAAAAGCAGATTGGCGCTCCTGGGTGGTTTCTGGGCCCTGGGCTTCGTTCTGGAAGTTGGCTCTGGAAGGGAGAGGGGCAGTCAGGGTAAGGATGGAGAAGGAAGAGTGAGGGCCTATGTGTTCCTTTCAGTTAGGGCTCCAGCTTTGTGTCCTCGTTCCCGTGCACCACTCACAGTAGACCTTTGTCTGTGAAGCAGTTTGCGGCTCCCTTGTTTCTGCTTTGCTGGCTGAGTCATATGGGAAATTTGAAGGCTTCAACGCATTGTGCCACCCCCAGGAGATTCAGGCAGGTGTCCGACTCCATCTGAGCCTTTTGCTGTAGCTCAGGAAGTCCCACCAGAGGTGAATAGTGTTCTGTTCTCAGCAAGGTCATGCCTGGCATGGTTTCAGTGTTGTCCTAGGAGCTGCTCATATGGCAGCACTAAGGTCCAAAGGGAGTGGCATCTCGGTTTTTCCCCTTACTGTGGGGGGGAAAGAAAAGCAGAATTGCCATGGTTACTCTTCTGGCCTCTGGAGAGGTGGTGGGTGACAGGATGTAGGATCTAACGTTTGGGACTCTATCTTACTATCAGGCACTGAATTCAATAGACATCTGTCAGGCATCTGTTACTGGCAAGGTACTGTGCCGTTGATGTTTCAGAGAGGATACTATCCCTGTCCTCAGAGAACTTATATTCTACTTTAGCAGCTAAGTGCAGGCCTGGAGTGAAGAAGACCCAAGTTCCAGTCCTGCCTCAGACTCTTACTAGCTGCGTGACTCTGGGCAAGTAGGTCATGGAACTTCTGCCTGACTCAGTTTCCTCATCCGTAAAATGGGGATAATCATGCGTCCCAGGGTTGTCGTGAGACTCTAAAGAGCTTCTCTGCATACCTTAAAGTGAAATAGAAATGCTAGCTGCTATTGTAGTTTTTGTTATGCCAAGTGTGATTACACAACGTGCACACTCCAAAATAAATATACAATAATTCAAGGAGGTAGAGTGAACTGAGGGGCTAGAGGATCCAGAAAGATTTCCATGTTTGAGTCTCGAAGGAAATGAAAGATTCTAAGAAGTAGGGCTTGAGGACCCAGCGCGTCCCACATGTGGATTGCACAGGCAGTGAAATGCTGTTGCAGTTTGACCATGATCTGGTATTTAAAGTTTAAAAAGATAATTAAATTATTACTTGCAGATGATGTTATGATCTACAGTTTAGAGAAATCCTTGAAACTTTTTCTGCCAATGAGGGCTGGCACTTTCTCTGCAATCTATAGTGTTTGAGAGCTATTAGAGGGGAAGTGACTTCCCCAGGGTCACACAAGTTAGTAAATGTCAGAGGTGAAACTTGAACCCAGATCTTCCCTCACTTTGAGACTGGCTCGCTACCCCACAGTACCTCTCCATAGTCTACTGTTAATGTTTTAGGGCTAGATTGTAGTTGGTGAGTTGTCCTTGCAGTGGGACCTGCAAACCCATCTTTTCTGTAATTCCTGGGCTAGTCTATCATGATGTTACCATTCACTATAGGGAGGAAATGCCTTCCGTGAATGAATTACTAACTATAGCGTGCCTTGTCTGGAGGTAGCTAGGTTTCTCTAGTGTAGATAGGCTGGGGTCTGGTTGGTGAGCTGAAAAAGACTGAAAAGTATTAGAGTTAAGTGCCACCATTCTGCCCATTGTGTTTCTATCTTCTGTCAAAGTTGTTTGTCCTTCGTTCTCAAAGAGGACCGCGACATCAGGGAGGTGATGCCATGACATGCGAGTGAATTGGATTTAAGTGACAGAGGGCTGTGCAAAGTCACCAGCCTCACTTTTTCCTCTGGAGCCACGTGGGTCCAGTGACCAGATATCTGTCAAAGTAGAGTCTACCAAAAGATAGAATTTTTTCTATCAAGCTTGGACTTTCTGGCCCCTGGGGATCTTGCTGGGCCTGAGCAGCTTTGGAACAAGAATCCCATCCAAGGATTAAGAGTGGATAATTCCTTTCAGTTCATTAGCATTTATTCTGCCAGACACTGAGAAGATAAGACCAAAACCAAATGCCTTCATGGAGCTTCCATTTGGCTCAGGGGAAACAAAAGTGTACATCCCATAACTTATGGAGATTGGGACTAAACCCGTGATTTTATTGGGTGAGCTACCAATAATGGTCAGCACTTTCTTGGTAACTGAGAGTCTTAGAGAATTGTCTCTGTTCTTCCCATTACTATGCTTCACCCATTTCCTGATCTTTCTCAATATTCTCCCATCAAAAGGGACTTTCTGGTCTAGTCATTCAACAAACATTTATTAAGTTCCTTATCTGTACAAAACATTCTGCTCAGTATAGGGGATAAAAGATGAAAAATTCCCATTCTCTTTTGGTAACACAAGTCTCAAAGAAGTGATTAAATACAAAGTATGATACAGAGTTAATTTTAAGAGAGGACACTGAGAGCTAGTGAGACTAGGAAAGCCCTCCGAGGAGGTGGTGCCTGGGCTGGGCTTTGAAGGGATCTAGGGAGACAGTGAGGTGGAGGTGAGGACTGAAGTACGGTGCAGGCAAGTAGGCCCAGTAATGTGGTCTGGGGAGAGGGGGATGTGTGGAGGGGGATGGGGTGGCAAAATCTTTATGAGCACTGTTTAATTGAATATCAGTCTGGATAGGGATTAAACACAAATTCAGCCTCCAGTTAGTTAAAGCTGTTGGAGAAGTAGGGAAGCTAGATGGCACAGTGGATAGAGTGCCAGTCCTGGAGTCAGGAAGACCTGAGTTCAAATCTGGCGTCAGATACTTACTATCTGAGTGACCCTGAGCAAGTCACTTGACCTAGTTTGCCTCAATTCTTCATCTGTAAAATAAGCTGGAGAAAGAAATGGCAAACAACTCTAGTATCTTTGCCAAGAGAACCCCAAACGGGGTCACAAAGAGTCAGGCAAGACTGAAGCAACTCAACAACAATAAAAATCACATAAACATATATTACTGGTGGGGGTGGGACAGGAATTGGGAACTTTTGATGTCCTGTTTCTAGCCCAGCCAACATGGAACATGTTGTCATAGGGATTATAAAGCATGTGAGCTGAAAGGGACATTAGACATTATCTACCTCAGAGGTTCTTAACTAGGGGTGCATGTATTTTTTAAAAATATTTTAATCACTTGTGTTTCAGTGTAATGGGTTTTAATCTTTTGCATTTTATCTTATGCATTTAATAACCTTATTGTGAGGAGCGGTCCATAGGGTTCTCCAGTCTTCCAAAAGAATCCATGACACAAAAATGGTTAAGCACCCCTAGTCTAGCCTATCAGCGTCATTTCACACACTGGGAAACTGAGGCCAACGCAAAATAATCAAATGATTTGCTGGTCACTCAGACACCGTAGAACCAGGATGAGATACCCCTACTCTTTGAACTCCTACCACATCATCCTATACAATGTCATCTCTGTGGGTTAATCTGGAAGTGACGGAATTGATGCCAGAAAAGATTTTAGAAAACAAGTGTATCCTTGATCTCAAAATGTGACTGGCCTGTGTCAGCCAGGGAGGCGTAGTGAGGAACTCCCCTTACCTGCAGAGGAAGGTAGATTAATGAATGAAGCAGGGGAATGGGTGGTCACTTGGAGGAGGCATTGGATTTGAAGTTGGAAGCCCTGGCTTTGAATCCCTGTTTTCTTCATTCTGACTTGGGCAACCTGAGCTAATTACATTCCCTCTCTGTTACTCAGTTTCCTCACATGTAAAGGGAGGTGTCTGTGTAGGAGCCATTGTTGGGGCCATTTGAATAACAGTATGGAAAAGTCACTGAGTATTTGAGAGGAAAGATTTGGGAAGGGAAAAGTGGACCCAAGTCATCACTGGCCTGTCAAGCCAGCTGTACAGTTGGGCTTGGTAACCTCAGCTTGGCCTGCTTCTGAGTCAGGCTCAGAAGAGCCTCTACAGAGTGCTGTCCTATTGGCAAGCTAACAGATGCCTCCCCTGTTTCATCGCCTTTAAAAATATCCGGAATATCTTTTGTTTTGCCATCCCCTTAATTTCCAAACAAATCCTCTGGTACCCAGAGAACCATCTCTTGTGATAAAGAATAGTAAAGAAAGAGGGAAAACAAAATTTAGTAGAACTATCTGATATACCAGCCAAGTCTGACAGTCAGTATATGCAGTGGTCCACACCTCGATTTACCCAGCTCTGCAAAGCATTCTGTTTAATGGGTTATTTTAGTTTTTTCCTATTTCTGTTGTCTAGCCATTCTATATATTGTTTTCCTGGTTCTGTTTATTCAATTTGCACAACAGTTGTATGCCTTTCCAGCCTTTTATGAATTTGTCATATTCATTGTTTCTTCTTTTTTGCTTTTTAGACTAGACTTGTGGTTTCATCAGTATAGAGTAGAGTTGGCAAACTGGCCCAGCTCATGAGCTAAGAATGATTTTGACGTTTTATAGTTTTATTATATTTAAAAATGTAAAAGAAAAAATATTTTTAGCAGCCAGATAAAAATAGGTGGCATCATGCTGACCCCTGATATAGATCATTACCAACTTGGCAAATCCCTCTACCAATGCAAATAGATACCTGTTTTGCAATGGATAAGAAGTTGCATGTGGGCACTGGGAGCTAGGGCCACCTAGCCAGTATGTGTCAGAAGTGGCATTTGAGTGCAGGTTTTTCTTTATCACAAGGCTGGCTCGTCATCCTCAACCCCATTCTGCCTCATCTTTTCCTATGGTACAACAATATTCCATTACATTTATGAATCCTTCCCTTCCTTGCTTTCATGTAAGTGATTCAGGTCTTTTCCCAGCACTAGGTGAGGCCCTTTCTGAAATTCTGGGACTTTCAATCTTTGATACGCTCATATTTCTCCCAAATGCTGTTTTTATTGGTTCAGAAACACACTACTCCAGGAGATGGTGTGGGATCCAGCAGGGGTCAAGCTGGCCTTTAGTTATCCACATCAAATTTTTAATCCCAGCTTGGCTCCTTGCCTACCAGACACTGGTGCTGTCAGTTACTGGGAAGTTATTTGTAAACCTCGAAAAGACACAGAAAATTGAGTTGTTGTTACAAGGGCAAGGAATACAGACTCATTTTATTTAGCCTAAGGAAGGTCATGAGAGCATAGATTGTAAGCTAGAAGGGACCTGAGAAGGCAAGAATCCAACCTCCCTATTTTACAAATTTGGAAATGGAGACCCTTCCCCCTCCCCCCCCCCAAGAGATTAAGGGCCTTGTTCAAGGTCACACCTGTAAGCGGCTTAGAGGACTGAGATTTTGGCTAAGATCCTCTTGACTCCAAGCCCTACGGTCCTTATTCTGCACCATACCACCTTGGAAAGCATAATGAAGCAAGAGGGCAAATTTGTTAGTGGGGGGACACATTAGTTGTAATAGCTAACACTTATATAGCTCTTTCAGATTTGCAAAACACGTTACAAATATTATCTCGGTTGCTCCTCACAGCAATCCTGGGAGGTAAATGCAATTATTATGTCCTATTTTACAGATGAATAACCTGAGACAGATTTAAGTGATTTGCCCAGCATCGCACAACTTAGAAGTATCTAAGGCCAGATTTGAACTCATATATTCCTCACTCCTGATCTAGCACTCTATCCACTGGACCGCCTAGCTGCTTCTGTAATGATTCATATAGCCATTTAAGGTTTGCCCTCTGTTGAGTTGCGAGTCGCGGCATCCTCTTCCTCTTTGACAACGAAGGACAAACCACACAACCACAGGTGCTTAACAGACGTTTCATATAATCTTCACAACAGCCCTGTGAGGTGGGTGTTATTATCACATCCATTTTACAGATACAGTAACTGAGGCTGCGAGAGATTAAGTGACATGAACACGGACAAACAGCTCGTAAGTGACTTAATTAGAAACTGAGCCCAAGTTTTCTGGATTCTGAGTCTCCTGCTTTATGCACTGCCAATTAACTTGGTTCAGCTGTATAGAAATGATTCTTGGGTTCCCTGCGTCAGGGTCCCCTTCCATTGGTAGAAATGATCAAGATTTGGCTGTAGGTGCTTTCTATTTATAAGGTTTGAGGAGACAGCTGGAGAGCCTTGGGGAATTGGAGTTACTTAATATAGACACTGCTCATGGACTTCCTAGGCTTTAGAGAAGAAAGGAATCCTTGATATCATCTAGTTCAGTTCCCTTATTTTACAGATGAAGAAACTGAGGCCCAGAGAAGTCAACTGAGTTGCCTGAGGCCTTAGTGTACTTACTAGAGTACTAGGGCCTGCCCAATGAACTTAGAAGGGATTTATTTTATTTTCTGTTAATTTTTGCACCTTCAGCTCCATTTGGAGACAACAATATGCTTTAGGATCTCCTTGGTTTTATCTTAGTAAATACATACATCAACCTGCCTCCCCCAAAATGAATGGCAATATTTTACATTCACAGAGGCACTTTCCTGCCTCTCTAAGCTCAGAGCACTTCATGGTAAATTATTTGACTCTTTTCTAACGATACCTCTGTGTGGGAGGTATATATAAATTCCCATTCAGGGGGAAAGGCGAGGTAAATGGAAACCAGGAAATATGTCACTGCTTCCCTACCTGGGTGGGTGGGCTTCACAGCTGGGTGGGGTTTTCACTGAGTAGGGCAGGCTTGAGGGCTTCTGACAGTTTCCTCATAGACTTTTTTATTTACATAAGTTGATGAAAAATTCATCCTGCTATTCTTACCTCCCTCAGATGCTACCCTCCTGCTCACTCCCATCTCCTCTCTTCTGCCCAGCTACACAGCTCCTTACCCTGAGCTAATTTGTGAAAAATGAAGCCAGCCACCTGGGTTTAAAATAAAATCAAATTAAGCCCCTCTTTGGCCGTATTACATAATTTTGCAGAGAGGCCATGGAGGCAGGAGCGGGGAGGGCAGCTGGGATCCGAGCTGGGTTCTGAGCTGGGATGGCTCGCCTGCCCTTCCATTAATTTTAAAGCCCGACTACAAAATTAGAAGCAGTGCTTTAACAGGCAGAGTTGGACTGTGACTGGCATGTGCGAGATCCCTTTGGTCAGGCAGCCTCATTTGACCTTTGTGTGTTACTGAGCTTGGTGGCCTTTTGGATATGGCGCCTCCATGGAAAAAGTCCTAAATATAGTTCCTGTTTGTGGTTGAATAATAACTTCAAAGTGTGGACAATAGAGGCACTGAGCTGGACAGGCAGCACTTGCATAGTCTACATTGCCGTCTTTACTACTGTAGATGTTGGTTTAGGGATGTGTTACAGTAGAGTATGTCTCCACCCTCCTCCCCCTGGTATGGCTTTCTGAAATGAAGCAAATAAGAAGCAGGGGGCACCACTAAGAGAGGGCAAGTGCAATGCAACAGATATTTATTTATTCAACATCTGCCATGGGCCGGGTGCTCCACCTAGGCACCTGGGAGAGAAAGAGAAGTTCATGCCCTCAAAGACCTCACATTCAAATGGAGGGAAACACAGAGAAGTTAAGTACAAGATGTATATTCAATAAATGCAAGTAATTTCAGGAGGAGGAAACATGAAAAGTTGTGAGATTCAAGAAAGTTCTTCTGGAGAAGGTGGTCCCTGAACTGAGTCTCAAAGGAAACTAGGGATTCCAAGAGGCTGAGGTGAGGAGGGTGAGAATTCGGGGCTGGGGGAGCAGCCTCTCCAAAGACAGGGAGACAAAAGATGGGAATGGCCTGTGTGGGTAACCACAAATAGGCCCCTTTGACTGAAACATGGCAGTAAGGGGCAGATAATAATAAATATAAATAATAATAATATATAGAAATAAATAGGGGCAAATAATGTGGAATCAGTCTAGAAAGGTAAGTTGGAGCCACTTAGTAAACATTCGTTGAGAGCCTACTGTGTGCCAGATGCTGTGCTAAGTGCTGGAGCTGCAAAAAGAGGCAAAAGATATGCCCTGTCCTCAAGAAGGGAGACATACAGGAAATATAGGCAAATAGGAAATAATCAACAGAGGGAAGGCATTAGAATTAAGGGGGATTGGGAAGGGCTTCCTATAAAAGATGAGGTTGTAGCTGGGACTTGATGGAAGCCAGAGAAGCCAGGTGGCAGAGAGGAGGAGGGAGAACCTTCCAGGCACGTGAGGCAGCCAGGGAAAATGCACAGTGTCAGGAGTGTCTGGTTTAATGATCATCAGCAAGGAGGCCAGTGGCACTGGACTGAAGACTTTTTAGTGTATGCATGTAAGGAGTGAGAAGACTGGAAAGGTGGTGGAAGGGTACAGATTGAAAAGCCAAATGTCCTGGGTTTGGAAACACTGGTTTTTCTGCTTTTCAGGTATTAATTAGAGAAATAGGAGTATGTTGTTCAGTCGTTTCAGTCATGTCCAACTCTCTGTGACCCCATTTGGGGTTTTCTTGGCAAAGATACTGGAGTTGTTTACCATTTCCTTCTCCAGCTTATTTTACAGATGAGGAATTGAGGCAAACAAGGGTCACACAGCTGGTAAAGATATGAGGCCAGATTTGAACTCAGATTTTCCTGACTCCAGGCCTGGCATTCTATCCACTGTGCCATCTAGCTGCCCAAATAGAGGCATATGTGGATGATTTTTAAAAAAATTATAGTTGACCTTGGAGAATGTGTTCTTTACGTAAGTGGGCTTATAACTAGGAGTCAGAAGGAACCCCAGATGCCATCTTGTCCCATCCCTCCCTAACCAAGAATACACTGTACCCTATCCCCAACAAATAGTAATCTATTCTCTGCTTGAAGACTTCTAGTGAAGTCTTAAAAGTATGTATGGATTCACTTCTAGCAGAATAATAAAGCCACCCTAGGAAGACCTGCTGTCTGGTTTGTGCCCTCCTGTTTCCCAACTCGGCATCTCTGGGCTGGGAGCAGAGCTCGTCCTCTGGCTGATGACTTTTCTCTTGTCTTCCCTGGGGTCTACATGTCTGGTTAAGGGTTGAG
The DNA here is from genome assembly GCF_011100635.1 of Trichosurus vulpecula. NCBI lineage: Eukaryota > Metazoa > Chordata > Mammalia > Diprotodontia > Phalangeridae > Trichosurus > Trichosurus vulpecula. Next base: position 171,993,729 of record NC_050576.1, on the reverse strand, counting down.
GTTTCAAAGGATGTTCGTTCAGAATAAGCAGAGGGAGTTGACTTGTCAGAGCAAGGACAACAGAAGAGCAGATTGCAGTGGCCTCGCTGTGGATAAGCCACAAACTGGATAAATGAGAGTGGAATTGGCAAGACTGACAAACCTTCTGGAGACCAGCAGTATATGATGAGGATAGACAAATGAATCCAGAACCTCTGAGTGTGTATTGAGTCTTTCTTTCTGTGATTTAAGGATTAATTTCACATGCACATGGTACTGTGTGAATTTCCAAATCAGCCACCCTTGCCTCCTGCTGTTCAGGGGATGTCATCGGACTATGATGTCATATCAGGTGCTATAAAAACATGTGTTTAAAAAAAATTCCCAGAAAGCTTTGGGTGGTTCTTCCATGCTTAAAATCCTAAGAATAGGGGCAGCTAGGTGGTGCAGTGAGTAGAGCACCGGCCCTGGAGTCAGGAGGACCTGGGTTCAAATCCAGCCTGAGACGCTTGACACACTTACTAGCTGTGTGACCTTGGGCAAGTCACTTAACCCCAATTGCCTTGCCTTCTCCCCCTCCAAAAAAATTTATAAAATCTTAAGAATAGTTTTCCATGCATGCTAATAATAACTCTCATTTCTGTAAATCCAGACTCAGACGCTTGCTGTGTGACTGTGGGCAAGTCATTAACCTCCATCAGTTTCCTCATCTGTAGAATGGAGATGGTCATAGCACCTGTCCTCGAGGGCTGTTGTGAGGCTTAAGTGAGACAGTGTTGGCTGAGTGCTTCGCACGCCTTATTTAAGTGCTAGATGTTAATATTGTTGTTCTTGTTACTGTTGCACTTACACCTGATGGTTTACAAAAGTGCTCCCCCACAATGACCATGTGACCTCGGTTAGTGCCCCCATCCCATAGATAAATGAATCGGTGGTCAGTCTGAGACGTGCTGCTCATCACACATCTTTTAGGTTGAGATGGCTTCACGGTGCATTAAACAGAGCACTGGCTCTGGAGTTAGAGCATGGGGGGGGGGGGGGAGGCGGGGTCAGAAGTCCTAGGCTCATACTCCTCCTCTGAAGCCCACTGCCCGTGTGACTTTGATCTTGTCACTCAAACCTCCCTGGATCTTTGTTTCCTCAGCTGTAAAACAATCGAGTGATTAAAGCAGTGGACTAGAAGTCCATTGAGGTTTCACTGTATGGGCTTCAATCCTACCAATTATGAGGTGCATTAAAAAAATACCTCCATACTCCCAATTATATGTGTGTGTGTGTGTGTGTGTGTATACACACTCTCTCTATATATAAATATAAACACACACATACATATATACATATACCTATATGTCAGCTATCAGTGTCTTTTTTGATTGAGATTGGAAGCTTTTTTTTTCGTAGACAGTGTGCCATATTGGAGAGATGGCTTGTGAGGTCTGTTGCAACTCTAGATGTACGCTGCTTTTTCAGATGACGTGTCAGAGCCAATTCTTGTCACCCTCTTTCCCCTCTCTCTCCCCTCCAGGACACATTTCACTGCATAGTGCTGTTTCTAATAGTTGGATACACAAGGAATATCTTTTTTTTTTTTAATGGGATTTAGAAGGGTGTGGGGAAAGTGAAGGTCTTGGAATTTGCTTTGACCACTGTGATCCTCCCAGTGGTTTTTCCATCATTGACATAATCTTTCTCATGCCTGTGCTTATAAAACATATTGAACTATCTTGAAGGCGTCTTCAGAAATCATGTTGTTCAATACTTCTGTTTTACTGATGAGTAAGAAGGTGTGAAGGGGATGTGAAGTAACTAATTCCATACCATAGAGCTGCTGGTCAGTGCCATTGAGGGTTCTAGCTGGAACTAGAACCCAGGTCTCCTGATCCTTCTTGAGCCAATGTTCTTTCCACTGCACCCCACCTCACTCTCTTGCTGTTGTTAGAAGACCTGGGAGAAACCAAGACCATATCACATGTACAGTCCTTGTAAAGGTCCAGCCTTCCCCAATATATGTTTATGTCTTATTGGGCAAATTCAACGTCTGTAGTGAAGGTGTTGTATTTATACTATTTATGTTACCATTTAATTAAATAACCTTTGTTATAAACTAAGTGTTTCCTATAGTGGGGACTTGTGAGCTATGGTTTAGAGAGGATTCTGACCCATAAAATACATAGAAATTGGAGTCCCTATTTGTGGGGTCCCAGGAGAATCTGGGGAGCTATACTAGACTTGAGTAAGATGCTAAAAATGTCTTAGGCTCATTGTATGGTGGAGATGGATAGATAAGTGAACCAAGGGCCTTGAGATCTAGAATTCCTTAGTCCTGCTTCTTGTGATTGTGTGCTTTATCTTACAGGCACAGATTATCACATGAATAATTTACAAAGCTTCCCCACTTAAGAGTTTCAGTGGAGGTTGTATGTCTGAGGGCCCAGAGAGAGTGAGTTCAAGGTTTAGGGGCTGGGAATCGGAGACCTGGCACTAATTCTATCCTCACTAGTCTGTGTTGTCTTGAACAAATCATTTCCCAGTACCACATCTTAATTTCCTTATCTATAATATGAGGAGAAAGTGGCAGCTAGGTGGCACAATGAATAGAGCGTCAGGCCCGGAGTCAGGAAGACCTGAGTTCTAATGTGGCCTCAGACACTTTCTAGCTGTGTGACTCTGGCAAAGTCACTTGATGCTGCTTGCCTCAGTTTCCTCATCTGTAAAATGAGCTGGAAAAGGAAATGGCAAACCACTCCAGTATCTTTGCCAAGAAAACCCCAAATGGGGTCATGAAGAGTCGGACATGATGGAAACAACTGTACAACAGCAAAAAGGAACATCGATGGGGAGAGTGTAAACGTCCATTTTTTTAGCCCCGTAGAATCCAGAGCCCTTTGAAGAAGGAGAAAGGATTGTAGAGTGCAGGTATGCATCCGTGTACACTCATGGAGGGCAGCAATTGTTTTCTTACGTCTTTGCTCCCTTTTGACAGTGGTCAAATGAAAGAGAGCAGCCCTGTAAATTGAAAGAACCCTTGGGGGGTCTCTTGGTTCTGAAGCAGGCTGAGATTACAAATTGCCTGCCTCCCAGGTTCACCTGTGAAGGGCTGGCAGTGGAGGAGACTGAAGGTGAATGTGAAGAGGTGGGGCCCATCAGTCGGCTGGTTGAAGACGGTACAGGCAGCTGGCAACTCCTTTCTGAGCCACACTCCCAAGAATCCATTAAAATTCCTCCTTGAATTGACTGGGCTGGGAATAAAAACAAGCAGCCGGCTGGCTGGTCTGAGACACAGAGCTATGAATCTAATGGCAATTAATGCAGGAAGTCTTGAGCCTGGGAATATATATATGTATATATCTTAAACTGTGCCCTGTAGTTATCCTTTGTTCCTGTGGTTGATTTGTAATAAGCATAATTTTTGTCTATTAGCCCCACTGCCAGAACTGCTTAGATTTATTTTTATTATTACTATCCTGCGTCGCATGTTAACTTTATCCATGCTTCCTGTACCCTGGGGCTTATCTCTGAACATGGTTTTGTTTTAGTCAATATTCCTCTTGCCACCCCCCCCCCCCACTGCCTCCCACCCCACTCCCCAGAGTTTAAGGCAGATGAAATCTCCCCCCAACATCACTTTTGTAATGACTGGCAGAGGTCACTGTCACGATGACCCAGCACATGAGTATTATGACCATGAAATCTTTGAGAGAGATTTGGAGAAGTCATCTTCCAGGATGACCTAGAGAGGTTTGCCTCCCTCTGCCTTCAGGCAGGACCACAGTTTAAATGTGGTCCAGGGGAATTCTTCCATCCTGCCTGTTATCTGATTCTTTGTTTATCTGCCATGTCCCTATAAGTATATTCTTTGTTAAATCAGGTTGAAATTTTTCATGTTGCCATTTCAGTTTTTTTTTTCCACCCTGTGAGGTACAGGAGAAAAAACACTGAATTTGGGGTCAGAGGACCTAGGTTTGAATTCTCGGCTCTGCTACTTGCTTCTTGTGTGATCTTGGGCAAACTGTTTAGCCTCTCTGGGCCTCATTTTCCTCATCCGTAGAATGAGGGTGTTGGAATAGACAGTCACCTCTAAGATTCCTTCCGGCTCTAAATCTGTACTCCGATTGTCTTCACAATAGATGAAAAATAGACTTATATTTGAGAAGACAGAATGCAAGCTTTCTTGCATGGCTTTTTGGTTTGTGATTTTGTATCCTCCATGCTCAGTTTAGGTGCTAGGATGTTGGAGGCATTTAATAAGCATTGGATGGAATTCAGATAAAAAAGTTTCCTCTTTAGATGTGGGTTAAACTAGGTGACTTTTAAGGTCCTTTTCAACTTGGAGATTCTATGATTAAATCTTATCTCACATGTCTTATCTTCTCTCACCTGAATAACTCCAGTTTGGAGAAGGTTTCAGTGCTCTGCTAAGAATTTAGGGCTTTCAGTGGACTCTTTCAACACTGTTGCCTAGAAAGAGATCTCATACTTCTTCCAGAGACTCTTCTAGGAGTAAAGCTATTTAAAATCACCCTCCCCGCCACCACACACCCTTTCATTTCACGGTCTTTTTTTTTTTTTTTGAGGGGGGAAGGCAGGGCAATTGGGGTTAAGTGACTTGCCCAAGGTCACACAGTGTGTCAAGTGTGTCAAGGGCAGATTTGAACTCAGGTCCTCCTGACTCCAGGGCTGGTGCTCTATTCCCTGCACCACCTAGCTGCCCCTTTCATGGTCTTTTTAATTGTACAGGCCCTGCCAATATTGATGACCACTCTTTCAACCTGTTAAAGCTGATAATAACAATACTTCCTTCAGAGAAGTGCTGGCACTTGATTCCTCCCTGTTGTATACACTAATGATCTCTTATGTTCTTCCCTCACTTCTTTTTCAAAATTATTTTTAAATTTAAATTTTTTCAATTAACAAAAAAAAAATCTATACCTTTCCCCGTTGTAGGGGGTGGTGGTGGTGGGGAAGGCAAGAAAAGCAAAACACTTGTAGCTGATATGCATAATTAAGCAAAACAAATTGCCTACATTGGCTACATCCAAAAATATATCCCATTCTGCATTTTGAGCCCATCTCCTCTTTGTTAGGAGGTGGGTAGTGTGGTTCATTATAGGTCCTCCAGAATTGTGGTTAGTTATTCAATTGATCGGTGTTCTAAGTCTTCTCAATTTGTCTTTATAATGTTGTTATTGTATAAACCAGGGGTGGGGAACTTGCAGCCTTGAGGCCACATGTGGCCCTCTAGTTCCTCCTTTGACTGGATTAATTAATTAATCCCGTTAATAAAAGGATTTGTTCTGTAAAACTTAGACTCAGTCAAAAGGCCACACCCAAGGACTTGGAAGGCCACATGTGGCCTCGAGGCTGCAGGTTCCCCACCCCTGGTATAAACTGTTCCTCTGGTCTTTTTACTTCACTCTGCATCTGTTCATAGAAGTCTTCCCAGATTTCTCTGAAACCTTCATCCTTCTCACAGCACCCTAGTATTCCATTTCATATCATTCATTCTGCTATTCTACAGTTGATGAAGGGGATACTGCACCCCCCTCCCTGCCCTTGGCTTCCAGTTCTTTGCTGTAACAAAAAGAACCCATACTACTCTAAATATTTTTGTGCATATGAGGCTTTTTCCTCATTCTTTGATCTGTTTGGTCTCTCTCACTCCTGGCCCCTTGCTTGTAGCTTGGTATTCCTGAGAGCTGGGCTAGCTCAATCCCCAGGATACTTTGCTACAGTTGCTCAGCAGCCGATGCTCGGGAGAATTGAGATTCCCTGGCGAGCATTCTGGTTATGTTTGCTAACTTGGCAACCGCTGAGAGTTGTCAGTGCCAGAGCCTGGGAGTCTGGGTGTATGATGTGCTCCGAGCCCCACCTGCATCCAGTTTTTAAGAATGGTGCATCAGTGTATCACAGCCCTTGGTCCTTGATAAATTGCTCATTTGGTTCCCTTTTCAGATTGGGTTAGAAATTAATCAGAGCAGCATACCAAATGAGAGCTGATTTTGAAACGTGATAGTGCCATTGGGGCCAGCCCTATATGTTGGGATGTGAGAGACACCAAAACATCTCCTCACCTGACCTTTTGTGGTGCTGCATCTGCTACGCAGTGAAGGCTCAGCCTTGACTTTGTCTTTAGAGAGATCTTGTTGAGATGGGCGTAGTTATCTGGGTTTAGCATTTGGTAGGTTTAGCATTGCATAGGACCTCAGAGGCCATCTAGTGCAAACTGTTCATTCTACAGGAAGAGAAACTGAGGCCCAAAGATGAGAAGTGACTCACCCAAGATTACACAGGCAAGCAAATGGCAGAAACCAGGCTCAAACCCAGGTCCTCTGACTCTAAATTCAGCGTGCTTTCTGTTAAAACACCGGAGGGGTTGCGATATTTGGAGTGGGGATACTTTGCTCCCTGGGGAACACACTGATACTCACTAGCATGTTGCTGCACATTAGTTCTTTGGGTTGGTTAGCTGACATCTTCTTAGCAGGGCCCTGAAAGAATTTGCCATAAACTGGGTACCTGTTGTTAAAAAAAAAAAAAGATGAAAAGGAAAAAACTGTGCCTGGGGGAGAAGACTGTTCATGGTGGGGTTTACATGAGGGCCCTAGCCCTCTGGGAGCAGTGGAAGTTGCTGCAGGGACTCTGAAGCTAATTTAATCAGTCAGTCAACCTTTATTAAGCATCTCTTATGTGCCAGGTACTGTGCTTAGTTGTAGGTATACAGAAGAGGCCAAAGACATTTACTGCCCTCAAGGAGCTTATAATCTAATGAGGGAGACAACATGAAAACAAATACATACAAAGGAAACTATGTACAGAATAAGTAGAAAATAAGTAATAGAGGGAAGAGAGTATAATTAAGAAGGGTTGGGGAAGGCTTCCTGTAGAAGGTGGGATTTTAGTTGGGACTTAAAGGAAGCCAGGAAGGTCAGTAGTTGGAGTGGAGGAGGGAAAGTGTGCCAGGAATAAGGGATAGCCAGAGAGAATGCCCAGAGCCTAGAAATAAGTTTCCCGGTTTCTCCGAATACCAGTGTTAGGTGGTAATTATCTACCTCACAGGAATGTTTTCAGGAAAATACTTGGTAGGCAGGGCTATCATAATCACCCTGACTCATTTTTAGAGCATTGTAAAATTTGCAAAGTATAGTCCTCTTTGTTCCCCACAGCAACCCTATGATGTGTCCGTGTACCCATTTCTCAGGAGAAGAAACAGGCTTAGAAAGGTCAAGTAGCCTGCCAGTGGTTCCCCCCCTTCCCCTGAGTATATATCAGAAGTGGACTTTGAATGGACTTCAAATCTGGTGTTGTTTAGTTTTCACCATTCTGTCTCTTATTGAAAGGCAGTCTCCACTAGTGCGGATAGTGAATCCCCTGAAGTGGTTGCTGATTTGTGTTCTGATTTGTACTTTTTGAAGTTAGTGTTATGTGAAATATGGTAAGTGCCTCCAGTCCAGTGGAAATATGGAGTTTGAACCTGAGTCTTATGGCCCGGCTTGGTGGTGACTGTGGAAGGTGGTAGGGAGGAGAACAGAAGAGATTGTTTTTCCAGTATTTTCTCTCTGACTGGGATGAAAGATAGATGGTATCATCCTTTGTCAGCTTATGCCATCTTGGGTCCTCCGAAATCCCCAAGAACAAACTTTCAGGGAAAATGCTTGCTCTCTCTCTCTCTCTCTCTCTCTCTCTGTTTATGGATATATACATTCATAACCATCTGCTGACAAAATTTGTCATTTGGGAATGATTTTTAAACTGTTTTGGTTTTGTGGTCATTTTAATCGTGTCCAACTCTCCGTGACCCTATGTCTTAGCAGAGATACTAGAGTGGTTTGCCATTTCTCCGGCTCGTTTTACAGATGAGGAAACAGAGGCAAACAGGGTGAAGTGACTTGCCCAGAGTCACACGGTTAAGATGTGTCTGAGGCCAGATTTGAACTCAAGAAGATGAGTCTTTCTGGTTCCAAACCCCAGTGCTCTATCCGCTGGGCCACCTAGCTTCCCTCTTTTAAATTGTACCCTTTAAGTAATAATAGTTTAAACATCTCATCAAAATGGTTTAGCAGTCACAGGACCATAGACTGCTGGCTAATCCCTCTGCCCTTTATTTCCTGTGCCCTTCAGCTTACTCAAATCTCTTAAAAGACACTGTTTCTTGAAAGCATGTGCTTCAGTCTGGAAGTGCCAACTGAGGCCTTGTCTATACCAGATCACACCCAATTGTTTCTGCATCTTTGGAGAGAAAGAACAGGAAATGAACCTTCTAAGTTAACATTACCATGATGGTGGGTAAAGAGCAAACCCAGTCAAACTTTAGTGATTTTTTTTGCTTTGGGTGGTGGTGGTGGTGGTGAGGAAGCAGTCACAGAAGGGACGTGTATCTGAAGGGGGGGGGTGCAGTATGAGCATCTCCATTTTACAGATGAAAAAAACTGAGGTTCCGAGAGAGAAGGCGACTTGCCCATAGTTACATGGTAAATAAGGAGAGCTTTGATTTCCATGTAGGTTTGCTGCCTCCCAATCTAGTATCCTCTACACAATAAGCAGAAATAAAGCCTACATTATTAGGCCAGGCCCTCTCCAGTTTTCTGTGTGCTCAGTGTATGTGGCATGATCAGTCTTCCTTATTAGATACTTGTGACAGTGTAAATGAATCACAGGCTTATAGGACTTGGAGTACGAATGGACTTTAGAAGCCATCTTGTACACACTCATTTCCTTTCACTCCCATTTTACAGATGAGAGAAATTAAAACCTGGGGAGGGTTAGTCATTTGACCAAGTTCTCATAGGCTGTACCATAGTGGAGTCAGGATTTCAACCCAGATCCTCTGAGTCTAAGTCCAGCGTCCAAATAAGTTGGCCGATCATAGCCCACGATGATGCAGCTCCAGGGAACAGATGGACTTCCTGTTGGTACTCTAGGGGCAGCTCGGTGGTGCAGAGGATAGAGTGCCAGGTCTGGAGTTAGGAGGAACACTGTCTATGTGACCCTGGGCAAGTCACTTAACACCGTTTGCTTCAGTTTCCTTATCTGTAAAATGAGCTGGATAAGGGAATGGCAAACTACTCCAGTGTCTTTGCCAAGAAAACCTCAAAATGGGGTCACAAGGAGTCAGATATGACTAACTGACTAAACAACAACAGGTACCTTAGGTTTGAGGGATATCACTCCCTAGACATTGCCTCAACATGTTTCCCTGATCCCAGGAGACCCTGTCCATCTTTGAAGCCTCATGATTTCAGCTTTTACCTAAACTTCTTTTCTGTGTATTTTTTTGACATAACTTCCCTCCCCCCACTCCATCCTACATTGTGGTTTTTGTTTGGGTAACTGAGGTATATCACAAAGCAGATAGTGTAGGGTGTATAGCAAAGCCAGGACTTTCTGCCCTGCCTCCTACCCCAGCCCCCCTGCTGTCTGTAACCTCCCAAAGATCTGAAGACATGAAAAGGGGGACCCAGCTGCCAGGTTCTCCCTTTGACCTTGGAAGGTTTTTATTTGTGCTTAAAACAACAGCTCTAAAGAGACTGTACAGATCAATTTGGCGTGTCACTGGTGCCATGCTTAGGTTTTGAAGCTTTTAAAGAAGTGGGGAGAGGGGGGAGGGAGATCAGATATTTCTCTTTGTGGCTTTTAGGAAAATTCATGAATGTTTAAATAAATGATGCAAATATCTGTATTTTAGATATCAAATAGACAAATGGCATAAATGCAGATTATAGGGTATTCCTTGGAGCTGTCGATCAGGCGGAGTGTACGTCTGGATATGGGGCAGGCTCCTCCCCAGCCTGGATTGAACTGAGCTGTTCATTCACATCGGGCATCCGGCAGCTTCTAGGCTGTCAGTAGATCTAGGTCATTGTCCTTCCATTTGATTCAGGATTATCCTGGATAGCCAGCCAGCCAGCATTCCAAGGGTTTCATGTAAGCAACCATTCTCCCTATCCCTTTTGGATTTGAAGCAGCCCCAGATTTCTTACTTAACAAGAATGACTCACATTTATGTAGCACTTTTGAGATCTATAGCTTTCCTCTCAGCAATACAGTGAGGCAAGCAGTGTAAATATTCTTATCCCTATTTCATAGCTAAAGAAACTGAGGCCTGGCAAGGTAAAGTGGTTTGCTTAGGGTCACATAGCTGTTATGTGTCAAGCTTGAGCCTACCTGTCTTAAACTCCAGGTTCAGCACTCTTTCTTTAGCATCCCAGGCTATGTCTATTTTGTAAATTTTTACTGGTGCCTTCTGTTTTTAATACCAAGGGCATTTCCAAATAGACCACTTCCCCACCGCAATAAAGAAAAACAGCTTCAGCCACATGGGTGTGAAAGTACGCAGCGTCCAGCACCAAGGGTTCGCCACCTCTTTACCAAGAGTAGAGAATTATGTTTCATCTTCTGTTTTCCAGGAACAGGACTGGTCTTGCTAGATGGGCTTGAACCCAGGCCTTGTGATTCTAAGGCCAGCGTCCTCTCCACGATGGCACATTGCCTCCTCATTAAGACTGTGTGGCTACAGAGAGGAGAGCTAGTGCCAATGGGTGGATGGAAGTCATAGGGAGGCAGCCCAAAATAAGGAAGGATTTCCTAACAATTAATGCAGTACAAAAAAATAAAATGGAATGGGCTGTTGTGGGTTGGCCTCAATGATCTATAGTTCTAAATCTGTCGTCCCCACTATAAGAAGCTTTATCTGGTACAGAACTGTTCTCTACGTCACTTCTGTAACCATGCTATGGTTTTTCGTCTTTTCTTACCTGGAATCAGGCCTTCACACGACTTCCTAGTCATTTCCAGCCTTGTGGGTTGTCTTCCTCTGTTAGGGTGTAAGCTTCTTGAGGGCAGGGACTGTCTTGCTTGCTTTCACTTGTGCCCCCAGTGCTTAGCATGGTTCCTAACTCATAGGACATGCTCATTCATCCATCCCTGTGAGGACCCTGAGGCCCAGAGAAGACTTTTCCAAGCTTCCACACAGGGTCAGTAGCTGAGTTAGGTCTCTGACCCAAATCCTCTGATTTTGCATCTTTACCCTGGGGCCAGGATGGACACAACTCCAAATGGTGGTAGCCTTGTAATGTGACTGGGACAAACATCTCCAAAGTAGAGTAGGCTGCCAACATCTCTCACACTAGGGTTGGAATTAGCACACTAAAACAAACCTGGGAAGGGATATAACCTGGGCTGTCCCAAGGCCAGTCCCAAGACCATGACTGGGAGGAATCCACCATAGTTTATTAACCCTTCTTGGTTAGTCCATCAGATAAGCTTAGAGTGTTTCAAAGGTCAGGGCTGCTCAACCAAGAGGGTTGTTCTAGATGTTTTATTGGAAGGGATGAGGGTTGGCTCAAGGGGGTCTGATTTGTTCCCACCCCTGAGGAAGATACAGTTGGGCAGCTGCCAGTCAGCTAGGAACCTGCCCCTGGAATGTGCCAGATATATAAGTTTCCAGGTATGTGGGGCAAGGTGGGGTGGGGGTGGGGCATTGGGGCAGGCAGTTCCTGAGAAGCAGTAAAGGGGAGGAGGGTTATGCAGGAGGAATGAGTGTGACTATAGAAGAGACCAGGGTGGAAAACCAAGGTTCATTTTTTGTGGTTTTGTTTTGGTTTTGCTGCAACAGAGGTTATCTAGTCTGCTTTATTGATGGGGGAATTAAGGCCCAGAAAGTCAGGTGGCTTACCCAAGGCTCCACAGGTCATAAGGGAAGGCCATTGCCCTTGGACAACCCTAATCATTCCTTCCACTGTCATCCATATGTCATCCATAGATTTAGAACAGGAAGGAATCTTCTTTGCCTTGGCTCAGGCCATGTCTGTCCCCACCCTCAGTCTCAGTAGATTTCAGTCCTGCCCAGCTTTCAAAGTAAATTTGGTTCAACTAATGTTTATTAAAATCTTTGGCCGAAAAAGGCAAGTGGAGAAATGGTTCTCACCCCCACGATCTGGGCAGATCTAAGTGGAACAGTAGATAGAGCATTTGGGAACACCTGGCTTCAAATCTAGCCTCAATCCTATTGGCTTTGTGATCCTGGGCAAGTCACTTGAATTTCTCTCAGATTCCATTTCTTCATGTGTATGTAAAATGGGGATAATAGTAGCACCAAGATGACAGGGTTGCTACTGAGAGGAGTGAATTTTATTTATGTGTGTGTGTGTGTGCGCGCGCGCGCGCGTGCGCATGTGTGCGCCAACCTTAAAGTACTAAGTAAAAGCTAACCTTTTTTTTTTTTTCAAACCAAGCCTTCCTTGGCCATCCAAAGTCAGGCAATACCCTCTTTTTTACTGCTACCATACTCTGTCCCCTCTGTTAATGACATTTTGGTCACATATTGTTTTACCATAATTATTTTTATCCCTTTATTACCATTCCTGGTAGACTGTTAGCTACCTGATGGCAGAGAGTGTTTTATTCAGATTTGCATCCTCCTAGGACCTGACAGGGTGCCTTGGCTAATAATTCTTGCCCACTAATTATTTGTGAGTGCATGAATGAATTAATGATGTACTTGGTGCCCTGGCCAATGTGTGTTTCCGTTTAGCTCCTCACATGAGAGGAGCATGTGAACTGAGTGAAAGCTCCAGATCAGAATTTGTGTTTGTTTCTTGTATAGGAGCATGGGTCTCCAGTGAACTTCTGAGCCCAGGATGGGTGCCCTTGGTGGAAGGAGGTGATAGGGGAGGGGAGCATTTCAGAAAAATTCACATTATATTCATGTAAAATTTCTCTTAGGTTAGGGGCAGAGGTCTTAAGGTACGTCATCCATAGATTTAGAACAGGAAGGAATCTTACATGTTATCGAGTCCACCACACAACACAATTTACATCAAGCACAGCACTGTCATTTCCTCAAGATGAGGAAACTGAGGCCCAGAGAGTCAGAGTTATAAAACTAATAAGTGTCTGAAGTAGGATTTGGACTTAATGTCTTCCTGATGCCAAGTTCAACACGCTGTCTACTTTGCTGGCCTAAAATAAAAGCAGAAACTCTTATAAATCCCATCCAGAGAAGCTGGAGGCTTCAGACTGGTCACTCTTCTTCCTGTGGGTACTTTTCTTAGTTCTGGGCGGCAGCCTCCATCCCCAAGGTACTGTGTTGCTTGCAGAACTGGGTTGTGTGGTAGAATCCGTAGGCTCTTAGATTTCCAGCTGGAGCTTTCTTTAGAGATCATTCGACTGCTTCATTTTACACCTGGAGAAACAAAGGCACAGAGAGACAAGGAAGGACTCCTCCAAATCCAGCAAACATTCTTTTCTCTCATCATCGCCATGCTGCGCCATCATCTTTCTCCAGCCCCTGCTCCATTTCCCTATGGTACAGTAACAGCATGCTCATTTCCCTGTGTTATGGTGTTGGTAGGGTGTTTGCAACAAGTAGGAGCTATGTGTAAACACCGTTGTTGGCTACTTTCACTCTGCTTTGCTTATATTGTGTCCCTTAAATGTGCTATTTCAGCTGGGGGGCAGGGAGGGGATAATAGCAAAATTGCTGCTTATGAGAACTGCTATAGATAATACAAAAAGCCCTTTGAAAAGAGCCTTATCGGAGTACAAAGTACTTGGAATTGAAAGCCCCAAGAGGGTTGCTTCTCCTCTCCTCTCCCCCTTCTCTCCCTTTCCTTCTCTCTCTTTCTCCCTCTCTCTTTTTTCCCCCTTCATTCAAACTTGCTGTGGATCAGGGGGGAGCCTCTGCTGCCTGCCCTCTCCTCAGCTTATTTGCATGTTAGAGGGAGCAGAGTAATTGGTGTTTTAAGCAGAACAAAGCAGGATCTGTTTTCTAAGGGAAAAAAAGAATTCTTGAAGTAGACCCTAACGCCCATACTGCCTTTGTCTCTCCTCTCATTAGGAATTGAATGGGATGGCCTGGTAATTAGAATGTGGAAGGCTCTGCTTTGGTTTGGATGTCTTTTGAGCTAATTGGTTTGAAAATTATATTTGATGTGGATCTGAGGGATGTTGGCAAACACCTCGTTGGGATGTGGACATCCTGTCCTCACTGTAGCAGGAGAAATAAGCCCTGGGAGACAGTTTTGAAACTCTGTTTACCTCCCCAGTTGAATATGCTGACTATGGCAGGAAGTAATATAGTGGAGACAATGAGAGATTCCTGACCCCGCCGCTGACCTATGTGACTTTGGCAATTCATGGAACCTCAGTTCCATGTAAGCCTCAGTTTTCACATATGTAAAAAAGGAGATTGGCCTAAAATGTGTGAAAGCGCCTTTGCAGCCCTACATCTGGGATCCCTATGATACTAGAGGTTCTTTCTCTCCCTGATCCAATGTGCAGATTGGTGGCCTCAACTTGTAGAATGGAAAAATAAAGCGTTAGGGATATTGACATTTCAAGAGTTGGGTAGGACAGGGCTCATTATAAACACCTCGATGCTCTAGCAGAGAAACACCTAAGTCATTAATTAGAGGTGTCTCTTTGGAAAGGCTCTGAGATTCGAACACCTCCCTGTTTCACATGAGAAGCAAAGGTGGGGGTGCTTTGACTCTGGGCTTGGCAACAGCCAGAGCCCCAGAGAAACTGTTCAGACTTCATTCATAGAATTCCAATTTAAAATTCAGAGAATGGTAGGTGGGGAAGGCCCTTAGAGGACATCCAGTCCAACTTCCTCATTCTAGGAGGATCCTGAAGGTCTGAGGAATGAAGGGACTTGTCCAAGGTGCCTGAGAGGGATTAGTGCCTGGGTCTTTTGAGACTTATGTGTCCAGGGCTCTTAATGGGGCATTTTTAAACAGATGCTCAAGCATTAAGTGTCCAGAATGATTTTAGGATTTTGACAGACCTTGTTGGCTGGGCTGGATTAAAAACTCAGTGTTGTCATGGTATTTATTGTTGTTGGTGTATTCTCACCTGAAAAGTGTATTTCTTGTACTCTTTTCTTCACAGTAATTTGATGAGTGATATGGGCAGCTGTGTGGATCCAAATGGGTCTCTTCTCTACCCATGGATCCCCAAGGAGAGTCATCTAGGTACCAGGTTCTGGAACTTAGAAGTCAGTGTGATCAGCTCCCTCTGAGCCTTCTGGAGAGTGGGGATAGATTGTGATTATGTTGATATAGTGAATTCCTTCCTTAGGAAACTCCCTCTACCAATGCAGGTTAGTTGGCACGTTTTTCCCATTCAGTTTATAGTCTTAGTTGCCTAGAGTACTGAGAGATTAAAGGAGATTTGCCCAGGCTCAGATCACCCGTATGTGTCAGAGGTAGGACTTGAACCCAGGTCTTCCAAGCTTTGAGGCCTTCTCTCTGTCTGCTATGCCAGGGCTGCCTCTCACAGATAAGTAAATAAAAAAAATACATATAAAGGATTCTGGTTCAAGAAGGTATGAAAGTTCTCTGACCTTTATCCTTTTTCTAAGTTCATACCTTTGAGCAAAAGATCATTCTTATCTCACAAATCCTAGTTTCAAGTTAATGCTTTCCATTATATCTAGGACCAAAAATATGGTTTCAGTTATTCAATTAAATTCAGTGGGGTTTTTTTCCTTCCTTTGTGTTAACCTTGTGAGACAGGTCCAGGGACATATATGGGTCCAGGGACCCCATCTTAAAGATGAGGAAATGAAGGAGTGGATTAGGTTAACTGGTCGATTTCAGGTAGCTCATTTGATGAGGTAGCTGCGGATTAGGTGTTTCAATTTCTGAGTGTCTCATCTGGGTTGCTTTATGTAACTCTGTAGGCATATGAGATCGGTGACAATAAAAATAAGGTAAGAGAAGGGAAAATTGAGGGGCTCCATGTACCTTTTTCATCTAACACATATTTCCTAAATACTAATTCTGTACAGAGGTTTCCTAGGTGCAGTGGGGAATACCACAGAGCTCCCACTTTCCCAGGGCTTACAGTCTAATGGGGAGATGATACATATAGAAGTGTTATTCCCTTTTGGGGTAAGGTAAACCACGAGGGTTTAGGACTGAATATCTAATTAGACCAATGGGATTTGATAAATTTCAAAGATCAGTCAAAAGAAAGCAAGAGATCATACCCAGGGAGATCAGTTTGTATTGGGAAAAGTATATGCATGCTTTTAGTTCAGAGAAGTGGACAGATCTTTCTCTCAGTAGAGAGGTGGTGGACCATAGGTAGAGAATGAGGCATACATCACCAGACAGGCTAGTGGTGTTGATTTGATTTCCTTAGCTATCTTTGTAGTGAATGAAGATTCTTTTTTTGGAAGGACAAATCAGGAGAAATCATTGCAAGGTGATAGATTTTTTAAAAAATTGTTAAAACTTCTCAAGGAGCTCCCAGTCTAATAGAGAACCCAGAAAAAGAGTGATAGCAGCAGCAGCAGTAGCAGTAGAAGGAGGAATGATTTTGTACCAAAGCAAGTTTTTTTGGAGGCAGAGTCTGCCTGTTTGTTCAAGATAGTGTATATATAATCTTTAATCAAATCTTCACTTGGTTTTGAGAGATGCTACATTTCTGCCTTATGATCCAGGAAACTAATAAGGCAGGAGGTACAGTGGAAAGAGGACTGGTTCAGGAGTCAGAAGACCTGGGTTCAAATCTTCCCTCTTATGCTTTGGCAAACCTGTGTGAGTTGGGGGCAAGCCACTTAATCTCCCTGGGTCTCAGTATTTTCACCTGTAAAATGAAAAAGGGATTGAACTAGATGGCCTCTGTGACCCCTTCCAGCTCTGAATATGACCAAAGATTTTTTTTTAGCCTAGTAAAATAGGCGTTGGCATTGATGGAATAGAGGCATCTTGGTTCTCTACACAGCACTAGGTTGGGTCCAGTCTGCTCTAGCAAACATTTAATTTTGAAAAGAAAATTATTTGGTTTTATCCTGAACTTTAAAAACATGAAATAAAATGGGCATATCTATATACAAAGCAGAACAGAAAAAGAAGATTGCACATGGAACTATCGCTCTTTGTTCAGTAGAGCTCATTTTTCTTTTTAAGTATATTTTAACGAGGAGATTCTAAAGTTGTCCTGTTTGTCTGAGCTTCTTTCTGACCTTCCTAATGTTTTCATCTCTGCATTAAAAAAGAAAAAAGGAAAGAAACAGATAAATATATGAATGATAATTTGAGGAGGGAGAGAGCAGTCAGTGAGCATGCTGGGTGCCAGGCACTGTGCTAAGTGCAAGGATAGAAAAAAGATGAAAACACTGTCCCCTTCCCTCAAGGAGCTCACATTCTAATAGGGAGATATGTAAAAAACAAGGTTTTCTCTCTGTCTCTCTCTCTCTCTCTCTCTCTCTCTCTCTCTCTCTCTCTCCCTCCCTCCCCGCCCCTCTCTCTCCCTCGTCCTCTTTCCTGTTGTCTTCCCCCTCCACATATATACAGTTTACATAACTATTCAGTTTATAAATTATACATTTATAGGTATAGCTATGGGTATGTATGTGTATATTTACACATATATATCCACAGATACAGACACACATATGTACCTCTCTCTGTGTGTATGTATCCATG
The DNA here is from genome assembly GCF_011100635.1 of Trichosurus vulpecula. Classification (NCBI taxonomy): domain Eukaryota; kingdom Metazoa; phylum Chordata; class Mammalia; order Diprotodontia; family Phalangeridae; genus Trichosurus; species Trichosurus vulpecula. The sequence goes on along the minus strand of NC_050576.1, from coordinate 171,976,318 downwards.
TACAGTTTAACTAGGTGATATAATCTCTTAGGAAGATCCTACAAACAAGGGTGGGGTGAGGATCAAAAAAGCCTACAGAGGGTCCAGTTTAAACTGAGTCTGGAAGAAATCCAGGAAAACCAAGGCCAAGGGGAGGAAGGAAAATGTCCCAGACGTGGATTCAGCAGGTGCAAATCACAATGTAGGAAGACAGAGTGTCCTCCAATGTAGGGGAATTAGAAATAAAATACAATCCCATCAGATAAAATCAGGACCAAATAAAACCCCATCAAAACAAATTCCAAGGGTCAGCCCTGATTCCTTATTTTGTGGTTTTGTCCTAACTAGGATTAATGATGCTGTGCAACAAGTAGGTGACTGGCTGGGGTTTGGAAATGTCTCTTATACAGAGTTTTTTCTTTGTTCTGGTAATGACTGCCATGGGATTTGACCTTTTGCCTAACATTAATTTCTTTGGCATTGAGTTCTTGTCTGGCCTGTGAAATTAAGGCTCTCCTGAGAATACCTTGGTGATCTCTTGACCCTGTACTCTGGCCCTACCTACTCTTTGAGTCCATCATGTCATATATTTATTCCACAGGTGATCTTCTAAAAGAAGTTACATTTTAAAAATGCTAACTGTTCTCCAGCTGGCAAAGGGACCTTTTCTGTCATTTTTATGACAAGATTTCAAACATAGGAATCAAGGTCACCCATGCCCTCGAATGAGAGGAGGCAGACTCATTGAATGGGGCTGGTTTAGGCCATCAGCTGAACATTCCACACTAATTTCCATTAGAAATGATCCCTCTGAGAACACGTTTTCCTGGGTACTTGACTTTGTTTGCTATAGTAATCAGATATCCCCTCAAACATTCTCTGACATATCTTCATACCACTGAATAAACACCAGTTATGCTTATGTCTTGAGTAGTGTTGATCTGGATGGAAAATGTGCCAGCGTTATTAGCACCAGAAACAGATTTCTTAATTAGGCTGCCACTAGTCAATATTGTTCTCTATTGTTTTCTGAAAATCTGTTATTGGACTCATCCTTTTTGTTCCATTAAAAAAAAATTTAACCAAGTTTTAGTGATGCTCTTCCCCCCGTATTGCAGGTGTTTCTCGATATGCCTTCTCCTATTGGGTCCTCCCATGTAGCCAAGAAAAATATTTAAAAGCAAATTCAGCATTCTCTTCCTGTAGGCGCCCTCCCCCCCCGCCACTTCTTAGAGGAGAGAAGCATTTTTCATCATCCTGAATTTGTTTTTTATGTTTTTTGTTCTCTAGTTTTTAAAGATTCATGGTGATATATGAGTGGAATATCGCCACCCCCAGCCAGACTGCTTATGTCACAAGCATCTATTAAATACCTACTATATTGTGGCCATTGAATACTCTAGGGGTACAAAGAGCATAGCAGTCCTTGCCCTCAAGGAGCTTAGATTCTATGAATTTTCTATACTTTTCCATTAGCTACCACATTTATTAACTAAGCTTCCTAGTAACACAAAGTAGTCATTCCAAAATGGCTCCCTTTCTTGAATTGTGCTATCCTTGTACTTGTAAACAATATGTTTACTGAGGTCTCTTTAGAAAGTTCCCTTTATTATAGTAGCTCATATTTGTATATATTATATATAATTCCAATAACTATAATATGTAATATTTTAATGGCTCATATTTTTATAGACTTTTGTCTCCTATTGAAGACATTTCCATCAAGGAGGAAGAATTTTCTTAGGTTTATGCCTCTGAAATCACCCTAAAGTTAAATTTACTTTAGTCATTTTAGGATGGCCAGGAAGCTTGGGTCAGAAGGAGCAAGAGAGTGTCTGGGCAGAATCCCCACTTCCAAAGACTCCCAGATGCCAGGGATCCAGAGGCCATTCCTGTTTTCCCCTATGTATCTTCTTAACTTTCTTCTCCCCTCTACTTTGGTGACCATGATATAATCCTGAAGTAAGTACTTCACAGCCGTTAGACCCATAGTTACTTCAATCTTAAGCCCTCTTTATTTAGTACATTAGACAGGGAAGGAGGAACAGGGAACTAGGAGTTTGTATGCTCCTCAGGTGAGGGGTGGTAATGAGATGACAGTGACAAAAAAATCCAAATAAACATAGTTGATGAAAACTGTTTCCAGGGGCATGGTGTGCATGTATGTGTGTGTACATGCATACACATCAAGGGTACATGAACCAATTGTTAGGGGGAAAAGAGCTCTTTTAATGCATGTTAGTATAGTGAGTCTCTGAGAACTATGATAGTACCAGGGAAAACTCTAAGCCTTTGAAGTTGGCAACCGATATTGGAAAAAATAAAAGTGAGAAGAGAAAAACCAAATTTGGCTTGGCTGTGTAGAAGTAGTACTAATTATCTTAATTTTTATGAATTGCTTACCATTTATACAGTAAATGACCTGATTACCATCCAGCACAATTACAGTGATTCATCTTATTAAATAGGTGCCATTAACTTTGTTATAAATTTTATCTGATTATGATCTTAAAGATAAAACATGTAAGCTTAGTATTCATAGCTGGTTGTTATAGAAGTGTGGGTCTCTGCTCAAAACTTAAAAAAAAAAAGAATTAGGAGACACGGGTCCTAGTATGGTGGTTAAGATGGCAGGCTATGCTTATAGCTCTATCTTGACATTTCTTTAGCTATGGTATGAGAAAGAGCTAAACTTGCAAATTACAAGGAGGAAATCCCTGAAGTACTTAGAAGTTCTATGAGTGAGTCTTCTTACCACCCACCCACACGTACACACACAGAGCCATCATCTTTATCATTGATCTCATCGCCACTGGCATTTCTATAGCCCTTTAAAGTCGGCACACCACTTTCAATACTTCTGGAGACTGAGACTCAGAGAGAGCAGGGTTACATAGTTAATAATTGTCTGAGAAATAATTTTTATTATTAATGATAATAACAATAGTCAGCATTTATATAATGATTTAAGGTTTGCGAAGGCATTTTACATGTTGTCTCATTTGATCCCTACAACCACCTTAGGAGATAGGTGCTGTTATAATCCTCATTTTACAGATGAGCAAACTGAGGTACAGAGAAGTTAAATGACTCATCTAAGGTCACCTACCTAAGTATCTGAGGCAAGGAGCTGAAGCCTGCCTCCTGACTTGCTGACTCCAAATTTGGCACCAAGCACTTTATTGTGCTACCTCTCTGTCTTTCAAGAAAAAGAAAATTCAGTGACTAGGGTAGGTACCACGTGAATGAATTCTCATCTGACTGAGGCCATGCAAATTACAAACAAGGTAACCAGAGCCACTTGAGTTTGAGTAACTTATGTGTTCCAATGACAGTTATTTAGGTTGTAATCCCCTTAAGACCTGTTGTTAATGACTAATGTGTTTTCACTTGACGTTACTAATGTTCTGAAACTAGTTGTTAACAGTAAAGTCTGAGGGATGGATTTTTGTATTTTATCTTTCCCTTCCTCCCACGTAGAAATATTATTTCAAGCTATATTTAATGGCCTGGTAGTTTTTAAATTTTAAAAAATTTTTTACTCAAACTTGCAGACACAATGCCTTTGAGTGGTCATATTAGATAGCATCTTTATATTCCCTTAGAATATGACTTATTTCCAATTCAGTCTAACTCTGTGTGGGGTATTGGAGGATATGAGAACAAAAAATGAAAATCCTGGCCCCAACGAGCTTACATTCTTTAATATATAAAGTGGTAAGAATATACGTGATAATTTGTGGAAGAGAGAATGAATCATTAGAGGATATGCAAAGAGGCTTCCCCTAAGGAGGGGTACCTAGCTTATGTCTTGAAGGAAGCTAAGGGTTTTAAGAAGTGGGGGTAAGGACATCTTGCACAGATGGGAATCTCAATCAAGGATTTAAACCATCATAGACCATAATCTGCTACCTTTTTTCCCATACCAGCTAATGCCAGGCTCCTTGTTATTCCAGGACAAATAATTCAGTTCAGCAAACATTTATATAATGTGTTTACTTCTTCTAATCAACTCATTTGATGCCTACATATAAAAATGCTAGACTGAGGATTATAAATATATTCCTTTGAATGACAGTGGGGAAGCAGTTGAGGATGTAGAATTCCATGGAAGAAGGAAGGTCAAAATGAGAACAGTGGAATTAAAAAAAATGCCCAGGTTTTAGTCTTCCCAAAAGTTCAATTCCAGATTGGCAAGATCATAGGCTCATAGAGTTAGAAAGGGATCTTAGTGCTTACCTAGTCCCACTTTCCCATTTTACAAACTGAGGCCTAGAGAGGTTCAATGATTTGCCCAAGGTAGGAAGTAGCAGATCTTGGAATTCAAACCTAGGTTTTCTAACTCCTAGTTTGTTACTTGGCATGGCATGAAACTGCCTTTTCCCTTACCATAGGAACCCTTTTTCAGTCAACACCTCACTAGTCACAGCCACATTATCTAGGCCCTGCCATCTTGATGGTAAAAACCTTCTCAGAGGCTTTCCAAAGATGGAAATTCTGCTGGGTTTTTACAAATGTCATTACCAGTCATGAAGGGGAGATTTTTTTATGTTCCTAGATTTCTTGGTCTTTTGCTAATGATCTTATTGAGAGTGTTCTGGTACCCTCCCTTCCTTCCATGCCATTGCAACTCTGCCAGCATGTAGAAGTTTCCAAGGGTGTGACTTAAGGGTAGACAGTGGGGGTAGAAGAGTAAATGAAGACAGGATGTGAGTACCAGAGGGACCTTGTCGTGATGGGTTCTATTGGTCTTTTATAGAAATATTTAGAAATTAATTGGTTCCCTTCCCATGGCTCTGGGATGCCAAAGGGAAAAATGAAAGTCAAATGATGATGAGGCTGTAGGAAGTGCTAGATTTGAAATTGGAAGGCCTGGGCTCATAGCTCACCTTGGCCACTTGTTAACCCGTATGACTTTTAGTTAGTTATAGAAGTTCTCTTGGCCTCAGTGTCTTCATCTGTAAAATGAGGGGACTGGACTATCCATGTTACTGACAGATTGAATGCAAATTGAGGGCTGGACAGGACCCTAGAGAGGATCTCGCCCAACCTATTCTCTAAGGTCTCTTCCCATTCCAAATCTATGACACTAAGATGGATAACTTCCCACTGTAGCCCTGGTATTTCTGGAAAGTTGAGTCATTTAATGATGATTTGTGTATCAGCAGGGTGCTGGCAAATATTTCCCAAGAGGGCTCTAGGCAACATCCTGTCCATCAGACAAGAACAAATTCTTTCCCCTCCATTCTCAAAAACCTAAGTGACAAGGCTTCTGAAAGCCATTACCTCCTTTTCTTGCCCAGTTTTCTGAGTTGATTTTGACCCTTACCATCTACCTACTATTTAACTCTATTTTGGACAAACTGGAGAGGGAAGGTGGGATATATGTTTATATTTTCTATGAATGGGGTGAAAGCTATTAGATCATAAGCTTGTTTGGATCAGAGGTCCCCCAACACCTAGTACTGTGCATTGTATAAGGTAGCAAGGTCTGTTAACTCAAAATGTTTTGTGAGATTTTATATTTAAATTTTTTATCTTTGTTATTATATTACCTTCATTTCACAAAATATCCCTCTTCTGTGCCAAGAGTCATCCCTTATGACAAAGAATAAAAAGGAAAGAAAGGAAGAAAAAGGAAATGAAAAAGGAAAGTTGAGCAAGAGTAACCAATATATCAACCCAATCCAACATTATGCGCAATGTTTCACATCCATAGTCTCCTATTTCTGCAAAGAGGGGAGGGAGGTGCATTCTCCTATCTCTTCTTTGGTTTGTTTGGTCACTGTAATGGATAAGCATTCAGTTTAAAAAAATGTTTTTATGTGGTTCTTGCTTTGCCATAGTCATTGTGTTTGGAGTGCAACTTCTGACAGGTGCCACTCAAGCTGGAAAGGTCTGTTGAGGGGTGGCTCAGTATAAGTTGGCATTGGTACTATGGAATTTTTTAGTCACAGATCCTCTCCGTCTCCGAGTCATCAAATAGTGTGACCTACCATGATGGAGGGAGTGTCCTCCCCTCCCCCATATTGAGGGATATTTTGTGAAATGAAGGTTATGCAAAAAGAAAAGATGAGAAAAATTTGAAAATATAAAATCTAACGAAGCATTTCAAGTTAACAAATCTTGTTCCATTATGCAACACACTGTACTAGGTATTGGGGACCTCTGATCCGAACAAGTTTACAATCTAATAGCTTTCACCATATGAGTGGAAAATATATACATATGTATCCCACCTCCCCGCCTCACAGTTTGTCCAAAACAGAGTCTTTGAGTATCGAAATATTTGGGGCTCATAGTAATATGTGACACTTTGCTAGACCAATTGGTTGTTAGACCTATGCTCAACCAATTAGGTAGGCCAATCTTAAAATAATTTATAGTTTATGGAGGTGAAGTTGATTATTTTAAGTAGAACCATAGAAGCCTTTGGGAAGAAGGGCACAGCATGAAGAATTTTATGGTTATCATGTTCACTTCTCTGGTAAAAAGACAGCCCTCAACAGTTGTCATGGCTTACTGGCTTTTCACTGAATTCAGCGTTCCAGCTCTTGTCTCCATGCACTCACTCCACGTCCAAGCTATTCCTCAGGTCTGCCATGAATTCTCTCCTCATCTTTACAGCTCAGAAGCCTTATCTTCCTATGAGGCTCAGCCAAGGTGCCACCTCTACTGTGATGGATGCCTCCTCCATCTCTCCCTGCCAGTCCACTGTTATAATCTCTTTCCTCAAATTGTCTAATGTTAACTTCTTCATATATCTGTATTGCCCACTAGAACATAAACCCCTATTTTTTTTTAAAAATGTTTATATCATATTATAGTACATCACATACAATAGGCCCCTAATGAATTTTTGATTGATTTCAAGCCAGCTGAAGATGGATTTCTTTTGAGAGCCTCCTAAACTCAGGTTGGATTCAGATGTCAGCTTTTCTGGGCCTTTTCTTGGCATCTTTAGGGTCATAATGGTTAATCCTGTCTTTTGGCACTTTGCTATCAGAACCCTTTTTGCCAGGAATCCTGAGGGTCTTCCCCTCCGAGTTTGATTTTTTTTTTTTATTAAAGAGGCCTTCCGTTGACTAATTTATTTTTTATTAGTTTATTTATTTTTAACATTCACTTCCATAAGTTTTAAATTTTCTCCCCCTCCTCCCCCCCTCCCCGAGATGGCTTGCAATCTGATATAGGCTCTACATATACATTCCTATTAAACATTTTTTTTTACATTAGTCATGTTGATTAGAAGAATTATAATGAATGGGAGAAACCATGAGAAAGAAAAGAAAAACAAAACAGAAGAGAAAAGAGTCTGCTTCACTCTGCATTCAGACTCCATAGTTCTTTCTCTGGATGTAGATGGCATTTTCCATCATGAGTCCTTTGGAATTGTTTTAGACCCTTGACTAACTTCTTAAAGAGGCCTATTCACTGAATGGGCCTTACCTCACTCAAAGTGCGAACCTGAAAAGACCTTGGCCTAAAAGGTCTAGGGTCTCCCAATGCATCTGGGCCATCTCCAGTCATCCTGATAAATATCTGGCCACTGGACCCAGATGGCTCTGGAGGAGAAAGTGAAGCTGATGACCTTGCATGGCCCTCCCTCACACAAATCAGTCAACTTCAATCATGTCATCATTTCCCTGATGTCATGGTCCTCTTCAAGAATGAAAGACAAATACAAATCAGAACCCTATTGTTAGGCTCCAAGATAGACCTACATCATACTAAATTCTGTACTATGAGGAACAGCATCAGATTGAAGTCACACTGTGTCATATAGAGGAGATCTTTGTTGAGATTTGATTTGGTCCAGATGGCCTCTGAAATCTCTTTCCAGCTCTGAGATTCTGTGATCTCTAGTCAGGATCTTTATCTCAGATTCTGTGATCCATATCTTTAACTGCCCTCCATTCACCTCTCCAGCCTTTGTCTGCCTGCTTTGGTCTCCCTGCGATTCCTTTTTCCTCCCTTGTTGGTGTCTTTGTTTGGGGGAAGGAAGTGAAAACATTCCTAAGACAGTAGGAGAACAAGCCACCTGCTGCTTCTAGACCATCATCACTCAAGCCAAAGTCTTTTGTCCCTAAAGCTCAGCTGAAAACACTCCCTTGCCGTGTATACTCTAGCCCATCCTGTCCTTGGCTATGATGGGAGGAGATGATAGAGTCTTTAGAACAGTGATTAGAGGCCGGATGGCGAAGGAAGGTACTAATGCCAACTTCCTTCTTTCTTTTCCCTTTGACTTCACCCACACCCAATGTGAACTTTTCTCTTTGTGTCTTGGTGATTTCATGTACTGCCCATGCTTTTCAATATCTGCAGATGGTTCCTGGATGGTAGGTGGCCTGACATAAAAGCCATCAGAGATTGACAAGTTGCTGTTTGTCTCTTCGCCAAATGTGCACGGCTCTTCAAAATTGGACACAGACATCATTTAAAATTTACATAGTAGACAGAACAAGACTTCTGGGTGTTGATAAGATTTTAAGCAAGATTTTTTATCTTATTTTTTAAATACTTGGTACATTACTATGTAATCACTGGATTCTTCGGCTCCTTAATTAGGTCTGTGGTTTAGCGGAGTTAGTACTGGGTGTCTCAATACACAGATGGGTTTTTGAAAAAAAAAATAAATTTTTTTCAAATGTTAATTTCCAGTGACTGATGTTCTGTGCCTAAATCATTTTCCATTGTTTGTATTAGATAAGAACAGCATTTAAACTGTGCCTTTTTAAGTTGGATTCTTTTGTGATGGGATTTCACTTCGTGGGTTTACAGGTGTCTAAAAATGTTAAGCTGCGCATTGTGCTTCAGAGTTTAAAAGTTCTGAGGCCTAGCTGGTTTAGGGGAAGAAAATATGAAACAGGTGATTAGCAGCTGCCCCAGGTTTTGAATTTCTTTGCTTTGGGGTTTTGTGTTTGCTTATTCATGTGCAAATTGGTGTTGTTGTTTTGGACAGGGTGAGACATGTGTCAGCCACGCACTTCCCGAACCAGCTGCCCTTGTACACTTCCCCAACTGGATACCCCTTCCCCCTTTGGACCCTTTCCTTATTCTGCTGCCTGATTTCCTCCACAGCTGGTAAACTGCTTGTTTGCTGTTCTTTTCCCCCCAATTTCACACTTTTCTGAGTAGACTCAATTACTGTTTCTCCTAGAGCAGGGATTCTTAAACCTTTTTTTGGGTCATGGACCCCTTTGGTAAAACCTATGGACCCCCTTCTCTCAGTAAGGGTTTTAAATGCATAAAAATATACAAAGACTTACAAAAGAAATCAATTATATTGAAATAAAAATGTAAATTTTTTTCCATCCAAGTTCATAGACCCCCTCCCCTCTGAAATTTCTCCCTGTTCCCACCAAGGTTAAAACCCTGTCCTATTCTAGAAGACTATAGGATCATAGATTTAGAACTGGAGAGAATTTAGAGGCCTTCTAGTTAAACCTCTTCCCTTTACAGATAAGGAAACTGAGGCACAGAGAAGTTACATAATTTTCTTAAGGCTACAATCTATGGCAGAATTTAAACCCCATTTCTCTGACTTCAGTCATTGTCCTTTGTAGCCTGTATTTACTGTGCTGGCATAGAGGGATACTTTTGTTCCCGCACTGTACACAGAAGCTCTGGCCTCCAGAAGGCTAAGAACCATGGAGAATGGGACATTTTGGGAACCAGCCCTGACAGCCAGTGTCAGGTTCTTCAGTAGAATGTGCTGGCAAACTTTGACCTTGTCTTGCTGAATGACCCACTAAGTCCCCGTAAGAGTTTGGTTGGGTGGCCACTTTGAGGTGGGGAGAAACTAAGAAGTAGGAAGGGCTGCCTAGGAATACTCCGTTCTGAGGTCCTTAATCAACCACCTAAGCTCCACTCTGGCTTTGAACCAGGGCCTTTCTCTGTGTTCTCTCCCATGCCTATAACCTTTTGACTGCCTTGGCACTGGTGAGTTACACTTGTTCAGCCCTTGTAAAGAAACTAGCTAGGGCGGGGGAGATTTGCATGTAGTCCTTCTGCTGCTAAAAGCTCTCTTGTCTCTGAAGACTCCTGGGTGCTGCCAGCTGGGTTTGGAACCCTCATTCCAGGGCTTAGGTGGGAACTGCCGTAACCTCTTGGCTTAAAGGGACTATATACAACTTGCCTGATTTGATTTTTCAGTTGAAAGGGTGCACGTGTGTGTGTATTTCTTTAGGTAGTTAGAGCATCCTACTTTTATCTAACTAAGATTTGATTGGTATATAATCAAAATGCTCAACAGAGCAGAGCTTAACGCCTTTTGTGTTGTTCAGTCATGTCCTACTTTTCGTGATCCCATGGACCATGCATGGCATGCCAAGCTCTTCTGTCCTCCACTATCTGTAGATCATTAAAATAAAGCCCACCATAGGACTTCCTCCCTCCCCCAGAAACTTCACCTTTTTGTGTATTCCCAAGGCATAGATCTGACCCTTGCTCTGGAAGCTCCTTGGCTCCCTGTTGCCTCTGGGTACTCCTCTTTGGCCCTCAAAGGTCCTTCACAATCCAGATTTATTGTGTATTACTTCCCTTTCTGAGTTCCCACCCAGCTTGTCTACTTGGTAGTCCCCATAGGCAATATTACCCATCTCATCCCCCTGTGATTTGCATCTACTTATCCCATTCTATGCTTGGAATGCTCTCTCTCCTCACCTTGGCCTTTGGCATCTCCAGCTCCCTTTAAGACTCAGATGAAGTACCACCTCCTTCTTACTCAAGGCCTCTCCTGATCTCCCTAGTTATTACTACCTTTCTCTTCCAGTGACTTTATATTTATCTTGTACTTACATCTCTGTGGACATATTATGTTCCCTCAATACCCCTCTCCCAAGACAATCGAATGTCAGCTCATTGAAGTCAGTAACTGCTGGTACATTTCCTAGCATGTAGTAAGTATTTATAAATGCTAATTGAATTGAACTCCCACTCGATCAGGGTATTTGGTGTCTGTGCCTTGGCTAGCACCTTCAGGGCCCTGCATGCCTGCTTCTGTTCAATGCTTAGCTGGTTCTGGGTGTTCTTTCCTCCTTGGTTCAGTGGCAGAATTTTCGTTTAACATATACAGGAGGCCTGGTTTGGCTTTGTGGCCGAGGGGAAACCTCCTAACTATTCTTTTGAGAATATAATGAAGAACACTGTCTTTTGGAGCTAGAGGACCTGCGTGAGAGTCTTAGCTCTGCTCTTTTAGTTGGGCATGGCCTTGACCAAGTAACTTCATTTTTCTAAGGCTTAGCTTTCTCTTCTCAAAAGGAGAAGATTGGATTAAGTGATCTCTTTAGTCTCCTGCTGGGTTCAAATCCAACAACTCTTCTTTTGGGCTGTTATTTGAGCAGGTAGGGCATGGTAGGCATTCTGTAGAATGCAGGAGGGAAGTTTTTAGACCAATGGTGGGGGGCTGGAAAGAGCCCAGTCCAGGCTGTTTGGTTGGACTTATGTCTTTGGTAGCTATTTGCCCTGAAAGAAAAGCATTAGGAAAAAGACAGAGGCCAGAAGGAGGAAGAAGAACTACATTGTGGTTTTGTTGGCAAGCCCTTAGTACCTGAAAAACCAGAATGCCTCCTTCAAGCATGCCACCCCAGGCAAGCATTTGTTGCCTCTGATCTTGGGTGCCTTCTTCAACTTGAACATGAGCCATTTTTCCAAAAGACTACAAAACTATTGAATGTTAAGGTTGTTGCCAAGAAAAAACTCAGTGAAGCTCCATCCACAGTTTGGGTCTGGTTCACCACAGAGATCCTTTGCCTAGAGAATCTGGTTTTGGCTGTTCTACGTCTTTCTCTTTTCTGGGACCCTCCAAAAATTTGATACCTAGAACTTTCTTTCAAGAGGGCCTTAAGTCATAGTTAACCACGTTGGAACAAGAGGAAGATGAAAGAAAGGCTAAATCTCAGCTTAGGATGGAGAGGAGAATGTTAATGGTCAGTGGAGAAAACAGAGACCAGAACTCAGTCCCTCTCTTCTGTTTACTTGTCCAAAGAGGATGATTTTTGAGACTTTGAAGGAATAGCGCAAGAATGGTTAATGGGGGATGGAAACCTAAGTAAGAAGATGGCAAAAGAGTAAGTACCCACCTTCCCTCAAGGAATTCAAGTCACTAAGCAGGGACAAACTATTTACCTGCACACTGAAGAATTTTGTGGATATGCTGTTTGGAAAATGTTGGAGAATAGGAAAAGTAGTGTAGAATTGGAGGCAGGCAAACACTGCCCTCATTTTTTTTTAAAGGAAAGATTCTTCATTATATAGGCTGGTGAGCTTGACTTTGGATCCTGGAAAAATTCTAATATGTTATTAAGGCTGTGCACATTATTGTGAACATTTGGAAAGGTAAGCTGTGATCCCTCTAAACCAGTACAGGTTTATTTAGAGTATCCTCAGAAGCAGCTATGACACTCCTGGATAGAGTTAATGACAGGTGTTCAACTCAAGCTCACATAGATCTAGAATTTGGACACTTGGGGTCCAATCTCAGCTCTGTTCCCTATTATTGGTGTGAAATTGCTCATGTGACATGTCTTTGGGCATCAGTTTTCTGACCTGTAATGTAGAGGGGCAGCTAGGTGGTACAGTGGATAGAATGCCAGGCCTGGAGTCAGGAAAACTCTCTGTTCAAATCTAGTCTCAGATTCTTACTAGCTGAGTGACCCTCGGTTAGTCCCTTCACCCTGTTTGCCTCAGTTTCCTCATCTGTATAATGGGTTGGAGGAAGAAATGCCAAACCAGTCCAGTATCTTTGCCAAGGAAACCCCAAATGGGGTCATGAAGAGTCAGACATGACTGAAACAACTAAACAACACCAAAATATGGAGGGAGGGGTACTGGGACTTGGTCAGGGGTTCTTAACCTAGAGTCCACAGATACCAAAAGGGTCTGTGGATAGAGTTCAAAGGGACCATGACATAGGATGGGAAAAAATACAATCTTTATTTCAATATAGTTAGTTTCCTTTGTAATCCTAGGTATTTTATTTTATGCATTTAAAAGGACTATTCTGAGAAGGGATCAATAGGTTTTACCACACTAAGATTAAGAACACTAAATACATACATATATATACTTATGTACATATAAGTATATATATATATATACATATATATATACACACATGTATCTATAATTTGCATGTGTGTGTGTGTATAAGGTTAAGAACTCTTGGACTTAGGTGATCCATAAGCTTTCTTTTAGCTCTAAACCTATGTTCCTTTGTTCTGTAAGTTCTAGAGTTTTTTGCTCAAGCCCCTGGCGCTTGGGCAAGAGCAGATCATGGAATCATCAGATTGTAGATTTAGAGCTGAAGGAGATCATAGAAGTCACCAAGACCAACACCATGATTTTACAGATTGAGAAACTGAAGCCCAGGGATATTAAGTGACTGGCTATAAATCACTTTGGTATTAAGAGTTGGATCTAGAATGCAGACCTTTAGCTCTAACTCCACATATAGCACCTTTTCACTACAATATTGCCTTTTCTAAGTGTTTTTGCAGTAATTTTTTTCCCAGTGTACCTAGTAAATGAACTCCCTTAAGTGAATGTCCTTTTTTCTTTTTTAAACCAGACCTTTCGCCCACAAGCAGTACTTGGCACAGATAAGGTAGTCAAATGCTGGGTGGAGGAAGGAAATCACCCACTACTAACAGACACTGTCCTCTGTCCTCTCTCTCTCCCTCTCTGTCTCTCTCTCTCTGTCTTTCTCTGCCTCTCTCCCTCCCTCCCTGCCTCCCTCTCTCTTCTTCTCTCTCTTCCCCCCCCTCTCTCTCCCCCTCTCTCCCATCCTCCCTCTACTTTCCCTCTCCCTTCCCCTTTCTTCTCTCCTTCCCTCCTTTCTTTCTTCTCTCCTCCTGTATACCCTGAATCTTTCCACCCCACCCCCATCTTTTAGCTCTTCTGAACTTGGTTGGAGAGTATTCTAAGGAAGTAGTGCCCAGCCTTGCTGTCTCATGATGGCAGTTGGCTCTCTGAGCCCTGGTTATGGTCACATGGAGGTGGCATTGTTACCATTTCCAGGAAGGCTCTTGGCAGTCATATATGTCATTTCAATTCAACAAGCATTTATTAAGCTCCTGTTGTGTGCCAGGAATTGGAGATAGAGAGACACAAGCAGACAGCATGGAGCCCCTACCTTCAAGGGGCTGCTGTATAGTCTTCTTTTCTTTGAGGGACACAGTATGGTTGTCGGAGTGGATGGTGACACAACAGAGACGTGGACAATTAAGTACAAAATATAAACAAAGTCATTCCTGGAGGAGGGCACTAGCCACTGGTGGGATTAGGGGCTTCCCGGTAGAAGACGGCATTGCAGTTGAACTTTAAAGGAAGCAGGGAATCCTAGGAGGAAGAAGCAAGGGAGAACATGGCAAGCATGGGAGAGAGCCCATGCAAAGGCACAGTGAGATAGGAGGTGGACTTTTGTGTTCCGAGAAGAGCGAGCAGAACTGAGTGTAGAGTGCATTAGGGAGAAGAATGTGTAGTCAGTATGGCAAAGTAGAATGGAGTCAGATTATGAAATAATTGAAAAGCCAAGCAAGAGCCTATATTGTTGTTCAGTCATTTCAGAGTTGTGTCCAACTCTTTATGGGGTCTCGGCAAAGAAAACCATTGTCATTACCTTCTCCTGCTCATTTTACATTTACCCAGGGTCACTGAGCTAGTAAGTATTTGAGACCAGATTTGAACTCAGGTTTTCCTGAGTCCTCCAGGCTTGGCACTCTATCCACTGCACCAGAGTTTCTATTATTTTAAAGGCAAAAGGGAGTCACTGGAGCTTCTTGAGTAAATTTAGTGAGTGCCCTGTTTTTTAGGATATCCATCTGGTAGCTCTGTGGAGCATGGATTAGAGAAGGGAGAGACTGGAGGCAGAGTGACAGATTAGAAGGCTATTGCAATAGATCAGGGGAGAGATGCTGAGTATTTGAACTAGGGTGATGTCCATGGGGAGACAAGGGGAAGGATACAAAAAATGTCATGGACATAGAATTGACAAGACATGGAAACCTGTGGGATATGAGGGGTAAGGGAGAGGGAAGAGACGAAGCTAACTCTGGGCTTGCAGACCTGAATGACTGGAGTGATGGTGGCGGTACCCGCTACCAAAATAGAAAAGTTAGGAGGGAAGGAGAATGTTATCGGAAAGATGTTGAATTCTCATTTGGAGATGTTGAATTTGAAATGACTTTAGGACATCCTGGTGGGGATGTCTACTAGGCAGTTAATATTACAGTGCAGTAGAAACAGGCTGGAGGAGAAGCGTTGGGAATAAAAGAGGGAGGGCACTGTAGGATTAGTTCAGATCCAGCTCCCGTGGAATGGGTTACAAGTGACAGATGTGGAGAAGCCACTGTGTTCACAGACATAGCTTCAGGGCTTGTGGAAGGACCTCCCTTTCCAACGCTCAGGTTGTTCTTCTCCCTACCCAATTCCTCCCTGACCCCTACACTGACCTTCCCTTTCTAAACTCCTCTGAGATCCAAAGGGGGCTTCTCCATTTGTGGGGAGAGTAACCCCAGCACCTGCTGGGTTTTTGGCTTCAATAGGTGGATTAACAAGGGGAGAGCAGATTGTGATGTGGGGATTAGTGTTGGGAACACCTGTCCTGGGACTTTGATTTCCTCCATCTATCAGTGCAATACCAACTTGTGGTTTATCCCAATGAAACGCCACATTGCAAGGTGACAGCTAAAATGCCAGCCTTGTCCCTGTGAATGACCAGGACTTTCTTTCCCTTGTTAATCTAACATGTTTTTCTGTGTTGTTTTCATAGTGTGCTCTCACTCATCAGAAATCTTGCAGAGAAAGCTGCGAGAGATGAAGAGTATTGGCCTTACAATGCCAGAATGATTCTTCCACGGTTTTCTAGTTGTGTTAAATTTTTTAAATCTCTCATTGCTTCTGCAGAAGAGAAATTTTAGATTATGGGGAAAGCGAATATAACATTCTGTTCCATATTAAAAGTTAATTTAGGGCAGAACCAGAGGCCAAGACAAGTGTCCCTCTCTTTTCTTCCCTCTGTAATATAATTGACCCTTCATTCCTCAGTACAACTTAATATTCATTCGGTGGAGGCTAATTACAGTGGTGCATCTTTGCTACACAGTTTAGGTTAAGATGCAGGTTTCTCTATGAACTGCTTAATTTTGAAGATTTATAACTTGTCCATAAAATTTGCTACGGGCTATAATAAGATAGGGCATATTCTTGACTAAACCCTGTAGTAGAATTGGGGTGGGGGGGGGGTGAGTGTGCATGGAATGAGTGAAGGAAGGACTGAGGAGCATTTATTAAGTGTTTACTATATGCTGAGGGAGAACTGAGCATATAAGAACAAAAGCAAGAGTGCCCCTACCCTCAAGGAGCTTATATTCTAATGGGAGTCACAATGCATATAGAAAGGGCTGGCTGGGAATGGTGACTTGGGAGTACATCCACATGCCTTTTCACAGAATGGTGGTGTATTGCTTTGAGCTGCTCGAGGGCAAGCGTTGTCTTTTGCCTTTCTTTGTATTCCATAGTGTCTGGCGCATAGAGGGCATGCAGTATAAGACAGTGCTGTCCAGCTCAACTAGCAAAAGGGCTACTAAACTGTACATAAAGATCTTTGCAGCATCATATTGACTTAGAAAACCACATATTAACATTATGTTCTATTGTATTTTTATTAATTTGGGGAGATTACAAAAGTAGTAAAAACACAATAGAAAAGTGTTGTCCAACTTAAATAGAACAGGGGCCTGAATAGGGTCAGCACTACCAGCTGTAGTATACTAGTGGGGATGGGGCAATGAGGTTAGGGATAAAATAGAGAGAGAGAGGCCTGATTTTGCCTTGGTTTATAATTGAATCTTTATTATTCTGCTCAAAATCCAACAGTAAGTTGTGGCTCCTCCAATGTTCTAATTCTAATCTCTAGCCACCCTTCTCACCAGGCATTTACCTCTTTGCCTCTTTGTTGCTCTCCCCGTCCCTCTCCCCCTCTCCCTCCCCCTCTCCTCACTCCTCCCTCTCCCTCTCTCTCTCCTCCCTCTCCCTCTCCTTCTCCCTCTTCTCTCTCTCTCCCTTCCTTCCTCCTTCTTTCCTTCCCTCTGTCTCTCTTTCTCTGTATCTGTCTGTCTGTCCCTCTCCTTCTCTGTCTGTCTCTCTCCCTCTCTCTCTCTCTCTCTCGCCCTCCCCACCCCCCACCAAGAGGGGAGAGCCCTCTTGGCTCAACCTCTTTTGGGGGAATGTATGCTGAGGACAGAGAAGAGGCTGATGTGGGTAATGGCAGAGTTTTTGTCTGACCCTAGGTTGGGGGTCCCTCACAAAGGCAGGCAGGCTTAGGCACCTGGAAGCAGGCAGTGCCCATCTTCATTCTCTGATAGGAATGATAGCTTATAATCTAGTAAGATGAAATTTAATCAGGATAAATGTGAAATTGTGTCCTTGGGTTCAAAAAAATCAATTGCACAAGAATAGGGGTGGGGAATAGAGACATGGTGGTTAGACAATAAGTCATGTGAAAGGGACCTCTGGGGTTTTAGTGGACTGTAAGAGCAATATGAATTAATAGTGTGATTTGTCCATCTGAAAAGCTAATGGCATCATAGAAAACATTAATAGAAGCTCAGTGTCCAGAACAAAGTTGGAGGTGGTCCCACTGTATATTGCCAATCCAACTACATCTAGGTGTTGCCTACATTTCCAAGAACCACATTTTAAAGTTTGTGGACAAATTATAGCTCAGTTAGGATGGCAGAAGGACTAAAAACAATGCCTTGTGAAATTCTGTTGAAGGATCTGGGGATATTTAGCTTAAAAAAAAGAGGGAAGGATCTTGGCCATGATAGTTTCCTTTAGATACTTGAAGGGTTATCATATGGAAGGGGAAAGTTAGATTTGTTTTTCTTGGTTGCGGAGGATGAAACCAGAGGTAATATCTGGAAATTATAGGAGACAGATTTTGGCTCTGTATAAATAAAGACTTCCAAAGACTTTGCACTGTCCAAAAGTGGAAAGGGGTACCCTGCTGCTTGAGGTCTTCAAGTAGAGGTTGGATCACACCTGATGGGGATATTCTAGAAGGGACCTTATTTTAGATGTGCGTTATGCCAGATGGCCTCTGAGATCCTTTTAGACTTGAGATTCCAATGGGGTTCCCTCTGCTAATTACAGGGTGGAAAAGTAATCTATGTATGTATTGTAAGTCCAACAGTAAGGAATCATTATTGGAAGCTTTCTCGGAAGTACAAAATGCCCAAATATTTAGAATTTGGATTTTCTTTCTTTTCATGGTGATGGAAACCTTGTGATGCCTCTTACCCAAATCAGTTGGAAGGGCTTTTCATGGATTTGCATATACAGTCACTCCCTGATGATCTGAATTGTGGATTAACCATGAGATCCAGAACTGCACCCCCCCCCCCCAGCTTTTCCATTGCCTACCTAGAGCCTCAGGATTCTTCCTCTTGCTCAAAGAGGACAGCTGTTGATGCTTCCAGGTGGGACAGTTTTAGGGAAGGCAAGCGTTTGGAGACTGGCCAAGTCGGGGAGACCTTCAGGATAAATTAGCTAGTTTTAGTATGGACGTCCCTAGCCTGACAATTGGTTATATCTTGGTCTTGAGACTACTGGCTAATGTTATATCTGGGATTTTCTTGTCAATAAATTCACATCACCAAAGAATAGCAGGTTACCACCAGCATTTCCTGTGCGGCTTTAGACAAAATGATGAAGATTTTATCTGTCTTTGGCACTTCCTATCTTCCATCTCCCCTTTCACCTCCCCTTTTCCCCCTTACTCTCATATTAAAACAATTATACTCATATACTCTCATATTACAATTTACCCTAAAATGTTATTGAGTGTGTCCTTTGTGCCAAACAGATTGAAAACACTGGCTTACACAGAGTTGATCTAACTACAGGGTTTATTGATAGTAAGTCCATTGATCTGGTGGACATACTGCAGGGAATCTGTGGTCTCACTACTGCTGGCACTCCCTTCAGTGATGCAGCCCACAACCTGTCTATCTCGTGTGATCTTTGCCTGTGTTTCCAATAAGTTCTCCACAGGGCATCCACACAAAATACTGGAGATAATCTTCAAGTTCTCATGACATCAAAAGGTTATAGACAGACCACCAACGTTATCCATCGTTTATCCCTCACTGTAGCCATTCTAGTCATCCATTTGTCTAATGACCTCGTTTACTCCACTTCTCTTGCAGGATTCCTTGTCTGTAAAATGCTGTAGCCTGCTCGTGCCACCATGTGCCTGTGTCTTGCTTTATGGATGATCCTCAACTCTTGTTCTTTGGAGGACTTGATATTGCATGACTAAACAAGATTATTGAAAAAATATTGGTGTTAACCACTAGGCCATTTAAGATTACTGAAATCATATTGGTGTTAACATAGTTGAACCTTTGTTTAGTGGAGGAACTTGGAGGTATTAACAGAACTTTGCAGTTTCCCAAAAGGCAAACTATCTATCTATGTATCTGTGTATCTATCTCTCTATCTATATACATATGTATATATATATGTGTGTATATATGTATATATATGTGTGTGTATGTATACACACACACATATACATATACATCTGATATACCTACTCAAGAACAAGGTTACAAGCTGTGTGCTCTCCACCTTGGTAATATTCCTGGGTCCTTGTACTGGCTCAGTGTGGGGAATTGAAGCCACACGTGCAGGTAGCTGAATCTCAAGAAACCAGCTTGATCCAGGTAGTTAACTGGTTTTGGATACCTCAGAGATGTTAGGGCACAGTGAGATTTTATACTGAGAGAGACAAGGGGAACTATGTGCTCCAGTGCAGAATGAGCAAACACCAGTAATCTCTGAATGCTCCAAACATGAACTGCTTACATAAACCTAAACACAGGATTCATAGGAATCCTTTGGAGTCGGGGCTTGTACTGATGGACTTTCATAAGCCAGTCTAGTTATTTCTGTCTTTGTGTCTCTCTTTTCCCGTTTCCGCCAAGAGGCTGATCCAGTGAACCTGCATCATTGTTAATGCCCAGAGAATTTCTTTTAAAAGTGGATCCTTTGAGAGAGCAATGCTTAACTCAAAGGTTTTTGTTGTTATCGTCATCGTTCAGTCATGTCCAGCTCTTTGTGACACCATTTGGGGTTTGCCATTTCCTTCTCCAGCTCATTGGACAGATGAGGAGACTGAGGCAAACAGGGTTAGTGACTTGCCCAGAGTCACACAGCTAGTAAGTGTCTGAAGTCAGATTTGAATTTAGGTCTTCCTGGGGCCCAGCACTCTATCCGCTACACCACCTACCTGCTTCTTAACTTAAAGGAGAATGTGGCTAATGATTGTTTCAAAGTTTCAGTGACACAGGCTGAAATGATATAGAGGAGTAGAATTGGTGTGGCCCACTGGAAAGGGGGCAGGATTTGGTGACAAAGGCCCTGCTTCCACCAACTACTTACTTCCTATGTGACTTTGGGCAAAGACACTTCCCCCTCTTTGGATCTGTTTCTATGCGTATTTGCTCTGTTCTCATATCCAGGGAAAGAAAGGGACTCCCAGTATCTGTGCTGACTTCCATTCCCCTCTTTTGATGATAGCCTCTGAACATTGAGTGACTGCTTATCCAGAACTTAAAAGTTTTCTCGGTTGAGTTTATGGGATAATCATTGTATTTGGTCTTAAACTAAATTTCTGCATTTGAGGAACATTGGGGTTTCGACTTATTAACTAACTTTTGTGAAATGAAGTAAAAGAATGCCCCATTCATGGAGAGAGATGGCAGGGCCCTCCAGCTAGTCTAAAGTCCTTGAATTTTGTGCCTTTGAGCTTTCCAGTGAAATAGGAGGCATGATTCTTTCTTTTTTTCTTGTGAAGATAGAGAGAAAGATAAGACTTAGAAGAAAATACATATTCTTCCCCCACCCCTTGCCATGGAAACATGGTTAGTTTTGACACAGCAGGTGGCTAAGGAACTGAATCCATGGAGAGCCCCCGTGCTTTCAATGCAATCAAACTTAAGTGCAGAAATTTAATTAACCGGCATCAAGGCTGGCAGAAACTTTGCAAAGCAGCCGTGCATTGTCAAATCCAACAATTATTTCAAGGAACACAATCCACAGATGGCATCTAATTGATAAATTAAGGTTCTAGTTCTCTAATAGGTCTCATTGCACCCCTGCTTCGACCTCCTTCTGGCACTTTTCCCCCCTATCCCTCCCTCCATGAATGGTGGAGCTGAAAGCAAGCTCAGGGTCTGGCTTCTTTTTTTTATTTAATTTTTTGTTTTCCCATGTGCTTACACACCTCTCTGGGTCTGAGTGCCTCATCCTGCAAACGGAAAACGGTTGCATTTCTTTGGGCATGTGTGTCCTTTCTGCTCTGCTGTCCCGGATATGTTGCTCAGAGATCCCTTTTATGTTCTCCTTAGCATCTAGCAGCCTTGCTAGTGTTTCTCCTCTGTGATATAGAGTTCTGCCAGAAACAAAGCCAAAGTCTTGATTTATTTATACATTTCTAATTATTTTGTAAAGGCCCTGTCTTCCGGACTTTAGCGCACTTCCTGTGTGTTCACATTTGACACATGACTGACATAATTTTGTAAAACAATGTTTGTAGTGCTTGAAAGATCTAACTGTATTTGAGGCCACTGAAGCTTCTGTAAAGATTTTTTTCCCCTGAAAATAATATCTCAAAAACATTTTTTTTTTTTGGATAGTGAGTGCTACTTGACAACCCCTAGACTCTACTTCTAACAAAACTAAGCTCTGATTCCTTGGATAAGTCATTTTAACTCTAGACCCCAGTTTCTTCTTTTGAAGAGGAGAAATTACTTTTTTTTTTTAATGATAATCTTATTGGGTATAGGTCTGGAAGGAACCTCTGAGATTATCTATCTATTCTAACTCTCTCCTATTACAGAGTCCAGAGGGTAGAAGTAACTTACCCAAGAAATAAGTAAGAGACCTGGCATTCTAACCTGAGACTTCTTGATTCCAAATTCCAGACGGCTTCGGTGACAGGAGGCTGTCTTCCTAAAGTCCTTTCCAATGCCAGTATTCTTTGATTCTGTTTGAATTTCCTGTGTAACATCTATCTTACTGCCATCTTACTGCCGAAAAATATTGGAGGCACAGACGCTGGTTTTAAATATCTTGCCCCAGCATAGTAGGCATCTGCCCCATTCTCTTATTCTAATCATTTAACCTACATTTTCTGTCTGGCTTCTGTGAAAGCTCCCATCTGAATATAGTAAAAACCTCATTAATCTGATCTCTTTTTTTGTTTTACAAAATCCATAATTCCAAGCAGCTTTCTTTTCACCAGCCAACAGGCATCCTATTGCTATTTAGCATAAATTACGGCTAATCTGAATTGGTTCATGCATGTAATTTTTTCCCTCCTCTGGGTTCCTTGTGTTTCAGATGAATGAAGTTTGACTTATGGTAGTGATTCCTTAAAGTTAGACAGTATCTTTTAATGAGTCAGAATCAGATAAGGCATTTGTTTTTTTCTTCTTCATTTATCCCTACAGAATCTATGTCACATAGGCCAGTGGGTGGGCGATTACAGTATTATCTTCATCTTCTAGATGGGGAAAAGGGAGGCACGGCATAGCAAGTTTTGCGTATGACCCAACAAGTGGCATGCAGCCCACACCCAGGCCTCCTGTTTTTTCCTGTCCCCACTTTTTTTTTTCTATCCCTTTTCTTCTGCCGTCTCCTCATCCTTCTTTTTGTAGGCTTGTGTCATAAAATTGACGAGAAGAGGGGTCGGTCCCTTGAAAGGAGAGAACACCGCTGCTTGTCTCTTGTTCTTACAAATGTCTGGGCAGACTGGACTAGAGGAATACGAAATAGCCTTTTCAAGTGTGCCAGGGCAGATCCCCAGCTCTAACCAAGCAACCTTGACCTTGCCCATCTGAGCATGAGGCCAACGCCCCCTAGGGATGAGGGGACTGGAAAACAGGGAGGGGCCCTAGAGAAGAGGAAAAGCCCAGGGAACAAATCATATTTACATTTGTCTGTTTTTCTGGAATAATTGGTGGGGGGGGAGAGACAGAAAGAGAGAGGGGGAGAGAGAGAGAGAGAGACAGAAGGGGGAGGGAGGGAGGGAGGGAGAGAGAGAGAGAGAGAGAGAGAGAGAGAGAGAGAGAGAGAGAGAGAGAGAGAGAGAGAGAGAGAGAAATGAACACAAACAGGAGCAGAATTTTCTCTAATTGCTTTTCATGGAGGGGCGGGGGGGGGGGGGGGGGGTGGAGCATCTCTTAGAAGCTGTGTGGCTTATGGCTGGGAGAGAAGAGAAGCCTCTATGCTCTCTGCCAGCTAATGCTAGTCAATGGCCGTTTGCTGTTTATTTGCTAGTCTGTCGTTACCAACAATATACTGGAGTTGAGTAGCACAACAGCGTTTTATTCCACCACCACCCCTTCTCCGTCTAAATATATCCCACCAGTCAATCAGGCCTGGCAGCCGTCAGTGCTGTGACTGTCAGATCCAGTTAGCTCCGGAGCCTCTAAACTGTTGGCTTGTTTTCCAAGCTTGGAAAATGTATTCAAATAGCAATAGAGAAATTAGACTTGCAAATGTACACCCAGGTAGGGGCCCTTGTCGAGAGAGAAAGAATGAGACAGCGTTTTAGTAGAAAAATGGATTTCCTTCCCACTATCTCTCACTTTCTCCTTCTTGTAGATTAGAGGCCGCCTGGGAGCTGGTGTGTTCTGGCTGTGTGCTAAGGGAACAGCCAACGTGGGTGAATTCTCATTAATCAAAATTTTGTAGTCTTAACAGGGGAAGAAAGGAGGAAGGTGCCTCCTCCCCAGTGAAAAATGAAAGGGGAAAGAGGTTATGGGAGACAGCGGTGGGGCCTAGAGGAGGAAACAGATGAGCTGGCTTATGTTTACTAGGAGTGTACAAAGAAATGGTTATCCTAGACAGCTGTTGCCTGGGACACGGTGCCATGAGGAGTAACCAGCACCACGGAGTGCCTTGAAGTGCCTCTTAGTCTCTAGGTAGGCCCAGGCCCAGGCCCCCTGACCACACCCCTTCTTAAATGAGAGTAATATCACCTGTCCGCTATGGCCTCAAGCAGGAGGGGTAATAGATGAGACTGTTAAGGACCAATGAGCGTGTCCACCCCACCCCCCCCATCCCCTAAAAAGGCGTTCTGATTAGAGATAGCACCTGAAGGCTCTGTAATCAGACCCTCAGGTGTGCACATTAAAACTGATCAAACCTAACTGGGCTGCCTCCTCACTACCTTGTAACTTTCCCCTCGTTGGCTGTAGTTAAGCAAAGACTGGATGACCATAGGTGAGGCATGTTGTGGAAAGGATTCCTGTTCAGATAAAGATTGGACTAGGTGGCTTCTGAAGACCCTTCCAACTCAGGTACTGTGAGGCTGGAATCAATTGCCTATTTTCCGGATTTTCTGTCAGAAATCTTTATTCCCTCAGATCTCCCTTGTTGCTACTGCCCAGCAGGGACCCTGTTTGCCTTCTCCTACTCCCTGCAATACAAACAGATTTTAATCTCTTTAGCTTCAATATCAGAAGGAAAGCAAATCTGCCCTCTCCCCTATATTCCTCCCCAAATTAATATATGTCAAGCTTGGAAAAGGAATGGGTTTTTAGATATGTTTAAAATATATGTAGCAGCATCTATATGCAGCATAGTACACTGGTTCTTATATCAGGAAGACTTGGGTTCAGATCCCACCTCAGATACAACCTGTGTGACCTTGGCTAAGTCTCTTAAACTCCCTGGGCCTTAGTTTTCTCTCTTGCAAAATGAGTTGGTTGGAGTAGATGGCTTCTAAGATCTCTTCTAGTATCTAAGAGCTGGTTAGCCTAGTGTTGGTAATTGAGGGATATTAATTTAATAATAGGGCAGCTAGGTGGTGCAGTGGATAGAGTGCCAGGCCTGGAAATCAGGAAGACCAGAATTGAAATCCAGCTTCAGATACTCACTAGCTGGGTGACCCTGGGCAAATCACTTAACCCCGTTTGCCTCAATTTCCTCATCTGTCAAAAGAGCTGCAAAAGGGAATGGCAAACAACTCCATTATCTTTGCTAAGAAAACCCCAAATGGGGTCGTGAAAAATCAGATACGACTGAAATGACTGAAGAACAAAAATTCAATAACAATATCCTTTTGTTAATTGTATCAGAAAGCTATAATTAATAAAGCAGATTATAATCAACTTTATGCTAGCTCTTTAAGATTTACAGAATGCTTCTCACACAGTAGCCCCTGTGAGACAGGAGGTTCAGATCTTCTTTGGCCCACTGGACAGATGATGAAGTTAAGTGCTATGTTCTAGGTCATACAACTATTAACTGACTAACTTCACTAAAGACTCTGACTCAGATTTCTCCTGCCTGGCAGTCCAGTACTCTTTTTAGAGCATGAGGCTGGTCTTTACAGTCTCAGTGGTGGTTGGCTTCTCAGCTTCCTTAGGGCCTGCTAAGAGATTCCATACGTTAGCGTTAGAGTGCCTAGTTAATGAGAAATAATATATAAAGGCTACTTCAGAGAAAGTGGATGGAGTGCTGGGAATGGAGTCAGGAAGATCTTGGTTGAAATCCTCCCTCCAATATGAGCTCTTCCCAGCATAACCTGTATCTAGTCCCTTAGTTTCTTGCCCTCAGTTTCCTCATCTGTAAAATCAGGATAATAGTACCAATACTACTATAATGAGGATAATAGTAACAGTGTCAGTACTTCCTCATAGACTTCAAGTTAGATACTGTATTTAAGGCTCTTTTTACAATTTAAAATCTACCTGAATTTCCTGTATTATTAACAGCATTATTAATTGTTTTAATGATTAATTAACTTTGAATTATTAATGCCTTAATAAAATTTTATTAACTATTATTAACGGTTTGATATAATTTTTAAAATGAACAAAAATCTCTTCCCACCAGAAAAAGGAAAGCAAAATCCTTGTAACAAATATGGATAGTCAAGCAAAACAAATTCCCACGTTGTCCTTGTCCAAAAAATGTCTCATTCTGTATATTGAGCCTGTCACCTCTCTGTCAGGAGTTGGATATCATGCTTCATCATTGCTCCTCTGAAATCTCTTATTGTTGTGGATGTTGTTAATAATTATAGTAATATTATAACTTCTACCCCCCAGAAACTTCTAGGGGCAGAATGAGTGAGATCACAGTGTCCTATGCATGTTGGTTTAGCGGAGCTCAAAGGTTACCAAGTTTGAGTCTTATTCCAGGTGATCTTCCAGTAGAGGAGAAGGTGACCTTGAGAAGGGGCTTGGGCCATCTTGGGCCTTTGGGGCCTTGTCTTCTTCACCAAACATAAGGGTTTGGATTCTCCCTTGGTTTCAAAGGTACTTTAGAATGTCTCAGCGAAAGGTGCCCTCCTTCTCAGTTGTGCTTTTTGGTGAATAATTTATTGTGCTTTGGTTTCCTAGAAAGTAGTCCTGAGGCAACAGCAGCTTCTCAGCCCCACACTTGGCTGTGCAAAGGAAGATGATGTGATGTTCTGCTGGACTGTTAATTAATTTAGGTGGTTTTTGGAGACACCTGGAGAAGGAAGAGTTGGGTAGGAGTTATTAGAATGTTATTATCGCCTTTGGAGGAGGGAGACAGACCCTCTTTCTCCCTTTTCTCTCCCAAACTCATCCTTTGGCTATTGCAAAAATAAGGGAAGGGGCCCATGATAGATGACTGTTATAGAGACCTGGTAAATCAACAGACTAATTAAAAATCAAGAGCTAGTTTCCTGACGTGGAGTCCTTCTGCTGGGTTAATCACAAACCAACATTTCAGTGTTAAAACTTGTCCAACCTGTGGGTTTAAATGATTAACCTGGTAGGGCTAGCGGCAAAGCACACATCCAGATAGCTTGAATATAGTTGGTGAGACTCTAGGCCTCTGTGTGTATGTGTGTATGTAGGGGCCAGGTGAAGGAAGGGAAGGAAAGGAAAGTGGGAGAATGAAGGAAGATTTTGTGTCTAAGGCTTGCATTTGGCTAGGACTGCACTTCTTTCACTTGGGGTGGTGGAGGGTGGAGAGGATTCTATGAGGGGGATATCATTGGGAAATGTTAGTGACACCTTGTAAAATTTTTCAAAAAGACTATTAAAGGGCACGGAGAAAAAATTTTGGAGAAAGGGTTTTCAAGGAAGGAAAGTTGTTGGGGGAAACGAGAGACAGAGATAGAGGTGGATAATTGCCAGGTGTGTTGCATAGAGAATTCACGTTCAGGTATGGGTTGGACCAGTTTGGTCTCTCAGGGTCTCTTGTAGCTCTTGAGACTATGATTTGTGGTTTGAGGTCCAAAAACTTTTCTTTTGAGCTTAGAATTTTGGTGCCGCCATTCCAGGGGAATCAAGGGAGTGGAGCTAGAAGGACTGTTGGAAAAGTGTTTGTATTGTTTTTATTATTTTGGGGGGCGTGTGCTAGGGTCTCAGAAGTAATGGAGATCTGTGGCTATTAGGTTTGGAGACTATTAAGAACAAAATTCATCAGTATTAATTAGTGTGGGTTTTTGACAGTGGTCTGATAATGATTTTTCAATTTTTGTTTTTGGTCATCATCCCAGATTGTTGTCCAGATCTCCTCATGGCTACAGGGCAGAGGTGGGTGGGAAACCTTTATTCTATAGAGTCTATAATGACAGAAAACAATTTCCAGGGCCATGCAAGTTAAAAATGTCTTAATTTAGATTGCTAGACTGTTAGAACAGGAAGGGATTTTAGAGTACAACCTTTCTTTCTTCCTCAGTTTGCTAAAGAGGGAAATAAATATCAGAGAAGTGATGAGTTTTGCCCCAAATACTACAGGCACTTGGTGACTTAGTCCTGACTGTAATGTAGGTCTTTTGATTCTGATTTTTTTTTTTAAGAGAGACAAAAGGTTCTAGTGTAGGCACTTACTGCCACTTAGCCTTTGGGCATCAGTGGTTACATGAGTGTGAAGTTTGAGGCAGAAAAAAAAGAGAGCCTTTATTTTCTTATCTAGGATTGTATGGATTTACATAATATACTTACTGAACACAGATGTTTATAGAAGCATATCCGGCTTGATAAACCAGGTGAAAACTGTTGTTTTTTTAATGTTTTGACTTGCAAGTCAATTGGATTTAAGTGAGACAGAGCCCTGCAAAGTCATCAGCCTCACTCTTCCAGAGTCTTTGGAGTCCAGTGGCAAGACATAGGTCTAGATGGCTGGCGATGGCCCTGGATGAAGTGGCCTTTTAAAGGTTTTTTCCCTGCCTCTCAGTTTGTCTGAGGCAACACCCATTCTAATGAGAACTGTAAGCAAGGCGGAAAACAAGAAGGGTAAAGCGGCAGCAGGAGAGATTTTTTTCTTTTGGTCCTGTGATTTCATTGGTGTAGGGAGCTTCTGGGAAGGAAACCTTCACCAATGTGAATCAGCAACTAGTTTACAAGTAATAATCTTAGGAACTTCCCTAGGGCAACTGAGGGGTTCAGTGACTTGCCCAGATCACAGAGCCATTATTGTGTCAAGGGCATGACTTGAAACCATATCTTTCTGCCGTGAAGGGCAGCTCTCTTTATACTATATCACACTGATGCTGGAGACCTAGAAAGATGATAGTAGGAAGAACAGCTATCAGCAGAATCAAACCCCTTATAGAGAGTGATCGGGTCTAAGGCCATGAAAGATTCAATAACCTTCTGCGCTCTTGGGCGCCATGACATTTCGGAACTTTTACTGATCACATACACTAATACCTGGAAAACTACACCCATGTTTATATGCTTGTGGAAACATGTATATATTGAGAAGAGAAGAATTGAGGGGTTGTATGGGGATTTTAGATGACTGAGGATATTCCCTTCATCTACTGAAACATTGCCTGGCACTCTGATGTATTTGTTAACATCTGCCGGCCACATCTGCCCTGATGCCTCTCACTTCTTCTGAATGAGCCATTCTTACTTTTTCGTAGCCTGACCTTGGTGTCATGATAGATGACACTGGGATAATAGGCATTTATTGAAAGAAAATTGGCTAAATGTAAGAGTTACCGCTTGTTCTTATGTTAGGTGGGTAGGTTTCCAGACCTGTAGACACCATCTTCTTACCCTTCTACTGCTTTCTTTCTTCCCACTCCTGCCTTATTATCTGCACCATTTGAACTGAGTTGAAGAAACAGTTTATGAGGTACCCACTCTGTGCCAGATACTGTTAGATGCTGGGCATACAAAGACAAAATTGAGAGTCCCTGCCCTCAGGGCTTATGTTCTCCAGTGGGAAAAGTATCATGTAAATGGATAAATAAAAAATGGATGCAAAGTAATGTTGGGAGATGGGGAAAGCATTAATGACTAACCACTAGTGGGGCGGGGAAAAATCAGGAAAGGCCTCATGAAAGAGGAAGGCCTTGAGCTGAGCGTTGGAGGGAGCTCAAGAATCCAAGGTGTGGAGGAAAAGAAGGAGAACATTCCAGGTCTGGGGCAGCAGTGGGGGTGGGGGGGGAAGCCTTTGAAAAGACAAGGAGGCTGAAGCTGGAATGTTTCGGTCAGAGAACAACAAGTCAGCCTGTTTAGCTAACATAGAGCACGTTAGGGGAAGTGATGTGAAGTTGGCCTGGAAAGGCAGGATGGTGCCAGATTGTGGAATGTTTTAAATGCCAGAATAAGAAGGTTTTTTGTTTTTGTTTTTTTTATCCCAGAAGCACTTCTTGAGCCTGGGAGTGGCATGTGGAGGGACCGTTTTTCTCCTTCCCCTGGTACTTGCCAAGATAAGGTCCCATTTTCGAAATCCTGGCTTAAGGATAGGGAATCTATATCGCTGGCAGGTTTGTTCATGGGACCATTCATTCATGGGCCAACAACATACTCCCTTCTCTTTCTCCCTCTTTCTCCTCCTGTCTGCTTTAAACCTCCTTACCTTTGCACTCACTCAAGGGGCCTACCGTCTCAGAATGGGGAGCAGGAGTGGAGGAAGGAGACAAGACATGGACATGAAGGTCAAATCAGAGGAGACAGGCTGTGTCCAGCGAGTGGTATGAACATAAGTGCTGTAAGAATTCTGAGGCTGGAGACATAGCTGGAGACTAGTCTTACCTTGCCAATCCAATCTGACAAGCATTTATTAAGTACCTACTGTGTGCCAGGCGGGAGAGTTATCCATAGAGATGTAGACAGAAAGCTGGGTTTTGAAACCAGGAATACCGGGATTCAACTCCTCACTCTGACATGTACTAGCTAGTCATTTTATATCTCAGGGTTCTAGGTAACTGTCTAAGACTAGTTGCCAACCCATATTGGTAGAGGAAATTTTCTTATCTTGGAGTTCCCTATTTAAATGAAATCAAAGGTCCAGTCCCTATTCCTGTGTATCAGGCACTGTTCTAGACACCAGTGATACAAAGACAAAGTTAAAAATAGCTCTAGCCCTCAAATAACTTTTATTTAATTGGAGAGAGACAATAATAAAACTTTCTTCTGACCAGATAATTTCTTTCTCCTTAGGAAACAAGTACATATGGTGAGCTTTGAAGGCTCTTCCAACCCTGAGATTCTGCAGTCTTGACATAATGAGGAGGCTGGTTGGGGAAGGCTTACCCTTAGGGGACGTTGGAAGTGAGATGGGCCCTGGAGAAGAATGAGTTACATTTGGCTGGTTGAGGAAGAGGGCAGAGGGCATGCCAGGTGAATCGCTTTTCATGAACAAAGTTACAGAGTCACCCATGGGCAAGGCAAGTATAGGCCAGACTGGCAAGAATAGCATGAGGAGGGGTTTCAGGTTGGAAATGAATGCCCGGGAGATAAGCAGGCTCTACTAAGTACATTCCTCTTCCTTTCTCCCTTGTCTTGTATAGTCTTCCTGAGCACTGTTTAGCCTGGTCAGTGGCACTCAGTGCCGGAAGGCTCCACTCCCTGGCCATTCGGCTGTGACACCAGTGACCCTGCAAGCAGCTATTAGCTGATGCCTTTTAAGTCATATACAAGCGAAGTGCCAAGTCAGTCTGTCTTGCCTTTGAACTTGTACTCACCTGCTTATGTGAGAGGGAGCCTGGGTCATAATTATATGATACTTGGCTTTACCTTATCTTTGTGAGGACACAGTCATCTATTAGGAGGTGATGTGCCGTTCTCACTTGTGATTTGGATTAACCAACTCAGCTTTTCCCCAAAGGCTGCAGGGTGGTATTGAAGCAAAGGAGTCTCAAGTGCATTTGTATAGGATTTTGTCATCACATAATAGTTGTATCTCTGACCATTTTTAGTCAAATTTTATTATTCTTCCCAAAAAAAACTTTACTTTTTCAGTCTCTTTAAAAAAAATATTTCTCACTAATTTGGCCCTTATACATGAAATGGCAGAGGGGGGCATATGCAGGCCTTCCAAGATCGTGATCTGTCAGTGCCAATGTGTGCCAGTATTTAGAGAAAGAGACCAGTAGGCTGTGTGTGTGTGTCTGTGTCTTTTACTCCAAAGCAGAACATAGGTGGTCAAAGATTTAGAGCTGGTAGAGACCTTATAACTGATCTGGCCCACCCTTTTCATTTTACAGATGAGGAAGCTGCCCAGAGTCACAGGGACATAGCAGGACTAGGGTTTGAACCCAGGGCCTCTGACTCCGCATCCCATTGAGGTTCCTCACTGTGGCCAAAAAACCCACGGAAATTATGTTTTGCCTCCTGTTGGAAACCTCTGGTCTCCCATCTTGAGGCGATGCTGCTCTGACCCGGAATTGAACCAGGATGTTGTAGACTTCGTGTTTCCCTCAGTAGGATGTAAAGCGCTACAGGGCATTTGTCCCCCTCAGTAGAGTCCAAGTTCCTTAAAGACAGGCCCAGGTTCATTTTTGTCTGGCTCCTCAGGACTTTGCACAGTGCCCAGCCAGTGTTTAGTAAATGCTTGTTGATCAATGGTGATGATGATAACCAGCGTTTATAGACCTTGTTAAGGTTTGGAAGCATTTTACAAATATTGTTTCATTTTGTCCTCATGACAACTCTGGGAAGTAGATGTTATGATTATCCCCACTTTACAAATGAAGAAAATAAGTCAAAGAGAGGGTTAACTGACTTTGCCAAGGGTCACACAACTAGTAAGTGCCTGAGGCTGGATTTGAACTCAGGTCTTTCTGACTTCAGATCCAGCCCCCCCCCCCCCCCCCCTTCACTGTGTGCCACTATGATTGATCAGCTCTAAACCCAGGGCTCTTTACAAGAAAACATCTTTCAGACGCCTTCCCATCTTTTCATCTTTCCACTTTGAATAGTGGCCTACATTTTAATAGTTTGTCGGCCAAATGAGCAGAACCTAGCAATCAAGCCAGTCTCCTCATTTTCACCCCACCTCCCGAATGTGACATACCAGTTTTGAGGAGCAAAATACTTTGTAAACCCTAATACACTATGCAAAATGTTTATAAAATTCTTTTATGAATTGTACTGGGGAGAATTTCTGATTAGTAGCTTATGATATTTGCTAAGAAAATGACGCCAAATAAGATTTTTTTGAGGGGCGGGGAGGCACTCAGAATAATAGTCTTCTGGCCTCTTTTCTCTACCACTCTCACCCCCACCAGGCGTCCAGCCCAACATATTCTTCCTTACAGAGCCAAGTAGAGGTATAGAAAGTAGGGATCAGGCCTAAGGTTTTGGGGGTTCGTGGGCACCTATAGACTTGGCTTTGGCCAGAATGTCATTTTCTTTTATTTGATTAAAAATAGTTCTTGGTTGCATCACCCTTCTCCTTTCTGTTAGCCTGTGTTGACTATGGAATGGAAATTCTGAGTCAAGGAAGGAGGGGATGGCATCTAGGGTAGGAGCCGATCAAAATGCCTGTATGCTGGATGGCTCATTCGCCCGAGGCCTGCCCAGGTAGAAAGCAGAGGCGAGGGTCTTTAGAAGGTCCCTTTACTTCTCAGTTCAGCCACCACTTTCCACTCAAGGCCTTTCCGTTTCCATTTCGCCTGACTGTTGGTGGTCCCTCTCTCATTTTGTATTTGCTTTGCATGAGCTTGGTGCTTAGAGGGTCACAGGTTTAGAGCTGAAAAAGACCTTAGAAGGCATCGAGTCCGGTCTCTCTGTTTTACAGATGAGGGAAACTGAGGCTTGAAGAATTTAACTGACTTGGCCAGGGTCACAAATCTGAAGTAGGATTTGAATTCGGGTCTTCCTGACTCCAAGCCCACCTCTGTCCATCCACTGGGCATTACCTAGCTAGCTGCTTGTTGTGAGCTTCTTGAAGACTGGGCTTGGTTTTTTTTTTTTTTCATTTCCTGTGGCTAACAGCGTCTCACACATAACAAGGACTAAATAATTGCCCTTTATTTTTATTATCAGTGACTATTTTTATATTCCTTTGGATTCTACAAATAGAAATCCACAGTAGAAAATGATTGCATTTTTCTGGTCTTGACCAGTCGGCTAAATTGGGAGAGACGCGGAGATTGTTTTATTTTGTCTTTGTATCCAAGACGGAGAAGAGATGCAATGGATAGAGAGCTAGATTTGGCATTGGGAAGACCTGAGTTCAGATCAGATCCTGATTAGCTATATGACCCTGGGCAAGTCACTTAACCTCTTAGTTGCCTAATGATTGTAAAAAGAAGGAGTTGAGCTCCCTTCTATCTCAAAATGCATGATCCAAAAATATTAATTCATTCCCGGCAAATAACTGGGCTTATTTCTTAGCTGTATTAATCACCTTGAATGTGCTTGTGTTACTTAGTTTTTGTCTGTACTGCGTGCTTCTGGCCCTGAGAATGAATATATCCTTTTTCACCAGGTTGGGGAAAATGGCCCGGGCTCATCTATGATCCATTCATTTAAGGTGCACACCTCCAGTGGGTCTTTGGGGGGAGGAGCTCCTCAAAAGCATCCTCCAGCTTCTCCTCCTCTACCCTTTTTCCCTGTTACATTGGAGACCCTTCCATTCTCTCTTGACTTTTGTGTTGGCATCCTCACCAACTGCCCTTCTCATCCTCCCTGGCCCCTGATCCCCTTTGTTACACTTTGTGGTTTTCCTCTGGGCTCCTACTTCCTCTTCTATCCCCCTGGTACTTGTGTCCAGCCAGGGAGAGAAACAGCCCCTCTTCCTCCCCCCTTTAATCCACCTGCCCTGTCTACACCTGTTTGCCTCATGATACCTGCTTCTAACTTTCTCTCTGGCTTTGGGATGAGGGCGATCATCTTGATTTCTTCCTGGAAGGGTGTTTTTATTCAGTTTGGCTGGCACCATTATGTGGCTAAGAGTTCAATAACAGTCATGATTTATGAGGCATGTGTGGCCGAAGTTTTGGGTTTGAGGTTTGATTTTTTGCTTTGTCATCTATCAGGGAGAGAAATGCCAGGCCTGATAATTCCTGGCACTGAGTGCTTTGAGTTAAGAATGTCAGCTGTCAGCCTGTCAGGAGGAGTTATTTCTCAGATTGGGTTTCCCTCCCTCTTCTCCACTGTCCCTTTTTTTACACAGGCAGAGAGGCCGTTCCTCACTGCAGGCTGGAGATAAGAGAAGCTCTCTGTTACAGAAAGAACGGTGTCCCATGGTATGGCCCCTCCAGCCTGCCCGCTTCAGCTAGACTGCCTGTGACATTCAGGGCCCTGACAGGTCTTGACTGCTTAATAGAAAGAGGAGCTGGGATCCTTTCATGGGCTCTCTTTGTTCTCAAATACAGCGTTACCCCAGTCCAGGTATTTTTGCAAAGCATGTGTGCGTTAGATAAATGGCTCTTGAAATAGAAACCCTTTCACGGTGGTTGTTTGGCCATTTAAAGTGGAGTAATCGAAGGCATAAGCAACTTGTCACAAATGTGCCCACCAAAGGAGAGGATGCTCTCTATTGAACACCAGGCTATCCACTCCCACCCTTCCTGCACCCCTTGGATTGTTGACTCTTTGCCAGAATGTACCAAGTCATTTTGATGCACCCAGGATAGCTTTGGGAAAGTTGTGCTCTGCATCTTGAACGCCTGGTTAAGGCGCAGTTGTGTCTGAAATCATTGCATGAATACGTATTTAAGCCCCAGTGTGCGGTCTGTACTTTTAAGAGTGAGAGGACTCAGTATGGGGCCCAGCATATCACAGTGGGCAACTCTGCAGGACAGGAGCCTTCCAGATTTTCTGTTCAGTTGGTTGCCTGACCCAGGCTTCTGGTATCCTAAGTGAAAGCTAAGCAAGTTGGCCTGCTGGCCAAAGGGAATTTTCACACCTACCAAGGTAATTGTAGCCTTGATGGAGCTAATCTTGGTCTTTTTTGGGGGGAGGACATGTACGAGTGAGAGAAATTAGCCAATTGACTGGCCAGCATGGGTGTTCAAGGCTGGCACAGTGTGTCTTCTGAGGAGGGTCACAAGGAAACCAAAGTTATATATGACTTTGACAAGTTCCTTTGTTTCCCTGGGCCTCAGGGACTTGAATCAGAGAAGGGATCCTTAAACTTCTTAGTTTCACAGACTCTTTTGGCAGACTTGTACAGCCTAGGAACCCCCTTCTCGGAATTGTGTCTTTTAAAAATATAACACAGAATACATAGGATTAAAGAGTAGGCCAATTATTTTGAAATCTAGTTAGCAAGATATTAAAACAACAAATTCCCAGACCCCAGGTGCACAATCCCTGGATTAGATGATCTCTAAAGCTTCTTCCATCTTGAAGTCAGCCTTTAATCTAAAATTTCTTGGAGTGGGAGGAAAGAGGGTAGAAATTAATTTGGGTATGAAGGGTCTAAAAAGAGAAGAACCTTCCCTCCCTCCTGTGAAAAGTAGAGATATACAGGTGCAGAACATTGCATATGATGGCAGATTTTTTTTAATGTGTTGATCAGTTTTGCTAATTTTCCCCCCATTCTTCCTTCCCCAATTCCTTCTTATAAGGGATAGCTTTTTGGGAGGGGAGGAGAGAGAGAGAGGATGGATGTAGAGAAAAATCTAAGCAATAGAAAGACAACATAGATTGACAAAAATATATTTTTTTATAAAATGAGGAATATATATATATATATTTTTTTCTGAGTCCTTGTACTTACACACATTCATCAGGAAGGTGTGTATATGTGTGTGTTGGAGTAGGATGGTGTGAAGGACTCGGGAACAGAGCCCGACACCAAACTACCAAGTACAAAGGAACTCTGAGAAGCACAGAGTGGTTGTGGCAGCTAACCTGCCTTGGACCATTGTCTGGAGACCTGGAGATTCATCCCTGTAGAGTCAAACTATTCTGATTCTTTGACTGTGGAGTGAAGGGGAGGGGCGAGTAAGAAGGGAAGAGAAGGGTGGGAATGTTATAAAATCTGTTTGGTAGCTTCCATCTTTAATGACTGTTTTTCTCTCTGCTCAGAGGGTTTCATTAAGAGGGGCTCAGGGTGAGGACTGCTACTAGCCAAAACTGGTGATTAGAATGACCTCATTCAGTTGACTTAGGGAGCTTTTCACCTCTTTAAGTAGCGCTGGGATGGGAAGGGTGATGTGATGGCCCTTTGCCTTTCACCACTTGTCCTAGGAGAGCTATAGGCCGAGTTAGAGCATCCTGTCATATCCTACTTGCAGCCACACCCAGTCATCTTGTAGGGGCCCTTTGAGACCCAAGGTCCTTGACTCTGATCCATGATGCTGTCATGGCCTTGTGAGATGCCTGCTTTTTTTTTTTTGTAAAACATTTCAAAAAATAGTTTTGGGGTTGTTTGTGCTTTGAAACCAAAGCAGAGAGAGTGACCCTACTAGCCATCCTAAAAGGGACAGTCAAACAAAATTCTGCTCAAAACATGGTGCTTCCAAGCAGGCTTCTCTGAGTAACTTTTTGCTCTGTTCTCCTACTCCATCCATTCTGTACCTAGCATGTGGCCAGGTCCACAGTAGGTATACATTTATTAGACTCAGACAGAGACTTATTAGGATATCAGGGCTGGAGGGAACCTTGGATATCATTCTGTCATTTTCAGATGGGGAAACTGAGTTCTGGAGAAGGGAAGTTCTTGCTTGTACTCCACTGCCTCGGTGTCCATTTTTTTCCGTCTCTATTGATTCGGGGAGGCAGCATAATATAGTGGAAAGAATGCTGAATTTAGAGCCAGGATGACCCATCAGCTTTATTATTATTATTAATTCTTGTTGTAGTTATTTAGTATGGCCCCTCTCGCCTCTGATAGTCTGTCTTCTAAAATCCCTTTTAAATCTGATGCTCTGCGACTCTGGGTGTGTGAGTCACTGGTTCTTTCTGAGCCTCAGTATCTTAATCCACTATGTGGTGAAGTGGATAGAGTGTTGCACTTGAAGTCAGGGAGACCCGAGTTCAATTTCTGCTTCAGATACATACTCAGCTGCATGACCCTGGGCAAGTCACTTACCCTCCATTTACCTGAGTTTCCTGATCTGTAAAATAGGGATAATAACAGCACCTGCCTCCCAGGGTTGTTGTGAAGGTCAAATGAGATCATAACTGTAAAATGCTTAGCAGGGTGCCTGGCGCACATTAAGAGCTATGTGAATGATGGCTATTGTTAATAGGATCAAATGAGATTTTGTCTACATATATATGTCTGTATGTGCATAAGTGCTTATATGTATGTATAAAACACTATGCCAGTCTTCAGGTGGTATATACATGTCAGCTAGTTTTAAAATTTTGTCTTATTTTAAATCAATACCTTTTTAATATCCCAGTCGTTTACCAAGTATATGTGTCTCCCCATCTAGTGAGCCATCACTTGTGATGATGATCAAAATTTTTTTTTAACAAATTTGACTCAGTTCTCTATATTGTAAGAGGGGAAAACATTAAATGTTTTATTTTAGTTAAATTTTAATACATTTAATTATATATATATATATTTATTGATACATATTTATATGTAATAAAATTTAATGTATTTAGTTAGCAAAAATACTTAAGTAAATTAACCAGGACATGCGTATGCAATAATCCACATCTGTAGACCCCCACCTCTGCATCAAAGGGAGTACAGTATATGTTGATAACTCTTCTCCAGGGCCAAGTTTAGTCACTATAATTGCTCTGGTAGCTACTATTCTTATTATTACTTTGCTTGTATGTTTTCTTTGCATGCCACTTGGGGTATGTGTATATCCTCTTAGGTAAAGGGTATCCCAAAAGACTCCGAAGTTTAAAAAGAAGTTATTGAAGCCTTTAATATAGATATATGTATACATAGATACCATACATTATGTAAAATACAAAATAGAGAAATGGTCAATATCCAAAGAAAACACAAACTTCTCTCTTCAGTTAGAACATAGATTCACTGAGGTCTAGAACCACATCTCTTGCTGTCTGTGTTTTCCCCATAGAGCTTTGTCTCTTATTCTCTCTCTTTTTTTTTTTTTAATTGGGGTTAAGTGACTTGCATAGGGTAACATAGCTAATAAGTGCCTGGGACCAGATTTGAACTCAGGTCCTTTTAACTCCAGGCCCAGTGCTTTATTATCCACTGCACCCACCTAGCTGCCCCAAGCTTTGTCTCCTAGTAAGTGATATTGTCTGACCAAAAGGAACTAATTCTCCTGGAGAGTTTAAAAAAAAAAAAAAGAATTTCTGTTCAGATGAAGTAAGTCTCTTCACTTGGGGTCCCTGTTATTTAGGATTTAGGTCATTTTTT
The DNA here is from genome assembly GCF_011100635.1 of Trichosurus vulpecula. Lineage (NCBI taxonomy): Eukaryota > Metazoa > Chordata > Mammalia > Diprotodontia > Phalangeridae > Trichosurus > Trichosurus vulpecula. Next base: position 171,937,783 of record NC_050576.1, on the reverse strand, counting down.
TGGAATGTCCGTGAGTGCTTACCTGTTCTCCTGTTGGGTTTATTGATGCCATGAATCTTTGTGACTGATATTCCACTTCAGGAGCCTCATGCACACAGGATTCAGGGCCTGGGTGGAAGGACTTGGAGGTTAAATGCCTTGCCTAAGGTTCCATAGATGGTAATAAAAGCTTGCTGACCACTTTTTGTTTATATGGGGTGTCCCAAAGTTTCCAGTGCAGTTTTAAGCTTTTAATAGCCTTAAAACTAAGCTGTTCATAGCCTTAAAATGAAGCCGTTAAAGCTTAAAACTGCACTGAGATTTTTGGGACACATTGTACTGTAGAGGAGATCCTCTTTTAAGGTAAAGGTTTGACTAGATGTCTCTCTTAGTTTGGAAAACCCTGAGATCCTGCTCTTCTATAGGGTGGGTTTATGATAGAGGTGAGGGAGGGTGCGTGACTCACTAACAAACATGGTGACCTGATGGCCAAACTCTCAAGGTAAAGGTAGGTCTTAAGCTGACCTTCTTTTCCAGGTGGTGAGCCAGGAATGTTTGTGCTAGACAATAATCATTGCAAGTTGGGAATACAGCCCTTTCAGCATTGCACGTTCAGATGAACAAATCCGGGCAGACTGTTGGTCAACGTTTAAGGAGAAGATAGAGGAGGATTCCTAGAGTAACATTTCCATGTTGCCTTGTTACATTCTCTTTTATCGGGTCAGATGGCTGTGAGTTGGCTTACGTGTAAAAGGTGACACATTTTCCATCACACCTCCGCACCAGTGACTGATTTATAAGACACTGACCCTCTCGGAGACAAAGCTAATTCTCATTGGTGTAATCATCTTGGGGGATACATCTTTCAGGACTGGTGGTTGCCAGGGAAGGCTTTCCAAGAACCGACACTGGGAGGGAGCCTAGCCTACAAGGCGATTCCAGTATTTGGTGTGCTCGTTGGTCATGGGTCAGTGACGCTGACTACTGCCGTTGCAACAGTAGCCATGATAGTACTGATAGGTAGTGCTTAACATAATGCTTCAAGGTTTGTAAAATGCTTTCCGTCGGATCCCTCACAACATCCCTGGGTGTTAGGTGCTGCTCTTGATCACTCACCTGTGTTAGCACGTAAAAGCTGCCCTTTCTGTAGGGCTGTGTCTTGGCCACTGGTGGTTTCCTCGCATATATTATCTTGCGATCTTCACGTTGACCCAGTAAAGAGGCTGAGAGAGGTTTCCATGACTTGCCCAGGGTTACACAAGTAGTAAGCATCTGAGAAATCAGGTCTTCCTGACCCCAAGTCCAGCACTCTTTTGCTTAAAATAAGAGGATTATGGGTTCTGAGTGGAAAGGAACCTTAGAAGTCACCTAATCCTACCCCATGTTTAACAGATGAAAAACATGAGACCCAGAGAGCTCAGAACATTTGCCCAAAGCCAAGCTAATGATGATTAACAGAGCCAGCATTTGAACTCTGCTCCTGTGACTCCCAGTTCAGCATGTTCTCCATTGTTCCATGCTGCCTTGATAATAAAGATTGGATATCTAGATTGCTTAGTACTGTCCAGAGAAGACAAAGGTAGCATACAAAATAGAAATCCCCAGAGAAACTAGAAATGGTCTTTGCCTCTATTCTGGCCTCCTGGGCACCTTTTTATCTGAGATTCTGATAAGAATCAAAGTGACTAATTAGCCAAAGCCCTTCTTCCCTTTTGTAGATGAAAGTGATGCTAATGACTCACCTGCAATGGAGAATTCACACATTGATTCATTCATTCGGGGTATTTATTAAGGATGTACCGCAATCTGGGGACTGCCTGGGCTTTGGGGGGCGATTAGACTGATAATATGATCTTTGCCCTCAAGGAGCAGTAAAACAAAGCAGTGTAGGACAGAATTGAATTTGGGACCTAAGAAATATCATGCTGCAGGGCTTCAGAAGCCCCCTTAGAGGTGGCATCTTCTCCAGTTTGGGGAAGGGAAGATGGAAAGGTCAGTTTTACTAATCATTGCTTGCTGCTTGCCTTTTTTTTGGCCGGGGGGGGGGGGGGAGATAGAGGGCCGCTGTCTCTTGCTGGGGCTGGAACTTCATCCATCACTTTTGGCCTCAACATAAGAGCTTTTACCTGCTTCATTCCCAACCTGGGTCAGTTAAGCCCTCTCCTTAGGCAGCCTGGAGGCCCCCTAGCTCCCAGGGTGGGTTACTATATTGGCATCAACTTAGTGCAGACACCCAACTGAACTTGCTGTACTGTAGAACTCTCGATACCCTTGAGCTCAAGTGATCCACTGGCCTCAGCCACCTGGTAGTTGGAATTATAACCTGCAGTGTTGGGTCTGGAGTCAGCCTGAGTTCCAATCTGGCCTCAGACACTTTCTAGCTGTGTGACCCCAGGTGAGTCACTTAACCTTGTTTGCCTCAGTTTCCTCATCTGTAAAATGAGCTGGAGAAAGAAATGGCAAACCACTCCAGTGTCTTTGCCAAGAAAACCCCAACTGAGGTCACGAGACAGTTGGACACTATTGAAAAAATGACTAAACAACAGCCAGCACACCCAACTCACTGCTTTCTTTTGACTTTCGACTCCTTCCCCAGTAGTAATGATGTGTTTGCATTGAGAACAAATGTTTTTTGACTGACCGATCGATCCATGTTCTTTTGTCTAGATGGTCTTCTTGACCTCATATACAATAGTCGACAAGGGCTAGTGAGAAATTCAACTTACGTATAGAGTTAAGGATACTTCAGGGAGGGAACCATGACCTTTGGCATCTTTTCCAGCCTTTGTTTGGTGTTCCACAAGCGAGAAATAAATTGCTTAAAGGACTTAGTGGGAAAATAAGGGAAGAGGATGCCAGGGGCTTAAAATGGTCTAGACTGGTTAAATAACCCTGGGATAATTGATTTGCTGATGCTTTTTTTTTTTTTCCACTTGGTGGGGCATCAGAAGACCTTGGTCTTCCAGGTTGAAGGGTCCTCCAGCTGGAAAGCAAGAGCTGTGTGTTGCCTTTTGCCAGGCTTCGAAGCTGATCTGATGGTTCTCTTGAGCAGCCCTGCAAAATGAGCCCTTCGTGTTACAGCCGACAGCTACGGGTCCCCAGCTGCATCTTTGCTTCAATAAATAGTCGGCCCAGACCTGTTAGCAGGGTTTAGAGCACTGGGGAACATATTTTTTATTTTATATTTTTATTATTTTTTTTGCTGGTCTACTGCAAATGATCTAAATGGAACAGACACTATGGCTATAAAACATTTGTAACATCACACATTTAGTCAAGTTCCTGATAGATTGATTTCTGTTTGATTGGTAGGACTGGGTTTTTTTAAAGTTTTTTTTTTTTTTTGGCTACCATTGTTGTTTATATCCACCAATTCCCTTGTCCCAACCTCCCCGGCCTCCTGCCCCCGGAAAGCAAAGCTTTCTTTTATGTGAGGATTTATAGAACTGTGTTACTGGTATGAGGAAGTCTCAGACATATTAGGATATTGGGATAGTAGAGAAATATTGCTTTGGAGGCTCGGAATGCTTTATTTCTTATTGAGTCTGACCTTCCTAGCTTGGGAAGGATCTTTTAGTCTTCATAGGGGAAGGGGCTGTCTGGGTTAAGATAGATAATCACATGTCTTTGCTTTTATATAGTGCCTTTCCTGCTAGGCTAGAGGATCCTAGACCCACTGTCCCCCTCCTCTTCATCCTGGACCCACCCTTGGATTAGGATGGTGGTCTTCAGGCAGCTCGTCCAGGAAATCCAAGGGATGGACAAACAGTAATGATCTTTTTTGTTTATAGTATCTCTTGAGAGCCTTCTCCCCCCATAACATCACCTTCTCTCATCGTGGTATGCCCAATTGTTCCAGTGTGTCACATGCAGTGGCACGAATACAGAGTCTGAAACCAGGAGGGCCCTGTTCAAATCCGCCCTCTGCTGCTTACTTACCTTTTTAACATGGAGAAAGTCATTGTACCTCATTTTCTTCATCTGTAAATGTAAATCTAAATCTGTAAAATGAGGAGCAACTTCTAGAGTCTTTCCAGTTTGAAATCTTTGACACTGTGAAGAAAAGGAGACCAGATTCAGAGCCTGGAATCAAATTCTGGCTTTATTACTTGTTCCCTTTGTGACCTAGACCAAGTCATTCCCCCGGGTTTCCTCGTCCATGAAATGAGCAGCATGGATTAGATGGCCTCTGAGTTCCCTTGCTTCTGGTTGCTTGTTGCATTGTTTCAGTCCTGTCTGACTCTTCCTGACCCCATTTGGAGTTTTCATGGCAGAGATGCTGGAGTGATTCGCCATTTTCTTCTCCAGCTCATTTTACAGATGAGGAAACTGAGGCAAACGGGGTTAAATGATTGCTCAGGGTCACACAGCTACTGTCTGTGGTTGGATTTGAACTCATGAAGATGAGTCTTCATGATTCCAAGCCCAGTGCTCTATCCACCATGCCACCTAGCTGCCCATCTTTCAGCCCTAGATTTATGATGGCCCTCCTCACTGTGAGAGCAACCTGGTATGGTAGGTAATGAAGTGGAGGTGTGAAGGCCGTTCACTGACTTGCCCAGTCTTAAGGCTAGTTAGTATACTCTTGCTGCCTCCCCAGTGCTGAGACTTCCATTTTCACTTCCCCAGGAGGGATCTATTTTGGGATCAGTGAGCTGAGGTTCCAAACTTAGGAGGGTCAGTTTTTACTAGGAAGTATTGGAGAGCTTTTAGTCCAAGAAGGGCCTAGGGATTCCTTCCAGACAGGGAGGTCCAAGCAAGCTGGCAGACTCAGGACCCAGAAGGTCAGGCAGTAGAGACTGAAGGTCTTCAAGCCAAGGTTGGATGACCACTTGTCTGGCGTGGTGTAGAGAGGATTCTTGTTCAGTTATAGTTTGGACCACGTGGCCTCTGAGGTCCATTCCAGCTCTGATGTGAACGAACAAATTTAGTAGGGACCTTTTGGTTTGCTTGACCCCTTTTCTCAAAAGAAATTTGCTAAGTGTTAGGGGATAAAAGGAGTGAGATCAGCACTTTGCAAGGCTAGACTTGGTTTCTCTTTGCTGACGAGAGAAGTTTGCTTCTTCTGATCTATCTAAATGTCTCTCACAAACCAGCCAACCAAATAAGGCTCTTACATTATGTATGGTGTCTACCCAGTTCTGTGCCCTCTTGTGTCCCCCCTCTTTTCCTAATTTGGAACCTTGGTGTGGCAAAGCAGACTAGGCTAGAAAGTGACCAAACATCCCTCCAAAGGCTGCTGTTTTTTCATGTGGACAGGAGAAGGGGTACCTGCTGTATACCTCCCTCAGCCTGGCACTGACATCCAGAAAATCCTATCTTGATTGCTGGAGGCTGCTCCCATATTGGGAGCCTTCTCACTGGACTGGAGACACTTCTCCTGGGGAGGAATGGTGGGAGTGTTCCATAGACATTAGTTTTGCTCACAGAGCAGATTAGGTGTAACTCTCTCATCAAGAGCTGATTGCCATGTGCAGTTAAAATATGCAAATGAAGTTAATCAAGGCTAAGGGTTAAAGTCTCCATTTGTTCTTTTCATGAAATCAGCTAGAGAGCTTTTGAGGTGGAGGGGGATGTACGTGTGTATGGGGGTACGTCTAGGAAATTTGCTTTGAGCCTTACCCTTCTACAGAGTTTATTTTATTTCTCGTGTTAAGATTTTTACCAAAGAGGTTGCTGCTTGTGAACTGATGCAAAGCAAAGCCAGCAGAACCAGGAAACAGTATATACGATGAGCTGGACGCTATACCAACTGTTGCATGCTTTCTATAGCTTGTTTGTTCATCATTTGCATGTTGCCTCCCCCATTAGACTGTGGGTTCCTTGAAAACGGGGAATGTCTTTTGCTTTTTGTTGTATACCCTTCACTTAGTATGGTTCCTGGCATGTGGTAGATGCTTAATAAATATTTATTGAGTGACTGACAAGGAGAACTTAGAGATGTAAGCATGCACATGCCTCTTTTCTTTGTTGAAGTGTAGGGACCTATGGAGATGGAACACTGTATACTCCTTTGGGCCTGTTGGTGTTGATTAGTTTTGTTGAACTGCTTACCTCCCTTTTCCCTCCCCCCTCCCCCTTTTCTTTTTCTTTGTTATAAGTGACAGCTCTCTAGGTGGGGAAAGGGAAAGTATATTGAAAAATGAAGGTGATATAAAAATATAAAAAGTAATTAAAATTTGATTAGTTCCTCCTGAAAAGGTATACCATTCTAGATATGAAAATCAGTCAGTCAATAAAGCGTTTATTAAACACTTACTATGTGCCAGGCACTGTGCTAAGCACTGGGAATACAAACAGAGGCAAAAGACAGTCTCTATCTTAACAGTAGAATTATAGGATGTCAGAATTGCAAAAGATCTGAATAGCTCATCTGGTTCAATCCCTTTGTTTTATAGATAGGAAACTGAGCTGAAGAGAAGGGAAACGATTTTCCCATACTCACAATGAGTAAAAGGCAGGGTTTGGAATAGATCCCTGGCTGGTGTTCTCACCCCTAATTGACAAGGGAGCTGTATGTTGTAAAAGTTCTTAGGGTTTTGGAAAGCATTTTCTGCCCCAGAATATCATACATGGTGGAAGTCCTTGTCTAGTTGACATGGTCCTATAAGTACTTGGATACTTAAGCACTGAGCCAGCTAGGTGGTGAGTTGAATAGTGAGCTGGACTTAGCGTCCAGAAGACCTGAGTCCAAATCCTACCTACGTCACTAGCTGTACAAACAGAGGCACTTAATCTCTCTCAGACTTAAGTTTCCCTAACTGTAAAATGAGAGATTGAACTCAATGGCTTTTAAGGTCTGTTCAGATTCTTAATCTATGATGCTATCAAAGCGATCAAATTGGTAGGGAAATATTCCCTCCCAGGAGGCAAATTACAACCTATGCATACCTGCTCAGGCTCTCAAGCTCTTGCCTATGTCCTTTTATGAATTAACTCCAGGGAATCCAGTCCCCACCGTGCTGGGGACATTCTCCACTTCCTGCTGACATCTGAGGATGATTGGTATACTCCTGAGGATATCAGTGCTTAGCCCACTGTCATTCCTCCAGCTCTTGCTAGGTGACTGGCCCTAATTTTTAAAATCATACATTTCCCTGTTGTTCTTTATTTCAGTTGTTCTTCTAAATTTCTTATTTGTTGTGGTTTTTTTTTTTAGCTTCCTTGCACCCGCCATATACCTCTCCACTGCCTTTTTTGTGACTAGTTGCTCATTTTTAGCTCTTTAGTGTTCCACAGTATTCACCTCTACAACTACACCAATAGAAAAAGAATATTTAAGAGCTGGTCTTTTGTTTCTAGGAGAAGTTTGACGTCTTTAAAGGAACTTTGCAGTTTCCTAAAAGTAGTTTAGCTCCTCCAGCTTCTCCTATTTAATTCCAGGTTCTGCTCATTCTCCAGTTGTACTATCTGTCCATGATGCCCCCCTCCCCCAAACACACACACTCAAGACAAGAACTATACACATTCATATTCTTCATGTTATAATATAGGCAATTGATTGTTTTCATCCACCTGGTTTTTCCTACATGGATAGTTAGTCCTAACTCTTTTGAGCAGCTATGAATCTTTTCCCTACATGTCTATACTGATGCAGTGAGCACAGTGTCATCTACAAATAGGAGCTTCTGGAATACCTCACTATATATATAAGGAATCCCTCTTCAACTTGGATAATACCCTAGATTTCCTCCAAGATGGTGGCCAGCATACATCTGTTTTATGCTTCACTTCATATTTATAATCAGAGAGCTATTATATAAGGCTATCAGTTGTTTTATTTTTCAGGTAATACTGAATAAATTTGATGTGTGGATAAGAGAAATCTTGTTGACATAAAACCTTTAAGGTAACATTTTGCTAAACCAAATCAAATGCTTTAAAAATAATCAATAGACATTAAGCATAGTAGCATCTTTTATTATGTACTTCTTTCAACTAATTGTGTGATGGTAAAGATGTGCCCTCCTGTGGAATGTCATTTGTAAAAGCCTGTTTCTTACTTAGACCAACAATGAAGATGCCCATCTCTGTGTGTGAAGATGTATCTCATAAACATTTTCTATAAATGGGAAAGCAGATATATCTGTTGGTGGTAGCTGATGTTTTTTACTTTTTTGGGTATCAATAAGGCCAGAGATTTTTTCCAAACATTTGCTATTTTCCTCTCCTTCAGATCCCTTTAAAATTGATCCCTCAGTGCCCTCATAATTATGTTACTTCCAATGCAAATCTCTGTGACATATAGTTGGGCTAATAATAATACAGCGATTTTCTCCCTTTCTGTTCTCTTTAGGGCAATTTCTGCTTTTTCTGTGAAATTGAGAGATTTTTGTGTCTTAAATGTGGTGGTTCTATTGTCTGATGATTGTCTTATAAAGTTATTATAAAAATCTTTGCAGATCTTTTCCATTTTTCTTCTGTTTGTTGTCTTTCTTTAATATGTACTTCCTTCCTCTGCCTCTTTCTCCCCTTGACTCTTCTTACTTGGGTGCTGGGCCAAACTTTCTTTTAATTGAATTTGCCTTCCTTTGCTTCTCAATATTTTGTGAGTAGATCTTGCATATAATCTTCCAGGAATCTCCATCACAAGATTAATGAATTTATTAATAAATATTAATGAATTTATAAGTGGATCCTTCAAACTGATGTTTTTTGTCTGTTGTCACACTCCATTTTGGGAAGGTACTTTTAAAGCCCTGCGTGTATGCCCTTTCTCCTGTCCATTACCCATTCTTTCATCAGTAACTTGTTTGTATCAGGTCATAATTGAGTTTCTTTCATTGCAATGAAATTCTTTTTCTCATTTTTATTCTTCTAGCTTTTTATTAATTTTGACCTTTGCTCTAACAAGTCAAGAGTTTGACTGTACACAGACAACTGATTCAGAAGTGACTCTCACATCAGGAATGAGTCATTTCCTGTCTGTAAAAATATAATCAAATTCTTTTTGTTTGCGATGTTAATTCAGTGCTTGCCGTGTCCAGAGCCTTGCAATTCCTTTCTCAAAGAGAATGTCTTCATGAGGCATAGGTGTGAGGCCTTTGTGTAGTCTGCAGGGTTCTTTGGCTTCTCCCATTCCTTATTTCTGATCCATATTTTCCAGTATATTTCTTGCTATCCTTTATTTGCACCTTTGTATTGAGGTTACTGAGTATTGTAGCTATATGTTGTTTTTCGGTCATTCGGTCGTGCCTGAATCTTTGCTACCTTGTGGACCATACAGTCCATGAGGTCTTCTTGGCGAAGATACTGGAGTGGTTCGCCATTTTCTTCAGTGAGTTAAGGCAAACAGATTAAGTGACTTGCCCAGGGTCCCACAGCTAATAAGTGTCTGAGGCCACATTTGAACTCAGGTCTTCCTGACTCCAGGTGTAGCCCTCTCTCTGCTGAGCCATCTAGTCACATCCTATCATAGCTATATGTCAATATCATTTGGAGGGTCTAAATGCATCCTCTGTAGAATTTTTCTCCCTCTTCACTCTCTGCCACATATGTTGGTCTTTAAGCTACAATTACTTTCATGGTAGTCTTTTTACAAATACTTATCATGAGCCCTGCAATACAAGATAACCAAATGGCCCATGAAATGATATTTGTTGCTGCCTTTAGGTATACAATAAAACCCATTTTGCCATTTCCTTTATGTGCCTTTCCAAGGAGAGCCTGAGTCATCCTTCCGTTTAGCTACAACTCCCTTCTTTCTTCTGATTTTGTTTATAGTGAGAATGTAAAGGTTTCCACTCTTCAGTTCCTCCAGTAGTGTGCCCACTTGTGTGGTCATTTAGCATGCCAGGATCCAAGTGAAAGTTTATAGACAGTCTAACCCAACAGTGGTGTGTGGTAGCCTTTGAGAACTAAGGGTCACTTCCATGCCCCATTGAAGCAGCACAAGAGGACTTTGTGGAAGTGCTGTTGGGTTCTCTTCACCCTCCCTCCTCACCCCCAACGTTTGAGACCCCTGCAGTGAAATGACTAAAAGACGAAGAAACCCAAACTGTTTGGGACATTTAAAAATCATTTGTTTTAAGTTATATTGTGGTGAGGAAGACACATGAAACTGTTTTATATCTTGTAGTAGCTAACTCTAAAGTACCAAACTGAACTGACTTTTCAGTATGGTCAAGGGCAGATTGTGCTTCGCATGCCTTCAGTAAGCTCAGCTTAGAGTTGGCTAACTGTTACCTGGAAAGGAAAATGAGCTAGTCCAATCCAAACATTTTCCAGTGGAGATTCAGCGACTTGCCCAAGGTCATGCAGATAGTAGAGAGAACTCATTTTTGTATGGTAATAGCTTTTCAAAGCACTTTCCTTCTAATAAATAGCCTTTTGAGTTAGGTAGTACAAGGAATATGATTTGTGTTTTATTGATGGTACAGCTTAGGGAAGTTCAGTAACTTATACAAGGTCAACTAGTTACTCAAGGCCTCTGATTCCAACTTGAGGGACTGTTTGTTCCCATTCTTATCTATCATGTCTTGGTACTCAAAGTACACTTGTTCAGTTGTTTTTTCAGTCCTCTACAACTTTTTGTGACCTTATTTGGGGTTTTCCTGACAAAGATACTAGAGTAGTTTGCCATTTCCATCTCCAGCTCATTTTACAATGAGGAAACTGAGGCAAACAGAGTTAAGTGATTTGCCTAGAGTCACACAGCTAGTGTCTGGGGCCAGATTTGAACTCAGGGAGCTGAGTCTTCCTGACTCCAGGTCTAGCACTCTATCCCCTGTGCCATCTACCTGCCCCAAGGTACAGGATGGGTTAAATCAGTTTGGGAACTGTATGACATTGTTGCTATGGGGAAAATGGATTCTGAGTTCCCATTTGGGATCATGGGCTCTCATACATTTCTTTGCTTTCCCTTAGTAGCTCATTATCTATGCACGTGCACATAGGAGAGGGAATTTATCCTTGTCCTTTGCCATATAGTTTCATTTTTTAATGCAGAAAAAGGACTAGCAGATATTAATAGCTTTGGTATCAAATATTTTTATTTTCTGATTGCATTTGTATTATTCCAATCACTGCAAGAGCTCTGTGGGGCCATTTTGTGTGGAAAACCCACAAGACTCCAGCACTTAGTGGAGTGCTTGGTATATAGTAAGCGCTTAATAAAGGCTAAGTTGGCTGGTTGAAGCATGTCAAGTATGGGATGAGTAGGGAGGAAAAAGACCATAACCTCCCACTTTGTATCATAGCTAGAGGTGATGAAACTGCCTGTTGGCTTCCTACCAAGTTGGGGCATTGATAAATTGTATGATGGTCTGTTGCCATGCTCTACCCCACCTTTGGGATTTTATGGCAAGGTTCTGAACTTCTCACATTTTCCTGCAGACACAGACCATCTCTCTTTCATCTTTCCCCACCCCTCTCTGAGATCTCCTTGTGAGTTGATGCCAGGCCGAAGCTGTCATTCCCCAGCACAGATCACAGATCAGACCAGCCTAGTGGTGGACAGCTCTTTTTGGACAGGAGAGAACAGAAAGTGGAAAGAGGGATAGAAGAAAGGGTAGTCCACAGAAGTCAGAAAGACAGACAGGCATTTAAAACTTTTGCTTGAGGCTGGTGAGGAGAAGAGATTTTTAAAATGAACAAATGTGATATGGAGGCAGTTGGCACTGAGATATAGAGCCCGAGTCTTATTGCCTTGCTGAAGAGACCCTGTAATTTTATTACAAGATCATTTTCCCCATTAGGTGAGTTATTGTTGTTTTAATCAGAGGTAATGTTGTAATCTGACCATGCAGCATAATTGAGTATAAAATATTTTTCATTCCCATATAGATGGAGGATTTTTCCCCAATTATAAGCCAATTCCAAAGGCTCCCAGGCCCAAGAAGGATGCATTGTCGAGCCATAGATTAGGTTCTAGCGCTGTGGTTAATATGTTTTTGGGGGAAGGCAAGGGAAAAGCCTCGAAGAAACATTGAGGCTTATGTTTGTAATGAGTTTTCCTCTGAAGTTAATGTAATTTCTGCAATTTCTGATGCAAATAAAATACTTTGGCACCTTTTGTAGGCTGGGCAAATTGGGGCAATGGAGACTGACAGAAGAAGCTCTGGAAGGAGGGGAGGGGTGGAGCAGACAATCGGTTAGATGGGTTTTGTTGGCCATTTAGTTGACCAATTTTAAGCCTTTTTGCCTTCAGTCCTTTAGTTAGGAATTTCTTCGGCCAGACCATCTACCATTTTGTTTATCCTTGGGGGTTGAGCTTGGGCAAATTGGGAAGTGTGTGTGTTGTGGGGAGAGCTCTCCACATTAATGTTTCTGGGCATATCACATCCCCTACCATCTCTCCACCCCATTCCCCTCTTGTTGCTAGGCTGGGCTGACCTCCTGGACAGGAGGTCTGCTTTGATGTTTTTCACCATCTGGCCGGCTTTTTGTGTGTTTTAGCAGAGGGCACTGCTTGCCGTGGGGGATAAATCCCTAAAGGCAGAGTATTTAATCATCAGAGACAGACATTTGGTCGAGGTGGGAGCATGTGAGGGAGCCGCTCTCATATCTGCCCTGTCTCTCCCCGTCACTACCCCCCATTTTTCCTTATCCTAAGTTCAGTGTAATGAACATCTATCAAGGAGTTGTTCTAAATGCCTGTATATGAGCTTGGTATTGGCATATTTTGTTAGAGAAGCACCAAGAATAGTGGAAAGGGTAACTGGACTTTGACTCAGGGGACCTGAGTTCAAGTCCCAGCTGGCACTTACTCACTGAATGACTGTGGGTAAGTCATTTTCCCCAGTCAGTACTGCTGTTTCCTCATCCATAAAAGAAGTTAGATGAGATGCTGTCTTGGGGCTGAAGGGGGAAGGGAGGGAGGGAAAGAAGATTTGGAACTCAAAAATATGTGGAGCTGGGTGTCATAAGCTAAAAAGAAAAAAATCTAAAAAATTAAAAAAGATAAGAAGTTATATGAGAGAATCTTGAAGGTCCCTTCCAGCGCTAATAGTGATGACTCAAGTCATGTTTCATGGTTTGAATCCATTACCCTTGCAGAGTTCTTGATTCTCCCCTCCTCTCTCATCTCCTGCTAAAAATCCCAGCACTGCCGCTTCCCATGGGACTTCAGGCAGATCACTTCACCTCGCTTGGCCTCAGTTTCCTCTTCTGTATGATCAAGGGATTAGACTGGTTTGTCCTGAAGTCTCCTTATAGCTGATATTCTAGATCTAGGTTCTTTCTATCAGTGTTTCCTAACCACAGTCTGTAACAAATTTATTGGTTCACAAAACTTTTACTACCAAAGGTCTTTATTTTTTAAAATCTATTTTTTTTAAAGTTGGCTTCCCTCTGTCTCTGTCTGTCTCTATTTCGTCCTGTGTCTTTCTCTGTCTGTCCCCCTCTTTCCCCCTCCTTCCCCCCCCCACCTTCCTCCTGCTTTCTGCTCTACCAGTCCCTGTCCCCCCTCCCCTCCCCTGCACTCAGTTTTTCTCCTTTCTCTCTTCTCTACCCTCTCTGCCCTGAGTTACCAGTGACAAGGGTGGAGCTGTGTCTATTTGGCCATTCTGCTATGTAGTTTAGGTTGGGAAACCCTACTCGAGGTAACACAATTTCAAGCAATTCACCAAGGTGTGAGAGAGTCTATTAGCTCGGCTTGGTTCTTGAGCAGTAAAAGCTGGCAGAGTTGAACAGAGAAAAGATGCTATTGTAAGTGTGAGGCTGGGAAGTATTGCCAAGCCAACAAATGGCTTGTGTTCTCTTGCAGGGGGGAGTGTATATAGCCAAGAAATGGAAAGGCCCTTTCAGGAAATTGTCGATGGTGAGGGCTGGCTTCTCTCTGTGTGCCCCACCATGTAGACAGCCATTGCTCTCCAAAGCCCTTTCATGCCCCATAGTCTGTCCTCCAGCGTTGGTGTTTATTATGCTTGATGATGGGAGGGGGCATTGTTTAGAGCTGCAAGTGACCTGCGGTCATCTAGTCCATCCTTCTTCCTCTCCCCCTCCTACCTCCCCCCCACTCCCCCTTGACCATTTTATAGATGAGGAAACCAAGGGTCAGGAATAGGAGGTAAGCAGCAGAGCAGGGATTCAACCAGGGCTTCTGACTCTGAATTCAGTGATCTTCCCCCTGTGTCCTGCTGTCTTCATGCTTATTGTTTTTCAGATCTACTTGGTTAACAGTGTCCATTTGTTTTCTCAAATGATCCTCAGTCTCTGTAGGAAGTAGCAGACATGGAAATCCTCAAGTTCATTTCTAAAAATATTTTATCTTTATTTTACTACTTTTTGGATAAACAAAAAATCCAACCAATAGCCCTAGAATCTGACACACCAGATGGAAAGAGAGAAGTTTCCAAGGGTATCTTCCCTCCCTCCCTCCTTTATTCCCTTCTCCCTTCCTTTCTCTCTTTCCCTTCCCTCCTTCCTTCCCTCCTTCCTTGAACTTGGGTCTTCCTCATTCCAAGGCTAGTACTCTCTCTACTATGCCATGCTGCTTCTTTATTCTAAAAAAAAAAAAAAAAAAAAGCAAGCAGCATAATGGATCTTTGGGATTGTCTGCTCAGGGAGAAGTGACTGGCTCTTTGTGTGTGGCTGGCCAGCATGGCACCGTGATCTTGCACCCCCAGGCCAAGGAATGCTTCCTTTGAGTTAATGATTGCACCATTTTAATGACCAGATGTGGGGCTGAACAGTAAGAGGACCTTGCCCTGGAAAAGTCCCAGGTGACACATGCATTTGGGGAGTGGGAAAGACCCAGGACCTATGATTCTTTCTCTTTCCCATAGGGCATGATGGGACTCTTGTAGATGTTGAGTGGGACTGTTCACAGATGATATGTAGGGTACCCTGCGCCACTTCAGTCATAGTCAGATCGGGGATAAATGCCAGTGGCCTAAACCCTTGGATTATCTGGCCAATTTAGCATCCTGAAGTAATGCTTTCATGTCCTGAGAAGATGCTTTACCAACTTTTATGGGTGTTTTTTCTGGCTTTCAAACCTGTGTCTGCCCAAGGACAAGTTTGGGGTAGTCTGTTTACAGGTTCATAGTTGTCAAGCTAGAGTGGACTTCCAAGGCCATCTTGTTCAACTGCCTCACTTTACAGATGAGGAAACTGAAGCTATGAAAGGTCATAGAGGTCCTAAATGTCACAGGTTGAATTTGAATGTAAGCTCCTTGAGGGAAGAACTGTTTCATTTTTGTCTTTATATCCCTAGCATCTAGCACAGTATCTGGCACCTTGTTTAAATGTATTGCTTAAATATGTGCTAATTGTAATATTTGCTATGATTTTGAACCTTTTTTAGGTCTTGGTTAAATTTGAACTGATTCATTGACTAAAAGTCCTTAGTGTTTAGAGGAGAAGGATGAGGTTTAACTCTCCTCCCACTCTGTGAACACACACACACACACACCCTATTTGAATTGTGGTGATTAAAGAAGAAGACATTTAGACTGTAGCCTCACCATGATTCTGGCGAGGTTCAACCAGACTCTTCCTTCCTTCCCCTCCACCTCAAGGGCAATAGAAATAAAAGTGGGCTAAGATGAGAAGGGCATTGGGCTTTCCTTCTTCTTGGTCCCCCATATGCAAATCATTTAGCTACTCACAACCCATAGAGGCTAGATTCCCAGAGTAAATCATTTCCATTCCCACCACTGTTCCCTTGGTAGGAAAAACAAGAAGAGGTCAACCCGCAAGCGAGCTCATAGCTTCTCTATGGCTGTGCTCCTGACTCCTGCAGGGGCAACATCGGTGAGCAGCTAACCATGTGTCTTGCATCTCTCCACTGGCCTTTTCATGTCTGGAAGGTTTTGATTAAAATCATTTCCGTTTAGTGTTTCCCAAAGAGTGGGGTTTTAGTCACTGTGACCAAGCAGCTTCTCGGGGAGGATGTTTTAGAAACTTTCGATACCTTTGTACCCTTTGGCTATGACTGTAGCTTTTTGTGTGTGTGTGTGTGTGTGTGTGTGTGTGTGTGTGTGTGTGTGTTTGGTTCTTATGGTTGTTTTTTTTTTAAGGACTTTTGGGCAGTCTTCGTGGCTCTGTTATCTGGTGGATCCTGTTTTCCAAAGTTTTGTCCAGTTTCATGTTTGTGCCACAGCTGTTGAGTGATGGAGGATGTAAAAAGAAAGTTTTCATTTAATAAGGCCTTTGGTCTTTCCTATTACTGGGGGCTGGAACACATGGTTTGCTTTAGCAATCTGGAATGAAGAAAACTTTCAGTCTTTTCATTCTCTGAGCCCTGTGGGAATACAGGTACGGGCTGCCTGAAAACACACTCAGAAAAACTACAGGAAGATAGGAATCCCATTTACAAAACAGAAATTAGGGAATCATTATTCATGTGACAAGAGGATTCCCCCAGGATCCCTTTGAAATGGGAACGGGAACACACTGCTTATTTACAAATCATTTAAGTGTTTGGTTGCAGTCCATTAATTACAGTTTTGGGGGGGGGGGATTTAGACCTAAAGTGTCAAGAGCCCCTGCCAATCTGGAATTAAATTAAAAGTGCAGACAAAGCATTTTTGAAATTGTAATGTAAGTGAAGTTGAAAGGGGGATTGGACTCATGACACAGCTTTGGATTTGGGGAAAAGCTTTGGATTTGTAGTCCCGGTGGACCTGGGTTTAAATCTGACTCCGACATTTACTACCTGTGTGGTTTTAGGCAAGACAACTTTCTCTACCTGACAGTTTTCTTCGTATGTCAAATGCGGGTGTGGATGATATGACCTCTAGTGACCCTTTCAGCTCGAAATATGATATTTTAATGTGGTCTTCTGTGATTCATCCACAGTCTATTTAATAGGCATCTTTTGAAGTCCGTGTTTAGTATGTAAATATCACCTTTTCCAATATGGGCAAAGCTTGAAAAATTTATCAAGTCAATTTGTTGGGGGCCAGTGAAAGTTGATGGTTGGGGAAAGTGGTTCAATTTGGGATCTAGAAAGAACTTGTGGAATTTCTGTATATACTTTTTTTCCCCCTTGGTCTCAGTCAGGATAGGATCAGAAGAAGAATCTTGATGACTCTAAGGGGGGGATGGCTCCAGGAAGAGTGGGAAAAGACCCTAGGAGAAGCTGGAACATGGGGAGATTTCAGGTAGACGTAGTGCCGTTAGGACAACACACATTCTAGGAAAGGAAGAAAACAAGAATTCTTTACTCCAACTCCCTGTATCAGTTGCCCACCTGTTCACTGAGAGTCACTGTGAATTATTCATGGACCACAAAATGTCAGAGATAGAATGGACCTTGGAGTCAACCAGTATACTTCTCATGGGTGGAGCAGTCAGAAGCATTCTGGACATGGAGTCAGGAAGATCTGAATTCAGATCCGGCCTCAATAACTTACTAGCTGTGTGATCCTGGGCAAACCACTTCACCTCTGTCTGCCTCTGTTTCCTTATCTGTAAACTGGGGATAATGATAGCACCAACCTCTAGTGTGTTATGAAGACCAGAAGAGTTAATGTTTGTAAAGAGCTTGGCAAACCTCCAAGTGCTCTGTAAACGCTAGTTTGGTATTACTGTTATCATCTGCACTATTATTAGTCCTCCTCTCCCTCCCCCTCCTCCTCCTCCCATCAGGTCCCTGAAACCCAGATGGTAAAGTGACTCGTCACAAGTTCACAATGAATTAGCAGCATTAAATCCCAAGTGTCCTAACTTCTCCTCTCCTGCTTTTCCCACTATGCTACTTTGTGGTGATTCCAACTATAGTTTTTTGTTTTTTTTTACCCAAGTACAATTATCCCTTCCACATCACAGAGGTTAGGAGTGTGGTGCCCCGCCTGCAATCTAGAAAATCCACAGAAAATTCTTTGGCCCTCCCTTCATACCAGAGAAAAATTCTGAATTATTATGGTATTAAACGTTCATATCACACAATACTATACATATATTTTATGCATTTCTGAGTTTCTAAACTTTTTCTGTATTGTCTGTGGCTTCAGCAAAACTCCCCCCAAATTCCCATTTAATTTCTTACGCGACCCATGATATGTCGAAACCATGATGGGGAAAGTTGCGACGTGGAAGGGATTATTGTAATTTTCAAACTTTTTTATACCTATAAAATACATAGGTATGCATATGCCTTTATATGCACATATGCTACATTGTGCATTAATTGTGCGCAGCTAAGTTACCCACAACTTTTATTAGCCTCTACCTGTGTAGCATTAAAATTTTCAGTCCTTCCGTTGTGTGTATGGAGGGAAATCAACTTATTTTCTTGTGAATACTCCTCCGTTGCCAAGGGGCTCAGACTGCTGTGTTGAGTTTTCATGCAAAGCTTCCTTTTTTTGGCCTTATTACAGCCCACCAGTCCTTACTGTTATGGAACCACCTCCTTCCAAACATCTCAGATTCAGAGTTTTAGAGGTGGAAAGCCATCTTAATAGTCTGATGCTCTCCCATTACAGATGCTGAAACTGAGGCCCAGAGAGGTGAAGGAATTTGTTCAAAGGTCACATAAGTCAGTAGCAGAGCTGGGTTTCAGGCCCAGGACCTGTTAGCCCAGATCCACAAGACTCCTTTCCTCTGATGGTTGTGTCCCTTCTCCTGTTTCCAGGCTCACTGGTTAGAAAGGTGATTCTGGAACCGTTGAGCCATAAATCTGTGCTAAGATACAAAGTGATATGTCATCACTTCTTACCTGAAGGAATCATCTGTTTGAGTGTGTTTTGTCATTAGTGGTTCGATGGGTATTCCCCCCTGCCGCCCCCTATACTTAGGTCTCTTAGGAGCAAAATAGCTTTGAACGGTTGTGTTTTCTGTTTAAGTTAGTAACTCACAGGTTTTACAATTGGATCTCCAGTCCGTGGATTACAGCAAGTCTCCAAATTGGAAATAACCAGTTACTACCTACAGAATCCACTTGAATTTTGAATAGATTCTAGTTGGCTTCCTGGAGAAAGATTCCAATCAATCAGATTGGGCAAGTGGCTTGGAAAAATAGTAGATAACTTCAAGTAATCTGGTTAACCTCTCTCTCTCTCTCTCTCTCTCTCTCTCTCTCTGTCTTGCAGATGGTCACAAGGACAAAGAAAATCTTTGTGGGCGGATTATCTGCGAATACAGTTGTAGAAGATGTAAAGCAATATTTTGAGCAGTTTGGCAAGGTAAGTGCCTGTGTTTTGGATGGTGGAGCCAGAAGGTTATCCATTTTGTGTCTGGAGTTCTCTTGCTACCTTCAGAAAGTCCTAGACTGACTCATGTTCATGTGTAAGTTCAGATGAAATCAGTAGGAGTTGAGAAGGAAGAGTCAGATTTGTAGTGAATGTGCTGTGTTGTATAGACCTCCATGACCTTTCAGTCTGATCTTGATGGCATTTTGATATCACATAGGGGGAGGGGCTAGGAGATTAGGGGTGGGGGTGGGGAATTAGTGGCTGAGGATTTGGAAAGAGTCTGGATTATGAGTCTTAGGTGATGGTGGTTTTGACAGAAACTAGAGAAGAGGGTTCTTAGTCATTAGTTACCTGGTCTGATGTTGTTGCTTTCTGGAAAATACATTGACTGAATTTCAGAGAAAACGTAGGAGGATTTATATGAACTGATACACAGAGAATGATGAGCAGAACCAAGAGAACAAGATGTAGAATGACTACAGTAGTTGTAAATGAAAGTGATTAGTAAAAGGAAGTTGGGCTATTGAGTAACGGAAAAACCAGTGAACAGTCCAGAGAGGAGATGGTGAAACAGACCCTTCACTCATGACCGAAGTGGAGAACTAATAGGACTGAATATTGTAGACATTGTCAGGTGTGGTTTGTGTATTGGATGATTTTGCTGAATTGTTTTCTTTGTCACTAGGAATGTGGAATCTGGAGGGGGAAATAAGTGGGGGGGGAAAGACTGATATGATATAAAGACAAAAGGCACCAGTAAAACGTGCAAAAATGTAAAAAAGAGGAGCAAATTCAATTTTAGTATGACATTTATTCTACTCCTTTAAGTCTAGAAAGTAAGATCTAAGACTTTCTCATCTACGCCTTCATATGTCTATAATGTACCCAAATGAAAAGGTCCAAAGCTATGGAAATTATATGATTGTTCTTCTGTAAGAAGGAGGGAAAAAATATGTGGAAATTGTAATAAATCCAGAGGAGAGAAAGAGAGAGAGAAAGGGACAAAGGGAGAGAAGAGGGAAGGAGAGAGAGAGACATAGAGACAAAGATTAAGAGACACAGAAATTGAAATAAACATGGATGGAGGAGGCTTTCTTGGGTTCTGTACAGCTGAGCCCTTCTCTGCTAAGACACCCAAGGGAGAGACTGAATGCAACCAACCTATAGCTGTTAAGAGTTCTCAGGCTGAACGTCTATGAGATAGCAGTAAAACTATCCCTAAGGCCTTTGTTGCCTAGAACAGGCTGGGAGCAACATTTAAAGCCATAAATCAGTCAGGAAAGAGTGTGGTCTTTTTGCTGTGTATTTACTTCTGCCTTGAGGACCCCTTTTTTTGCTCCGTTTCCATGGGGAATCGGGCCCCATTGAGCTTGGCATTTTCCTCTGAGAGGCGCCTTTCTTGGGCATGTGTGTTCAAGCACCCTGCATCGTGCCTTGTGCGGTGCACACTATGCGCTTAATTAAAATGTTCGTTGAATTGATTTCAAGTGGGGCAGCTGTTATGTCGCCATCCCCATTGCTGTCCTGGGATAATAACACCTCACGTTTATAGAGCACTTTGGGGATTGCAGAGGTCTTTGCATAGAGTATCTCAGTTGACCTTTGCAACACTGCTGTGAGGTTGGTGATCTTATTATCCCCATTTTACAGGTGAGGAAACTGAGCCACAGAGTGGTAAAGTGATTATTTTTCCAGTGTTACACAGCCAGTAACTAATTATCTGCAGTGGGGTTTGAACTTGGGTTTTCCTGACTCCCTACTGGGCTTTCCCACAGTGGCTGAGCCTCTGGGGGAGAGGGTGGCTGTTACCACACTGCCAGGTGACTCAGTCTCTCCTTAGCTTTGCACCATCTCTTCCAGGTCTGCTTTATTGTTTAATTTATTGTGTGAGGGTCCTTTTTCTGGTGCAGATTCTGTGATATTCTTGACTCTTCTAGACTCCAAAGGGTTGACACTTTGTACGCCTCTGGTTTAGAGGATGTCATTTTCTAGGAATGGTCAGTCTTCTGTTATCATAAGATCCTTAGTTTATTGAGTGATGGAGAGCCTGCATGTAATAGTGCAGGGACTCTTAACCTTTATTTTGTGTCTTGGACTCTTGGCAATCTGTTGGAATCTGGGGTCCTTTCCTCAGAATGATGTTTTAAAATAATTGAAAGAAGTACTAAATTTCACTTAGAGCTTAGTAAAAATAAAAATAAAAATTTCGCCCTGTCCTTGTTCAGGAATCTCTTGAAATCTCTCCACAGACCCCTTGGTGGTGGTGGGGTATCTATGGATTCCAGGTTAAGACCCCCTGCAGTAGTTGATAGAGAACTGAATATGAAGGCAGAAAGACCTGTGTTCAAATCCTGCTTATTGTCTCTGTTATTCTGGGCAAGTGCCTTAACTTCTCTGTGCCTCAGTTCCCTCATCTATAAAATGAAAGAGTTGGACTTAGTTGCCTTCTAAGGTCCCTTCCAGCTCTAAATCTCTCATCCTATGTCTAATAGTCATTAGGCCATGAACTTGGAGTAGGTATAGGGCAACAATAAACCTATCCGATGACTTGCTCTCACTGTTCCCATCCAAACCAAGAGCATGCATTTGTGAGATCACTGAATGGGAGTAAGTAAGGTTATAGTCTTTGGCCTTGGGGTGGAGTTTTTCTCCACGTGAAGTTAATCGACCCACATGGGGATCGAAGCCAAGTAACAGAAAATCAAAACTCTTTATCCTGTCCTTCGTAATTTGGCACATTGACACAGCTGTCCCCCAAGGTTGATTCTGAAACAACTTTACAAATAGCTTCTTGCCGATTCCCTTGGGTGAGTGATGATTAATGCCAAGAAGGCCGTATGGAATACCAACGTATTGGTTGAGTATTTCTCTGTAAAGCTGGCTTAAAATACCAGGCAAGTGTTGTCTAACATCTAACACCACCTTGCTAGGGGAGGAGTCTGGAAGGAGTTGAACCCTCTAATTTCCATTGTAGGTTATATGTTGATCGGATGATGAGCCCACTGTGGAGTAAGGGTAGTAGAGATGCTCTCATTCATGAGTTGAAAATCCTTTTTTTTTCCCTTCAAGTCTTAACCTGTTTTGGAATTTTATAAACATATTGAAGGATATAAAAAAAGGAAATTGACTTTGCTTAGGAAACACTTATTACATTGCTCCAAACAGGTTCCTGCCTGTCAGTACACTGAATCTCTCCTCTATACCCCTACCTCTAAGTCTCGTCTTCTTAAAAAAATAAAATAAAACTTGTAACAAAACACATTTAAAATTGTGGGATTTTTTTATTACCTTTAGAACATATTTTGTTGGCATTTTTATTTTTACAACAGCTGTACTTCTGATCGTGTCCTTCCCTTTTCCCTTACCCAGAGATCTAATCCTTGTATCAGAGAATAAAAAAAGAAAGAGGGGGGAAAAAGCAAGTTGGCAAAACCAACACACCAACTGACTGAGGGTATATGTAATATTCCATAACCTTAGTCTCTCTCTTTTTATGTTTATATTAGCTTTTTAAAATCTTCAAAATTTAATAAATTCTATTTGAATAAATTCTTTTCAATAAATTCTAATTCTAATAAAAAGCTTCTTATATAGCACTTTACAGTTTACAAAGCACTTTATATGTATCAGTAATCCTGTTAAAGTATCCATTTTAAAGTACCCATTTTACACATGAGAAAAGAGAAGTGATTTGACCATGGTCGTATAGCCAGTAAGTGGCAGAGCTGGAATTTGACCACATGTCTCTTAGATTCTCATTAAATGTTCTTTTTTTAGAAAAGTCTTATTGATACTTTTTAGCCATGGTTAACATTTCCCATGATCATTTCCCCAATGTAGTTTTCTCTTGTGAAAAAGAGTTATTCCTGTACCTTTTCCCAAACCTATAGACCACACATTGCTATCTCACTCCTCTGGTGGTATGATTGGCCCTAGTATTGATCCGAGTTCTGCTGTCTTTCAGTATAATTTTCCTTTAGAGGATTGTGGTTACTTTGTATGTTGTTCTTCTGGTTCTCCTTATTTGGCTTTGCATCAGTTCATACAAGTCTTCTCAAGTTTTTCTGAATTCTTCCCATTTAATTCTCTTTTCATGACACTGGAAAGCAGACATATAAACGAACTCTTAAAACAACTCCACTTTTGTCAGGGAATGGGTTAACTGTAGTTCTCCCACATACATACATCCTCCCCCAGTTGGTACTTACTGTGTATAAAACCACTCATTTAATTTTTCAATAACATTTACAGAATCCGGCAGGATGTGTAAACTTATCAAGCCTTTTATTAAAAGACTAAGGAGGGTTTTGGATATATCAAAACCATAATGCTCCCTTAGCTCATATTTTCAATGATAATAATAGTTTTTAATACATGTGCTTGCATTTCCCCTTGGCTTGTCCCCAGAATATCCTGTTGTTTCATTTGGGCTCATCTTTTGTCCTTGTGAGTTGTGTCTGCCCAACTTTTAGAACTACATATGGATTGCACCAGAATCCTAATATATCAAGTATAAGACTTAGTTCCTTTAGGCAAATATATGCCCACCCACTATTTTTATTTTTCAGTTTTTCTTTTCTTTTTTTCAAGAAACAAACATTTTTTTTCTTTCCCTCTCATCTTCCTCCCACTGGAAAAAAATCAAACCTTTGTATCAAATATCCATTATCAAGCAAGACAAATTCCCACATTGGCTGCGTTCAGATGTGTTTGTCTTAGTCTTCATCTTGAGTCCATCAACTTTCCGTATAACATGCTTCAACCTGGGTCTTCTGGAATCATGTTTGGTCTTTGAGTTTGTCCAGGTTCTTATGCTTTCCAAAAGTTATCATCCACGAAGAGATGTTAAAACACTAGAAAAAAAAATCATCCAAGCCTCAAGGAGAATATAATCACTTTGGGGGATTTGAAGCACATGTAAATAAAAGAGTTGAGTGATTCTTGTATTAGAATCCTATGACTATGTGCCCATTAATATTGCCCAGAAGGAAGCCTCATGATGATGATGATGATGATGATGATGATGATGAAGGTTTGCAAAGTTCTTTACATACATTGTCATATAATAACCTTGTAACAGCCCTGCGAGGTAGAAACAGGTATCATCACTCTCATTTCACAGTTGAGGAAACCAAGGCACAGTGGTGAAGTGATTTGCTCATGGTCACATGGCAAATAAATGTCGAAGGCTCAGGTTTTGAACCTTAGTTGTCCTGGCAACACTCCACCTGTCCCACCACAAAACAAGGGACTCGTGTGCTTTGTTGTTTTGCATTCTGTATTTCAGTGCACTAAGAGACCTCTCGCATCACTACAGTAGATGGGTACTTTGTTAGTTTTTGTTGCAGACAGCAGCCCAGTGTACTGCTATTGAGCTCTGCATGCCGGTCTCCTCCTTTCAGTATAGCGGACAAGAGAATGACAAACCAAAGGAACTTGAGATCACTTACGTCGGAGATTGGGTATTGGAAATGAGTGTCTCGTTTTTACCTCCAGCTCCCCTGACACAAGATTTTCTGGTTTAACACCCTGAGAGGGGAATATAGCTATTTGTTTATATTTTAAATGAGGT
Organism: Trichosurus vulpecula; assembly: GCF_011100635.1. NCBI lineage: Eukaryota > Metazoa > Chordata > Mammalia > Diprotodontia > Phalangeridae > Trichosurus > Trichosurus vulpecula. The sequence continues at coordinate 171,913,153 of NC_050576.1, read as the reverse complement.
CATCAAATTGGACCACTGTCAAAAGGGGATTATAATTTGAGCAACCAGACTTGAGGAACTGTTCTAGCCTTGTTGCTGGATAACAGCGGAGCATAAATGATGGCCAGCTTTCTGAGTTCCTTCTGATGTTGCCACTACCTGGGTGTGAGACTTTGGGCACATCATTTCATCTCCTCTGAAGTGTAATTTTCTTATCTCTAAAATGAGGAGGTTGGATGAGATCATTTTAAAGGCCCCTTCCGGCTCAGTTATTTTCTGAGTCTATAATTCTGTTTTACAATAACAGTTGGGGAGTTCGGGTGTATATTTGTGGGAACAGGTAATCTTAATGGGGCAAAAATCTTGGTCACAATCTTTAAAATTCTTTTGTTACTTTTAAATACAGTATGTATTTGATGTGAATGGATGTTAGTAAGCAAAATGGCGTATTAATGAAAAAAATAAAAACAATAGCATGCCTGATATTTACTTCATTACTTTAAAAAAGATATTTTATCTGTGCCTGTGCTCCCTCCACTGATAAAGATTGTAATCCCTTTACACCTTAATGAAGTTTTTATAAGTCTTCCCTGCCTTCCTCCCTCACCTCAAAAAAACCCCACCTGGTTTAGAATCTCATTTTTTCTTTCTTCAAAGGGATACCTCCTCCACTAAGCCTTCCCTTCTTCCACTTAATTAGTAGTTCTCTCTTTGTCTTTCTCTCCTCTCACCTTCTTTCTCTCCCTCTCCTCTTTCTCTCTCTGTTTCTCCTTTCTCTCTATTTCTCTTTCCTTTCTGTTTGTCTCTGCCTTTCTCTGTCTCTCCCCCACCTCTCACTCTCTTCTTTTTTCCTTCTCTCCTTCCCTCCCTTTGCCCCTCTCATACTTTGTATTTACTTATCTACATATATGTTGCTTCCTCTCCTTCACCCCATACAAGCTCTTTGAGGAGGACTTTATTTTTACCTAAGAAAGGACTTAACCATAAGTAAGTACTTAATAAGAGTCATTTCATGATAATTATACTTATTTACTCTTTTTTTTTTTCCTTGAAGCATTTACAAGCTGAATGTTTTTCTCAAAAAAAATCTCCCTTTCCAAGGAAAGCCTCTAATGGTTCTCTTTTATTGAAGGCCCAACTTTTTTTTTTTTAATTTGTGATTAGGTTCAACTTTGGAGGATATGTCATTTTAGGTTGCAGCTTAAGATCCTTGACTTTTTAGACATAATATTCCCTCCTCTTCTGCAGTTTCTCATGACAACAGAGTAATCCTTGGCTGCTCAGCTATTTCCATTTGTATATCAAATTCATATATTTTATAGCTGTTGCTTTTTGCTTCCTTTATGCCAACTCTTCCACTCTTGTGTTTTTGTGTTCTAGAGCTGTTGTTTTCTCTTTCAGAGTCACTGCTTCTTTGGAAAAATTCTTCATTGTGCTTTTTTATTTTTTCTACCTTCTCATTTGTCTTTTAAATTTTTGCATGGATAGCTTTTGTTTCTGACTTAATTTCCTTCCTGCTGTTGTACCTTAAAAGTTTTGTTTCTCATTTGAACCACTCTGGAGTTTCTTTCTATTATTCCATAAGCTCTGGGAAGTTAGTAAACATTTATTGAGCACCTACCAAACAGGCAGATAGATGGCACAGTGCTGGGCCTGGAGTCAGAGAGGTTCACCTTCCTGAGTTCAAATCTCGCTTTGGGCACTTATTAGCTGTGTGACCTGGGGCAAGTCACTTAATCCTGTTGGCCTCAATTTAGCCCCATAAAATGAACTAGAGGAGGAAATGGCAAGCCACTCTATTATTTTTGGCAAGAAAACCCCCAAAAATGGGGTCATGGAGAGTTGGACACAACGGAAACCCATGAACAAGAAGAATGTGCCAAGCGATGTGCTACATGCTGGTGATACAAAGAAAGGTAGAGGAGAGTTCCTGTTCTCAGGGAGTTTGTCAAATTACAAATTCAATTACAAATATCATTTGTAAGCATTATCTCATTTGATCCTTCCAACAACACTAGGAGGTAGGTATTAATATTATCCCCATTTTATAGTAGAAGAAACTGAGGCAGACAGAAGTTAAGTGACTTGTCCAGAGTTGTTATCGTTCAGTCATGTCTGACCCTTCATGACCCCATTTGGGGTTTTCTTGGCAGAGATATGGAGTGTTTACTATTTCCTTCTCCAGCTCATTTTACAGATGAGGAAACTGAGGCAAACAAGGGTAAGTGACTCACCCATGGTCACACAACTAGTAAGTGTCTGAGGCCAAATTAGAACTCAGGTCTTCTTGTCTCTAGGCCAGGCATTCTATCCATTGTGGGGTTACATGGCTAGTATGCATCTGAGTCTGGATTTGAATTTAGGTTTTCCTGACCTATCCGCTGCACAACCTCCCTGTATAATAATTGTTCGTTGTTTTTATTTCTTTTTTGCATTTTTTACTCTTTTTCCCTTCTGTGTTAATGAGCTTCCTCCCTGTTGGTTTATCTGCTTGTGGGGCAGTTGTTTAATCAGCCTTTTTCCGTTGTAGACTTTGGGTCCTATATCTGCGTGTTCTTATATGCTTGTTCATGGTTTTCCTCCTTGCCCTTCCACTGCTGCGCAGACCATTTGGGGAGTTGAAGGAACCCAGCCAGATCCTCTGTTGAGAGTATTCCCTGCAGGGAGAGGGCTGGCCCCAGCTGTGTTTCCAATCCCCTTTACCTCTGGCTGGCCCTGCACTGTGTTCTGTGCTGCCCAGTGTTCCATCCCCTCTCCTTTGCTTGCCTTCCTATGCCTTCAAGTGGCTCCACAGAATCAGCGTCTGCCACTAGTCTCTTGTGGAATATGGGGAGGGTAGGACTGGGACTTGGGCTGAGTCACTGCTTTGGTGGGTTCCAGGAGGGGTGCCCCAGCTAACTTTGAAAAACCAACCAAGGAGTTTGGCTTGCGTTTCCTAGGCCTGGCAGTGAAGAAGCTGAATATTTAAGACTCTTGAGTTTTTCAGTTCTCTGGTATCTTTTATGAAATTTTACTTTGTGCAGTGCTTCTGTCTATTTTTTGGATTCAACATTGTTTTTGTTGGTCAGTCTTTCAGTCATGTCCAACTCTTTGGGACCCTGTGGACCCAGGTACTCCGTGAGGTTTTCTTGGCAAAAATACCAGAGCGCTTTGCCATTTCCTTCTCCAGTGGACTAAAGCATCCTGAGGTTAAGTGACTTGCCCAGGGTCACACAGCTAGGAAGTATTTGAGGCCATATTTGAACTCAGGTCTTCCTGACTCCAGGCCCAGTGCTCTATCCACTGAGCCACCTAGCTACCTGGATTCAATATTAAACACTCCCACCTGGAATATAACTTCTTTTTCTAAAGTTTTTTGGGGTAGGGAACTTTGCAGAAAACTACCTTGGGAGGCAGTTTGCTTTTCATATGATCAGAATTGAATTGAATTGGTGGCAGACCTCTTAAGCTTAGTTGGACCTGCCATCAAATGATGAATACATGTCCTATTGCCTGGTCGGATCTGCTACTCTTTGAGAGTTTAAGGTCACCTCCACACCTCCACATCAGGGGTAGACCTAATAATGGGTTGGAAACATAAAATCAGTGATTCACTGACTGGATACCTAAGACACATTGACTGAATCCTTAACTGTTTTAAGTCTTGCTCTGTTTGGGAGAAAAAAAAAAAAAAAACAAAGTCAAGAAAACTTTGGACTAGCCTTATCTTTCTCGTGAGTAATAGCTTAAAATTCAGAGATTATTTCTAACTACTCTCCCAGGAAAAATTACTAATGCAGAATCTGACTGATTGCACACTCAGAATTGGTAGGATGTAAATGTAATGAAGTCTGACTGTGGCTTAATGCCCGTGGGTTATAGATGAGCTTCTATGAGCAGAGACTGGTGGAACAGCCTTGCAACTAGCCCCTTGCCCAGTAATGTAACCAGTATATTTTGCTGCCCAAATAGTAATAGCTAGCGTTTATATAGTCCTTTACACTTTTAGGGTTCACAAAGTGATATAGAGATATCATCTCATTTAATCCTCACAACGACCATGGGAGGCAGGTGCTATTTTTATCTCTTTTTACAGATGAGGAAACTGAGGCAGGCAGAATTTAAATGACTTTGCCCAGGGTCACAGAGTTAGTAAATGCCTGAGGCTGGATTTGAGCTCAGACTAGGGGAGAGATTCAGGCCTCTCTGCTGTCACAAAGGCTATGCATTGTCATTTTAATAACGTTAGGCTGGACACTACTGACTGAGAATTATATGTACATTTTAATTATTATTATAATTTTTTAACAAGTTTAGTTGTTTTCCTCTTTAATTCTGCCTAAATTAAGCTACAGCAGATAAGCCAGGATGGGGAACCGAGAGGAGAGAGATTCACTGAAAGCAATTAAAATCCTTTCGGGGGGATTGGGGCAAAGAGACCTACGTACATCAATATTATCTTCAATCATTAACAAAAGGTTAAAGAATGTTGATTTCATTTAATTTACAAACATAGTGCGTCCAGATGGGATGATGGGCTAGAATGAGGCACAAATGTCCATCAACACGGAACCATTGTAAGAACGATTTATTGTCAGTGTAATATATTGGCATATGGAGACACACATAGCAATAATAATAACAGATGACATTTGTATAGCTCTGTATAGTCCAGTCTCCAACACATGAGTGTTTAACCCTGCGCAAGTCACTCAATCAGATGCTATGAATTACTGAGCCCTTGCTTATATGTCTTAGTAGAGGGAATTTCCTGACTGACAAGTTTCATATTCCAGTAAAATCCTAAATCTGGACTTTTTTGTTTGTTGTTCAGTCACTTTCAGTTGTATCTGGCTCTTCATGACCCCATTTGGGGTTTTCTTAGCAAAGATACTGGAATGGTTTGCCATTTCCTTCTCTAGTCCATTTTTTACAGATGAGGAAACTGAGGCAAACAGGGTTAAGGGATTCACCCAGGGTAACACAGCTAGTAAGTGTCTGAGGCTGGATTTGGACTCAAGTCTTCCTGACTCCAGGCCTGGTGCTCTATTCATTGCATGACCCAGTTGCCCAAATCTAGACCTTAAAGTTTACAAAACATTTTTCATTCGTGAGAGGAGAATTGTGCCAAAATGGATGGACAGCTGGCCTCTAAGCCAGTCTAACTTGTACCCAGGTCAAAGTTTGTCTTGCTTCTGACAGACATGGGCCATGAGAACTTAGATAAGTCATTTTATCTCTATGCTCTAGGCAACTGTCTTAAGAGTGTAAGTTGCAGAGAAGGCGCTGACCTGCATTAGTAGACATTTTCCTTATCTGGAAGTTTCCTATAGTAATGAGATCACAGGTCTACCCGCTATGCCCCCAGTGCCCTAGCTTTTTATTTTTATATATATATATATATATATAATAGATATATTATAGATATATTATATATATATAAATATATATATATAATATATATATAGATATAGATATAGATATATATGAAAGTACCTGCAAATCTACTGGCTTTTCCCAATATAACTTTATAAAAGAAATATAACTTCATAAAAGAAATATGTTCCTGGATTATTATTATTAAAATGTGTTGTTATTTAGTTTTTCCAACTCTTCATGACCCTTTTGGGGGTTTTCTTGGCAGATGCTGGAATGGTTTGGCATTTTCTTCTCCAGCTCATTTGACAGATGAGGAGCCTGAGGCCACAAGGGTTAGGTGTCTTGCCCAGGGTCACACAGCTAGTAAGTGCCTGAAGCCAGATTTGAGCTCAGGAAGATGAATCTTCCTGACTCCAGGCCCGGCAGTCTATCCACCAAGCCACCTAACTGCCCCTATTATTAAAACAAATCAGGATCAAAGGAACTTCTCTCTGTGCCAGCCCCTTGGTTTTTCTCCTCCTCCTCTGGACCCTCTCCTTCAAGCACTGGCATCTTAAATTCTCACTTATAGGATTTTCGACATCAAACAGAAGGCCTTTGGACTTAATGAATTCTCTCCTTCTCCCAGGATATATAGCTGTTCTGTACCTTTAAGCTGGTGGAGACGAAGCTAGGCTGAGCTCCGGCCTAGGTAATGCTCACTTTCTATAACTCCTGTGAAAGTAAAGCAGTCCTTATTTTGAGGCTTCCAATTATACTTCACATGGTGAACTGTGTAATTAGTTTGGAAGACTTATGCTTAGTCATTGGTTTATCCTAATCGGCTTTGGCTTTCCCCAACAACAAAGCAAGCTTATTTTGCTAAGCTGAAACTACTCGGCTCCCTTTGTTCCTGCCTTTGATTGTCTCATTCCTTTCATTCTGTTTTCCTGCCAGAGTTCAGTTTCATTAGGCCTACAAGTCATTTCCAATCCAATAGGCTGCTACAATCAAGCTTTTGTAACTCAGCTGCCCTGGTTCCCATGTCCCTTCTGGTTTCATGCCAGGATTTGTTGTTTGACATGGGGCCTTAACCCTTTTCTCTACCTGCAGCCACTGTGGTTTGCAGATGACTTAAAGGTGGGTCTCCAGGTAATAAATGGTATCCCAAGCTCCTTTTTTTCCCCTTCATTTTCCTGAAAGGAACCATGTCGGAGAGGGCACACAATCTAGTCTCAGACCCACTGGCTGTTACATTAGAGTTATGCTGTTACTGTTTAGTTGTTTTAATTGTGTCTGACTCTTTGTATCTTTGGCAAAGATACTGCAGCGATTTGCCATTTTCCTTCTCTAGCTCGTTTTACAGATGAGGAAACTGAGGCAAACTGGGTGAAGTGACTTGCCCAAGGTCACACAATTAATAAGTGTCTCAGGCTAGATTTGAACTCAGGAAGATGAGTCTTTCTGACTCTAGACCCAGCACTAAGCCACCTAAGGTTATAAGTGGCATAGAGATGAATAAATTAAAGTCTATCTTACCCCATGAATGCTGGGGCTGAACATCTTTTTATTGAAAACAAGGATGTGACTTTTCCTCTTATGTAATTAAAAAAAAAAAGGCAACCCTTGTAATGAGGCTGTCAACACTTTCCTCATAGGAAGAGGACAGGAAGGAGGAAAGGTACATAGCAGCTGGCCTCCCTGCCAGAGCCCAGGCAGCCTTCTCATTTTGATACTCAGTGTGTGAGGAAAATAATACCGAAAATGAAAACACTAAAACTTCCTTTGAAATTTGAAAGACAAGGACTTCAGGAAAATAAATAAATTAAATATTCTTGAAAGCAGCCTGTGTTCCTGAGGTAGAGTTTTATCTCTTCCAAATGCTTGGGCCAGATAAACTGAGCCCTATGCAGTTGGCTGTTTGTGATTCTTTCAGATGAGACCTGAAAAACAAAAGTCCTGTCTGTTCTTTGTGGGAATCAAAGCTCCCAGAAGGCATCCTTCATCGGAAAGGTGGATTGAACCAAGTTTCAGAAACCTGAGTGAAAATTGTCAACATCTCAACTCCCCCTATTCCCCCGCCCAAAAAAAACCGTGTGTGTGTGTGTGTGTGTGTGTGTGTGTGTGTGTACTGGAGATCCTTGATGTTGGGTTCTGTTTTTTTTTTCTTGAAATATCTTGGGAGATTTGGTGGAAAGGGCAGGGGAGAGGAGGAAGGGTGATAGCACTTTTTTTCACCTCCCCTGTCATCCCTGAAGGTTTCTTCTGTGCATATAATTTTTTTCCTACACTAGCCCGGAAGACAGCTGATACTGTCCATATGTTTTGTTAATTCTCTGTCTGGTTTGTGTCAACCCCTCCCTCGGAAGTGGATCGTGAAGAGGTGGTGATTTTATTTGGGCCTCCTGACCTTCGGCAGATCCCTGTGACCCAGACTCACACCTTGTTAGGATTAGGAGAATTCTGAATCCCTCTTGGGCTGGGCCTACTAAGAGTCTATAGGAGGGGTGGGGAACCTGCAGCCTCTCTAGGTCCTCAAGTGTGGCCCTTTAACTGAATCCAAACTTCCCAGTGGGGTGGGGGGTGGGCTGACAGGAAGCATTTGGAGACAAAGGAATAATCCTTCCTCTCCCCTAGTAATACCACTTTGAGGTTTAGCAAGTAGAAGTTCTCTGGTTTTTTTTTGTTTGTTTGTTTTTTTGTTTTAAAGGTTTCTGTTGTCTTCTTATGAAATTTCCACTGGGATTGGTTTAAGATGGATTGTTGCTGTAATTATTATTGACACCAATGATCACTAGGAGTAAATGAGTAAATAAATGTTTAAAAAAATTTAAAAAGTTAATGGCTTCTTTGACTACTGACACTGACATATATATGGCCAGGCTTTAAGGTTTGTGGAACATTTATTCATGCTGTCATTGATTTAGAGTTAACAGGGCCTTTAGAGGTCATGGAGGCCAACCCCCTCATTCTACAGAAGAAACTGTGGAGCAAGGGTGGGGAACCTGGGGCCTCCAGGCCACATGTGGCCCGCTAGGCCCTCAAATGCAGCCCTTTTGACCAAATCCAAACTTCACAGAATAAATCCCCTTAATAAAAGGACTTATTCTGTAAAAACTTGGACTCAGTCAAAGGACCTAGAAGGCCACAGGTTCCCTACTCCTGGCTCTGGAGAATAAGAGATCCTACATTTTTCCATTTGAGCCTTGAAATCTTTTCTGTGAGCTAGGGGCTAAAGATATTTATTATTCCCATTTTAGAGAAGAGGAAACTGAGTCTTGGGAGAACATAATTGATTTGCCCTGGGGTTGCCCAGCTAGTAAGTATTGGAAAGATTCGAAGTGTATGAAGGAATGTATGTGAGCTTCCCCCTATCTTGCCTTTCTTTCCCCCTGGGGTCCCCCCATTTCTGTTCCATGAAGTTGTTAATAGATTTCTTTTGGTACAAAAGTATGCCCACCTGGAATTACTCAAATATCCTGCTTACCACCATTGCCCTTCTACATGGATGTTTTTTAAAACATGCATGCTTTTGAATACCAAGCAAAGAGAACAAAAACGAGGTTATTCTACTACTCATTATCTTTGTACTCTTGGCAAATTCCCTAACCTTTGAGTCTCACTTTTCAAAGCGATCCAACTCAACCCATACTGTTTTGTCGCTGTTGTTCAGTCATGTTTTGACCTTTCATGACCTTATTTGGGATTTTTCTTGGCAAAGATACTAGATACCAGGTTTGCCATTTTCTTCTCCAGCCCATTTTTTTTTTACAGATGAGGAAACTGAGGCAGACAGGGTTAAATAACTTGTCCAGGGTCATGCAGCTAGGAAGTATCTGAACTCAGGTCTTCCTGACTGCAGGCCTGGCCTCTCTGTCTTCCTGGCCACCTAGCTACCCACTTACTTTTTAGCATCTATTCTTGGCAAGGCACTTTCTACACAAAAACAAAACAGAATGAGTCCCTGTCCTCAAGAAGCTGGGGTAGGAGCTGTCACCTCGGGTAGGACTCTGACCTAGTAGACTGAGGACCCTTTCAGGAAGATGTGATGAATTTCTGATTAATTGGAAGCAGGTTCTTTATTCAGAGCTTTCCTTAAGTAAAGCAGAAATAGGCATCCTCTTAATGTTTCCCAGATCATCCCTCTCCCTGGTGCTAATTGGCTTAAAAACTCCTCATAGTTTGGGTTTGTGCAGTTCTTCAAGGCTTCAGAGATTGTGGGAAGGACTACCCTAGATGGGGCTCTGAACTGGGCAGCAATGAGTTAAAGACCCCTGGTGCCTGATGCACTCCAGCTCCTGTGGGCTGGCTTTCCCAGAGGCCCTGGCTGTGGCCTCCGAAGACATCACTTACAATGGAGTTGTTAGCATGAGAAAGGGAGTCTTTCTCTTGGGCTTCATTTCTGGGGGATTTGAAAGTGGACATTAAATTGTGGTTCAGGCTAGTGCCAGGGGGTGCAAGGAGAAGGGCTCGTCTCATTGGACAGAGAGCCCAGTTCATTTAGACTTGGCACCCATTTTGAATTCCATTGTTTCCTGCATTGGACATTGATATGGAAATTTTATTGTTTTTCAGGGTCAATAGGATTGCATTCTCTACCGCTCCCCCCCCCCCCCCCCATATTACTCCTTGTTGCTTTTTATGTAGTCTCTCTCAACCCAGTTCCACCCCAAAGCACGCTGGGATGTGACAAGCGCCTACTCTTTAAAGGGGAAAGAAAAAGTCGTGTACACCCAGATTGAACATTTGTGAGTTAGTGACACCAGAAAGGCAGATCTGGGCTCCCTATTCATATTCTAAGCTGGAACAGTGAGAGCCCCAGAAAAATCTGAATGTGCAGTTAGTTACTGGACAGTTTGTGGTTGGGCTGTGTTGGTGTTTTTGAAGACAGCTAGTGCTCTCCTTTAGAACCAATCAGGAGCGCCTTGGCTTATACCGAATAGCTTTTAGCTGGTTATTTTCTCCTCCTCCTCCTTTTTCTATTGAAGTTGACCTGGGTGCACTTGAGCGGAAATGAAGTCATCTGAATGCTGAATTAGAATAATCATGGACCCTTAAGAATGAAATGGAAGGGGTGGGGGGTTGTCTCAAGATGCCAGGGGAGGGAGTTAGAAGGGCCAGAATTAATAAGGTAGCGAAACTTTGGGAAAATGGGAACTTTCAGCTCTCCCTTTTCCGCAGATCTTACAATCCATCTCAGCCACCTGTTACTAGTCTTCTTCCTCTCCTGAAATTAATTTATAAGTGAGGCAGTTTGTCTTGCTGGGTAATTTGGAAGCTTTGAACCTCTCATATACACTGTGTGACCCTGAGAGAGTACCTTTGTGGTTCAGTGGTTAGAGTGAGGGGCCTAGAGTCAGAGAGACCTGAATTCAAATGGGACCTCAGATACTTGCTAGCTGGGTGACCCTGGGTAAGTCACTTAATCCTGTCCTCTTCAGTTTCCACATCTGTAAAACAAGAAAGAAGAAGGAAATGGCAAACCCCTCCAATGTCTCTGCCAAGAAAACCCCAAATAGGGTCACAAAGGGTTGACCGTGACCATGAAAGAGTAAAAAAATAAAATCCCTTAATTTCTCAATGCCCCAGGGAACTCTCTGAGACCATAAATTGCAAAGGTGTTGGAGATCCCAGGGTTTTCCCTCTGAGAGTTCCAGAGCTGGACAAAAAAAAAAAAAAAAAACAAAAAACTGCACACACTTTGTATTAAGTACTTGTGCTTTCATCATAAATGGCCCAGCAGAATGTAAGCTCCACAAGGGTAGGTAATATTTGCTAATTTTTTTTTTTTGCCTTTCTTTCTCTAGCACCTACCATGCACACTACCTGGCATACAGTAGCTGTTTAATAAATGCTTGTTGAATCATGGAATTTAATTTTTGACTACAGGTAATGGAAAGAACAACCAGTTTAGAGAACCTGGCTTCAAACCTTGGGTAACACACTGTCTCTGGGCCTTGGTATCCTCATCTGTGAAATGAGAGGTTTGGGTCATGTGTCCTCTGGGTTCCCTTCTAGTCTTAAATCTCAGATCCTGTGAATTGTGAATTATGCCATACTCTTCAGTTTGAATCTCCACCTCCCATCCCCCAACTGGTGCTCTCCAGTGGTGGGGGGAGATTCGAGGGGCTTGATAATTGGGATGGGGGGGAACTGGATGTTGAACAGCAGTAGAAAGCCTTATAAGAGAAAGAACTGGGCTGGGTTGCTAGGGAAACACTGGACATACTCAACAGATGTCGTTGACGAAACCCTGGCTGGACAGAAAAATGAGGAGGAACTTGGGGAGGGAGAGAGGCTAAATGAAGTGTAATCACACACCAGGAGAGTGCTTGATAGTGATCTTAGGATTTAGAGCTAGAAGGGGCCTCAAAAGTCCTCTAGGCCAACCCTCTCATTTTACAGAGCAGGTTAAATGACTTACTCCAGCTTACACAGGTAGTAACGATCACTTCACCTTATGGCGCACTTAAGCAACTCCCAAGCTCTTTTTTCACCTCAGCCCTTCGAACTAGGTTTAGGATGATCCTCATTTGGGAAAACTGAGGTGCTCAGCAAGGTTAAGTGACTGACTCCTGTTCCCACCACTATTAAAAGAGAGCTCTTAGAATCAAACCCAGATCTTCCCGTTCCAAATCTTGCACTCCTTCTACTAGACTCCAGTTAAAGTGGCTAGACTTTTGTTGACAGTGAGTGTTTGGAAATAGGTTTTGTTTTGGGTTCCTTAGGAACCCTGAGATATTTTTTTCCAAGCAGCTTAACGTTAATAAATTCTGTCCTGGTGTAGTGAGAAGCAAACTCTTTCATTTGAAAAAGCAAAATAAGGATTTAATTAAAATTTAAAAAAAACCCAACAGAGTGATTTGTTTACAGGAAGCCTGTTTTTAGGTGGTCTGTAGCAGAAGATGTAATTTATGGAAGGGGATTAGTTTTAAATCGGAGATTGGCTGTTGAGGTTTCCAGGGCTTTTATAATTGGAGGCAGAGGTAAATATTTTAAGGCCAGCTTTATTGTGTGTGTTGTCCTGGGTGTTTGGAGAAAAATAGAGGTGCTTTTCACTTAACACCACTACCTTCCTTATGGGTTGATGAGAGACAACCTCCCTGGATTTGATTCCAAGGGTCCCCCTGAGGTGGCCTCAGTTTTCCCATCTGTAAAACTGATATATATACAACCTTTAGTGCTCACCTCATACCGTTGTTTCAAGGTTCCAATGAGATAGTATGGGTAAGTCACTTTGCAAACTGAAAAGCATTATTAAATGTCATCTAATTAGGATTGCACTTAATCCTTTAACAAATCCATCCTACCAGAAGCAGCCTATTAGTAGATTCTGTTCGATTTAATGCAGTGGTTTAGAGGGATAAAAAAGATTTGGTTTCCCACCTCCATGATAATGAGATAAATATGGCAAAGAAATGTTGTAGTAAAAGAAACACTGTGCAGAGAAGGTAATGGGGTCTTATAGGAAGGAGTTCCTCAAGGGAGGAATAGGACAAATAATCCACTTTCATTGAGTAGATAATGTTATCACTGTGATAAATGCCACCTTTCTATTCAAAACAACCTTGCTAATGGTGGAGTTCCCCAGAACTTCTGCACACTGGGAGAACACCAGACAGTCAGCACTGCTAGGAGGGGGACTGTTTGTGGAAGTCGTCCTAGTCTGCCATAAGAAATCAGTTGAAAGCAGATGAGACAAATGCTTTAACATTTTCTTTTAAGGCAGCTTTATAGACTTAATGAGAGTGCTCCTGAGTGCCGAGCACTTTAAAAAATACCTATGGGGGAACTTTCATCCTCAATAAATAATTCTTTCATATGACTAGGATTAAAAGAGCACATGTGACTGGAAAGGAGCCTAAAACAGTTTTTCCTCCCCATAGGAAGTGTTCACCATAACTCACAGGTGAGAAATTTCAAAGGTGGGTTCCGTGGAAGGATTCAGGTGAATTAGAACACGGGCGGGTTCTAAGGCTCTGCTCTCTTTCCAGCACCCGATCCTGGCACCTCTCTGTGTGCCTGTGGTAGTTTTATTAAAAGCCATTCCCCCAAAGAGCATCAGTTTTTAGCTTCATGATTAAGCATTTTATACATTTTGGGCTTGTGCCCGGTGAGTTTATCTCCTAGGCATGCTCTTTGGCTAAAAGGACCTACTTGCCTCATTGGCCTTTGCTCTGGGAAAGCGCTTACATTTTGCTCTATAGCTTATTGGGGGAATCTTCATGGCTAACCCATGAGTTCAGGATTCAGTACCCAGAAGCCCTACTTGCAAACCCCAGCCTAGGGTAGGAAGGAAGGTGTCATGGGAACCAGTGGGAACCATGCACTGTCCTTTCCCTGTCTGTATATCCACCAGCTATACCTGTCTTCTTTTTCTCTATCAAAGCTTCCTTTGATGTTTATTTTGCCCTGATTCATTTTAGGAGGAAAAATTAGGAGTATAGCAATGAAACTTATGCAGGATCATAGATTTAGAGCTAGAAGGAAGCTTAAATAGACCTGTCTCCCCCCATCCCCCAATTTTAGAGATGACAACATTGAAACTGAGAGAGGGTAAATTTGATTTAACAGATGTTTATTACATGCCTTCTATGTGTAAAGATATCAAAGACAATTGTGTGACACATCCTCCAGAACGCCACAGGGATAGCCCTGGTCTCAGCCTCTTAGAAAGGTCCTACTCTGTACTCAGTGAAATAACTAAATGAAATTCCCCCACTTTATCAACTTGTCAGTGGGGAGACATGATGGAAACTGTACACCTCTACAGTTATTTCATGAACCTAACACCTTTTACCTAGACTTTTGTATTAGCCTCCCAACTTTCCTTCCTGCCTCTCTAGGCTCTCCTGTCTCCAATCCATTCCTCACTCAGCTACCAAATCAATATTCTTAAAACACACATTTGCTCATGTCACATCCCCCTTCGCCCCGCCCCCCATGAAAACTATTCAGTCTCTCTTCCTCTCCATTCCCCTTTCTTGTATGATACAAGATTTCCTTCCTTTCTTCTCTCCCTCCTTCCCTCCCTCCCTTCCTCTCTCCCTACTTTCCTCCCTTTCCTATTAGTGGAGGTAGGAGGGAGAAAAAAATACATCCTTGATAATTGAAAACAATTATAAAAATGTTGCATAAGGAATTTAGGTTTTAAAGTCTGATTTTTAATTTTTTTTCCTGAAAGTAAGGGATTCCTGTATACAGGTGCCTGGAGTACTTGCATGTGTATAAATACCCATTGATACCTACCCATTGACACGTGAAAACACGGAAATGGTCCCATCTCATTTTTCGTATCAGACTTTTATTGAAATCTGAGTCAAACATAAGAGACAAAAAATAGTTCCATACTTGTACTCCCAAAAGAAGCTTAATTTGATGGAAGTTGTTTATTTGTCCATTGTGGTCATGGGGGTTGAGGTAGTTAATACGAAATGAGTCCATGCAGGTAGACTGTGAAATTAAACTGAAACCTTGATTTTTATATTTCCTAGCAAATGAATCTCTCTCTTTTTTTTTTCTGTCACTTCTGGGAATTTTGAATGACGAGGTTTTCTTGAAAGAAAAAAAAGAGTTCTTGTTAGTAAGAGCCTGCAGCCTACAACTCCCTGTAATTAACCACTAGAAAAGGCCTATTTTGTCACATTTTGGGCTAATTGTGAGTGTAATTCCAAGGCGAGGCAGGGGACGTCTTGCCACCCTGCACATGAGGCAGATGTGTCATGGGCATTGTGCAAAGTCTCCAGGAATTGGGATGCGCCTTGGGGAGTCAGGCTCAATTGTTATCCATTTAGTCCACCTGAGGAAATTAGGGGGTTTCATTTCTCCATTCAGACCAGAAGTTCCCTTGACGGTATGGTAGTCCTCAACAGTGGCCATGGTTGTGTCTGGATTTTTGTACCACAAAGGCGAAGATGGCTCTGTTTGACTTTGTCAATACAGAAAGTGAGCGACTTATAAGTGAGCCGGCATGCCTGTTTGTTATCTAACTTTCTTGCTTACCATTGGGGCATAATGGTTTCCTAAAATGTCCTTGGTTGGGAAGCAGGGCTTTGGCACAGTCTCCCCTTGTAGATTCAAGGACGTGTATTTATTTTATTTTACATGCCTCTTCCTGATAACAGGACTGTCCACGTCAAAACTACGCTTTGTAGTGTCTATGCAGAGAACTGCGCCGTTCTAACTTAGGAGTGAGTCGCTTGGGTGGGATAACGGATACTGGGGGAGCTCTGAGAAAATGAATTATGGGCTGCCTAGATTGTTATTTGTCCGTAGTGGCAAGAGTAGAATATATAGACCTTACTCTCCCCTCCCCCCTCCTGCTTTCAAGAGCTTTTGTTTTCATCTGAGTCAGCATGACATGGCCTGAAAATTGCCTGTTTGCCTTTTAATGATGATTAATGTCCACAATCGTGTTTTAAAATTATGGTTTGAAGGATCTCCAAGGCTGTTACTATGAGCAACCTGCTGAGTGATTTGATCTGGCTGGGTTGTTTACCTCTCTGGCCTGAACTGGATTGCCCAAGTACTTGGGTTAACCTGGGAGCCTGTGACATTTTAAAAAGACAGAGTGGGAAGCCCGTGGCTTTGAGATGGAGATGTTTCTCTACCCTTCTGTCAGTGTTTTTCAGGGGCTTATTACTTGTGTTTTGCTTCACAGATTTAGATCTGGAAGGAAAATTAATCATTTAACTTAGGCCCCTTTTTTACAGATGAATAAATTGAGGCCTGTAGAGGTTAAGTGATTTGCCTAAGGTCACTGTGGTAGTAGCTATTAAAGGAAGGAATCGAAGTGAACCCTCATACTATACATTTTCCCTGCCTCAAACTCAGGACTTCCTCAGATCTATTGGTTGTATCTGAGGGAGACACAGGGTATGATGGAATTATTGAGGGTGGAAGGGGTGGCAGACTACTTTCTTGGCAAATTGATCTCCCCTCTCTTTGCCCTACAGTCGACTAACTGGAAGGGTCATTTCTGTCCCACCCCTCCTGCCCTGCTCCCCCCAAATCAAGGAGGCCAGTGAGCAGCTTAATTTTCTCAACAGCAGGTGCTTGTCATATATCCGAAGAATGTTGCCAACATCTGGTACAATTGCCTTCCGCATACGCAGTAACAAGGCGGCCTGCAGTTCAATCGTAGAGCGAGCATCGCCTCTTTAATGATAACAAGCTGTTGGCTTCCCCTCGGAGATGAATTCATCTCACAGATGTTTGTCTAGTTTTGGCAATCTTATCACTATAGCTTTGGTGATTATGCTCAACTGGAGACTATTACAATAAAAGAATTCTGAACGTGTTCCATTTTTACGTTGCTTCCCCCTCCCTGACCCCCTCCCCCCGGGATATAATTTATATGAACAACGGCAATAGTGGGCCCATTACCAAAGGCCCCCGTTCCCTTTTATTACGTCTGTAGAACAGAAGCAAATACCTTGACGTTCCCCTACAGGTTAATGTCTTTCAGCTTCTACGGCATTCTAAATGTTCTCACTTAACGGCCTCGTGGCATTCCCTTCTCACTCTCTGTCTAAGCTCATGTTGACATGAAGATTTCCTAGGATGATCTTGACCTTCGTTCCAGTGGTTTCCCATGCTGTGGGTATGGAGCAGATGTGTCTATGGAATGAGGTTGCAGGGGGGTCAATGGACGTACATCATTGTTACATCAAGGGCAGAAAGGAAAAGGGAAAGAAGGAAGATTTTTCCCAAAGGGGAAAAAATCATCATAAACTACCAGACCTTTTGAGGATGATTGATAGTTCTGATGGTTCTCCATACTCCTGGTCTGTCACTGGCATCTTTAAACATCCCGGCTGCCTTCCGGGTCCAGATTGATGTAATGGAAAATGGGGGCGCGTTGTCTAAATCACCATTGGATAAATCACCAGCATTGTTTGACATTTAAGCTTTTTTTTGTGTTTTAATTTAGATATCACTTTGTCAAAGATCGTGGAACATAATTTTGGCTAAGTATTATTTTTGGCAGTGCTTTTCCAAGGAGGTGAGTCAGACCTGGGTGAAGATGTGTCACTGGAGGCAGGACTCCACATGTTTCATTTCTTGGGCTAGAAATAGATATTGATCTGAGAACTGGTGACATGACATGGTGTGTAGGGTAGCTGTGATGGGCATTTGTATAGCAGGATTTTTTTTTTCTAGAAGGACTTAGGATGGCCTTCATCGATTCTTTTATTTCCTTTTTTAAAAAGTTGTATTGATGCCTTTTTTTTTTTTACCTCATTTGTTTCTGAGTATAGCTCGCCCTACTCCTCAACCTAGTTAGCCTTTTCTTGGAACAAAGATTAAAAAACAAATAGGTGAGCAAGAAGAGCAGATAAATTGGACACATTTACCAGCATATGCAACCGATGTTCCACACTCTTAGCCTCCCACCTGTCCAACCAGAGGAGCGTCTTCTTTTTTCTTTTGTTTTTACACCAAATTCACTTCTATATCTGTCCCTCTCCATCAATAAATTATAACATCATCACATCCCTGTAACAAAGATTTTAAAAGAAAGATAAAAATTCAGCAAAACTGAACAACACATTGACCCTGCTTTGACAATATATGCAATAGAACGCATCTATAGTTCCTTACCTCTAGGAGAAAAGGAAAAAAATAGATTTGTCTTTTCTGGGACCATTTTGGTCATTGTCATTACAGTGTTGAATTCCAATTTTTTTCTTTCCTAGTTTCATTTTCATTTATGTTGCGGTAGTTATTATGTCCCTTGTTTTCTTGGTTCTGTTTACTTAACTCTGAAGTTCTTGTGTCCTTCCATATTTCCATGAGTTATCATGTTTGTCATTTCTTATGGCCCAATAATATTTCGTTATATTTATTTCCCCAATAAGTGGACATTCACTTTATTTCCAGTTCTATCCTACCAGAGAAAGGACTGCGATGAATATTTTGATGTATATGGTATCTTTTCTTTTGTCTTTGACCTCCTTGGAGGCATATGCCTAGCATTGGAATTTCTGGATCAAAGGGTATGGGCATTTTAGTCACTTTCCAGAATGATTGTACCCATTCACAGTTTATCAATGATGCATTATTATGCCTCTCTTTGATCTATGGCCTACATTTTTTATTGTCCTTCTATATGGATGAACTATCATGACCCCTTCGCCTGAAAGATGGTGTACTGTTTGTAGTCTGAGAATCTGGGTTTGAATGCCAGCTCTGCTACTAATTAACAGCAACAGTAATAACCATGCATTTGTTAAGCATAGAAGAGTACCTAAAAAACATGGGAGGCTGTTTTGGTTGGATTTTGACAATCTAGAGCATCAAGGCTGGAAAGGTAGATTGGAACCAGATTGAAGAAGGCTTTGAATGCCAAACAGAGGAGTTTGCTTTTCATCTTACTGGTAACAAATAGGGCATCATTGGAGTTTATTGAGCCTAGGAATGACATGTTTATACCTATGCTTTAGATATATCACTTTGGCTGTTTTGTGGGTCATGGATGATGATGATGATGGCGATGATGATAAATGATATCAATGATAGCAAGATGAAAATGAAATTATAGTAGATCTTATTTGCATAAGGCTTTAAAGTTTATAGAGTACTTGACCTAAATTCTCTCATTTGTTTGTATTACTTCTGCGATATTGAACCAATCATTTAACCAGGTCTGTACCTCTCTACTCCTTAAAATGAGGAGGCTGGACTAGGATTCTGGAATTCTTACCATGGGATACATAAATTTAGTTTTTAAAATATTTTGATAACTGCATTTCAGCTTAATTTGTTTCTTTTGTAGATACTATATATATATATATATATATATATATATATATATATATATATATATTTTAATTTTATGTATTTAAAAATAATTTTCTCAGAAGGGATAGGCTTCAGAAGACTGCAAAAGGGGTCCATGACACAAAAGAGGAGAAAAATCCCTGAATAGAGGATCTTCACGGTCTCTTCTATCTTTAAATCTATGATTTCGTGACATAGTTGTATAGCCTTCAAAGTGGGTTGCCAATATTTAGGTCGGGAATCAGGCAGAGAATATTTCCCTGAGTGTTTTGTTGTATCTCTGTATCTTTCTAAATGTGTTCGGTTATAATCCAAAGCCAAGCGAAAAAGATTTGGGGGCTTATTTGTTCTTTTGAGTCATCCATTCTTCTGTTTCCCATCATTCGATTCACTGCACATTTATTAAATACCTACAGCATTGAAGACCAGATCTAGATAGTCGCTGATTTCCAGGAGCTTATATTCAATTGGGCAAAAATACTATATACACAGATAAGTAAATCCAGGAGATGGACATACTCAAAACTTGAGTTCTTTTACATTCTGCAGAGCCAGAGCCCAACAACAAAGGGAGTGATGATAATAGTAATAACAGCTAACATTTATAAAGCACTTCAAGGTCTGCAAAGTACCGTCCATATACTAGTTTTTTCCTTGCGTCCATCCAGTCGTGTAGGTGCTTTGCTCATTCCCACTCTTTAAAGATGAAGAAACTGAGGGTCACACAGCTAGTAAGTGTCTGAGGCAACATTTAAACTCTAGTTGGTCTTCCTGATTCTAAGTCCAGCATTCTATTCTGTCCACCATACCATGTAGCAAATACATGTGGTGTATTTTTCAGTAGTTCTCTTGCCATGGTTACAATATTATTAAAAACCCATTAAATTTTAATGTGCCCCATAAAGTATGTGCTTTTGTGAAGGCAGGCACAGATAATTATTTCTGATGAATAAACCAAGAGAACAAGTATGGATGGAGTTCCTACTGCAACTCTCCGTTTTTATTGTCAGCATCTCCGGCAGGAGCCATCACCATGATGTTCCAGCTGGCTATTTCCAGGGCCAGACCTCCTCAGAGACTGCTTTTGGTCATATGAGCCTTGTGTTTTCATGGAGCTTGTTAAAAGAAGGAACCAGATGGATTCATCATCTCCTCAAGCTCACCTCGCCTTAGATTTGCCAAGATATCCCCTTCTCCCCCAGAACTACCCTGGAGATGAATAGGTTTTGTGTGTATGTGTGTGTGCGTGCGTGTGTGTGTGTGTGTGTGTGTGTGTGTGTGTGTAGAGGGAGAGAGAGAGACAGAGAGACTTTGAGGTTGGTTGTCTTAATATCTAAAAATAGAAAGATGGAGTTAAGATTTCTTCTTAGACTCAGTGAAACACAGGGGAATAGCTAATACCTCATATTGCTCCTGATATTCCAAGCAACATGCTGTAGTCCAAAGAGATCCTCTTCCTTCCCGCCTTCCCCCTCTCCCTGTACCCTTTATATCTAGTGCCTGGTACCGGACCTACAGAAAGCCATTTTTTCCTCCTTGTGGATTGAAATTCTTTCCAGGAGAGGAATAAAGAATATTTGCTGTCTATACTCAGGTTCCAACCCATGGAGAATTGTTATGGGGCTCCTTCAGGCTCAGAGGGACCACTTTCCTGCTCCCCAGTAGCCAGCAGTGTCACCTAGACTTGGGGGGTGACGAAGCTCCGAGGTTCTGATGCATGGGCTCTTAATATCTCTTCTCCACCTTCTTGTACACTCTCTACTCCTTCCAATGACCAAACCTCCACTTGAGGCCCTTCTTCCAAAGGGATCTGCTGACTGGTTTTGTTTTTCATAAGGTCATAGGGTCCCTTAGAGAGCTATTGTAACTCTAGAGGGACTTGCCTTGCCTCCCAAAAGATGTTTTAGTCGTCTGGTACATCTTGACTCCAGGAAGTAAGAGGCAGTAAGCACTTAGAAATCCTCCAAAGGAATTTTGGGTAAATCAGAGAACCTCTTTTGGAATCAATGATGCCAAATTCGGTCGGATTTTAGAAGACTCTGTTCTTTGTCCTTTCCAGTCTCTCTGCTCAGCCTCTCTGCCTTTATTTGTACCCCTAGTCCTTAGCATAATGGAGTAGGTGCTTAAATAATACTAATTGACTGATTGACACTTTCTCCCCCTTCCCCCATTGCTGGGGTGGGGTTGTGGAGAGTTGGAGGAGAGGTGGAACAGGTGCTGTTTTAAACTTTAAAAATTAATTCAGATTTTATTTACAGAATCTCATCCTATCCCCTAGAGACAACTGAGCATACCCTTCAGAGTGTGGAGAGCTTACTCTGCTTGGGAATTGACTGGTGTTGCTCAGAATTCCAGAGCTGGAAGGGAGCATAGACATTATGTATTATTTTACAGATGACAAGACCATCCAGGTCTCTTTTTACTGAATGGGAAACCTATGCTCGGGGAGGTTAAGGGAATCAGACAAGGGCATACACAGTAGAATATGTCAGAGCCAGGATTTGAATCCAGATTTTCTGTCCCTACAACCACTGTTCTTTTCACTGTACTAGGCTGCTCTTGGTAATGGTGGTATTGTTAACTCCTTTCTAAATATTCTTCATCTTTGAATTGTTTCAAATACTCACAATTTCAATCAATCAGAAAGCATTTATTAGGCACTCAGATGAACCAGGCACTGTGCAAAGAGCTAGAAATATAAACAAAGGTTAAATCAGTGTCTGTCCTCAAGGAGCTCATGTTCTACTTGGAATGACAACATGAAAATTGACTAGGTTCATACAAGATTTAGGCAGAAGGGGAAATTTGTCATTTTAGAAACATATTGGACCAAAGGATTGAACATAATTGACTTTTCCATCTTTGCCCATCTGCCCATTACAATTCTTTAGGAAGATGACTGATTTTAATAAAATATGACACATGACTAACAGGGTATCGAGATAAACCTGAAGTTCAATTTATCCTTCAGTCAGTGATCTTAAAACAATATGGCAGCCAATAAAAGCTTTTCAGATGAGCCTATTCTGTTTTAAGATGCATTTTGATAAAATGTTGTAGGTTAAAGAAAATCACCAAGTTGAATACCCATGGAAACTTTTGTCTGTACAGTCCGTGCCTTATGACTTCTTATGTTTTGTCATTGGGAACCATTAATTTCAACCCTTTAGTTAATATCTAACTGCACATTTTTGATGTGGTGAGACAGTATACTCACCTAGGATGGGCACTCTATCTTGTGTGTGTCTTTATGTTCTTTTCCACTTCCCTATCATACTACCTTTTAACATTATAGTTGCCAATAAATATTTATGAACTTTTAATGTGGATTCGTTTGATTCTTATAATTTTAGGATTAGGAGGAACCTCAGAGGTTATATGATAGAATTTCTCAACCAATATGGTAATCTTTCCTGTATTTTGAGAAAAATCACATATCTTAAAATAAAACAGGCCCACTGGCTAGCTAGACCATTTATACAAAGTATAAGTGATATGCTGAATAAAATCTACTCAACTACTGGGGCCATATATTAGGATGGGTGTTGATAAGCTGGTCAGTGCCCTGAAGAAGGCCTCTAGGTTGTGCTTTATGAGCATCTGTTGAAACAATTGGGGATGTTTAGCCTGTAGTCAATCGGTCAGTCAATAAACATTTATTAAGTGCTGATTATGTGCCAGATACTTAAGGAAAGATTTTTTTGGGGGGAGGGGGATGATAGCTGCCTTTCAAATATTTGAAGGGCTGTTATATGGAAGAGGAACTTGATTTGTTTTGCTTGGTCCCAAAGGGCTGAATAAGGAACAATGGGTGGAAGTAAGAGAGAAGCAAATATAACCTTCCTGATAATTGGAGTTTCCCAAAAACGGAATTAGCTTCCTCTGGAGGTAGTGGATTCCCTGTCATTAGAAGTTTTCAACCAAAGGCCGGGCATCCCTCTAGTTAGGGACATTGTAGATGGGGTTACTTTTTCTTTTGGCACCAATCTAGATGGATTCTGAGGTCCCTTCCAACTCCAAGATTGTGTGTGATTTAATGGGATCTAGCCACAGACAGAGTGCCAATCTATACAAAGGAAATCATGGGTCCAGTCCTTGTGCCCTATCTCTATCAATCTAAAAATGTTACTCTGCTTTTTCAGCCCTGGAGTGACAATTTAAAAACAAAACTCTACCCAATGGAACTCCACGTAAGATCCATAACTCCAGAGCTAGAAGGGATGTGAGAGATCATTTAGTCTTCCCTGGTTTTACAAATGAGGAAACTGATACTTGGAGAAGTGACGAACGTTGACAGGGTCATAGAGCAAGCAGAGAACCAGGCCCTTTGACTCCAAATTCAGCCATTTTAGGCCATGCTAGGCTACTTCCTAGATACAGCTCCTTAAACTTCTCTGCCTCTTGGGCAATCTAGGTGACATGCCCCCACCCCCCAGGAGTAAAATGGTCTATTTCTTCCTATCTTTTAGTTGTTTATTTAATGTCAGAGCCAGGAGACCTAAAATCCAAGTTTTTTTTTTTTCCACTACAGTATATTGGAAAACAGATCAAAGGACATATAGGGTCCTTCCTGCCTTCAGGGAGCTTGCCATCTAGTTAAGGAGAAAGACCTATCGTTGCATGTAAAAAGATAACTGTTATAATAAACGCTCCCTTAGCAGACCAATATGGAGTAACCTAAATTAAACCAGATTAGAACCTGAAAACAAGAGGAGAAAATGTCTATGATGAACCACAATAGATATTATAAAACAATATAAGTTTTATTGATATCTTTTGCTTTTTTTTAACATCACTAAATTTTTCCCATCATCCTTTCTCTCACTTCTCCCCGAGAACCATCTCATATAACAAATAATAATAATAATGCCTAACATTTATCTAGTGCTTTAAGATTTGCAAAACACATTACAGTATTACTTCATTTGATCTTCACAACTCTGAGAAATTGGTGCTTTCTTTAACCTCATTTTATAGATGAAGAAGCTGAGGCAGACAGGGGTGAACTGACTTGTTCAGGGTCACACAGCTAATAATTACCTGAGGCTGGATTTGAACTCGGGTCTTCCTGACTCCAGGTCTAGTTCTCTATCCATTGTACTACCTGGCCTCAAAAAAAAGGAAAGAAAAAATAATTCATACATTGAAAAAGTTTTAAAACGTGTGCAGTGTACCTTACTCATGGATCTCCCACATCTGCAAAGCAATGGAAGGAGGGGAAAGGTAGAGAGAAACTGTCTATGTACATCTCTTCTGTCAAAACCCGGCTTTGTTATTTCACAGCATTCACCTTTCGTTGTTTTGTGGTTGTTCTGTCTATTAATGTTGGATATGTTGATTTCTTTGTTTTGCTTATATCCCTCTGCATCCCTTCATTTAATCCTTTCTATACTTCTCTGTATTCATCATATTTGTTGTTTCTTACATCATAGTAATAATTTATACCTTATGTGCATCTAGAGAAAGAACTGATAAATAGAAGTATGTATAGAATGGTGTGTGTGTACACATACACACACATATACGCGCACATTTTTGTGTCTAATGGTAGCCATTGGAGAGGGGCAGAAAAAAAGTAAAAAAAAAAAAGTTACATGATAATTTTATTTTATATTTAAAAGGAATAGCAAGTTGTACAATAGATTGGCAGTTTCATGTATGAATCATCTTTTCTGTTCTATGTTTTGAAATGCTTATTTTATTTCTTAAGTTAAGAATAAAATAAATACAAATTTTAAAAAAAAATCTATTATATTCATATATTATAATTGTTTGTTGTTCAGTCATATCCATTTCTCCATGACCCTATTTGGAGTTTTCTTGGCAAAGATGCTAGAGTAGTTTACCATTTCCTTCTACAATTTGTTTAGCTATTCCCTGATCCATGGGTATCTCCTTGGTTTCCAGTTCTTTTTTTGTTTTAGAGGGCAATTGGGGTTAAGTGACTTGCCCAAGGTCACACAGCTAGTAGGTGTGTCAAGTGTCTGAGGCTGGATTTGAACTCAGGTCCTCCTGACTCCAAGGCCTGTGCTCTACTCACTGCGCCACCTAGCTGCCCCAGTTTCCAATTCTTTGCTGTCGCCAGAACTGGCAAAAATAGATGCAACCAAAATCGATACTTATTCTTCTGTACTTTAGTACCATATAGGAGAGAAAGCCCTTCAGACCCTCTCTCAAAGCCTATTTACTTATATTTTTATATGGTTGTAACCACCTTGGCTACCCAGTTTCCCAGACTACAGTAGATTATAAAGTGGAAATTAGAAAAGGTGGGGGGGTGGGGGATGTCATTATAGAAAAGGGCCTTCTAGGCTCTAGAATCTAGAGGAAGGCACACTAACAGTAGTAGCCAGAAGTAACAGTTGACAGACTGACATTGAGGCAGGAGACAGAAAAACTATAAAAGGCAGACTGGAAAAGCACAGCGCTGTGGGACCATTTATTGTAGAGGCAAACGACCCGCTGTACCACGGCAGGGCCGGAGGCTATCATTTAGTAGCATAATTGTTGTTCATAATCATGCCCCTGAGTCGCCAAGGAAAGGTGAAATTACATTCAGTAGCCTCCGTTTAAGGCGGCAGATTTCCATTCCAAGTGATTAAAATAAAATAAAACCAAGCAGTTGGCATTTAAAGGGGGCAAGCTTCAATTATGTGGAAAACTTGCTTATGCAAATTCACCTTATCCCCTGTTGATTCAGCAGCATCAGGGAGGTATGGCACCATGTGAAGATTGCTACATGAAAGGTGCAGACCTTGTGTGTCATTGAGTTTTAGGTGGGGGACACGATTCTTATGGGTTGGGTAAAAAATTCATGAAGGGAGAAGTTCTGGAGCTGGGCCTTGAAGAATTCAGATCAGCCAAATGGAAAATAAAGGGCATTCTGGGCGTTGTTATTGTTGCTCTCGAGTCATGTCTGGCTCTCCGTGACCCATTTGGGGTTTTCTTGGCAAAGATACTGGAGTAGTTTGCCATTTCCTTCTCCAGCTCATTTTACAGGTCAGGAAACTGAGGCCAGCAGGGTGAAGTGACTTGCCCAGGGTCACATAGCTAGTTAAGTGTCTGAGGTCGGATTTGAACTCAGGAAAATGTCTTTCTGACTCCAGGCATGGCTCTAGCCACTGTGCCACCTGGCTGCCCCTCTGGGTGTAGGGAAAGCAAGAAGCAGAGATATGGGGATGTGCAGTCTGTTTTTGAAACATCAGGTAGACAACTGACTCTAGTGGAGGATTTGAGTAGGTACTTAGATTGAGGCAGTTAGGTGATGCAGTGGGTAGAGGTCTGGACCAGGAGTCAAGAAGACCAGGTCGTGTTCAGACGTGGCTTCAAACAATTACCAGCTGTATGACCCTGGGCAAGTTATTAACCTCTGTCTGACATGGTTTCCTTATATGTAAAATGAGGGTGGTAATATCTACTCCGCAGTGTCCTTATGAGAATCAAATAAGATAATATTTAAGCACTTTGTAGACCTTTATTAATGCAGTATATAAAAGCTATTTATTACTACTACTACCATCACCACTTCGACTACTACTGTTACTACTACCACACTACTAGTATTACTACCACCACCACCATGATGATGACTACACTACCACTACTACTACCACCACCACCACCACTTGTGGCAGGTGAAGAACTTGTGATGCTAAGAAGTTATTTGTTCTGCCCAAGTCGGCATGGTTGGTTATGGACATGTGTCTAGAACCTAGTTCTCCTTGGACTGTCCTTTCCCAGGCCACTGTGCTTTCTACCTGTCCTGGCCAGTAGGGCTAGGTACACAGGTAATAGTCCTGAGAATTTGAAAATACTGTTGGACTGGGGCCACACTGCTCCTTTGAGGGTAACATGGAGCATGTTGAGATTCCTGATGCTTTCCTGACACCACTCCCGTCTCCCTAGAATGGAGGGAAAATTTTTTCTCTCCCATTTCCTGGAGGTATGGTAGAGTCAGCTCACAAAGGAGCTGCATGAAGCAGGACTTGATTGATTTGTTTGATTGGCTAGACTTTAGAAGGTGATGGAGAAAATATTAATAATGCAGATTAAACTGAAAAGTGTGTCCTAGGTACATTTTTTTTTTCAGAGAGCCAGTTGTTAAACATTTTTTCAGCATACTCTGGGCCTTTATCCTCTATGCCTAGAAAATAAATACCAACTGAAATTACTGGTCTTGGCTTGATAAGAGGCTGGTTTGGACCCCATGATGTCTAAGAGGTCACCTTTCAGTCTTGTGACCTTGTAAAATCAGGCAGTAGAGCAGGGGTTCATTTTTGGGGGGTCACGGACCCCTTTGGCAGCTTGCTGAAACTCGTGGCCCTCTTTCTCAGAATGTTTTTAAATATACAAGATATAATAAAGAGGATCACAAAGGAAGCCAAGTATATTAAAAGAGCTATTTCCCCCCCTTCAGAGTTTATAGACTTCCTGAAATCTATTCCCAGCCCTCTCAGGGATCCAGGGACCTCAGGTTAAGAACCCCTGAAGGGAGAAACTCACTCTGTGGGCCATTTTGCAATAACATCAACAATGCATTAGAAGAAAATGCTAAGAAAAAGTCAAAAAGCCCCACTGTCATGTTGTTTGGCTGGTCACCCATTTATTTTATTCCTATGAAAAATGCTGTTCCCCATAACATGGTTTCATCTAACATGATGTTTTTATGGAATAAGTCTGCAGGTGAGAAACTGAATAAATGAGATAAAATGCATACAATTAGTACTGCTTTCAGGCTACTTGTGCATGCATACAAACCATCAAACTTTCTTTTTTTTGGTCGTTGTTGTTATCAGATTCAAAAGAAGACAGCCTGGTCCTGTTTTTTGGGAAGCTGACACATTTTTCTTGAACTGAATGATACGGCTCAAAATTCTATGATGTTTCAGCCTTAAAAGAAGAAAAAACAAAACCCAAAACAGAACAACCCACCGCTGAGATGAATACTAGCCATAGTAGAAACAGGCCATTTTTCTCCCTAGCATTTTTAAATTCTATAAAAGCATATTCCTCACAGCAACTCTGAGGTTGCATAGAAGAAGTACTCCTTCCTCCCTCCCTCCCCCTCCCCGCTTTTATGGATAAGAAAGGCCCAGAAAGGGCAGGTGATTGACTAGCTGTAGCAGTTCAGAGGGCCCACCTTCTGCTTGTAGCATTTTCTGGGCATTCCCCCCGCCCCCCACATTACTTTCCTTTTATCCAGTATTGGTCTTTTTATGTACATAGTTGTTTTGCCTGGTTATCTCTTCCATTAGAATGTGCCCTCCCCGAGGGCAATAACTCTGTGTTGTTGGTGTTTTATTTTTGGGTCCCCCCCCCTTTCTTTGTTTCCCTGGGCTTAGTGCTGTATCTGGCACCTACTAAGGGCTTCCTCAATGACTGGCCCAGTTTAGACCCTGGAGACTTTAAGCACCGTTTGAGACATAATTGATTTTATGCCCTGGCTGTACCTTGTATTTCATTTTAGTTCACACTGTTTGTGATTCAGCTCAACAGATATTTATTAAGCACTTAATATGTTCCAGGTACTTGGGGTTAAGGACAGAAACTCCAGAGCTTCTGCCCTCAAGGAGATTAGATTCTGCTCCTGTTGGGGTTGGGAACAAAACGTGCTCAAATGCAAGTACGATATTTGTCTAAAATGACACTCAGTAATCTCCTGAGGGAGAAGGGTGTGGAGGGAATCCGAGACCACCTCACCTGTAAGTTGGATCTTGAGCTGCCTCTTAGAGGAAGCTAGGGATTCTGGGAAGCAGAGGTAGAGGCTAGGTATTGCCGATGTGGGCAGTGGCTCATGCAGACTTAGGCATACAATGAAAGCAGAGTGTACTGGGGAACAGCTGGGAAGCCAGTTTGACTGGAATGGAGAATGATTAAAAGGATATAATACAAAATGAAATGAAAACTCTAACAACAACTAGCATTTAGGTAGTGCTTTGAGTTTTGAAAAAAAAATACTTTATGATCATTATTTCATTTGATCCACAACCCTGGGGAGTAAGTGCTGCTGTTCTCAGCTTACAGCTGAGGAAATTGAGTCAGGCAGAGTAACTTACCCAGGGTCATACAGCTGGTAAGTGTCTGAAGCCACATTGGAACTCAGGTTTTTCTTAACACCAGGTCCACTGCACTGGCTACCTGCCCACTGATCCCTAGCCCTGGGAGCCAGATGGTGGGAAGTCTGAAAATGCTGTGCTGAAGAGTACTCTATCCTAGAGGCAATAGGGAACCACTGGGAGATTTCTGAATGGGGGTGGGGTGGAGGAGAGGGGATGGCATGGGCAATGCACCATAGATGGACGATGTTTTAGAGGTAATCTAGACCACCTCTCTCATTTTGCAAATAAGGAAACTGAGACCCAGAGAGGTTAAGTGACTTACCCTGGGTCACACAGCCAGTAAGTTTTTGGGGGGAGATTTGAATTGACATGTTTTTCCTCCAGATTGATTCAGTGCTCTCTCCACAACCCTCTACTGAGCTTATAGAACTGAGGTGATTCATTATTTGATTCTCCCCCACTGTGGCTGGTCAAGCCCTAATGTTGACCTCTTCTGTAGAGCTTGCTTCTGGTTGGGTCATTTCTCCTCATCCTCTTCCTCCTCTTCCTTCTCCTCTTCCTCCTCCTCCTCTTCTTCCTCCTCTTCTTTCTCCTCGCTGTAAGTTTGTGTTTTGCTGAGTTGTGCTGCCTAGTTCATAAAGGCTCAAACCTTTGTTCTTCCTCAGTCCATCTTGAGGCAGCTGGTTCCCCCCAAAGTGAGCCTAGCTAATTCTCAGCTGGCGAATGAATGCCCCATGACAGCTGTGTGCATCCTAGAGTTCTGGGATTCTCAGTGGAAGTGGTACCTGACCCTGTGGCCTTCACCTGGTGAATAGCTGAGCTGATTCCTCAGTGGGGGAGTGTGGTGTTGCCTCAGCAATGATCCCAGAGAGCCCCCTACCCCATCTCAGCCCCCCTTGCTTGGATGGATATACTCCTCCCTGTTCTTGTGACTGGTAAATGGGAGAGCTGAAACTTGAACCCAGGGCTTCTCATTCCACATTCTGCCTCTTGGCCTCTGTGAAAGTTATTGTCCCCTCAAGCAATCTTTGTTCTGGATCTCCATGTGATTCTTGCCACCTGTGACTTTCCCTTCTGGATATTTTCACAACTGAAAGCTACTCGTGGTAACCCCCAAGTAACCCTGATGAAGAATTTCTCTTTTGGGGGCCTTTTGATTAGAGGGCAGAGTTGTCAGGGAGGGGTGATGTTCCCTCTGAAGTGTTTTTAAAATGTTGAATAGCTGACGTTTAGACTGAGCTTCTTGAGAGAAGGGACTGTGTTTTGCCTTTCTTTGTCTCCCCAGCACTTACAATAGCACCTGGCACATAGTAGGTTCCCTGATCCCAAATCTTACAGTGGCTCCCTGGGACTGTTTCCCTGTGAGTGCACGTGCACTCGCGCTCTCTCTCTCTTTCTCTCTCTCCCTCCCTCCCTCCCCCTCCCTCCTTCTCTCTCCTCTTCCTCCTGCCTTTCTGCCAGACCAGGCTCTTCATGGACCTGAGGAGAAAAAACCCTGGTCCAGAATGCTTGCTGCTGGTTAGATATGGTGTATGTGCATTTAGGCACATCAAAAATGGACCTCGCAGGCATTCTGGGGACCCTTGACCCAGGAGGGATGAGATAAAAGGAAGGGAAAGAAATAGGAACCTTACTTTCAAGGAGGTTCACCCAGTACAGTCCATTTTCCTCCTCCCTCCACTCTCCCCACATATCTCTCACTCCCACCCCGCCATGGCTTGCCTGCTGATGTCAAATATCAGGCAGTCAAAGCCTGTACTTTGACTTACCCCATTCACCAGTCAATAATCAGTATATTGTACACCTACTATGTGCCAGGTGCTTGGGATATAAAGAACAGCAAAAGCCTAGTCCCAGACTTCGGGGAACCCACATTAAAAAAAAAAAATGGCAGAGATGTGAGGCGGTTAAGTGGCCCAGTAGAGAGAGCACAGGCCCTGGAGACAGAAGGACCTGAGTTCAAATCCAGCCTCAGACACTTATTAGCTGTGTGGACCTGGGCAAGTCTCTTAACCCCATTGCCTCCAAAAGAAAAAATAGGAAAGAAAACATTAATAAATAGGTATGTGCAAGATTTGTGCAAAGTAGATGGAAAGGCATTTCAGAGGAGATGTCATGCCCTCATTTCCTTGCCGGGACAAGTTCACACTTTGACCTTGTCTGGAGAAATCAAACCACAGTTGTAGCTAGAACCCAGGAAACAAAGGAGCGTGGGAGGCTGTCACGGACAAAGTAGCACTTTGGGATCTCTGAGATCTTTCGATGTATGCCCAACTTTGAGTGCTCCGCTGCCCCCAGTTACTTTTATTTACCTTATTTTATATATGTGTGTATATATATATATAACATATATAACATTTCTATTGTATATATTATAATATAATACTATATATAATAAAATATATTAAAATAATAAAATAAATTATATATACATATATATACACACACATATACATATACGTATACATATATATATATATATATATATATATATATATATATATATATATATATCACTTAATTTTCTGGGATCTTCTAGTTTCCCAGTAGCAAAATGAAATCTCCTTCTGGGCAGGGACTTGTTTGTCTTTGTTGTTGTGGTAGAATCTAGCACTGTGTCTTCTTCAGGGAGGTGCTTGAAAAATGCGTTTGAATTGTTGAATGCCCTAAGCCACCAAGCTAGTAAGCCTGAATTTACATTCTAGTGAGGGATCTAACATTTGTGCAAATAAGTAAATACCGGATAATTTGGGGGTAGGGAAGGAACGCATTGCTCTGTAACTTCTTAGTGCCCCACCCTCCTCCTCCATAAAATGAGAGGATCAGACTAGTTGACTTCTGAAGGATCTTTCAGCTCTAGCCATTCTGTGATTCTGTGACTAGGGGTTTTGCCATTAGCCTTGTGACCATTGGTTTCTCCCTTAGGTTTTCTGGGCTTTCTTTGTAATAAATAAATAAATAAATAAAAGGAATTATTAGAGTAAAGATCTCTAAGGTTCTTTTCAGCTCTTAACTTTCTGTGATTATATGGTTTGCTTTTCTTTCAGATGTGTTTCCGAGAGGTCTGCAGCTCTGTAAACTTTTAGTGGTTTTTATGAGCCATCCTATATTTTCCTCTGACCAAGGTCTTAGAGGCCCCCCCACCCCAAACCTTTTCATCAGACCCACTTCTGCCTGGGTAGGACTAGTGGAATTAGTAGATCAAGTGTCTGGAAAATAGCATCTGTTTTCCCAGGGGGCATTTTGGTGGGCAGGGCTGAGTGGTAGGCCTCTGTTCGCCATTCAGTACTGATTTCAGGTGGCCTTTGGGGGAGGTGGGGGGCAGGGCTGAGTAGTGAAGCCTCACTTGTTATTCAACTCGATTCACTTTGGTGAGCGTTAATAGAACTGTGACCTTGTGCTCAGCTGTGGGCCAAGTACATTGAGGCTAACAGGAAGGTCTAATTCATAGTTCCTGTCCTCATGAGTTTCTATCTAGAGAAGGAGATAAGACATCCACATGTGAAATCATTTCAAAACAACAGCAATAGTTTGGAGAACATGTTACCTTGAGCAGCATAGAAAATAATCCTTGGGGAGATGAAAAAAGTGCCCTCTGCCTTTAACCTTTGAACTTCCTCCCTTCCAAGTTCTCTATCAGAGACTAATGTAGATGGCATTTCCTTTGCAGCCAATAACTTAGGCTGAAAAATTGAGTTGACAAGGGATAGTATGACGTGGTGGAGAATAATGGACCGGGAAGCAGGACATCTGGGTCCTAGCCAGAGCTTTGCCACAATCTTTTTGATCTTGTACAACTCACACTTCCTCTCTGATCCACAGTTCTCTGGTATATAAAAGGACTTGCCAGCATCATAACATTGTTGTAAGGATCGTGAGTGAATGACAAAGCATTTCTGAAGTATTTACTATGCACCAAACACTATGCTAAGTCCTAAAGATAGAAACGGAAAAGTAAGACAGTCCTTGATTTCAAGGAGCTCATGTTCGAAGAGAGTGAGACAACATATCTCACAAGTTTCACTTCAGGTCAGATAGAAATGCCCACTGATCTTTGGGGTACCTTGGCAAAGCAGATGGTATAATATACAATCTTAGAACTGGGGAGGTCTGTATGTCATCTATTAAAACACCCTTATTATACAAATGAAGAAACTGAGGCCCACAGAGGGAAGTGGCTGAGACAAGGTAGTAAGTAGCTGAACCAGGATATGAACCCTAAGCCTCTGACTCAAGCTGGACACTGGAGCCAGTTAAGTGGCAACTCCATATTGTCTCCAAGGGGGTCACAATAGCTTCTGGAGAGTTGTCATCTGGGCTCAAACAGTGGCTTGAGGCCCTGGCAGTCTCTTGGCCCTCCACAGCCATCGAGCATTCTTTCAACATGTGACACTCATATAAGGCTCGCCCATTCACCCATTCAGGTTTGGGAGTTGGTGGCAGATCTTTTGTGGTCTGGCCAGTCTGGGTCTAGGATGTCCATGTGTGTGTGAGAGAGTGAGTTTAGGGAGGAGGAAGGGAAGGGACAGGGAACTGTCCCTAACATCCCTAATGCTTTTTCACCAGTGGTGAATATTAATATTAACTTTTTCCTTTGATTGTATCTCCTTCTCAGACTTCCTCTTTCCCAGCTTTCCTCCTACAGAAGTGACTCTATCCCTTTGCTGGTTTGAGTTACTCTTCTTAAGACACTGTCTTTCCCCATTATGACTAATGTGCCCAGGGAATGGGTACCCTTAGGCAAGTCGCTTGAATGAGTAAATGAAGAAAGCATTTATTAAGCGCTTACTATGTGTAATTTTCAGTGTGAGCATTTACACCTCTGTTCAGTCATTTTAGTTGTGTCTGACCCTTCTTGACCTCATTTGGGGTTTTCTTGGCAAAGACATTGGAGTGATTTGCCATTTCTTTCTCCTGATCATTTGACAGATGAGGAAACTGGGGCAAACAAGGTTAAGTGACTTGCCCAGAGTTACACAGCTAGTAGGTGTCTGAGGCTAGATTTGAACTCAGGAAGTAGTGTTATCTCCCATCTGTTAATTTTGCTCAGCACCAGAGGCCAGTGTTGTTCCATCTAGTCCATCCCCAATTAGACTGTAATAAAAACTTAGACTGTCTAAGGAGGCATGGACACACCACACCTCGAAGAGTACTCACTCTCTCTTCCAATAGCAGTGCTCAATAAATCCCTGCCAAATGCTCAAAAGGCCACAGACTTAGAACTGCAATGGCCTCAGTTCTAGGATCAAATGAAAAACCTCTATTTGGCATTCAAAACCTTGGCTCCAGCTTACCTTTCTATGCTTATTTCACTGACTCCATGTGGTCTATGGTTTGGCTAAACTGGCTTTCTTGATGTTTCATCTCCCCTCTCCAAGTCTTTGTACAGACTGTTAACCCATGCCTAACGTGCCATTCCTCCTCACTGCCACCTTTTAGAATCACTTGTTTCTTATAGCTCAGCTCAAGAGCTATCTCCTACATGAGACCTTTCCATATTTTTCCAGCAGCTGAAGCCTCCCCCTGCCCTCTATCAAAGTATATTTCCTTTGCATATATTATGTATATACTTTAGCCACCAATCCATCCATAGGCATTTACTAGGAATTTTCTTTGTGCCAGTCACGTTATCCATGGTGACAGTTATATATGTAGTTAGGATACTTTTGCATGAGCTCAATAGAATGTAAGGTCCTTGAGGGCAGGGACTGTTTCATTTTGGTTATGTCCTAAGCACCTAGTACAAAGTCTGGCACATTTTAAGTGCTTAATGGCTGATAATAATTGCTAGCATCTATGAGGTTTGCAAAACACTTTACACATGTTAACCTATTTGATCCTTACAACAGCTCTGGGAAGTATGTGCTGTTAATGACCCCAATAAGGAAACTGAGGCCAGATGAGGTCAGGTGATTTCCCCTGGGTCACACAGATAGTGCCTGAGTCTGGATTTGATCTCAGGTCTTTCTGATTCCAGGCCCTGCTCTCCCATCTAATGTACCACCTCGCTGATTAATTGATTGTTGGCCCAAGGTCCCACAGGGAGCAAAATTGGTCCCCTCATTTAAAATCCAACACTCTCAAAGTTTTGCCTTGCATTGGGAGAACTGGATGGATACTGAGTTGTCTATCTGTGCTGGATCATTAGTAGAGGCCGGAGGGCATCTGGGATGCTTTATGAGTCCATCCATTTGCCTCCCACACCTAGCCTCCGAACACTCCAGACCAGCATGACTCCCCATCCTCATCTCTTGGAACATGAACCTTTTAGCACTAAGCTTCATATTTTCTCCCCTTAACGTTTCCAGCCTTTAATTGTAACTATTAATCAAGCCGAGTTGTGTCCCACTTCATAACTCTTCCATTAAATATTAAGATTTAAAAAATAAAAATTGGCCTTTCTTAATTGAATTATGGAATTACCAAGCACTTAATGTGGCCCGAGTGAGATGAGATCTTTATATGCACGCACATTCTCATATAAATGTGTGTGCTCTGGCTGCTGGGACGGGGTTTATGAATGTTTTGACGAAGCAGTCATGGCTGTTCTCACCGCTGATGATAGAAGCAGGTTTTTTTTTTTTTTTTCTAATTTTCTCTTTGTTAAGCTTGGGTTTTGCTAGGGAAAATCATCCCCAGTCACTGGAGAGGAGGAGGTAGGTTCCTGAGGCCAGGCTCAGTCTTTAAGTCTCCTCTTCATATTATCCTCTGATTTTAGGATCCTAGTTCTAGATCTAGAAAAAGACCTCACAAGCCATCTAGGTCTATCTCCTTCATTTTACAGGAGAGGAGACTGAGGACCCCAGTGCCTAAGGCAGAACCCAGGTCCCTTGACTCTGGAGCTAATACTTTTTTCACTGTACCACGACCTCTTCTGGTAGAAGACAGGTGACCAACAAGGTGTGGTGCTGGACCTAGAATCTGTTAGACCTGAGTTCATATCCTGCCACAGAAATTTATAGGCTGTGTCTGGGCAAGTCACTTAACCTTTCTCAGCCTCAGTTTCTTCATCTGTAAAGCGGAGATCATAATAGAACTTATCAGGTTGTTGTGAGGATTAAATGAGGTGACATAAGTGCTATGTAAATGTTGGCTGTTTTATTATTATGATGGAGAGATCAGTCATGCCTGTTCCATCAGAGAAATTTGTAGGTCTTCTTAAGATCTGTGGAACTGATTTCTGATTTTTATGCATAATCCAAAACATGAAGTTTTCATCAAACAAAGTCATTGATGAGACAACTTGGGGGTAGCAGAAGGCGCCCTGAATCTGGAGTTAGAGGAGCTGGGTGAGGAGAATCCTGGGTCTACCACTCATTCATTACCTGGAGAATCTTGGTTAACATTCCTTTGCCTTATCAGCCAACAGTTTTCTTATCTGCAAGTCAGAGATCTTGTTTCTAGGAGCTCAACTATGATTTCCAGTGGTCCCTTCTAATTCCAAATCCTCTGATTCGCCATAGCCTGTCCTCTTGGCTCTTTCCTTTAAGATCAGCTGCCCTAGTCAGCCACACCCAATGGATGCTTTTTTCCTCCTTCCTCATCTGTGGAGTGAGCCAACTGAAGTTCTAATTTTTGAGAGTGGCAGCACCTTGCTGGAGTAGGGCTTGCATTCAACGCCACTCTGTCCTTCCTGCCTCTTCCTCCTACTTGTCATCTCCCCCTTGCCGCCTTCATCATTAGCTGCAGCAGCAGCATGAGTGGCATAGTAGCTAGTTAGTGTAAGAGTCTGGGAATCAGGACAATAACAAACAAGTCATTGGATCAGAGGATTTTAGAGCTAGAAGGTAGCTAGAGTCCTTTTGGTCAGCATGTTACAGTGGGAAAAAGTATCAGCTTTGGAATTGGAGAACCTGGGTTCTAGTCTTCAGAATCTATCTGGGTGATCTTGGGCACTTATCACTTTGGGCCTTATATTTTAAATGAAGATAGAATGCCTGGTCTAGATTCAGGAGGACCTGAGTTCAAATCCAGCCTTGGATGTTTACTAGCCATGTGACCCTGGCCAAGTCATTTAACCCTGTTGGCCTCAGTTTTCTCCTCTGTAAAATGAGCTAGAGAAGGAAATGGTAAACCACTCCAGTATCTTTGCCAAGAAAACCCCACATGGGGTCATGGAGAGCTGGACGTGACTGAAATGACTCAGCAACATTTTAAATGAAGGGGATTCTGTTAAATGATCTCAGAGGTCTTTTCCTGCTCTAATTCTAGGACCCTATGATCTAGTTTAACAAAGGAGGAAATTAGTGTTATTAATTAGGAAGACCCGAGTTAAGTAGCAAGCACAATTTGGAAAAGGGCATCCCCTTCCATTGAGGCTCTCCCTTCTACCCTTTTGGTCCTGCCAGGCTCTCCCTTGCCTGAAGGTTATTTGACTGCGAGTCTAAAAGCGGCAGAATCATCTCCCAGTCTGGAGCGCCGGTGGGCAGTTTGCAGCTGGGCCTTCCAGGTTCCACTAGTAGAAAGGTTTCAGGCCTTCCTGTTCCGAAGGACAAAAAGATAGTCTTGAATCTGGTCTTTTTGTCTCCATGCCCTGCTGGATGAGGAAGTGATTTGCATGCCTCAGGGCCGTTGTTGCTGCTAGACAGGGTTGGGTCAGGTCACAATGCTGGAATACATCCTGTCAGAAACTCAAGACTCGTAACCTAGCATGTAGAATTCTGATGAACCTTCTCAAGTGTGACTTACCTTTTCCACTGACAGTTTTAGTGGTCATTTTCATCAGCAAGGTTGAGTTTCTGGGACAGTGCAAAAAATAACCCCTCCATTTGGTCTTTTATTTGCTCATTCACTCACTTATTCATTCATTCAACAAGCATTTATTTTGGGGACTCTCAAAAGGGAATACTGTGTCCTGGATAGAGGGCTGGCCTCAGGTTCAGAGAGCACCCTGGATTCAGATCCTGCCCCTGACCATACCAATTCTGTGAGCCTCTTATTGCCCCAGGCAACTCTGTAAGACTATAAACTGCTGCACATTTCAAGATATGCTTTTTGGAGTTTCATCATTGGTAACTAATAATGAAATCACAAGCCCAGAAAAAAAAAAGAAAGAAAGTGTGTAAGGCCATTGTGCTAGAAACTTGAGAGACATCACCAATGAATGTTATTATTATGGTGGGGGCTAGGGGAAGGAAGAATCCGTCAATCCAGGTGTATTAAGTGCCTCCTATATTCCAAGTGAGGCAGCTAGGTGGCACAGTGGATTGTGTGCTGGGCTTGGAGGCAGGAAGACCTGAGTTCAAATCCAGCCTCAGAAAATTCCTAGCTGTGTGACCTTGGGCAAGTGACTTACCTCTGTTTGCCACTGGAGAAGGGAATGGTAAACCACTTTAGTATCTTTGTCAGGGAAACTCCATGGACAAAAGTCCACAAAAGTCATGAAGGCTTGGACAGGACTGAAAGGACTGAACAACCCTAACAATGTTCTAGGCACTGTGCTAAGTGCTGGGAATACAAGAAGAGGCAAAAGATATTTCCTGCCCTCAAGGAGTTTACAGTCTAATGGAGGAGACTACTTTCAAACAAATCTATACAAAGCAAGCTATATGCAGGATAAATAGGAAATAATTAAGCAAGGGAAAGTAGTTGAATTAAGAGAAGCTGTGGAAGGCAGGACTTAAAGGAAGCCAGTGTTTGGAGTACTGGAGAGAGGGCATTTCAGGCTTGAGAGACAGCTAGAGAGGATGCCCTGAACAGGAGAGGACCCCTTAGTTTGAAGTATAATACTAGGGCCCTAAGGCTTAGAGGACTTACCACATTCCAGATTACAAATTCTGGCATTGCTACTAACTACCTGTGTGACCTTGGACAAGTCACTTAACCTCTGTGGGCCTCAGTTTCTTCAGGTATAAAAAGAGGGGTTTGTGGATGACTTAGAAGGTTGGTTTTATCTCTAAATCCGTGATCCCATGATCTCTGTCCTGATTATTAATTTTGGTTGCTTCAAGACAAGGAGGAATTTTTAAATCCAGGAAACCCTATCAGATCTCATAGCCAGACCCAGCTCTTGTATATAATCCTATCCCCTCCAAAGCTCACCGGAAAGCAGTCCAGTCAGGTAGTTGTAGATCCTGTTTGGCAATCTGAACAGCACTGTGGGGTAGTGGCAAGAGTGCTGGGTTTGGAGTCAGGAAGACCCAGCTGCAAAGCCTCGGTTACTCT
This sequence comes from Trichosurus vulpecula, assembly GCF_011100635.1. Taxonomy (NCBI): domain Eukaryota; kingdom Metazoa; phylum Chordata; class Mammalia; order Diprotodontia; family Phalangeridae; genus Trichosurus; species Trichosurus vulpecula. The sequence goes on along the minus strand of NC_050576.1, from coordinate 171,873,833 downwards.
CACAGTTACTATCAGCGTGACGCTGGGAAAGTCAGTCAGGTAACGTCGTTCCAGGACTTATCGTCTAATTCAAAATGTCATAGATCTGGAGCTGGAAGAGACCTTGGATCGTCTAGTTTAATCCTTGAGTTGAAATCTTGTCTCGGGCACTTACTAGCTGTGTGACCCTGGATAAGTCATTTAACTTATGCTTGTCCCAGTTTCCTCATCTGTAAAATGGAGATAATAATAGCACCCACTTCCTAGGATTGTTGTGAGGAACAAATGAGATAAAAGAGTTTTGCAAACCTTAAAGCACTGTGTAAATGCTGGCTATTATTTTATTATAGCATTTGTTATATATTATTATATATTATGTTATTTATTATATTTTATATATGGTATATAATATATTAATTACATATAATTAATATTTATTTTATATAATGTATAATTATTAATATAGTGTTTATTATATTATTATTTTAATAAGGAGACTGAAGCCCAGAGTGATTTCAGTGATTTGGTCAAGGTCACACTGGCAGTCATCATAAGGGGTGGAATTTGAACCTTGTTCCATGGACTCCAAAGCAGGGGGAGTGCGTGTTCCACCAGATTTCAAAGATGTAGAGAGTTCTTGCTCTGGGAGTGCCCTGCCCTGGTGAAAACACAAATCTTTCAGTTTTTCTGCATATTTCATAGTTCCCTTCATGCATTTCTTCCTGCTCTTTAACCTAAATCTCTCTTGCTTCAGGCTCAGCTCGGTTTCTAAGTACGCTGCCTTTTCCTCAGTGCAGGCAAAGTGCATCTGGTCTCCACCGGCCACCCTAAACTGGACTGGTTCAGGGTAGATTGCTAGGGATTTCTGTTGAGAGGCAGGAACAGGCAGTCCCCAGCTGCTATGAGTGATAGATAGGCCTAGGAAGAAGTGGGCAGGTTGACGCTTCCCCCTGCCCTCACTGGGCCACCTGTTCCATAACGGCTGTGGGTGTCAAGTGCCAGCTTCCACTGTGGATTCACCAACGGCTCTAGTTTCTCAGAAAGAGCTGATATTTTTGCGATAAATCCTAAGTGACAAGGGCTGCAAATGCATACCTGTTGTTTGGGTCTTTTGGCACCCCCTCCCATCCCCTCCTTCCTGAGGCTTGTGGGTTTAGAGCTGGCAGCAGGGTTTCTGTTCCTTAGATGCAGCAAAAACCAGACTTTTCTAGTGGCTGAGTTTAATCACTTAGATGCAGGGTGCTGATAAGCTGAATCAATTTAATTTCTGTTGCTCTGTAACTAGGGGATGGGGGAAGAAGGAAGGTCACAGCGATTTCAAAAGCCACAGCTCACCAGAAACCCACCCATCACCCCTCAAGGAATTCCTGACATCATCATCAGCAAAACACACACACACACACACACACACACACATTCTAGCATTCTGGAAAGAAGGTTACCATTGAGGGGGTGGTGTTGCCATTTGTGGGGTGATGCCATATTGGAAGGTCAAAAAAGATTCAGCTTGATCTTTCAGATGCATTCCCTCAAAGCTGTTCCCAGGATTTCTGGAGGTGTAGGGGTGTGTTTAGTTCATACCTGTCTAATAGATGTGTCATAACCCTTTGAGGGGGAGCAACTTCAAGAACTCAGCCCCTTGCCCTGCGTGTTCCTGGTTCACCTTTTCCAACAAACTGAGACTTTGGGGTTGAATGATACAAGTCATTGATCATACAACAAATTTTTTTTAAAAAAATCTTGTTAATTTAGCACCTACTGTGTACTAGCACCTACTGTGTGCAGAGTACTTTGCGTAAGAAAGGTGGTGACTAGGGTATCGCTGCAGAAACATGGGGGCCGTGGTGGAAAGCTCCATCCCTGGCCCTCCAGTCAGGGTAAGAAAAGCTTCAGCTCCCCTTAATATGGGCATTGAGGTAGTGCCAAACAGTGGAGACCCTTCAATGCCAGGCTGAGCAATTTGGACTTCATGCCTTTGAAAGATTTGAAGAAAAAGAATTCCATGAACCAGTCTGTACCTGAGGAAGATAAATCTGTCACCAGTGTGGAGGATAGTGGGCAGAGACTGATTGGGCAGCCATTGCTATTGGCCACGGTTCGAATTAGGCATATGTCAGTGAAAATCAAAAGGAGGGAAAATAAGCCAGCAATATTATGGTGGAAAAATCAGCAGGACCTGAAAACTAATTGGATATGAGAGGTCAGGGTATTGGAAGAATTTAAGGAAGTCCCAAGGTTGCTCACATGGCCACTAACAGCAGCAGCAGGGCGGTACCTCTAACAGAAGTAATGAAGTCAGAAGGTGAAACAGGTTTGGGCACGTTGAATTTCCCTGTGTCTGCATTTGCATAAACCATCCCCCTTTCTTGGAATGTGGGGTCTGCTCACACCCACATGTTAGAATCTTAATCTTTCTTCAAGGTGCCATCTTTTCTTTAAAGTCTTCCCTAATATCCCCAAATGTCATTCTGTCCCTCTCCTTAAACTACCTTTTATTTACCTCTCAATGTGCATGTGATGCTCTTCTCCCCTTACCTTCCCCCCCCCCCCCCCCCCCCCGCAATATACTTGTAAATTCCTTGAAGATGGAGACTACCTTTCTATTCCAACATTGAGCTTGGTGCCTGGCTTATATGATCCCCTTAGTAACTGTTGATCTGAACTTTAGGTGGTAGTTGGAGATCTAGAAAATATGACAATGTTAAAAATGCCCCTTTATCTCTTGTATCTCCATCTGACTTTTGGACATCTCTACCTTGAGAGTTTTCACCTAGAGCAAAGGTTCTTAATTTGTTCCTTTCTGTGCATCAGGGACCCCTTTGGCAACAGTCTGGTGAAGCCTGTGGACCCCTTCTGAGAATAACATTTTAAATGCATAAAATAAAACGCACAGGTCTGCAAGGAAATCAATTAAGTTGAAATAGCAGTTATCAAAATCTTTTTAAGAACAAGTTCATGGACTCCAGGCTAAGAACTTCTGACAGGCAGGCATTTAGGGATACAGGTGTAGAGCTTAGGCAGAAAAGGTCAGGGCTTGGGGTGTAGAATTGTGAGTCATCTGGGTGGAGATGATTGCTGAAACTAGGGAAATGAATAAGGTTGCCAAGAGAGAGATTAGGGAGAGAGAGCAGGCCCCAGGACTGAACCTTGCTGATCACCATCATTAAGGAATCAGTAAGAAGAAATGGATGCTAGCAACCTTGACCAAGGTGGAGCAGATAGCTAAGAGGAGAGAAGAGAGAATGGTACTTGGAATTTGATTCAAGGCAGAAGAATATATCCAGAAGGGGTGGGTGAGATCTGGCTGTGTATAGGGAATGGCAAACAATTTCAGAAGCTGTAGAGAGGTTGACTGAGAAGGGACAGTGGTAGGGTATTAAGTAGTCTTAGGTGATGTTTTGTGGCGAGCAGTTTCTGTAGAGTGATAGGGACGTATGCCATCTTTCAAAGATTACAAAAGAGAGTTGGTAATGAGTGGAAGAATATGGTATAGACTGTTTTTAAAGAGATTTGGCAGTGAGTAGGACGAAAAAGATGGGGTAATATAGAAAAATGACTCATGCTACTGCTTCTTCTTGTCCATTTCTCACTTATCAGATATCCTTTCAGACTCTTTCCAACCCCAAATTGTCTTTGACCTTTTCTCTCTCGTGGCAATCTTCTCCACTCTTAAGGCTTCCATTATCATCTCTGTGAATATAATTCTGAAGTTAGATTTGTAATCCTCGTTTTTAGCAAGGGTTTAGTATCTCCAGCTGCTAATTGAACATCTCCACCTCAGTGCCCCGCCAACAGCTCAAACTCTACAGTGGAACTGATGGTGTCGTCTTCTCACTAAAACTCAGCTCTCCTCTTAACCTCTCAAATTTCCCATCCTGTGGATCAGTGTTGTCAAATTCAAAATGGAAAAGAGGCCACTAAACGGCAAATAAGGACCCCTGTGGGCTGTATATTGACTTAGAAAACCACATATTAATATTTTCCATGTTGTATTGTATTTTATTTGTCTTGTTAAATATTTCCCAGTTATATTTTAAATCTGGTTCCTGCTCAGCTGGGGAGCGTTGTGGCCTATGGGTGTTGGACATCTCTGCTCCAGGTGACCACATCTTGAAACTTCTGAGTAGTTCTTTGACACTTCTGTTTCCCAGTGCCCAAATGTGTTGACTTTAGCTCATACAACTCAGGTATATTTAGTTCTTAAAGGGACCTTTTTTTATAGATAAGGATTTCACAAGCCCCTCATTTTACAAATGAGGAAATAGACTCCCAGGGAGACTCATTCAGTTACTTGCCTAGGGTCGCATAGGTGGTAGGTAGTAAGTGACTGAGACAGGATTTCAGCTCAACTAGGTCTTCTTCATTTCAAGCTTGACACTTGTTATATTATGCCATTGGCAGCTGGGTGAGCAGTAGACAGGGCTCCGGACCTGGAGTCAGTAGTTCAAATCAGACACTTGCTGTCTGACCTGGGCAAATCACTTAATCTGGTTTGCCTCAGTCTCTTCAACTGTGAAATGGGACTAGTAACCTGCCTACCTCACAGGATTGTTGCGAGGATCGAGAGGAATGATATTTGTAAAGCAGTCAGCACAATACCTGGCATGTGCTGCGCTGAGGTGCTTAACAAATGCATGCTCCCTTCCCCTCCCTACCCTTTTTTATGTGTCTCATCTCTGTCCCTTCCTTTCTTCTGCACTTCCACTCCTGTAGTTCAGTCCTCCTCACTGTTCTGTTAGACTATTTTAATGGCCTCCTAACTGATCTCCCTGCCTCCAGGCACCCCCTTCTACAATCCATCATTCTCAGCATCTAAAGTCATCTTCCTAATGTGTATGTCTGACCACATCACTTTGCCTGCTCCAAACAAAGCATCCGAGGCTACTCATTCCCTGGTGAATAAAATATAGACTTCTTGATTTGTCCTTCAAAGCCATTGACAGCCTTTCTCTACCCTTTTTCCCCCAGCTTTTTTCATAGAATTCCCATTTGTGTGCTCTCTATTCCAGTCAAATTGGATTACCGGCTATTCCCCCAGCTCATTTCTCAGTTGGGCTCCTGGTGGATAGGGAGAGATAATGAGGAGGCAGAGAGGAAAGATACAGGAGAGAGAATGACTGCCACAGCAGGATTGTGGAGACAGGAGAGTAGGAGACCCTGGGACACAGGTAGAGGGATTCGTTTTGGCAAGGAATTTGGAATCTTACTCCTCTAACTAAGACAGGAGAGGAGAAGAAGGAAGAGAGAATGCACAAAGATATAGATCAAAGATCATACAAGATCACAGACTTAGTACTGGAAGGGATCTTAGGACCCATTTAGTTCAGCTCTCTCATTTTACAGATGAGAGAACTGAGGCTGAGAGGTTAAGTGACTTGTCTAGGGTCATATAGTTCATACGTTTCTGATGCAAGGTTCACAATTAGGTCTTCTTGACTCCAGTCCAGTGCTCTCAGATAGAAAGGTGGAATTAAAGGAGAGAGCCTTTATTGAATGGCCTTGAACTTCCCGATGAAGTCAAAGGCTCTGTCGTCTGCTGTCAGGTTGAAGTCCACCTCGGGGCTTGAAAAGGAAGGGAAAACGTTTGAAATAGTCCCCGTGTGGAATGAGAACAAGCAATCAATGTTTTGATTTTCTAAGGATCAGTGAGTGTCCAGCTGAGGTTATACACTATAAATTTCTAATTGGTAAAATCATCATGGTTTGGAGATTTTCTCCAGTCATACTCTGAAGCTGGGGACCTGGTTACCTAGGGTGGAGGATTAGCGTGCCCCCAGTGTCGCAGTGTCAAAGGCATGGTAGTTTCAGGGATAGAGGCTGGTGAATTATTTTAAGTGGCTGACTATAGTATTGAGACTGGGTCTGGAAACAAGGGAAACCTTAGCTAGGGAGACAGGAGGAGAGAATCACGAGTGTTATAGGAGTTCACAACTGGTCCAGAATGCAGGATAATTATGGGGGGGGGGGTGTGGAGATAAAAAGCTGTAGTTGGAGTTCTATTAATTGTCCCTGATGACCAAAGGAGAATGGAGATGGAGATTCTTGGCACTGAGGAAGTCAGGGTGAGCAAAGTCTCATCCACTTGAATATTAATGATGATCCTTCAGAGATGTGGATGTCATCGATGTAAACACCTTAGGTCGCTGGTAGGTTGAACCCTCTCTACGGTGTGGTAGAAAACTTTCAAGAGCTGCTAAGTGACAGCTTCATCACCTTGCATCCAACCTTTCCAAACTTAAGTGGGTGGATCTTGGGACAGAGGGCACCACCCATCACTGAGTTCATACTTGAATCCTTTTCAGCTTGGCAGGCACTTCAGAGCTTTTACAAACCCAGCCCTCCATGCCACTTCTAGGGAAATGGCATAGGGCTCCCACTGAGGAATAAAAATAATTAATAATAAAGGTTCACTTCTATATTCCAAATTAAGATTGACATGGTGCTTTTGTCCACAGTGACCTGTGGAGTAGGAGCATTGAACAAGGATTGCTATTCCTATATTACAGACGAAAAAGCTGAGGCTAAGAAAGGTAATATGACTTTCTCAAGGTTGCACAGCTACTAAATTTAAGCCCTTGCAAGCGTTTACTCTGTCAATAAATAAGAACTTACTTGCACGCCAGGCATTGTGCTAAGGGCTGGTGATACAAAGAAAGGCAAAGCTGTGGTTGCTAGCCTCATGAAACTCACATTCTCATGAGAGAGAGAGAACATGCAAAGTAACTATGTATGTCCAATGTGTGTAAATGAAAGATAATCTAGGAAGGAGGTTTAGTTTTTGATACCTTGGGCAAGTCATTGCAAATTGACAGGGCTTTAAATTCAAACCCCTATGGGCAGCTAGGTGGCTCGGTGAATAGAACCCTGGGCCCGGAGTCAGGAAGACTTGAGTTTAAATCCAGTGTCAGACAATTATTTGCTGGGCAAGTTACTTAACCCTGTTTGCCTCAGCTCTTCATCTGTAAAATGAAGCTGGAGAAGGAAATGGCAAAGCCCTCCAGTATCTTTGCCAAAAAAAAAAAAACAAAAAACCCAAATGGGGTCACAAAGAGTCGGACGTGACTGAAACGAATTAACAACAAAATAAAAGATTCAAACCTAGGCCTCTTGATGGCAAGCTCAACACTCGTTCCCCTAGACTCTGGTGTCTCTCAGTGAGGACAGGGTGAAGAAGAAGTCTGTGAGATGGTTGCTAGAGAAGTTGCAGAGAGACCTCAGACTTAACTAACACCAGCAACAAGGGAAGAAATTGTGTAAACAACTCGGTGTCTGTGGTTTTGCTGATTTCAGAAGCCAGAGTCGTTTGTGTATGGCATGCAGATTTATGTATATTGCCACACACTTAGGAAACGGAACATCTTCATCCCAGGGTCTCTTGGGTAACCTCTTTGGGAGATCCTTGTGGATGCTGCTGACTCTCTGTCAAATGAGCTTCCACGCAACCGTTGGTGAGAGGATTGGCCTGCCAATGTAGCTCAGTTAGAAAATACACGGGACTAGAAATGAAGAGATGTGGGTTCTGGTCTCCATTCTCTTCCTAGACCATCTGTGTGACAATGAGCACATCCACTTACTGCCCTGGGGCATCAGTATTTTCACCTATGAAATTAGAATCGTACAAAACGGACTCATCCAGCTCGGACCTTCATAGCATCATGCAAACATTTGTGGCTGGAAGTGACCTTAGGGATCATCACATCCAATCCCCTTGTTTTGTAACGAGCAGGCTGAGACCTAGAGAGCTTCAGTGACTCTGTCAGGGTCACACAGCTCATAAGTTTCTGAAGCAGACTTTGAACCAAGGTTTTCCTGATTCAGAGTCCAGCCCTCTATATAGCGTGCCGTGCCATCCCTCTGTGATTCTATCCCGTGCAGCCTTTCATGAATATCTACTCCTCATCCTATCATAATTAACCTGATTGTCCTTTACATCCTGCATTTCTTGCTATCAGAATCCACATGGTCAGGTTGAGGGTTTAGTGACCAGAGTGTCCACTGTGGTGAAGGGGATAGTCCTCAGTATGGCTGGATCAAGCTAGCTGTTTGGATGCCAATGATTTTGTCTCTCCTTCCCTTTGACTCAAGAGCCGGACAGACCAATTTTCCTCAGTAACGTTGATGGAGGGTGACTTCCATTCACTGATGACACTTGTTCCATCCAAAAGCTACAGGTGACCGCTTTAGGGTGGAAGGAAAGTTGCAACCTGGTGTCATGTATGAGCCAACGTGGTTTTGTAAAGTAACAGCTATTTTAGCCAAAGGCTGGGTAGGCGACCATTTCCATTTACCTTCCTGCTTGTTGGAATATAATAAGGCACATTTAATTTCTTCTTAATAGACTGTATTTGTCATCATTATGATGTGGAGACCCCTTTGGACTCTGTGTCCTTGGTCTAAAACTAATCTGAGTCTGTTGATCAGAAAGTCTTAAGGGAGGCCTGGAAGATGGGAAGGCTTTGGGAGAAGGAAGAGAGAGAGGGGGAGGGAAAGGAAGGATGGATGAATGGGGGCAAGGGAGAGAGGAAGGGGAAGAAGAGAGCGAGAAGAGGGCAGAGAGGAGATGTGAATTGAGAGTTTACTTAGCTAGTTGTTTGGGTCAGAACAGGGTTCCCTGTCAAGCATCTGTCTAAAAGAGGTTAAGAGGAGGCAGGCTTACAACATTGCTGAAGGCCAGAGAGCTTTGCTGAATAGCTGGTCATCTTAAAAATGAGCCGGGCTATTTATAATTTGGCAGGCTGCCACATTGTTTTAATGAATGGCAAAGCGTGGCGGCTGACACACTTTGTCTACCGAGTCCACGCCTATGTTTGGAAATGTTCTGCCTTGGGTCACATCAATAGACACTCTCTTTGCTCATTGATTTGGATACGTCAATTTTTCAAGAGGCTCTGTGGTACAGAGGAAGGAGGCCTGGCTCTGGTGTCAGAGAATCTGGGTTCAAATCTGGCCTCTGCCGCCTATTGTATTACCGACTCTTTCCTTCATCGCCCATTTGGGGTTCCTCTTTTGAACATCTCCATCATTCCCCCAGGAACCACATCACATTCTCCAAAGTCACATTAACCTTGGTACTCACACTTCATCAGTACCCTCTGCCCCTCAGATTGGAGAGTACTTTTAAGGAAAGCACCCTGGCCATACATCTCTCTGTTTCCTATCTGGCTGAGTTCCTCCCTCGAGACCTTGCTCCAGGTGTCTTCCTCTCTTTTTGGTTTCCTTTTGTATGTTGCCTTCTCCCATTCAATTATAAGATCCTTGAGGGCAAGAACTGTTTTTCTTTTCCATATTTTTATCTCCAGAATTTAGTATGGTGCTTGACATATAGTAGATGCTTAATAAGTGTTTATTGACTGACTGGCTATAACCTGTATGGTCTAGGGAAAGTTACTTAACCTCTCTGGGACTTAATTTCCTCATCTGTAAAATGAGGCTGTTGAATTTGATGTCCTCTAAGGTCTAGCTTTATAAGCCTTATGAACTTGGTAACTGTTGGGATTTGAAGTAAGGGAAAGGAAAAAGTCAGAGTTAACCTCAAACTATGAAACAGCGGAGACTAGGTGAATAGTAAGGGCCCTGGCCAAAGTGGTGAGCAAAGGAAGGAGCAGGTTTGAGGAGAAAGCTATGAGAAGCCTGGCTCTAGACCTGTTGAGTTTCATGTATTGATGGAATGTCAGCTAGCAGTAAATAGAGTATAAGGAAATGATGGAGATGTCTTGTAGACAGAGATCCAGGTCTGGAGTCTGAAAAATTCAGATCAAGACTGGAGGTGAAGGTTTGAGAATCATCAGTCTGATGGTATAGGTGGGGTGAAACCATAGATGTCAATAAGATTGCCAAGGGAGAGAAGAGAGATGACAGCCAGTGGAGAGGCTATAGTTAGAGAAGGGAAGACTGACCAAGCACTGGACTTTGGGGAGCACTCTTCTGAAGGAAGTTGGGAAGAAGAGCCAGTGACAAAGATGGAGAAGTATTTAGAGAGGTGGAAGGGCAACCAAGAGAGCGCAATGTCCCTGAAGCCAATGAGGGCCAGATTAGGAGGGGGGAATTATCAACAGTGTCAGAAATTAGCAGCAGTGACTGGCTTATTTTGTTTGGAACTATCCTTTTATGAAGAAAGTAGGAAAGCTATCAGCATGCCTGGTGATCCTGGCCTTCAGAGTGGTATGTGTTAAGTGGTACGTGTAAATAACTTTTCATCTTTATGATTATTCTTCAAGCAAAAAAAATATCAATCAGTTGGGGAAATAGTATCTCCAAAATGTGACAAAAAACACGTCAGGAAGAATGAGCTTGGGTTTGAGTGATCTGAACAGGTTTCTTCCTCCTTAGAAAGTCTTCCATATTTAAACAGGGTTCCTGGATGTATATTTTTTTTAATGCTTAACTCAACGTATTTGGTTTCCTAGTATACTCAACCTTTCTTGCTTTCAAGCTTGAATAACTTGAGCTCCCTCAAGGGGAAATTTCTTGTGAGGTTCAGAACCAGGGGAGGTTGACTTCCTGTGAGACATGAAGACAGAGAGAGGGAGAGAGGGAGGGAGGGAGACAGACAGGCAGGGGGAGAGAGAGAGAGAGAGAGAGAATATGAATATGAACCTTTTTGATCACAGGGGTACCTGAAGGAGCCTTGTTGAGAATGGGAGTGGCAGTATTGAGACTTGTGGAAATTGCCAATTTTAGAATAGAGAATCAGAGGGAGAATGGAATGGGAAAAGGAAGAAAAAAACCCCCAAACTTTGTTGGTCTTTGACCACATTCTTCTTCCTCTCTTCCCGACAGTTGTGTAAGATGTCATATCCAGGATATCTCTAGTAGAGAAGCCAGCTGTAACTTATGTACCTCCTCCTGGTGGTCCATCAGATAAGGGGGGGCCCTTCTAAAAACCAATGGCCTAAGAAATATGTGGAAGTGCTGGAGAGGAGGTCGTAGAGGAGGAGATGGGTTGGACTTGTATAACCCAACCAGCAACACAGACAAGTTGTTATCCAACCTCTTTTCTGCGCTCTTCCCTGCCCACATTGGGGTGGGGTGGGGATGTCTAGTGGTCCTGATCTATATCTGGCCACTGGACCTAAATGGCTCCAGAGGAGAAAGTGAGGTTGGTGACTTTGCACAGTCCTCCCCCACTTAAATCCAATTCAGTTGCATGTCATGGCATCCCCTCCCTGATATCATGGTCCTCTCAGAGAACGAAGGATGAACAACAACAGCCCAGAAGGGACAGACCTTAAGGATCCAGAAGGGGTACAGAAGCCTCTGTGTGTGAGAAGGAGCTTTTAAACCATTGCCTTATAACTGATGGATGTCCTCAGGCTGGCTGAGGTTGAGAGACTCACTACTTCTGTCCCCTCCCCTCTCCCTATGTGGAAAGGTGATACCAGCTGACCTTCATCTCTGAATTAACTATGGGTCTCTCCTTCCAACTGAGGGACCTTAAACATATATCCAAAAAACTACAGTGTTATTGGCATGGGTCTTCCCTCTAGGCAATATAGGTTACAACCTATCTGCACCTCAGCAGATGGCTTTTGTGAGATGCTGGGGCCAGGAAAAAAAATCATTGATTGCTCACCAGTATTGGGGTGATGAGCCTCTACAGACTTAGCTAGCCTTGGTTCTGCCCAGTCTACAGCCCATGGCTGAGCCAGTATTGGGTACTTTTCTATGAGAGGCCCAGCCCAGGTGTGCGCTCTGTTGGCCTAATAACCCCCAAACCTGAAGGTTCTCCTCTATGGGATGATGAGATACATTCAAGCAGGACTTAGTGCAGGGAGCACTTGGGTCTGTTTAATCCATGTCCCGTCCCTGTTTATACCATGCTCTTCTCTTCCCCACTCCCCATCCCTTTATCCTAGGTGGTACTGAGGTAACTGGTTCCTTTTGCCTCAGGCCAGGGCTATGTGGAGTCCTGTATAATAGTGCTGGCTTGGATTCGCCTCTTGACACTTAGTTGCTGGGTAGCCATGGGCAAACCATTGAATCTCTGTTTGCCTCAGTTTCCTCATCTGTAAAATGTAGTTAACCTTTTAAGGTTGTTGAGGTCCGTGTTAAATTGTTTTGCAAACTTAAAGCCCTATAGGAATACCAGGGGTTATTTTTGTTAACATCATTCACCTCTCCTTATTTTTGATAGAGAAATTTTCCTGGAGCAAGTCACTATCTTGCTATTAGTACTTTATACTTAATGTTTTGTGGGCTCTTGTGCAGATAGATATGATATTATCTCCTCTCCTCCCCCCATCCCCCATATATTGACGGTGGGGCAGAGCAGGGTGACCCAGTGGTTGCTAGCTTAAGTCATGGTCGTGAGGGAGGATGGGGATCTGAAGGAACCCTAACTCTAGAATCCCCAGGTACAGCCCTGCCTTCCTAGCTCACCTTCCCCAGCATCCCCAAGGTTGGAGTGTCTCGCATGTTGCCGGGTGCTCAGCAGGAGCAGCTGGTGAGGCTGACTAATGAGCCTTCCTGTCAGGAGTGCTGTCTCTGCTTTTCAGAAGCTTGCAGACCCACTGGGTCTCCTGCATGCATCTGGTGAATCCCTTCCCACTCCTAGGAGACAGGAGGCAGGAAAGTTTGAGGTGCCTGGGAGGGAGGGAGAGGACTGGGAGCGGGTCTGTAAAGGCCTTGCTGTGGTTCATTGAGCTATCCAAGAAAAACAGGAAGTCCTCGAGAGAGTACATCATATATTTGTATCTTCCCTAACATTTAGCAAAATATTCTGCACATAGTGTATGCTTAATGAATGTTTGTTAAATGGAAAATGGAAAAAAAAAAAGAGATTGTATGTGTTGCATATGCAGAGCTTCACCCATCAAGGACCTTTGGGATCCAGCTTAACAACTAGCACTTATTTGGCACTTCAAGATTTATAGGGGGTATCTAAGTGGTGCAGTGGACAGAGCACTGGGCCTGGAGTCAGGAAGACTCATCTTCCTGAGTCCACATGTGGCCTCAGATATGTACTAGCTGTGTGGCCCTGGGCAAGTCACTTAACCCTGTTTGCCTCAGTTTCCTCATCTGTAAAATGAGCTAGAAAAGGAAATGGCAAACTGCTCTAGAATCTTTGCAAGAAAACCCCAAAAAGGGTCCAGCATGACTGAAAAAAGTGACTGAACAACAGCAAAGATTTATAAAGTGCTTTACAATATTTTCTCCATTTATCCTCACAACAACCCTGGGAGGTAGGTGCTGCGATTTTTTCCCCATTTTATAGGTAAGGAAAGATAGACAGATAGAGATTCAGTGACTTGCCCAGGGACACACAGCTAGGAAGTGTCTGAGGGAAGTGTCAGGTCTTCCTAGACTCCACATCCAGCACTCTATCCACTATACCATCTAGCTGTCATTGACTTGCCTGCTTCAGACACTCTGTCTTCTCTTCTCCTCTCTCTCTTACGCCCACACCTCTCCATCCCTCTCCCCAGGGGAGCAGGGTTGGGCCCCAGCTGCCACACCTGGATGAAAGGAGCCCATCCCCCCATTTCAGTACCTCCTTCTCTTGGACACACACAAACTTTACCCTGGCTGGGAGGACTTCCCCTTTGAGTTTTTCAAAGTATCAGCAGAGCTGCTTCTGATTTTTATTTTTTTTTAAGGCTCCATACGTAGATTGTATTACATTTTGGGAAGCTTTGTGCTGAGGCAAACTGAGATTGCATTACCAAATGTCTTTGGCTAGGAATGCTTCTTTATTGATATCTTTTGCTTTTAAATTACTTTCATTTCCTTCTAGCTGTGTGACCTTGGGCAAATCACCAAGCTTCTGGGCCCTGGGTTCTTTATCTGTAAAATGAGGGGGTTGGACTAGCAGGCCTCCAAGGACCCTACCGGCCCTGAACATGTGATCCGATGACCCCAAATGTATCTCTCCGTTCTTTTCGCCTAGAAAACAAGGGGGTGGACTGCGTGACCTGTAAGGACTCCTTCTGTCCTAGATTTGGTATCCTTTTGAGCTCAGGACTTCTCCTAGGCAGAGTTATCTTTTGCAACAAAGGAAAAAAAAAACTGAGAAATGAGCAGTTTAGCAAAACCAACCCAAAAAGGCAGCCAGATAGCACAGTGAAGAGAGAGGAGTCAGGAAGGCTCACCTTCATGAGTTCAATCCGGCCCCAGACACTTAGTTGTGGGACCCCGGGCAAGTCAATTAACCCTGTTTGCCTTGATTTCCTCATCTGTAAAATAAACTGGAAAAGGAAATGGCAAACCACTACCTGTATGACCCAAGGCAAGTCACTTAACCCTGCTTGCCTCAGTTTCCTCATCTGTAAAGTGAACTGGAAAAGGAAATGGCAAACCACTCAAATATCTCTGCCAAAAAACCCGAATGGGTCATAAGGAATTGGACATGACTGACATAATGGAACAATAACAAAAAAAACAAAAGCAGCTGAGCCAGATAGGGTATGCGATATTCTACAAGCATTATCTCCCTGCCTTGTCAACAAAGTTGTTGATGCAGTAGAGAAAGTGCTAGATTTGGGAGTAGGAAGACCTGAGTTCAGATCCTGGCCTCTGTCACTTACTGTCAGTGTGACACCCCCCCCCCCCCCCCGCAAGTCACTCAACCTCAGTTTGCCTCAGTTTTCTTAGCTGTGAAATGGGGATAATAAGAGCCCCCACTTACCTCCCAGGGTGGTTGAGAGGATCAAGTGAGAGTATTTGTAAAAGAGGTTAGCCCAGGCATAGTAAGGGCTATATCAGCCCTTATTCCTTTGATTCCTCCTTCCTCCTCCCCTCTCTACCTGTTCCAAAAAGAGAAAGAGATACATATTCCTATTTCTTCTTAGGGGGGAGCTAGGTGGTACAGCAGATAGAGTGCAGGGCCTGGAGTCAGGAAAACTCATCTTCCTGAGTTCATGTTTGCCCTCCAACACTTACTAGCTGTGTGACTCTGGGCAAGTCACTTAACCCAGTAAAATGAGCTGGAGAAGAAAATGGCAAACCCCTCCATTATCTCTGTCCCAAAAAAGCCCAAATGGGGTCACAAAGAATCAGACACGAGTGAAACAACTCAGCAACAGCAACAATAATCCCTTCTTGGTTTTATTCGGTTTTTTTTGGAGGGGGGAAGGCAGGGCAATTGGGGTTAAGTGACTTGCCCAGGTCACACAGCTAACAAGTGTCTGAGGGCAGATTTGAACTCAGGTCCTCCTGACTCCAGGGTGGGTGCTTTTATTCACTGTGCCACCTAGCTGCTCCCCTTCTTGGTTTTATAATTGCACAGAATTAAAGGTTTGTTGTCCTTTCCTTTTATATTGTGCATATTGTCTACCTAGTTCCACTTACTCCATTTTGCATCGGTTCCTGTATGTCTTCCCATACTTCTCTTAATTCTTCATATTTGTAGTTTCTTATGGCACAGTAAGATTTCATTTCATTCATATGCCACCATTTGTATAGCCATAAAGAATGCTTTTTGAGAGTTCTACTGTTAACACAAAGGGGAGCTGGAGAGAAACTCTTTCCCTTTTGCACACACTATAATTAAGGCGTCTTGTACTTATGTGCCCCCTTTAAGGGTTGCTTTTGAGGGGTTCAGATAATACAACTTTGTGTTTGGGACTTCAGTTTTACACACAGAGGCCTTTTCAAGTGGATGCTTATAGTATTAATGCCCAGACCAAGAAGAGTGATTTTAGCTCATACATTCACAAGGCCGACAATGATGTCCCTTCACTCCCACAACCTTCATTTTAGCTAATTAGTTAATAAAGTGAAGACAGAATTGCCTCTGAATGCTGCAGATCTGGGCCCAAAGAATCTGGGGTATTACCTTTGGGAGAGTGACGGCTTCGGGGATGCCTTTCATAAAAATTCCCCTGTAGATTTCTGTTTATTTTATTTTTTGGTATGTACAGCCCGTGGCCCAAAGAGAGATTTAGATGCTAAACCTGCCTGGTTGGAGAAGAGTCATTTTTGACTTCCTGGTAAATACCCTCAGGCCAGGAATGTATTTGTGAAATTTTTAGAAGATCCCAGAAAAGCCCCTCTAAGTAAACACGTGGAGCTCTCTTGAGCTCTGTCTCTCTCTGTACCGACATATATATGTATATATGGAGGCAGGTATGTATAAACATTCTGAGAATGATGGTTGCTCTGAAATGAGACTTTTTATACACCACATGCAAGCTTTTTATTTGACAACAGAGTCAGATGTGAGCTGTCAAATACAGGGATTTGAAGTTAAAAGTTGACTTTCTCCCTGTAGCTATAGACAAAGGACTGTGTCAGCCCGGATTCCAATTTCCTGGGATTTGGTCTGTCTGCAAGCAAACTCAATGTTCTCTCAGCATTAAAAAAAAAAAATGGGGGGAGGGGGTGATGCTGAGGTGGGGGGTGCCTTTGGGGGAGAGTTTAATCAGTTATTTTTTTAGTGGGCTTAATTGTGTAAAGATTATAATGCATATAAAACGTCTGTAATTAGAAGGGGGGGCTGGTTCTATTAGACAGTGTTTTAGTGAAGAAAATTATAGTGTTCATAAGCAGTTTAAGGAGGAGGCAGCATATATTAGCATGCAACAAGTTTCTGTTCATTCAGGCTGAGTATTTAGCAGGGCTCCCTGGGAGTTCTTGCTCCCCTCCTTGGAAGTAAATCTGTTTCCTGAATGCCACCTTGTCCTTTTCTCTGGCCAGACCCCTTGGGGTTTAAGGTATTTGGAATACAAATCTTTTCTTTGGGACCTTTACATGACCCAAAGTTCTTTCCATCAAGAGACCTCTTTTGACCACAACAAAATGAATTTGAGTTTTTAGGTTGTTTTGTTTCTAATTTCTTTTCAGCCGTAAATCCATCCCTAAGGTATTGGCGCCTCGCTTTGGAACCTTTCTCACTGTGGCATTTTGGGTAGGGTTTCAAGGTCAGATAAGCCATGTTCAGGAAATGACCGTGTCCCAGAGATGAGGTTTTATTTTTTCCCCTTTTTAAGGTCCATCAGTATCTGGAGGTAATTTAAAGTGGGACAATATGGATCCATGAGAAACTGACTAATAGAAATTGAGTTAGAGCTCTCTGGCAGGTTTGCCTAAATCCCAATGAAAACTTGGATTGCTTTGATCGGCACTTCTAAGTCATTTATGAGAGGGAGAAGGGGAGGGAGAGGGAGAAGGGGAGGGAGAGGGAGAAGGAGAGGGAGAGGGAGAAGGAGGAGAGGGAAAGGGAGAAGAGAGAATATACTAGCACCCGTGTGAGTTGCTTAGTTGAGGCCAGCAATGGCTGTGGGAGGTAAAGCTTTTAAATTAACCTCTCCCTCCCTTTTAGAAGTGTGATAGCATGCTACAGAAGAAAGAATGCTGGTTTGGGGGTGGGGGTGGGTGGGAAGGTAATAGGCCTTTAAATGGCGACTGCTCTGTATGTGCCAGGAACCATGTCAAAACACTTTACAAATATTATCTCATCTGATCCTCATGACAGCCTTGGGAAGAAGCTGCTGTGGTTATCTCCTGAGTAAACTGAGGTAGAACGAGATTAAGTGACTTACTCAGGGTCACACAGCTAGTAAGTCTGAGGCTGGATTTGAACTCGGGTCTTCTAGACTCCAGTCCAGGCACTGTCTACTACACTGCCTAGCTGCCTCTTTTTTTCCAGGTTAAGCTACTTTAAATAATCCTGGATTAAGCCTTCTAGTGGAGGGCCTTCAACACCAGCAAACTGGTCACATAGCACATCTTCAAGTGACTCTTGGCCTGCACATCTTCTCTAGTTGGCTTGGAGAGAACAGTCAACACCGGAGACCTGCAGTTTAGATTTCAGCCAAAGGGGTACAACGATGGAGTTCCCCAATTCCTGAAAAGTTCTTGAGGAGAGGAGGCCTGCCTCCCATTGCCCATCCGGTCTCCAATTGGAGCTAGGCCCCCTCTCTGCCTTCCTCCTGTTCATTTCAGTGAGGCCAATGTGAAGATTTTGCTGGATGAAATAAATATGTTTGTAATTGTTTGCGGTATGTGAAAGCAATCCCGGAAGCATTAATTGGCTTGAGTCTTGTGTGAGACAGAGTGTCTGCCTGACATGTTTTTCTTTTCCATTAACACTCATGTGATAAACAGCTTAGATGCGCAGAGAAAAAAAATTAATGGAACTATTGTAACAATCATGCACATGTAGGTAATTTATTAAGGACAATTAAAAAGCTTTAAAAATCATTCATGAGGTGAAATGCACAGGAAGTCTAAGCGTGGTGTAGGTTGGCAGGGAGCCTACCAGTAGGAGCCAGTTGTAGGTGGATTGTATGAATTTCTCTTCCCTTCTTTCCTTCCATCCCCTTCCTCCCCCCCCCCCCCCACCCCTATTAGGATAGCAGGACAGCAAGGAGGTTTGCTTTCTGCTGCCTATGTTGTGAATAACCAAAAAAAAAAAATCCTTGCTGGCTTCCTGTTACTTCAAGCCCCCAAGATGTGAGCCAGCATTCTGGATGCTGCCGGAGCAAACCCACCAGCTTTAGTCAGTGGATGATGTCCAGAATTTTCTGGGGGACAAAAGGATACTTTCCAGTAGTCCAGAAAGTAAAGAGATGAAACCCCCTTTGTTTCTCTAGTTTTGCCTGACTCACATATGTGTGTTCACACATGCCAACGGTGCTTTTGTGCTTTACCAAAGGTATGGCCAGAAGGCATTTTTGAAGGAGAGCCCCATATCTACCTTTACCAAGGGGCAGCTAGGTGGCTTAGTGGTTAGAGCTCTGGGCCTGGAGTCGGGAAGTTTTGTTTTTGTTGTTCATTTGTTCAGCCATGTCTGACTTGTGACCCCGTGGATCGTAGCATTCTCATCCCTTCTGGCCTCCCCTATCTCCCAGAGTCAGTCCAGGTTCACATTTATTGTTTCTGTGACACTCTCCATGATACATACGATCTGTCCATCTCATCCTCTGCCATCTCCTTTTCCTTTTGCCTTCAGTCTTTCCCAACTTCAAGCTCTTTTCCAATGACTTCCATCCTCTTATTATGTGACCACAGTATTTAAGCTTCAGTATTTGACCTAGCAATGAAAAGCCTGAATGAATTTCTTTAAGTATTGATTTGATTCTTTAAGTACTGATTTGATCTTCTTGCAGACTGAAAGACTTTAAAAAGTCTTCTCCAGTGTCACAGTTTGAAGACCTGAGTTCAAATTCATCTTCAGACACTTACTAGCTGTGTAACCCCTGAGCAAGTCACTTAGTCTCTTTTTTTGCTTCAGTTTCTTCAACTGTCAGCTGGGGGTTATAAAAGCACTGACTTCTCAGGATTGTTATGAGGATCAGGTGAGATAATATTTGTAGATTGCTTAGCCAAACGCTGGCATGTACATTGTAGACACTACATAAATGCTTATTCCCTTCCTCCCTTCTCCTCCATTTCTCTCATCATACCCTTCCAGTGTGTGTTGGCCTGGATACATCTGCCCCTGCTTTAGGTGCTGAGACTAGAGTCAGGAAGACCTTGGTTCAAATGCAGCCTCTGGTACTTACTGGCGGTGTGATCTTCTCAGGCCCTAGTTTTCTCTTGTGAGGACTAGGATTAGAGAGTGTGTTTACTGAATAAAGTTTCTGGCTGATACAAATGAAATTAGATTGTTAAGCACATTGTAAATCTTGAAGCAATAATATTAATACTAGTTTAATAATATTCCCTTGTCTGTGAAATACTTGTGTCTATGCGTACAGGTATTGTTCCCATTAGAAAGCGAGCTCTTTAAAGGTAAACCTGTAAAAGCAATTTAGATCTTGATACAAAACCCCATTTTAATTTTTCTTATTGTTTCCCTAGACCTTAACACAGTGCCTGGCACATAGTACAAACTTGTAGTTTGATTGATTGATCATTGATTTTAATGGCATTAGGGGGTCATCTGTCTTTGTAACCATGTAGGACACTTTATTGGTTCATATAAAAGGGGATGCATTTAAGAGAATAAAATCTTTGAGGGTTATCCTGGTGATGAGACCTCTGATTTTTGCGGGTGGAGAAACTCCACAAATGCAGGTGATCAACTCTTATAATTTCTAATCTCAGTGAATTGCCTAGGGGGGCATTGAATGACATGCTCAGTGTCATAGTAAGGGGATTCAGAAAAAGGACACAGATAATATGTTCAGAGACTGGACCTAACTCAGCTCTTCCATTTTTTTGTCAATGTTCTACCACACTGCCTCTAACATTAAAGATGGTTGAATATTAAATAGCTCATCTCATTCTGATCCACTTCTCCCTTTCCCTGGGTGATTTCAAGAGCAACTATGTTTGTGGATCCCCATTGCAGAAACAGTACAGTCTGCCCGTATCTGCTTGGGAAAGGCTTTAGCTTGCTTGCTAGAGAGGTGAGCAAGATGCTTCAACTTGGACATGATGGTCTTTGTTTTGGAAAAAGAGAATTTGAAGCTGTTTTTGCCATTTATGAGTAGGGATCCTTTGGAGGATGGTAAATTATAGAAACATTACGCTAGCTTGTAGTACACAAGAGCTTGATCTTCAAAAGATTCAACATTACACTGAGAGCAAAGACTGTCTTCTGCCTCTTTTTGTATCCCTAGCACTTAGCACAGTGCCTGGCACATAGTAGGCACTTACGAAATATTTTTGACTATTGATTGAAGGACAAGGACTTTATGTCCTTTAAAACAAAATGAGAAATAAGTATGAGAAAAGATTTTTTCCCCTTTGTGGCAGGAGTACCAATTTGAAATGACATCCTTCCTCTCTCACGTCTCTACTTATCAAATTTCATCCGTCCTCTGTCCTTATAGTGAGAATGTAACTGGAAGGAGAAAAGCTCCCTCTCTAAGTGGTCCCCATTGGTGCAGTTTCCTTCTATGTGAACATCACCATGGTGCCTTTATTTCCTTGTCCATACTTGATAAACTCATAGGAACTGATTTAGTTCATCAGTCAAGGGATCAGAGATTAGAGCCAGAACGGTCCTGAGAGGCCATCTAACCTACCCCTCTCATTTTATAGGTGAGGAAACTGAGGCCAGATGGATGAAGCAACTTGCCCACATTTATACAGACAGTTAACACAGAGGTGGAACTTGCATACAGGACCTTTGACCCCATGGGTGTTGTTTTTTCCCACTGAACATATGGGTAGAAAGGAGCAGAACCAGGGCTCCGTGTAAATTCACTTACTGATAAAATTCACTGTCTCTCCCAGCCATTAAATCTTTATTTTCATCCTGAGGTTTAGGGAAGTTAGATGACTTGCCTAGGGTCACGCAGGTGGAAAGAGGCAGAGTTGATTTCCTGGCTAATGTTCTGCCTGGAGTACCACCCTGCCTCCCCTCATATTTGTACACGTTCAGGCTGTAAGAACGTGATTGAGGTTTTTGAAATGTGGACACCCAGAAAACAGATGTGCAGACAGTGGTGAAGTCAACTCAATTTTACAAACATTTATTAAAGTATAATATGTTCCAGATGCAGTGAGAGGCACTCCCTCGCTGGCTGAGGAGACACAAATATATATGGGTGAGATCCCTGTTCCTCACAAGTTCATGATCTATTATGGAAGAAAAGACACAAATAAAAAATAACTGCAGAAAGGAAAATATGGAAAGTGCAAAAGAGATATTCAGATAAAACGTTCTGAGAAATTAAAGGAGGAAGGGGTTGTTTTCATTCGGGAGGGTCAGGGAAGGCTGGTGCCTGACTTGGCCTTGAGGAGGAGCAAAGTTTTTTAGTAGGCATTAAAGCGGGGGAGGGAGGAAAGGAGGCATAGGATTTGGCATTCCAGACACGGGGGTTTGGTATGAGCAAAAGCTTAGGGGTGGGAGAAAGTGGGATAAGAATGGAGGACACTTAGCCAGATGGGTCAGAATGGAAAGTGCAGAAAAAGAAAGGAGTGGTATTAAATAAGGTGGGGAAAGGTAGAGTGGAGTCAGGTTGTGAATGACCTTGAATAGTAGATGCAGCAATTGACGCTTTATTTGGTAGGTGGTGGGCAGCCAGTAGGAGTGACATAAGCCCAGTGGTGAATTGGGAAGATTAGGCGGGCAATCATGTAAATGATGGAGAGGAGAGGGAGGGAGAAGCTTGGAGGAAGGAACTGATTAGCTAGGGTGTTAGAATAGACTAGGCAAGAGGAGAGCGGAATAGAATCATGGGAATGCCAAGGAAGGATTGGATACTAGAGATGTTTCATATTAGTTTGGTGTACACAGAAGGCTAAGTAGGAAGACTTGACCATTATCTTTGATACTGTCCTCTTTTGCTTTTAGCTGGATTTCAGTATTTTGGGAGAGTGACTGTTCATGGAAAGGGCCTGGGATTTAAATCCTGACTCCAACACTTTCTATCTTGGCTTTGGGCAAGTTCTTCTCTGGACCTTGGTTTCCCGGTCTGTAAAATGAAAGATTTGGACTAGATTACCTCTAAGGTTCTCTTCTAGTTCCAAATAACAAATCCTGATATTTAATGATATGTTTCATAGAAGTATGTAAAACCACCAAGAGAGCTACTGAATCTTTATTGTTTTAAAGGAGAGTTGTAGAAGAGAATCTTGGAGAAATATTCTGTCCACAGTCAACAAAAATTTAGTAAAAGCTTACCATGTGCCAATCACTGTGCTGCTGTCTCCATGGCAGATAATGTCTCCAAAGTACGTACAGATCTTTTCAACAGGCTATACTTGACCAGTTGAATCAGGCAGAAGCAAACAATATCATATGACAGAAAGCACCAGGAAGGATCTGGTCGATTATTTGTGGAATGGCAGCCAGAATCATCCCCATTGGGCAGTGAGGGGTTCTGTTCTGGCAATTACTGCCTTCCCTGTCATCTGTGTGTCTCTGAAGTGGCAGGGGTCAGATCCTGGAGTCCCTGGGTGCTATGGCTCCTCCTCCACATATTTCTGTGAGTGTAGGCTCCCCTGTGACCAGTGGCTGTTTCTTGTTCTCACCGAGGTTGCCTGAGAAAAGGCCCCTTGTCTAAATTCATGACTGCTGTTGGGTAGGCTCGGGATTAGGCAGAGACAATTGCTGGAGTGTTTTTCCATTCTATGAAAGGTGAGGAGGAAAGTCCAGGATGAAAATCCAAAGAGGCATATATGCCAGGTGTGATAGTGGCACATAGGTCAAGGGATGACTGTGAGAAGAGCAGGGCAGTCTTATTGGGTATCATTGTTCTCCACTCTGCCTTTCCAAGCAGAATCTTTTTAGGCTACTCATGAAATTACACTCTGAAAGAATGGAATCCAGCCTTTTAGTAGGATCAGTCAATCTGTCAATCAACCAAGTTGTCAACAGGCATTTCTAAAGTGCCTACAATGTGCCAGGCTCTGTTATACTAGGAACACAAAAACAAAAGACAATGCCTGCTCTCAAGGAACTCACAGGGGAGACAGCACACAGACAACTATGTATAAACAAGCTGTATACAGGATAAAATGGAAGCAGTGAACAGGGGGAAGGGACTAGCATTAAGGGAGATTGGGGAAAGACTTCTTGTAGAAGGATTTTAACTGGGGCTTAAAGGAAACTAGGAGGCCAGAAATTTATTAAGAACTTCCTATGTGGCAGCAGTTATCCTAAGTGTTGGGGATACAATGGAGGACATGAAAAAGATGGGAGAGAGGGGAGAAATTTTGTTATGCTATTTTCATCTAGGAAATCAGTCCCTTTGGAAAGAAAAGGCACTGGATTTTCACCCAGAATCTTAGAATCAGAAAAGTCATCTAGTCTGACTTGTATCTCAACAGTCATTCCTTCTACAACACTCCTGATGGATGGCTCTCCTTCCTCTGCTTTAAGACTTCCAGTGAAGGAAAAACCATTCTCTTCCAAGGTAGTTCAGTCCATTTTTGGGATAGCTTTAATCATTATGAAACTATTCTTTAATTTGAGCTAAAATCTGCCTTCCTGTAACTTCCACCCATTGCTCCTAGATCTTGAAGAAACTCGATCATGACCTCCCAGTCTTTTTCTCTGGCTAAACATCCCCAGTTACTCCAGTCCAAATATGGGATAATTGCCAATCCCTTCAACAGCCTGGTTTCCCTCCTCTGGATGTGTTCTATTTTGTTATATATTGGCACCAACAATGGCAAACTTTGGGATGTATACTTTGGTAGATGAACTTGTGAGGATGGGTCTCTTGACATCCTTTTGTTTCAGCATCTTTTCTTCTCTGACCTTGACCATGGATGATTCTCTTCTTCATCCTAAAGAAGAGTTTGTTTGTGCACTCAGATCCATCACACATGAAGGAGAGGCACCTTTGTCAGCTACCCTCATCCATCAGCCACCAATTAGAAGACATGATATATTGATGCCCTTTAAGGTATATACCTTATATTGCAGTTTCTTTTCCTGTGCTGATTGGTTGGCTTTGGGAAGCATGAGCAAGGCCCTTTCTCTGAAGTGGTCTTCATCTGTTCATATCTGATAACTAGGTTGCTCAGAGCACCTGAATCTTTTTGATGTATTCCTCTCTTTCTACTCTACCTGTCTATTAAATGGCGTAATGAGACAGTGTCAAGAGATGTCTCTGTTCTCTCCATTAAACCAAGAACCTGGGATTTTGGATTTTTAAAGTCATAGAACTTATTTAGTGTTTATTAAAGGTTTCTCAGTAGGAATCAAGATTTTAAATGCCAGGCATGTTGTTTGGATGCCATTTCAACTTCCAGGACTAGAACAAGGTAAATGGATGGCATGGGGAAAACTGGAGTGCCAGCCAGTGGTGCTGGCAGCTCAGATGCCTCACTCTCTCAGCTGCAGTTGAATTTTTTGTCCCTTGACTAAGGAAGAGAAAAGTTCTCTGTCTTGTAATGATGGAGAAAGCTAGTGGCCACAGGAACACGTAGGGACTCCGGCGTCCCAGTGAACCACTGGGCGCTTGGTTAACTTTTCGCCCATCTACTTAGTTTCACAGGTGATGAAACCATCTCAGAAAAACAAAATAACTTATCCAAGGTCACAAGACTAGTTAGTAGCAGAACCAGGTCTAGCCCTCAGGTAGCTGCTGGTCTGGTCTGGCCAGTCTTCATCCCACTACATTGTTTTCTCTCTATCAAGATTCTCAAGTATAGTGAAATAAACTTTGATCTGTTTTAGGTTCTAGAATTCAAGCATTCTACACTGAGAGTCCATGAACTTTTTTAAAAAATACTTTGATGACTGTATTTCAGTATAATTGGTTTCCTTAGTAAGCCTATGTATTTTATTTTATGCCTTTAAAGACATGACTCTGTGAAGGGATTCATAGACTTCACTAGTCTGCCTAAAGGGTCTACAATGTGAAAAAGGCTAAGAATCCACAATCTAGGACATCCCAAATCTAGGGCTACCTGGTTTCTTGTATGTATAAGTCCTGTGGTGTTGGGGGGAACATCTCCATACAGTTGAGCACGTATTCCACTGCTCCATTTCTGTCACAGATGGCGGGATCCTTTCTAATTCCCCACTTTGCAGGTAAGAGGACAAAAGTTCCCACTTGAGCCACCTTTCCAAAGCCAGTGTACAAAGCCATGCTTCTTCTCTGTGTCTTACTTAGTTTACACTGTCTTGAAGAAACTCAGTCATGACCTACCAGTCTTTCCTTCTTTGGCGAGACATCCCCAGTTACTCAGGTTCGATTATGGCATAATCTCCAGGTCCTTCAACAAGCCTTGTCTCCCTCCTCTGAATGTGTTCTATTTTGTTATACATAAGCACCTAAAATGGCAAACTTTTGGGATGCATGGTTTGGTCGGTGGACTTGTGAGAATGAGTTCCTCAGCATCTCTTTATTTCAGCATCTTTGCTTTTAGACTACTGGCCCAGCTATGCAGTATTTTAACTGTTGCTTTTAGATATTAGAGTAACCTTTGCCTCCTTCTGTGGTTGGTATGCCTTTACCATTGTCATCGTTATAATAGTTTTTAAAAAGTAACAATTTTCCTCCCAACTGGGTACAGCTCTGTGTTACATAGTCACACCAAAAAATGGTATGGACCTGGTTTCATGTGGGAGGTCAGACCTAGGTAGGAGAGAGTTATTTCCATAAGATAGGGGAGGTTCAGTGGAGGAGGAGAGGGAGATTCCAGGCAAAGGGAGTGGCACAAGGAGAAGAAAACCATTAAACCAAGAGATGAATGTACCGTGAAGTGCTTAGATCAGGGGTTCTTGCCAAGAATTTGAGTTTCCTCATGTCTTTGATTGAGCTGAATAAGTCATTACCACAAATGGGGAATGATTAATAAATGGTTGTGATGACGACTAACATCTTCCCCACCCCCTCCAAGAGATGATTATATTAATATGCCATCCTTCATAGTTGATGGCCCAGCCTTCCATCAGCCAGATGCTCCGAGCTGTTTCCCAGACCCACTTGCTCTCAGCCCCTCTTGCCCATTCACTCTTGTAACTGACAGTGAAGCTACACAAGATATCTGACTGGAGCTGGGGCTGTAGTTGATGGCCATACAATACAGTTTTTCTCTGTTCCAACAAAGCTAAGTGGCCCATATGGGAATTGGACTCATTTGTAACAGCCTCTAGCCAGCCGAGGCCCCAGACAAAACCCAGGAAGCGGCCTCCTGGGCATGGTTTGGGAAATGGGAATGACAAAGCGCCTCTCTGTGATGGCCATGCTGTCCTCATGATGTGCTCTCGTGGTCTGGGGACTGTGTTTTCACTCCCTTTCTTCTGTGGTTAAACATGTTGGCCACTGCCTATCCTCGGGCAGGACTCAGACTAATTAGGGAACTCTGCCAACAGGAAGATTCTTCTATGAGACAGTTCTGTGGATGATACCTAATGCCCCCCCCCTCCAAAAAAAGAGAGAGATTTATTACATAGCAGGCTGCAGATCACCACCATGGACCACAAGTCAAGACTTGAAGGAAGGGAGCCTAAAATCAGCCCCAGTAAATTAAGTAAGCATGTTTTTCTTTCTTTTTCTTTTGAGATCCTACTTCCTTTGCAGAGGCTTACATTATAACATACCTCCAAAGGAGGGAGCAGGCAGCCCTGTCCTTTGTCTGGGTAGTTTAGTGGGGGCAGTTATGAATAAAAGATTGGAGCAGTTGAAAGGAGATCAACTTTAAACCCAATACCCCTCACTCTCCCCCCTACCCCTACTCATTTTTAAGTCTTCTATACAGTTGGTCCAAAACAAACAAAGATGTTCTTCAAAGACATTGGGAACTGGGAATCTGAAACAACCCAGAATCTAGGGCAATACAGCAGACAATGGAAAGCAGCTTAGCAGGGGCATATTTGGGTTGTTGAATTGTTCTCTGGCTATTTGTATTCTCTCAGAAATAAGGCTGCATGGGGAGGTGGGCAGGCCACAGGCTTCAGAGGAGTGCATTTCATTCCTAGTTTGGTGCCTGACCTTGGGCAGCCCATGGGGCTCTGTTCCTCCCATCCCCCAGCCCAGCTTTCAAAATATTTAAATAACAAAGATTGTTGCTCTTCCCCTCCTCTCCTGTGGTGATATGATTCTCAAAATGATGCCTAGAAATTGCTTCATGCTCCTTGGGAAAAGGGCTTCAGACTGGGGCCCAGGAAAGGTGCTCTAAGATTATTATCTGTAAGGTTTGATGTGGGGCAAGGTGTCTCTACAAAGGGTCTGCCTGATCTCTAGCCCCCATGGTGGGGAACTTGTGGACCACTAGGTCCTCAAGTGTGGCCCTTTAACCGAATCTAAACTTCACAGAACAAATCCCCTTAATAAAAGGATTTGTTCTAGAAAACTTGGACTCAGTCAAAAGGCTGCATCCAAGGACCTAGAAGGCAGCATGTGGCCTCAGGGCTGCAGGTTCCTCACCTCTGCCCTAGAAGCTTAGAGTCTAAAATAGCCCCAAGATAGACAGATATGTAAAAGACATTCATATAGCAGAATAAAACAACCCAATCAAGGTATAAATAATGTAGAGTCCGCTTGGTGGTACAACAGATAGGGTAGAGAGAGTGTTGAACCTGGAGCAAGAAGACCTGGATTCAAATCCTGCCTCTGACAGGTGACCAGCTGTGTGACTGGGAAAATCACATACACTCTCTCAGCCTCAATTTCCTCTTATATAAAACATTTTTTTTTTTATTTTTTTAACCTGTGTTCCTTTGAGATCCTCTGGGTCCCAGTTTTTTTATCTGTAAAATAGAGGAGATTGAATTCAATGACTGTTAATATCCCTTTGAGTTCTAAAATCATGTGATCCTAAAATAAGCATTTATTAAGCTCCTACTATGTGCCAGGCACCGTGCTAAACACTTTACAAATATTACATCATTTGGTCCTCACAACAACCTGGGAGGAAGTATTATCCCCATTTTAAAGTTGAAAAACTGAGACTGACAGAGATTAGATGACTTGCCCAGGGTCACACAGCTAGTAAGTGTCTGAGGCCAAATTTGTACTCGGGTCTTCCTGACAATCCAGACCCAGTGTTCTAGCTTCCTAGGAGTTGCAGGAGCTGGGCAATGGCTATGGGAATATCATGGCCAGAGAGAATGAAAAACACTGATCATTCTGGGAGAGGCTGGGTTTTAGGAGCCAGGGCCCAGCACTAGAGATGATACAAGACAGATTTCTGGATGGCTTCTCCCTCTCTTCTGCCGATTGCATTCCACATGGGCATTAATGCCCAGAAGAAATCAGAAAAAAATCAAGGCACCCGGGACCAGTCCCTACTTAAATATGTCAAGTTCACCCTTGCCTCTCAAAGTCACCATTGTTAATCTTTAGCCAATGTCTGGAGAACAATGCCTGAGTGTCCAGTAAACCCATAATGAGTAGGAGCCACATGAGCCCCAGGTCAGTGAATGCTTGGCTTCACTGCTCCGGTCACATGTGCTCTGGGCCCCACATGTTTCTCCGGTGATAGCTAGAATGCTGACTCCTCTTTTCCCTCATACTCAGTCCTTGCTTTGACCCATGTTATTGTCTTTGCAATCAGGTTAGGTGCCTAACCTACCAAGTTGCTCTCAGCCAGCCAGGTCAAGTAGAGTTAGCAGGACAATGAGACAGGTCCAGTATAGCTCTTTCAGTGAGCAGTACCAGGCAGTCTTCCTGTCTCCCTTTCTATCCAGTCTGTGCACTATTCACATGTCTCTTCCAGGAAAGCCTTTGGCTATACGATATTGGCATTAGAGTTTAGCCTGCTCTCCATTCTTCCTTGTAGACCTGGGAATGCTGTTGCATTATTTGTACTTCATACAGATTTTTAATTTGTAGGTTTAACTGCCATACCCCTGGGAAATTGTCCTTTGTTCATCTTTTTAGGCTGATTTTTTTTTTTGTAGGAGTAGCAAGGATTGGAAGGGTAGGAGGCAATATTTGAGTTAAGATGAAGGATATTTTAGTCCTTTTTCGTTCCTTTAGGTAGCCTTAGGGATTTTTCTAGACTTTGGTCTCCTATTAATAAAATGAGGGGATCAGATTAGATGATCTTAGAGTTGGCCATGATAAATGGAGTTTTCCTCCACTGTCATACAGCTAACCTATATGTATGTATGTGTGTGTGTGTGTGTGTGTGTGTATAAAATCTGTATGTATATATTGATATCAATACTGATACTATATCTGGCTTTCCCTGTAACTGTAAGACACTGCTCTAAGAGGCTTTGATCTCATCTTTTTAAAAAACTTAATTTTAGTTTTTTTTTAATGAATAAAAATCTATTTTCTCTTCCTTCCCCAAATAAAATAAAAACAAAACAAAGCCTTCATGAAAATATACATAGGCCAGGAAAATAAATTCCTACATTGACCATGCCCAAAAAATACTTGTCTCCTTGTAGAACAGTGAGCCTAGAATCAGGAACACCTGAGTTCAAATCTGGACTTAAGACACTTTTTAACTGTGTGATCTTGGACAAGCCATTTAGCTTCTGTTTGCCTTGGTTTCCTCTGCTGTAAAAATGAGGATGATAATAATCACCTGCTTCCTAGGGTTATTGCAAGGATCAAATAAGATATTTGTAAAAAGTGTTTAGCCCAATGCCTGGCACATAGTAGGTACGATGTCAGTGCTTATTCCCTTCCTTCTCACCTCTCTGTCAGGGAGTAGATAGCATAGTTTGGTCCTCTGTAATCATGGATGGCCATTGCATTGACCAGAATTTCTAAATCTTTAATAGCCGTTTGTCTTTACAATGTTGTTATTGAATAAACTGTTCTTCTGGTTCTGCTCACCTCAGTCTGCATCAGTTCGTAAAAGTTTTCCTAGGTTTCTCTGAAACCATCTTTTTCTTCATTTTTTTAAGCAGCATAATCATATTCCATTCCATTCATATACCATAATTTTGTTAGCTATTCCCCAGTTGATGAGCACCCCCTGAGTACATTGGAATTTGAAACTGGGTGTGAGGGAGTAGGTAATAGGAATTGGGAGGTGAGTCATAGGTTTAGAACGTTGGAAGGAACCACAGTCCAACCCTCTCATTTTACAAATGAGGAAACTGAGGCCCACAGAAGTTCAGGGACTTGCCCAGGATCACACAACTAGCAAATTACTGAGGCAGGATTTGAACCCGGGTGCCCTGACTCCAATTACAGTTCTCATTCCACTGGGCAGGAACTTCCTGTTAAGCTGTTTCTTTTATTATAATCCACATTGGAAACCAGGCTACTCAGGTGCTGGTTTGTCTCTGCCTATACTCCATTGTTAAGTCAACAGGACTAAAAGAAAACTTCCTACTTTGGGACAGTATTTACATCTGATTTTTAAGTATTTTTCTCTTTACTTAAAGAATGGCATGGGATTAAAAGTTAATACTGTCATTTAAAAAAGGTAATAGAGAAGACTGAATAATTGTAATTTATTTTTTGCATTCATACTTAAACACTGATAATTTTAAAAATCAAATGTAAAAAAATAAATAAGGGCATGGTGTGTGCGTGCGTGCGTGTGTGTGTGTGTGTGTGTGTGTGTGTGTGTGTGTATGTGTGTGTTTAATGCTAGCTCTTTCTCTTCCTCTTTCCTCCCTCCTAAATACACATCCGACCTGGAAATAATTCTGAGCGCTGCTCTGTTTACTTGAAACATTTCTCAATCCCTCTGTCTGCTAGCATTGGAGCGAGGACCCTGCCGTATTGCACCCCACTATTTTCAGGCACTGAGTCCCCTTCCCTGGGAAGGGCAAGTGACAATCACTGCCTCTTAGAACCTAAAGCAGGTCAGGCATATAACATCAGAAAGTAATTGGGTTGGGAATTGCTTTTGTGATGAGGCTCTCCAGCCTGGCTTTGGTGTTGGCAGAGGGAGCCTGGTGTGGGCCTCTGGTAGATAATTTAAGAATTCCCTTCCCTGTCGGTTGTGACTGCCCTGCTGTTGCTGGGCACCTGGCGACTGGATGGAGTTGTTTGCTCTGGGTAGCTATAGCAGCAGCATCCAATCGCCACCAGCTCCATTCAGCCCCACATTTGCAGCTGGCTGTTTCACTGTGCCGTTTGGGAGAATTCTTACCTATTTTTAACAGCTTGAAGAGTTTTAGCAGCGTGCCTCTAACTACTTAATGGCTTCCCCTCCCATTTTAATGTGTGGGGCAAAACTTTGGTTTATTTTTAGTGTCGTTATGTAACATAAACTAGAATCATTCATGGTTTCCCAGCTCTCGGAATAAACCCCTCTCGTAGAAAACCAACGTGACATTTTGAAGAGTTCCATTTTAGTGAGCTGGGATCATTTTAATACTTTTCCAAAAATGATTCGCCTTTAATCCTGGGGCTAGCAGTGGGGAGAAGGCCAGTAGGGGACTACTCCAGCATTTGGGCCCTCTGTCCCCTCCTCCCCTCTTTCTGTCTCTATTTCTCTAACCGTATATGCCCAGGCAGGGCTGCTTCTCCAGCAGAATCCATCTCTTGTCACCTTTTTGGCTAAACCACTAGGGAGAGATATCTTAGAATGTCTCTGCTCATTTAAATATTTTGATTTCTTAGAACCCAAGGCCATTTTACTTCTTGTCTCAGATCCGCAAATGTCCAAATCTCCCTGGATGTTGAGAACACAGTTCCTAGCACATAGTAGGCACTTAATAATAAATACTTGTTGATCCAAGCTTCTTCTAGTGGAACTTCAAAAGCTAGCAGACAAACAGCAGATAATACTCACAGTCACACCTGGAGGGAATGTCTCTTTTCCCTGAGGGAATTAAGCTTGAATGTTGGGTCATGTTGACAGGTAGCAAGGTCTGGAGATCTCATCTCCTAGCGATGTCCCACTTCCTCAGAAGTGTTAGGTCAGGTGAATTTTCCATCCTGCCACTCCAGGAAGGTTACGAATAGATAGATGTTTAGTAGGCAACCCTGCCCCTAAAATGCCCTTTGACCAATTCGGTGCTGCTGACCCACAAGCACCTTTAAATACATGGTCCAAGCCAATGAAAAATAACTTGACCCTCCCTCCAGTCTTTGGAGATGGACAGCGGTTTGTCTGTTTCCCCAGCTGATGGCAAGGTCATCTCTAACAGCTGTTCAGTCATAATTAGCGAGCCTCATAACTGCCCTGTCTCAACCACAGAAAAATTACAGGGTTCAATGACTCATCGTCTTAAATTTTAACGAATACATAAAAACAACATGCTGGTTTAAACAAAATTCACCCCATATTGAGGTGGTTTGGTTAGTAGGAAAGAGGAAGGCACTATGGGAGGCAGATGACAAGAACTACTAAGGAGAGGGTGAGTTGGTGGAAAAGCAAAATTTCTCCCATAATAGCTAACATTTACATTTCACTTTAAGGTTTGCAAAACAGTTTACGTATATTATGTCATTTGATTCTTACAACTCAAAAAGATATGAAGAGAAGAGGTTATCCTAGATGGGATTAACTTGGCTTAAATGACTTTGATTGGTTGATCTGGATGCAATCAATTGGTTCCATCAGTTTATTGGTTGGTTTGATGTCAGAGGACTTGGGTTCTGATGCATCCTGTCTCTGACACATCATCTGTGTCGCTTCATCTATAAAATGAGGGGATTGGACTGGGTAGTCTGTGAGATCCCTTACAACTGTAAACCTGTGAGCCTTTGCACTCTCAGAGGTGGGTGCTATCATTTTCCCATTTTGTAGATGAAGAAACTGAGACAGAGTTTAAGCCACTTGCTTAGAGTCACACAGCCAGGCAGGATTCAAACTCAAGTCTTCCTGGCCACTTCCTTCCTGTCTGTATCCTTTACAGCATCTAGTTGCCTTTGGTCTTATGTGCCCAGTCTATATCCCTTAGTCAAACAACAAGATGCTAAGTGGTCATTAAATTAATTAAGGTCCTGCTTTGCAAGGAGATGGGAGCCCATGCATAGAGAGCATCCTCTCTCTTTCTGCCACAGCTGAGCCGTCCTGCTGATCCCCCACCCATTTAAAGAAGTGAGGTGTCACATCCTCTGAATTCAGGAGGTATTCTGCAGTGCTAGGCAGCCAGCGGCACCATCTTGCCTCATCATGCTCTATGGGGGCGGCCTCTAGGCTCCCATTGTCCATCTCATTGGAAGATTCCATGCCGGGGTCCTTTGGGACCTTCTACTCTGGATAGCTTAGAGCTAAAGTTGTATATCTAGGTAAGGATGGCAGCGTGTCTCCGATGCCGGTGGGAAGGTTTCTTTTATGTCAGAAAATACCCAAAGAAGTCGCAGCAGAGCCATTACTAGCAATTTTAGCACCTGGGACAAGTTCCCCAAACCATGCCCAGGGAAAGCAGTATTTTGTTGTTGTTTAGTCATTTCAATTGTGTCCACCTTTTCATGACCTCATTTGGGGTTTTCTTGGCAAAGATACTGGAGTGGTTTGCCATTTCCTCCTCCAGCTCTTTTTACAGATGAGGAAACTAAGGCAAACAGGCTTAAATGACTTGCCCAGCGTCACTTTGAAGGCTGGATTTGACCTCAGGTCTTCCTGACTCCAGGCCCAGTGCTCTATCCACCACACCACCTAGCTGCCCGAGTATAGGGTACACCATAATTTGAAGAGGGAAGAACAGGGGAGATGATCATTCCAGCTCATTTTCTGGTAGCTTCCTGTCTTGACTATTCTTGCTGATTGATCAGTGAGACAGTGTGATTGGTGCTCAGGCAACTCTCTCTGAGACTGCAGTTGCAGAGCATGTGGCAATTCTTCTAGGAGTTTCTTTATCAGGATTCTGATGCCAATGAAATCATAGGTTTGGTTAGGAAGGGAGAAAGGAAGTAAAGGAAGAAAGGAGGAAAAGAAGAGGGGAAAGGAGGAAGGAAGGGAGGGAAGAAGGCAGAAAAGAAAGGAAGAAGAAAAGAGAGGAAGGAAGGAAGAAAAGAAGAGAGGGAAGAAGGAAGGTTTGGAAGGAAGAAAAATTCATGCTACATACTGTATCAATCCTACCAGCTGAAAGGCTGCAAGTGCTCTCTGAGAGCCACCTAAGTGAGATGCCTTTGGGAAAGCTCAAGTCTCCCCACCCCAGTTGCAGCTCTGAACCACAGCTTCTATCCCTTTTCTACTCAAACGTAAGCCATTTAGGGTAAAGGAACTCCAATTAAAGCTTAGTTACAAGAGTCTTATTTTTGCCACACTAAACCATCAGAGGCTATTTTTATTGTCTATAATGTATTGAAGCCTTGGAGGAGGGGAGCTCACTTTCCTTTTCCTTGCCTCACCCCTCCCCAAACCTTTTATTTTAAACTGGGCATTCATCCCACCAGCTGTTCTTTAAGTTATCACCCTATTATATCTATAGCAGAATTAAAAGGAGAGAGCTTTTAATTCTGACATATTAGAAAGGGGATACATCATCTCTGCCACTTTAGGAGATGAGTTTCATTCTCTTCCGCTTACAAGAATTAGGACTTGTGTTTATGCTTAGGCTTTGAGGCCCATCTAGAAATAGTTCCCTAAGAGAAGGTTCCCAAAAGTATGAGAGCGCTGCCTTTTTAAAAAAATCATCTTTGCTCTCTTTTCTTTGCCACCTTGGACTCAAACTCTAAAATGAGGAGGTTGGATTAGATCAGAGTTTCTTAGCTCCTTTTGTGTGGAGGACTTCTTTGGCAGACTTGGTGAATGAAGTCTGTGGTTCCCTTCTTGGAATGATATTTGTAAATGCATAAAATAAAATACAGAGGATTGCCGAGGAAAACATTTATGTTAAAATGCAGTTATCAAAATATTTAAGAAAGAAAAACAAACTTCACACACTCTAAATTAAGAGCCCCTGGACTCAATGATCATCAGAGGCTTTTCTAATTAAGGATCCAAGTGCATTTCATACCCTTAAGGAACACTGATGAGTCACAGGCTCCAAAGAATGCTGCCTCTTTTTTTTTTAACCTGAGCTTTAGGCTCCAGATTGAGATTTGGTCTGAAATGAGTGGGAATTATAATGGAAGGTTGGGGTAAATACCCAGAAGTTCTGAAAAGTCTTGATGATTTCAGGGGATCCTCAACTGGATTTAAATCAACAGTCTGGTAAAACTGTCATCTTCCCCATCATCTCTCACCCTTCAGTCTCATTTACCCAATTGTGGCCTTTATTACCTATTATTACCTCATTCTATTCATGATCCATTAACATTAATAATAATAATAACTAGCATTTATGTAACCCTTTAAGGTTTACAGAGCACTTTATATTGTCTTACTTTATCCTCACGATACTCCTGGGAGGTCGGTGCTATTATGATCCTCACTTCACAGATGAGGAAACTGAGGCTGAGAGAGGTTAAGTGACTTGCCCAGCATTACACAACTAATATGTATCTGAGGTTGGATTTGAAATCATACCTTCTTGACGCTAGGTCCTGTGCTCTATCCACAGTGCCACCTAGTGGCTTCAGCTATGTCACCATTATTATGGTCTAGCTGGGCTTCCTGCACCCGACTTCTCACTGTTCTAATAAGTCACACGGGTTAATTGTCCCTAAAGCTCTACTTTTATCATGCTGCTTCCTGTGCTCAGAAATCTTCAGTGTCTCCCTAGTGTTTGTAGAAGAGAACCCCTAATCCTTAGCCTAGACTTCAAGCACCCTATATTATAGCCACAATCTTAACCACAATTCCCCTTCCTCTCCAATATTTATCCTCTCCTCCAGCTTGGCTAGTCTACATACCATACGGAATGGTATTTACGGTCTCAGCCTTACACTCTTTAAGACTCCTACAAAGTTAGAGTTAGAACCATAAAATCATTTAGTCCAACCCACCCATTTTCCATTAGCCATTGAAATGTTAGCTATCATTATTGTAATCATTATTATATAATATCTCCTACCCTGAGCACCTCTGAAATAGAGCTGCAAAGAGACCTTGGAGGAGAATGTTAAAAAAGGCCTTCTGCACTCCAGAGTTACCAGTTCAAATCCTTCCCTCAAAGGAGTAAATCTCAGCTCATTCTTGGGCAAGAGGCAGGAGGTAGGCAAAAAAGGAGAAAGCATTGTAGTTAAATGAAAGCGGGGTCCCAGCTGAAAAGGGACAGGGTCGTTTTTCCAGCAGGAGTTATCTGAGCACAGAGGACTCATTCTCAACCCTTTTATCCTTCATGGGACTTTCCTAGTGGGGGAAAATCCTTTGGGGACATTCCTGGAAAGAAGAATCTGGGCTCTATTGGGCTCCACATTTCCAGAAGGGAACACAGCACCCTTTTCCATGGGCACTTCAAACCTTCTGCCATTTTGAGGGTGTCATCCTGGCAAACCACATCAACTCTTTTGGCCTCAGTTTCTTCATCTGTAAAATCAAGGGATTGTACTCAATAAGCTCTGAGGTCCCTTCTGAATCTTAATACTATAGCCCGTGTTTCCATTCATGTTTCTTTTCTTTTTTTTCTCGAACTGACAGAAATGTAAGTCTATTTCCAACTTTCTGTAGCATCTGTGTGGTTGAGGGCATGGGTGCCCTCACCTGATTTTGTAGGAAGCCAACTGTACATTTCCTCCTAGCCTAGTATGGGGGAAGGATCGATAACCGGGAGGTAACAGCTGTAAGTGGACAGTAGGACAGATTGCCAAGTGAGGTTGAACCAGAGACATTAACACATAAGCTGGGATGAAAGGATTAAGTCATCCTGCCTCCATTGGCCTCAGTTTTCTCATCTGTAAAACGAGAAGGCTGGACCTGATGGCTTGTAGGGCCTCTGCCAATGCCATACCTATGAACCTGTAATTGCAGATATAAGGCTGGAAGGATGTTGTGGAATCTAATATTTTACAGACAAGGAAACTGAGGCCTAGAGCTGGAAGTCATTTGCCCAAGGTCACATGTAAATAGCAGAGTGGGAGTTGGAACTTGAGCTTTCCATCTCCACTTACACTACTTCTGCCTCCCAAGACTGTCCTGTTATCCTCCTGGGGTAAATCTCACCCCAGGAATCACCTCTGTTGATGTGAGTCCAGACACTTTACAGATACAGATGGTTTTACTTGAAGGAACCTTCCAAGATGGTTTTCAGTATGTGGTTTTAAGGTGGTATTATTCCTACACTTGGCCTGATAATGGTTTTACATGCAGGATCAGATGACTTTACTGGAATATTGCAAACAAGGACTGGTGGTGTTCTGTTTAGCACAGAGCTTGTGATGACCCATATTGCAAAGAAGCCATTTCTACAAGAGCTTTCTTGAATTCCACTGGGGGTGCCAGCAGCCGGGCCAGTCCAGGATGTAGTTGCTGTGTCTTGGGATGATGAAGATATATGTTTGTTGCTCCTTGAAGTAAGTCACCACACCAAGGAGCACACTTCAATGTTGGCAGCATTGGTCCTATTACACCAAGCAGCACCCAGGCCCCAGAGGGGAAGGTAGGGGGAAGGATGAGTCTTTGTGGGTCTCATCCAGAGCAGCTTTTTTTCTTTACTATGAGTTAAGTTGACTTGACATAGGAACTCCAAAGATCAATGAATTTAAGGGTATAGTTATTTTCATGTTGCAGCTAATT
The DNA here is from genome assembly GCF_011100635.1 of Trichosurus vulpecula. Lineage (NCBI taxonomy): Eukaryota > Metazoa > Chordata > Mammalia > Diprotodontia > Phalangeridae > Trichosurus > Trichosurus vulpecula. The sequence goes on along the minus strand of NC_050576.1, from coordinate 171,836,072 downwards.
CCTCCCTTCTCCCTTCCATTAACAAATATGCCTTTTGGTTGTTCTCTATGGATAGTCAGATGATTCTCTTTTTAGTCTCTCAGCATACATATGCCAATGCCTTTTCCAGTTGACTTGGATTGTGGGTTGGCAAAGAGATTCCATTCCCATCATTTTCCCTTGAGTTCCTAGTAGACTTCTCCCCAGCCCCCACCCTTAGCCTTTTCATTCAGGTTCCTGGTTTAGTGTTACCCAGAAAGCTAATAGCACTTCAGCAACCTGGAGGAAAGAGTGGTTTCTTTAAGGAATGAGAACATTGAAGAACAGCAGAGGCTTTATTAAGATACTTTTAGCTAACGTTTGCTCAGCTCAGAACTTGGGTAGACGACTTCCAAAGTCTATTAGGCAGTAAATACATTTGTGGCTTTTGAATCATAAGGTTGATTTGAAAAATTGGCACCTAATAGCTTACAACTGGAATAATGTCTCATAATTGGACCGTGGAGGGAAACTTTTGTGTGCATGTTCGTGCGTGCCCCGAACTCTTGGAACTACTTGTCATTTCAATCAGGAGTTTAATTCCCACCCCCCCACCCCCAATTAGGAGCAAAGACAAGAGTTCAAATCTGTCACTATTCATTTCTCAGTTTCGACCACATATTGAAGGGGATGATTGTTGAGAGGCTCCTGCCTGGAATTTCTCCCTGCTGATGTTTGAAAGGCCAGAGCCAGAGAAGTCCTGAAAAATTAATGGGGTCTCCATAGGTTCTCTACACTCCAGGCTAACCTCTCCTCTCCTCTCCCCACCGGTGGTGACCAATGAAAAGCTGGGAGCATAATAGCTGCCCAGCAGTTGGTCTTTTGTATGTAAATATGACCTAAAGCATGCCTGGAAGTCAGTGGTATATTGTTGCTGGCTATGGTGAGATTTCAAACAGACACATAGGCTTTTAAAATATTCCAGACAGATATTGAAAATGTCAGCAGCAGGTGTTGCCCACATACTTCTTGCTGCTCTCCCTTTTCCCTTCTCCTTCCCTTCCCCGCCCCCCCGCACCACAAAATATAATCAAAAAGCTGGTAAATAATTTTCAAAAGTGCCTCAAAGGATTTTCAGAATACAAAGAGAGGCTCTTCTCTAGTTTGGAATGAGGGGGGTTGGCAGGAGGAGAAGAAACTGTGTTTGGGTTGATTTTTTTTCAAGATTTTCTAAAATATTCAAGAGCATCCCAGTGGATCCTGAACTCATATCTGTCTGTATTTTCCCCATTACGTGAGAGTCCCCCTTTTTATTGATTTTTTTCCAGTTAACTGGTTGCCAACATTTGGGGCCAGCTTTTAAATTAAAATCATGCTTGAGATATTGGACTGAAGTTAGGCTGTCTTTGGTATGTTTAGTGGAATTGAAAGCTGCAAGGGTCTATCGAGATCAGAGTTCAGTCTCGGTTATCGTCCTAACTTTGGCTTTCCATCCTCTGCTCCCCCATCTCTTCAGTTTAAAATGAAGTATGGGCTGCTCTTGCTGCTTTCTTCTGGCAAGCACTGCTCCATGGTGGTCTGGGGAGAATGGGGAAGGTCCCTCTATGCATTAGCATCTTCATTTGGAAAATAAAGAAGTTGGACTCAGTGACCTCTAATATCCTTTTCACCTTTCAATCTGTAATCCTATGATTCCCTGTGCCTGGGACTCCTCATCCCTTGGAAATGAAGGGATTGGGCTCTGACCTCTAAGGTCCTGTCCCACTTTAATTCTATGATCCTATGATTCTCCATGCCTCAGTTTCCTCCTCTGGAAAATGAAAAGTTTGGACTTGATGACCTCTAACATCCCTTCAGGCTCTTAACCTATCAGACTTTGGAGGTGACTTATCCAAGAGCATGACAAAAGTAACCACATCCACTCTCCCAGACCAAGCTCACTTTGCCCGGCTCCTAGCACTCCATGGCAGTATGTTTTAAGGTCTAGAGTGGGCAGAAACGGTCTCCTCCAGAGGACTAAGCTGTGCTTTATGCAAGCTAGTAAGCTCACTGCTGAGCTAGAGCAACATCCCAGTTTCTATGGTGTTTCTTTTTTAGAAGAATCTGACCTCCAGTGAGCTACCGTCTTCTTTGTCTAATGGTATTATGCTCTCTTTGAGATCCCAAGAGTTCCCAAGGGTTTCTTCTGAAACAAGGAGAGAGATGATACAGGAATCTGGTGCCAAAGAATTATATGCTGTCTCCAAAGTCTTAGTGCTATTAAAGCTTAGACACTGCACTAAGACTTTGGGGACAACCTGGATAATATCAGTAACAGCCTGTCTTTCATGTACAGAAATGTCAGTATTGAACCTCTATCCAAGAAGGATATGGTCATGCTCCTGTGTTGTATTCTCTGTAATGGGAATGGCCAGCCCTGAACACCCCCTGCAAACATTCTTGGGCGCAGCAGCCCACTTTGCCAAGATGGTAGCAAAGCTCAGGGCTGCATTCCATTGCCACTGGACCAAGCAAAACTGAAGGGATTCTTAGAGAATCAGTCTGTCAACAAGTACCTACTGTGTGCCCGGTTCTATGCTACAAAACTAAAATAAAGGTTTCTGACCTCCAGCTTACATTCTACCAAAAGAGATATGTGAGATATATAAATATTTTTTTTAAAGTGACAAGCAGTGTGACTTAGTGGATGGACAGCTAGCTTTAGAGTGGGGAAGTCTTGGCCTCAAGTTTGTCCTCTGACAATGATTGATTACATGGTCATGGCAGGTCACTGGGGCACCTCCCCACCTCTACCCCCAGGGTCCTGGGCTCCAGGGAATTCTTTAAGTTGTCTGGTAGTTACCAATACAAAATAATTGGAGAGGGAGGGATGCGGAGAATCAGAAGGTCCTCATGTAGGAGGTGGCATTTGAGACAAGCTTTGAATGAAATGAGAAATTCTAAGAAATGGAAGTGAGGAAAGAGTGAATTCCAAGTAGAATTCCAACTTACCTATGCAAAGACTGGGAAATGGGAAATAAGGTATGATGTGTGAGATAAGGGGCCAATCTGATTGGACTCGAGAGCCTGGGAAGGGCAGTAATGTAGAAGGCTGGAAAGGTCAGTTAAGGCCGGATGGTGAAGGGAATTATGCGTCCTCAAGAGGAGTTTGTATTTGATCCTCTATATAACCGGCAGCCCCTGATGTTTATTGAGCAGTTTTACGGAGCACCCCTGTGTTCTGTCAGCTAAAATTACCAGCCCATTCAAGGGATTGTTAAAGTCCATCATGCTGGCAGAGAGAATGACCACCTCCCTATAGACAGAAGTGAATAGAAACCAGGCTCCCACTGTCGATCCTGCCATCGATGGGAGCTGGGCTGTTTTCCCCTGGATGCCGAGAGAATTAAATCGATTTAGAGCTTATGGGATTTGGAAACACTGTGCCCTGGGTATCTATACATGAAGAACTTTCAGATGTTGTGCATTTGAAGAGGGTCTCCAGGCTAATCTGAAACACTGCTTTAAGATGCTCTTGCTGCCTTTTGAAGAGAGCACCTGCATTACAGTGAGGGTGATGGGAACGGGAGAGAACAGTTATTCTAGCCTCTTACTCCAGGGCTCAGATTGGACATGGTGTGATAATGCTTAGTCTCCTCAGATGACTGACCAGTCATGCCTCGAAGGGCTGAAACTTGGGGCAAGCTCTATTTCTTCCCTACTTTTTTGGTGAGTTCAGAGGCCTCTCTAAATAATACTTTTCTCCTTTGAAGGCAGAAATATTTCTGCTTCCCCTGGTTTGCAAGTTCTCTTCAGGCACGACCGTGCATGCAGTGAGTGCCGAGGAGAGACTTACGGTTTCCACTGTTGCTTGGAAGTTTGTTTCTGCTTTGAAGAGAGACCAGTTTCAAGTTGCCTTTGCCCTGGCATGGGGACTCTTTGGTTAGCAGTAGGGTAGTGAGCTGGCCTCTGGGTTTTCTAGAATAAGGGCCCTTTGCTTATATCCTTGGACAGGGCCTCCTTATAGCTTGCCTGCTTACTTTTCCCTTACTGGGGAGAGCTCCTTTGTGCCCCCTGAAAGGGAAGGCATTCCATGCTTTTTTCCTGACAGAGAAAGGACAGGCCATGTTTGTGCGACACCAGAAAACCTCTTATGGGAGACCAGCCGTTGGCCTTCCAAAATAATGAGAGACAGGCCAGACTTTTTCCCTCCTCTGAAAACACTGAGTCTTTTCACTTAAAAAAAAAACCCTTAAGAAAGGAGGCGAGAGGGCCACGAACTGTAAGCATCAAGGATTTTTTAAACTAAACAAGAAAAGCAATTATTTTTCTAACCGTTTTACTCCTTCAAATCTCTCCCTGTAATGGAGATTTAGAATCCATCACTGTTGGGCTATTATTTCTGTGTAAACAGTGTCATGCCCTATTGCACCAAGCAAACAGTCAATTTTTTCCATTACACTTAGGCGAAAACAACAAGGGTGCTGAGTCGATGATCTCAAGGAGCATATTTTAGCTGATGGGGAGCACATGACTGGGGGCAAGGGGAGGAAAAAAGGGTTAAAACCATGTATACATAGACTCTGAGTTTCCCAGAAAGGGCTTGTCTTCATCGGGGTCATTCACCTTGAACGCAGAGCTCTAGAAACCTGCTTCATTGCTCTAGGGCTGGTCTTTTCAAGATGAGAGGCATGGGAAAGAAGGGGAAGGGAAGGGAATAAGCATTTACATAGTGCCTACTGTGTGCCAGGCACCATGCTAAGTGTCTTTTACAAATATCTCATTTCATCCTCACAACAACCCTGTGAGATACATGCTATTATTATCTATAGTTGAGGAAACTGAGTGAAGCAGAGGTTAAGTGACTTGTCCAGGATCACACCTCTAGTAGGTATCTGAGGCCAGATTTGAACTCAGGTCTTCCTGACTCCAGCCCCGACATTCTGTCCACAGAGCTACCAGCTGTCCAGTAGAAGATAGAGTAGGGTTAGGATGACCCTAAACCCACATGCTTGAGCAAGAACTTTAGACTGGAGTTAGAGGATCTGGGGTCATTTCCTACCTGTGATGCTTACCGTGTGACCTTGGGCAAGTCACCACCTTCCTGGGCCTGAGTTTCATCAGTTATAACACTAGGAGATAGGAATATGGGACTTCTGAGGTCCCTTGCAGCTCTAGACCTGTGGTCTTCTGATCCCTTTTAAGGAAACCCATAATGTAACTGGTTGGAGATAGAAGAAGAGACAGTGATTAGCTGCACTCTTGGTGGGTTCTGCTCCACTATTATATGGGCTGCAGAGGAGGGTCACCAGAGTGGTGAGGCAGCTCAAACCCTTAATGCCACCAGGCTGGTTGAATGAACTGGGGGTGGGTTGTTTAGTCTGGCAAAGAGGATATTTATGGGGGACAAGATAGTCTTCAGGTATCTGAAGGGCTCTCCCATAGAAAATAGACTATACTCTGCTTGGCCCCACAGAGAACTAGGAGCCAAGGGCTGGAAGGTATTGATAGGCAGATTAAGGTTTGATGCAAGGAAAAGCTTCCGAATGATCATAGCAGCCCAGAAGTACAATGAGTTGCCTTTGGAGATGGTAGGTTCCCCTTGACTGGAGGTTTTGAAGAGAAAGTGGATGCTAACAGGTCCAGTATGCTAGAGAGGGGCTTCTTGGCCAGGCTTTTTGAGATTCTGTGCCTTGTAGGCAAGTGTTGTCGATTCAGCTCATGTGGACTCAGGAAAGCCGATGGTTACATTTTCAGCGTGGGCATTTATACCTCAGAAATTGGCAAATGTTACAAATCAAGGCTTAATTTATTGTTTTGTTGACTGTCTGGATTTTTAAAAAGTGATGGAGGAAAATGTTAATATTGCAGATTAAATTTAAGAGTATGCTGTGCTTTTTGGGGAGCTGGTTATTAAATACTTAGCAGTACTGCCCTGCTTTTGGGCAGACTCCCCACCTCTGCCCCATGGTGCTGACATTGTTCAGACCAGCACTCTGCCTGGACCCGTGGCATGTCTACCTAACCTGCTATGGCTTCTACTTTTTGCATAGCTAAGCGCCATCGTCGGTTTGTCCTTGGAGCGTGTCAGACTGAACATCCCTTTTGGGATCTGTGTTCTAGCTAGTCTCCCCCTTGTGCTTGGCCGAAGCATGCTGGGATTTGCAGAGAATGAGTGGCGATGCTATTTGTGGGATGCGTGTGTGCCTTGGAAGGATCTTCTCTGCTAGAGGCTTTGCCCTGAAGGATCATGATGAGATTAGCCGGTGGGGACCAATGAGTGTGGCTCCAGAGCTTTACCTGTGCTGTTGCTAGGCCTTAGAGTCTCCTTCCTTTACTCTGGTTGCTTTGTGGCATGATGGCTAGCTCGCTGGCCTTGGATTAAGGAAGACCTGAGTTTGAATCCTGCCTCAGATACATATTAGCTGTGTGACCTTGGAAAAGTCACTTCACCTCATTCATCCTTAGTTTCCTCCTCTGCAAAATGGGGATAAATAATGGCACGTACCTCAAAGGGGTTTGGGGAGGATCAAATAAGACAAAATACATCTAGTGCCATGTAAATGTTAATTGTTTAAAATGTATGGATTTTAAAGAAGTATATAACTTGCCAGGTAGTTCTCGTTCTGTCTCTCTGTGTCTCTTTTTCTTTCTGTGTGTGTGTGTGTATGTGTGCACACATACATACATACATACGTATTCACACATAAATAATGTATCTACATACAAAGAGACAGAGGGAGAGAGAGAAGAAAGTATATAATTTCTACTGAATTCTACATGTTTTTACACCTCTTTTTCCTCATTAAGAAGCTACTTGCTTTAAAATTAAAAGTATAAAGACATCTCCAAGAGCCATCATAGAAATGTTCAACTAATTTCAAGGGGTTAATTATGTTTGATGACCGGTACCATCTCACTCCATTTGAAATTTGTTTAGGCAGTAGCAAAGTTTGAAATGTTGACTCTTACAGGAAAAAAGAAATTACCTTTTAGCTCTAAATCTTGGGCTTCTCTGAAACTGTGTTGGTGCTGAGCCTGGTCTCCTGATTCCTAATCCTCTATTCTGCTTGTCAGCCCATGCTGTCTTGCTTCGGTGGGACTTTTCCCTTCATTAGCTTTTTTAAAAATCCCACATGGACACTATTTAGCATCTAGTTTCCTGTCAAACCGTTTTCCTTTAAATGCCCTTTGAAGTCAACCAGCAGGCCTCGCTCCCCTTCCATAGGCAGGGGGCCTCTGAGTGGTAAGGATTGATGGTTTCTTGGGATTTCTTATATGTGTTTGGTCTGTAATACATAAAATACACACACGCACACACATATTCATGGATGTATATATAACTCACTCCCAATTGGGAGATTTATTTCAAGTAACAAATGCTTCTGGTTAGCTTCTGTATGGATCTGGTCCAGCCCCAAATCATTGCCATGAGTAAAATTCATTGACAGCGAAAGGAAATGAAAACAAACGTTCCCTGACATGGGGCATTTCCGTCTGGGGGCCTCTGGGATTTCTCCTCCTCTATTAAAATATCCACCAAATTACATGGAGTGGAACTTGGCAGCCATGGGCCGGTGGAGGTCTGTAGCACTTTAATTGTTTCAGGAGAGATGGGTCCAGATGAATTGCCATTTGAAAAATCATTCTCCTTCCCTGACCCTCTGCCCTCCCTCCTCTGTTTAGACCCTGGTCTAGACTGCTGAGGGCCTGGGTGGGTCTGCGCTCCCCCTACAGATGCTCACAGACCAAGTTCTGGACACAAGCACCTAGATTGCCAGGGGAAAGACTGTGATGCCTCTGGCATCATCTGCATTCTAGTTTTTGGGAAGCTGCCCCTCTAGGGGTAGGGGTGGAGGGAGTGTTGACAGCTGAAAGCCCAACATTCTTGAGTCTGAAAGCCCTACATTCTTGAGACAGTCTTAAGCTTCTGGCTTAGTCCTGGACAGACAAATTCTGAATATGGTTTTGATCAAAGACATTAGATTGGAAATAACTGGGGTTTATGAGATTGAGTTTTTGCTCTCCTCCATTTTTTCCTTCATCTCTTCTTCCTTCCCCCTCATCTCCCTTCTCCTCTTCCTCTTTTTTTCTCTTTTCATTTCTTCCTTCTCTACCTCTCCTTTCTCCACCTCTTCTTTTTTCTCTTTCCTCCTTTTCTCTTCCTTTTCTTTCCTCTGTGGTTTCTTCTACAAATGAATTAACTTTAAGGCATCACAATTCACAATTGAGCCAGACAACTAGATGCAGTTCTCCCTTGTGGTTTAGTGGGGAATACTTGGGAGCTCTGGTGATTTACATTCTGGCCTTCAGGATAACTTCCTCAAAGCCAGACCAGTCCTTTCTGGGGCCCTGGTCACTGTTGCCCCCAAGAAGGTTAAAAAAAAAAGACTAGTCATGCACAGTTCCTTCTTTCTCCCTCTAGCTTAGTCCTCAGACTCCTAAGCATATGTCCCCTGTGGTACTCTGGGAGAATCCTATCCTACCGAAATGGTCATTAAGACTGAGGAGGGGAAAAGGTTGATGGCCTTGACTTTTCAAGCCTCCAATGCCAAAGCTATCCCAGTAAGCATTGTTTTTACCCATTATAGGCTGTGATGCTTGGAGTAGATGTCAGTACTTTGGGCTGGCTTTATTGTGAGCCCAGCAGACACAACAATGATTGGGGAAGGAAGTGAAACTGAGTGACCTCTATTAGACACCCTCAGTACTTGTCACTATGATCCTTGCAAGCTCCCTTATCTTGTGGCCAAAAATAAGCATTTTTATTGCATAAGAACCTGCATGTGTTTCTGGAAAACCAAGGTGTGTTCTCTCTCTCTCTCTCTCTCTCTCTCTCTCTCTCTCTCTCTCTCTCTCTGTCTCTCTCTCTGTCTCTCTCTCTCTCTCTCTCTCTCAATTTATTTCTGTTTTGTAAAATTGTCTTTCAAACAAGCCAGTGAGCCCAGGCTGTTGGGCTATTTACATTTCCTTCAACTGTGTAGTCCCCAGTCCCAGGTCTATGTGTGTCAGGCTTCCAGAAGCATAGATCTCCTTGCAACTCTGTCTTCTTTGTTGCAGCCGCTTTACCATGGAGTCCTTGAGTGGTGAATGCCACATTGTGTGTGTATGTATGCATGAATGAATGCATGCATCTAAACTTGTAGTGCAGGTTTTCCAGAGAAGCCTGCCTGTCAGCCTCAAGGGGTTTGGGGTTCTTGTTGGTTTGTTTTCCATTTTCAATTTTTTTCTCTGTTTTCCTCCTTTCTAACCCTTCCTCTGTCTCCTGCCCTTTCCGACGCTTGCTTTGCTTTAAGAATATTCAACAAGGAAGATGATTTGAGAGAATGCATCTTCTTCCCCCTTTGCCAAAGTGATGGACGGACTGTGGTTGTAGGATATCGTATATGCTGTCAGACATGGTTAATGTGTTCGTTGGTTCTGCTGAGCTGCTTTTATTTTAAGTCTTTATTACAAGGGGTGACTTGCCGGATGGAGGATGAGGGAGAGCTATATTTGGAAAGGAAGGTGATGCAAAAACATAAGATAGCAATAAAAATGTTTTACCAAAGTATTTTAAATAAACAAAATAGCCCAAAGCAAGACCTTCCCTCCTCTCCTGCCCTTCCTTCCTTCCCACTCCAAGCCGTAAATCCAAGATCAGAACTGTTTCTGTTTTGTCACCAGCCCTACAGAATGGGATACAATCTTTGTATTCTGGATGACCTTCAGTTCACATAAGAAGAGAGTTTAGCCAGCATCTTTTTTCTTTTTAGAGGGGAGAGGGGGTAATGTATAAAACAGCTGCCTGACACTTACATATAAAGGGATCTGCTTTGATACAGCTGTTTCTTCTACTTTACCATTAGATGTCAACGGCGAGGCAGGGGGAGGGTGGAGGCAGGACTGAAAGATCAGTTAGTGAAAACAAGGCTCAGTTAGTTCTGCAGCGACACTGTATCTTAAACATCAGGCTGCAGCTGAATGGGCCTCCCATCATCAGCCCAGAGTAGGGGGAAAGGAAGGATGGTAGCTTGCGGCAGGGTGTGAGGACTGCCCTTCAGAGGTACACCCGGCTCTCTCCTTCTTTGCTTCAGATAGTCAGAAGGAGCTGATCCAAGGGCCCTGGCTTCCCACTCTTTCTGCCCGGTGACAACCTTGGACTATTTTGTCCTCCCCATGTGCTGTCCCACAGCAAGGCTTTAGAAGTCAAATGGCTTGTAGAAGAGATGGAGCCCAGGTTTGGTTTTGTGTGTGTGTGTGTTTTTTTTCTATCTCACTTGCCAAGGCTTGTTTAAAAAAGGATTACTTGTGGCCCTCTGGCCAGAGCAGGGGAGTGTCCTTATAGGATTAGCACTCAGCAGGCCATGGGATGTAGACCAACCTAAGTTGGTTTCTAATCAAAGGTTCCCACCCCCCTCCACCCACTGCTTTCCATTCATAAGATATAGTTCTTCTCCATGGTGATTTAATAAGATGCCAAATGGGTTCTTGGATTTTCCCATCTTTGCCTTTCTTTTCACCTGTCTCTGTCTGGGATTTATTTCTGGCTGTTAAACCTTTCCCCCTACCTTTACTCTACTCCTACAAAGCGGTTCCACTTTAGTTAGTGTGGCAGAAGAGAAAATAAAGTTACTTTTTTGAGGTGGCAAAATTCACTTTATTTATTCCTTTTGGCTTTATATCACAATTGTTTCCCATTCCTTCTAGACTAAACCTTCCCTTGTGGGGAAAAAAGGTAAAAAATCCAACTAGAAACCTTATCGAACAACATACGATATTTAATAATAATAGTAACATTAATAATAGCTAGCATTTATATAGTAGTGCTTTAAGGTTTGTGAAGTAATTCAGAAACATCTCATTTGAGCCTCACAACAGCTCTTTGAGGTAGGTGCTTTTATCATCACCATTTTACAGATGAGGAAACTGAGACAAGAAAGAGATTAAGTGACTTGCCCAGGGACATACAGCCAGCAATTTCTTCTCTTGGTCCTTCATTGGATTTTCTGTTACTTAGAACTCAGTCCTTTTAGTCATTTTTTTATGTTGTTGCAATCATTGTTATCCATCCCCTTGGTCCTGCTTATTTTATTTTGCCTTAGTTCATATAAATCTTCCCACATTTCTCTGAATTCTTTATATTCATCATTTATTATGACTATGATAACATTCTGTTACATCCACTGACCAAACTCTTCCCCTAGAACAGAGATTATTAACCTAGGGTTAGTGAACTTTAAAAAAAAATTTTATGACTTTCAATTTCATTTGGTTTCCTTTGGAATCATGTGCATTTTATTTTATATATTTGAAAACATTCTGACAAGAGGGTTGGTAGACTTCACCAGACTTCCAAAGGGTCTGTGATACAAAAAAAAAGGCTGAGAACTACTGTCTTCAAGTGATTTCCTTAGGAAGCTTCTTGGGTTATAAAACCCCTTTTGCTCTTGTTCAATCATTTCAGTTGTGTCCTAGCACATGTATGATGAGAGGAAAAGCTTCACACAGTGGAAAGGGCGCTGCATTGGAAAACCCACGTGACCTGCTTTACCTATCTGTCCCTCAGTTTCCTCTGCTATAAAATAACCAGATGCTCCCCTAGGTTCTCTTCCCACTCTGAATCAACAGTCCAGTGACCCTTCTTCCCTTTTCCCATCAGGAAGACCCCTCCTGTTGGGGCTCCTCCATATGACTGAGTGGCAGGTAGTCTCAGATCTGTAGGGTGGCTGTTTATTTGGAAATCTGAAGAGATAAACACAACTCATGTGAGCTACAAGGCATTTCTATCGGCAGGATGGGATTTTTCGTTTTATCTTTCTATCCTTTTTTTTTTTAAACCACCACTGAGATGAAGCTTCCTCCAGACACAACTGATTGTTAATGGATTCAGAGTCTGGCAGCTCCACCGAACACTGACTGCAAAGGAGGCAGGCTGCTCGCATGCGCTTGACACCACCGATCAGAAGTGGTCTTCTTTTGCATTGCATCTGTGCTCTGAAAATGGCCTTGATTAAACACCCAAGTCACTAAACTGAAACAGAGCCCCCATCATTCCCTTTCTTTCTTTTCTTTTCCTTTGTCACTGTAAGAAAGTGAACTGACATCTCCTCCTACAGAAAAAAAAAAGTCAAATGGACTGGTGATACCCACCCACAACCATCAGACCCTCCCCTCTTTAACCTTGGCCATCTCACGCACTTCCAGATTAGACTTCTCCTATTTGTGCTAGTCCTGAGAAGAATAAGAATGGAGTTGGGTTAATCAAGACTGATGTCCCTGGAGGAAGCCCAAATGGCTAATCCAGAGACTCCTCTTCCCCAGGTCAGAGCTACTCCCTAAATCCAGTAAGCCTGAGGAGGAAACCTTGCCTCACTTTCTCTGGGTATTAGCATCTGTGCTGTCTCTCTTGGGAGTCCCTGCCCTTTGGAGAGGCTGGAACCTCTCCTACCAGACTTTTTAAAAAAAAGTACTATGAAGAGTGGAGACTTTTAAGTACCATCAGGATATAAGTGTGTAGAAACACAAGATACACACTTTTATTGTGCAGTACTTACAAGTATTCTCCATAAGCCCCACTCTGCTGCCTTATCCTAGCAGAGAGGGGATCCACTTCAGCTTCTCATATCCCATGCCAGCAGAATGAAAGTGCCAGCAGGTCCTACTAAGCCTTGGAAGCAGGTCCCAACATGGACTGTAGAGCTAACACCAGAGATATCAGCCCAAGTAATGGTGGAGAGAGCCTTTTCTCTAGGAGGTTGGCCACAGAAACTTAGAAGATCACCTGCTAAGGCTGAAGAGTGTTCCAACCCTGCCCTAGCAGCTACCATCTAGGAAATAAACCTTTGTGGAGATGCATCCTGGCTACTGGCCCCATAGATTTGGCAGTCCCTTCAGCTACAGAAGACCTGGTAAAGAAAAGTGCTGTCCACTGAAGTCCTGGCAAATGGTCCATTATCAGAAATGGACATAATTTTATCAGAAGAAATAACATTTAAAAAACTATAATACCTTCTAGTTGGCCACTGTACCCTAAGAACCATGGGACTTTTCTGTTTGCCTTGCAGCTGAAATGCCCTATGTCTTATCTCCCCCTTTTAGAATGCAAGCGTAGCACTTTGCATATTGTAAGCATTTAATAAAAAAATTTTTTTTATTCTTTTGTTCATTCTGATCAGAAGAGAGAGCAACCACACCAAAGAAAGTATAGTCCTTCTGAAGTCCTGTAGGTGTGATGGATATATACAAGCTTAAATCATGTGTGGGTGGTACTTGGGACTTCTTGAAAGAAAGAGATTGTGTTTCCTTCCCCCCAGAAGTGAAAATAATGACCAGGTCCCACCCTGGCCTCCTTTAGCAGTTTTTAACAGTGAAAGAAAGGCCCCTCACCCCACCACCCCTCCACTTGACTCATCTTTAGCCCTTCTCACCCCCAACTCCTCAAGGAATCATGTCCAAAAGGAGCACAGGCACTGGAGGCCTTTTTGTTCTACCCATCTTTGATCGCATAACTGATTGTCCAGCAAAGGCATTTTAGACAACAACGCTTCATTTTGGATGCAGCACCATAGCAGTTTACTTAGTGTAAGGGAAAGCGCCATGGTGGGGAATGCATCTTCATGCAATGTAATACCCGTGGGCCAAGGAGCCAGGAATGGGCAAAGCAGAGCTTTGGACCAACACAACTTGGATTGAATCTTGGGGAGAATTCCCTCCACCTTCCCAGAACATCTCTAGTAGGAAGGCATAGCCTGTTAAGGAGGGGAAGCCAGAGAGGAAGGGAGCTGCAACTGTGTCTTAATTTTAATTAATAATCATTTAGTAAGCACCTACTGTGTGCATGCACTGTAATAGGCACTGGGGATATAAAGACAAAATGAAACAATTCTTACCCTCAAGGTGCTTACATTCTACTCTTAAGGACGATGAGGTTCTATAAATTAGAGACCTGGGAGAATTGAAAGGGATCTAGACTCCAGGATGGTTGGTATTCCCTTCTTCTCTCTTGTGAATAGACTTTAAAGCACTGTATAAAATGCTAGCTATCGCAATTAGAAATATAGTTAGGGACCGGACCTTCGATGCATTAGAATGGGAAACTCACAGGTAAGAAATTCCCTCCACCAACGTAGCTTGGCACTTTCTCTGCAACTGATAGTGTTAGCGAGTGTTGCCTAGAGTGGCTTGATCAGGGTCACATAGCCAACATGTGTCAAAATAGAGACTTGAACCTAGGTCTTTCTGGCTCCAAGGTCAGCTCTGTTATCGACTATCTACTGTCTCTCGTTGTTGTTTTAAGCTGTACTAACGTATTTCCTCCCTCATCACTGAGTATCATTTTGCATAGTAGGACCATTTGTAATCCCTCTAGAATCCACAAGTTTAGTATGTCTTAGCTTCTTTCCTTAAAAGAAAACATATAATGGACACATGGACTCTGTCACTCAAAGGTTCTTAAAGATCACTGAAGTATAAGGGGGCTGCTTTGAGAAATAGGAGACCAGCCTTCCAGTTTCAAACCTGCTGCTAATTTGCTTTTTGACTTTGGGCAGATCGCTACCTCACTGGGCCTGGGTTTTCATATCTGAAAAGTAAGGGGGTTGAATCAGAGGATCTCCAAAATGCTATGAAATCTAAACTACATTGTTATATAAAAGGCAGCTTCTTTTAACCGTGTTAAAAACTTGTGATCATTTAGCCAAAAACTTCTTGAAGGCAGTCATGATTTACCATGTGAAAATGGAAAGGAATTTTAATTTTTAAAAAAAAGAGAGATTCTAGAATTCTTCATTGGATATCTAAAAGGCCTTTCCAACTTCCGGCCTTGGCCAGTGTTTCTGCTTCTATTGGTATGAATTTCTCCTAAGACTTGCTCTTTACTAAATTCCCCTACTCTCATCCCCTTGAAAATAGGTTCTATCCCTTTAAGAAGGAATAAATGTGCCTTAGGGCAGTTAGGTGGCACAATGGACAGAGTTCTGGTCCTGGAGTCAGGAAGACCTGAGTTTAAATCTGGCCTCAGATAATTCCTAGCTGTGTGACCCTGGGCAAGTCACTTAACCCTTTGCCTTAGTTTCCTCATCTGTAAAATGAGCTGGAGAAGGAAATGGAAAACCACCACAGTACCTTTGCTGAGAAAACCCCAAATGGGGTCACAAAGAGTTGGACACAACTGAAAACGACTGAGCAACAATAAATTTGCCTTGGGAAGCTATACGGAGTGGTATTTGGGCCATTTACCACATAGTTGTCCCTTTCACTTCATCCTCTTTTATTTTTTGATTATTTATTCTTGAGTTAGTTAAAGGTCAAACAGATGAGGTCTTTCAGAAACGCCCTAACTCTCCCCATGTCAACCTGACCTGGATTCCTCTACCTGGGCCTGTATGCATCTAACTTAACACTTCCATTATTCTTGTCCAGTCCTTGCTTTATTCCGCAGTCCTGTCCCTGCCAACTCCCCCAATTAGCAACCCTTTACCTTAGGCTTATATACCAAAGATAAGTCAAAATTGTTAACGATGCATCTTGGGCTCTTTGGATTTGACAGGCTAGTTGACTTTCTTCTGTCTACTCTAAGTACAACAATCACCTTAAATGTTTATTGTTATTTCTTGGGTTTTCCTGGCAAAGACACTGGAATGGTTTGCCATTTCCTTCTGCAGCTCATTTTACAAATTAGGAAACTGAGGCAAACAGTGTTAAGTGACTTGCCTGGGTTCACACAGCTAGGGAGTATCTGAGGCCAGATTTGAGCTCAGGAAGATGAATCTTCCTGTAGGCCTGGTGCTCCATACACCATGGCACCACCTAGCCACCCATCCTAAGAGTATTGACATGGTATAATGAGCAGTGTTGGACATGTAGTCAGACTTAGGAAGGACCTGTGGTTGAATCTTGGTTGAAACACTTATTTCAACTGTGTGATCCTGAGCAAGTCACTTAACTTCTCAGTTTCTGCCTCCTTCTCTTCTCCCCCCAACCCCAGACCTTAGATAATATGTTCAGGCCTTTGGTATGGATATCAGTTGAGCAGGACTTAACAGTCCTACATCTGCCTAGCTCCTGGCTGAGATTCAGACCTCAGTGGCCAAGATGATGCCACTATAGTGGAGGAAAAGGAAGGGTTTTAAAGTAACATAAAAATCCTGTATTCTCTGAATGAATACATTATGCCCTTTGAGTCAACTTGTCTTCATAGTAATTCCCTGAAACTTTTGTGAGTTGAAATTTGCCCATGTAAATTTGGGGTCCTGTAGCACCCGTTCCCCATCCTCTCCATCCCATAATTCTGAGGGTGCCTGGTAGAAGAACCATTAGGAGTTGACATGTGCCAAGAACCTACAAGATGCTATTTGTTAAGCCCCATTTACAAAAGAGACAATCCCTGGCCTCTACAAGCATCTATCAGGAGACAGATCCATACACCAGTGTGCTAGATAAAAACCTTTCGTTCTCAGAGGGCAAAGGCAATGTTTCGATAGGGGCAGAATAACTACCAGTCTAGGATTTTGTCCAGGAGTATAGGCAGTACAGTGAACTCTCTCAAAAACCTTTGTGGTTCTAGATTGTTACTGGGTTCTGTGGTTCACTCAGTCTCTAACCCAGGCAGCTCCCTTCCTTTTTCTGTGATTTACTACTCCTTAGGACCAAAGAGTTTGGGGTTCTAAGCAACAAGGCACTGAGGTTGGTATTTATGTAATTCATTATTTCTCTGGTGCCTTTTCTTAGGAAACCAGAGGGAAGCAGTTGGCAGTATCGGGAGCTTCCTTCTTTCTCCGGTAATGTGTCTCAAATGGAAATATCCGTTCTGTAGAAAAGCACAGAATCAAGATAATCTGCAACCTATTCTACCCAAATAAATAAGTTGGCAAATAAGTCTACTTGCTTTCGTATTGTCTTCATAAATATCCTTTAAATTGAGACTGAGTGACAAGATATGTTTCTGCCACTGAAATGGGATCACTGACGATATTGAAAGAGTCTTTTAAGATACATTTTTCTACTACAATTGTCGTTGAAACAATACTTAGCCCTTTTTTCCCCTTTTCCTTTGCTAGTAACAAGGTCTCTTTGGGGAATTTTTAAAGTGACAATTGGTAGATTGGAGATGGTGATAGTTCTTCCACATAATACTACTGAATGCCACTCAGCTCTTCCTTGATTGGCTCTGAATTTCCCTAAGAAGAAAAAATATTCCTGTTTGAAAAACATAAAGCTTATTGGAGGCCATATTCATCTTGATCCCTCCTCTCCGCCCCTGACCATTTACAGAAAAGGAGGGTAGGGAGGGAGAGAAGGCAGCTGTAATGGGATTTGACCTCAGGGGAACACAACTACCATCAAAATCAATCTATACCTTTCTGCTTGAGCAGGGAGTTTTATATGCTTATTAGATTCTCAAATGTTATTCAGCTTGATTGCAGCCTTTATACAAAGGAGTTAAGACATGGGTAGGAAAGATAATAGAACTATAAATTGCAAGACAGGTTCTTATGAAATCAGTAAATTATTCATTTAATAGTTCGCTCCTTGTTAATTTCCATGTTGCTATGGCATCTCAAAATGGAGGCGTATGGGTCATCCTGCCCAGCCAGGGGCCTCGCACAGACTCTGCGGTTCCTTGTGGAAGACAGATAATGCTTTACGTACAACCTTCAGCCACATGATAAATTGCCTCTTTATCTGATGTCGTCCAGGGAGATCCACTGCAGAGCACTGAAAGAGATATCTCATGGTGGCTAAGGTTTTTTGGAAGGGAACCAAACATCTCCCCATGTTTGAGTCAGAATCTGTTTAAGCATGCATTGTCTCAGCGTTACTTCCCTGTCTCCCAAGATACAGGAAACACTGTGGTCTTCTAAGCTAACTTTGGCGTCCGCTCTATGGTCAAAGCCTAGTTTCATTTATTATTTTGATAGGCCAAGAAAGCTGCCTGGGGAGACCTTGATTCCTTCCCAAACTCTCCCCCACCTCCTCACAAGCCTTGTCTTCACTTGTTCTTTTTCTTTGTTGGTTTCCCCTGCTTTTTAAATTCACCCACCTAGAAGAAACAGATCCTTTGGAGTTCTCTGGGAACATGATGTCCTAAAAACCTGTCAGCCATGCCTACTGGCTTGTAATGATCCTTTGGATGCTTCCTTATTGGTGGCAGTGATTGTCTGACCACTGGCTAACTGTTGCATTTGATTGCTTTTAGTAAGTTAGCCATGTTCCTAAGATGCACTGACTACATGGGCATTTTGCGTAAAGAAGTGTTTGAAGGATTCAGCAGACCTTTTTGTCATTTTGATTGATAGGATGGTTTTGCATGCCTCCTGTGTCAGAAGCCACTGAATGGGAAACTTTTTTTTTTTGAAAAAATATGGTCGTGTGTGTTGATATGTATTTGCTTCTCAGCTTCGTTATTGAAATGGCTTTGTGGAAGGTGATTCGTGACTTAGGACTGCTCTAGGTTTGCAGGAGACCTTAGAGGCTTGTCTAAGCCTCTCATTTTACAGATGAAGAAACTGAGACCCAGAGATAGTATGACTTGTCCAGGGTCACACACCTAGCAAGTGGGAGAGGCAGGATTTTGACCCAGCTTATTTGGACTCCTGGCTACAAAGCTACTGTACATCCCCCGACCACATTATGGTACTCCCAGATGACTAAGTCCAGTAGCCATAACTCAGTCTTTATCTTCTTGACTGATATTAAAGATCACCTCCCTCCTAGATCGCTCTCCTCCCTTGACTAGTCAGATACCACACTGTCTCTCCAGTTATACGTTTTTTCTCTTTTCTGTATCAGTGGTTTCACTGTTCCCTCTTACTCTCTGAAGGTCAGCATTGCTAAAGGTTCTGACCCTAGCCTTCTTTTGTTTCCTCTGTAATCTCATTACTTGATGATCTCATGCTCTTGTTTGCCTGATTCCTTGGGTGATTCCTGAAATCCTGTCCCCACTTGTCTCTAATGCTCTCTAGTCCTCTATTTCCAGGTGACTGCTGGGCCTATCTTTCTGGATGTCTTGCTATATGTCAAACTCTTCATGTCCAAAATAAAATTCATCATCTCCCCTCCCAACCATTTCTTTTTCCCGATCTTAGTTTTTCTGTGAACAGCACCGTTCCTTCCCTTGGGTACTTCCTCATATTGTTTCTTTTGCTTGAAATATGCCCCCATGCCTATAAAAATCCTACTCTTATTTCAAGGCCCATTTCTGCCCTTTCCTGATCTTCCCAGGTGGAAAATCTCTCTCCCTCCTCTCAACAACCCCACCAGACACTTATTTATGCTTCTTGTATGGTACTTACCCTTCCTACCAAGTTGGACACGCTATTTGTGGACATGTCTTACCTCCTCTACTCGTCCATAGAGCTTCTTGGGAACAGGCAGCCAAATGTGTATTCATCCATGTATCCTCCCATATAGTACTGTGCCCATAGCGAGCATTCCTTCAATATTTGTTGAGCGAATTTGTTTTCGACAAATGTTTTCTGCAGTTCAGCAGTGCACACTGCCAAGCTTTGCATATAGGCAGTTTGCACAGGAGCCAAGGCCTAGCCTTGGAAGCGTATGACCCGGACCTGCAGGAATGTGGGAATGGACTAAGTGCCTATTAGTTGATTGAAGGATGAGAACTCCTTTTTAAACATTAAAAAAAATTCATGGACCCCTTTCCTCATGTGTCTTGTACAATTAGTACCTGCCAATTTTTTCATAGGAATTAAAGCAGGGAAGAATCTCAGAAGGGGAAGGGAATACACATGTATATTACAGACCACTACTATGTGCCAGATACTGGGCTAAGCACTTTTTGCAAATATTATTTCATGTTTATCTTCACAACAACTCTGAGAGGTTGAGGAACCTGAGGCAAACAGCAGTGAATTGACTTTACCAGGGTCACACAGCTAGGAAGTGTCCAAGTCCCTATTTAAACTCAGGCCTTCCCAACTCCAGGTCCCCCTGTGCCACCTAGCTGCCTCTGGAGACTTTCTACTCCAACCTCCTTATTTTACAGATGGAGAAACTGAGGTCCATAGACATTAGGTGACTTACCCAAGGTCACATAAGTAGTATGTGTCAGAAGTGAGATTTGAACAACATTCTCTGACTTCAGAACCAGTACTGTTTCTGCTGTGCAGTTTACATCCTAAAACTGAGAAAATATGTGATGACAGAAAGCTACTACAGATTCAGTAATGCTTTTAAAGAAGTCAGGATTTTATTCATCATTGTGATACCTGCTTAGAATTGAGAAATCGTAATACATCGATATTTGTGAGGTAGCGTTTGTTCAGTCCACAGAAGGTACATTTGTTAAATAAAGGTAGAAATGACGACACTTAGGATGTGTGTGTGGATTCAGGGGTCCCCTCCAAGAAGTCCTGCCAGGGTCAGAGGCCCACAGGCTGGAGACTATTTCCATTGTAATGAAACTCACACATCTGCATGAATAACTTCACCTAGGCACCAAGAAAGGTGAGGGTGGGGTGGGGGGTAGAGGGGGAGGCGTCAGGGATGGGGGGAGGCGGGAAGAGATGCAGATTTGTGATCACTATGGCAATGGTCTCCAGCCTGTGTGCCTTGGACCCTGGCAGGGCTTCTTGGAGGCGACCCTTGACTCCATAGTAGAGCAGCCTCCTCCCCCGCCTTGCCTCCCGTGGCTGGGCAGTCCATCCCCTCAGCCTTTTGAATGTTGCTCAGTTCCCTGGCTGACCGTCCTGCTGGGCCGAGGAGCTATTTCCCTTGATCACATCCCAAGAATGCACTGTCAGCCCCTCATTTGCACTGCCTCTGAAATGAGTTTTTTCCATTGATGCAAATTACTTTTTGACTTTGAAAATCCATGTGGGTGGGAACAGTGTTCTGACCTGCCCAGTTCAGAAAGGAGAAACATCAGAGCAATCTTTTCTCCTGGCAAATGCAGACAGTACCCTGCCTCCAATCAACAGGTTCGCAACTATTTGTCTGAGGATGAGAAATGAATTCATAAAAGGTTCTCTGAGCAAGCTAGAATTAGATCACAGCTATTGCCTTCTTTTCAGTTCAGTTCATCTAAATGAGATAAATATTCTTTCTCTAGGGAAGCTAGGGGGAAGGGGGCAAAATAAATTTTCTTAAAGCACAGCTCATAGCTCAGAGACCCTGGGAAAGTCACCTAATCTCTCTAGGCCTCAATTTCCACATCTGTAAAATGAGTTCAGATTCAGTGACTTCTAAGGGTTCTAAGTCTATGATTCTTTATTGATAATACCCTGAATTTATATTGTGCTTTTCTTCAGAAACAGGTACCTCTATATATGTGTTTGTCTTTGATACCTTCCTACCTCACCTTTTGTCCATATCCCTTCCCCTCTCATGGTGATGTCCTGTGCTGTTGATAGCCCAGAACCTCAGCATCCTGGCCAGATTTGCCTTCCTTGAGCTCGACCCCTGTATACTTGGACCTCCTACTGTATCTGTGCTTTGTCCTCTTGGGTTCGGTTCCTTTTGGATACTACAAGGGTTTCTGATAAGCTAAGTTACAATATGGTTGTTAATGGCCAATGAAGGTTTAAAGAGGTGCCTGCATTCCAGCAATGAAATCCAGGCCCACACTGCTCTCTTCTTTCTCAAAACTCAAAAATTTACTGTTGGTGACACATGACCTCAGAGATCATTTTAGAATTCTTTTATGCGCATTCATTTTGCTTATCGAGCTAGATCAGGAGTTCTTAAATGGGGGTTCATAGATAGATTTCAGTAGGCCCCTAAACTTGGATGGGGAGGGGGAAAGATAACCACATCTGGATTATACTAACTTCTAACTAAACTTTAGCAATTGTTTCCATTAAGATTTTAAAAATATATATATTCTGAGAAGGATATTCTGAGACAGAATCCTTAGATTAGGCTGCAGACTTCTTGAGGGCAGGAACTGTTTCACATATTACTTTTGTATCCCCTTTTATATGCATTTGTATTTTGTATAAGAGAATGTGGGGCACTTTGGCCATAGGCTTGCTAAGGAGAGATCCTTTGGGGAAGGAAGTTTTGAAAACAGATGATTTCCTGGCTGCCTCCTCCACGACAGGGATCCCACCAAGCCATCCCAGTGCAGACCATGCATTTACTTTTTCTGGTGTGGATTTGTCCTTATCCATATTTGTATCTATCTCATCAAGAGAGAGTAGTGATTTGAAGCTGAGAGGAAACTTCAGAGACATTCAGAGACAATCTTCTCATTTAATCGATGTGGAAATAAAAATTAATGTGTGGGACCTTGGTCCCACAATAGTAGGTGAAACACTCAGGATTCGAACCTGGGTCCTTAGACTCCAAATGCAGTTCTGTCTATACTCTGCCATGCGGCCTCTGGTCTTTTTATATATCAGCCTGGTATCTCCAGTTCCTTTTGCCTCCATGCTCTCTCTCTCTTGGAGTATAATCTCTGAGAAGATGGGCAGGCCCTGAGCTCTTGGTTCAGCTTGCCTTCTGGAGAGGCTAAGGCAGAATGCACTGCTTCATTTACTTTCCTGGCCCTCATTCACAGAGAAGCTGCTGACTTAACTAACAAAGGGAATTTCTCATGTATATAAGGGCAGCGGGACTCTCCCTCCCCACCCAAAAGGAAGGCTGTATTTTCATATATTCTCAATGCCCCTCTCTTCTTAGGATCTACAGAAGCATGATTGAGTAATGAGAGGTAATCAGGTTGTGTCGAAGTGCCTTCTCCAGCAAACTTTCTAGCCCAGTGGTTTTCAAACTTTTTGGATCCTTTCACAGTCTTAAAAAATTAAGGTCCCCATTCTCAAGAGCTTTTGTTTATATGGGTTTTACCTATCAGTATTTATCATATTGACAATTAAAATATCATATCATCATGAAAATAGTTTTCACCTTGTAGACACCCTTGAAATGGTCTTGGGCAACCCCAAGGGTCTCCAGACCTTACTTTGAGATCCGCTGCTGTAGCCTAAATTTTCTACCTCTTTCTTCGGCACACCAACCAATCAATCACCATGCATTTATTAAGCACCTGCTATATAATATGCCAGATACAGTGGAAGGTGCTAGGTATATACAAAGACAAAAGGGAATCATTTCTTTCCCTCAAGGAGCATACAGTCTAGCTGAGGAATACATACATAGGCAGGTATAGACAAAGAGTCAGACATGCCTGAATGACCCAACTACAATGACAACAACAAATGAAATAGAGACAAGGTAATTTTGAGGAAAAGGAACTAGCAGCTAGGTGTCCAGGAAAGGATCCATGTAAAAATCTTTGAATTTATCCTTGAAGGAAATTATGGATTCTAAGAGTGCTTAAGAGGAGGCAAATCATAAGCATTGTAGCCTAATATAGAGGTGAGAGACTGAGTACTGTGTATGAGCAACAGTTTGGTTCTAGCATAAAGTGTGTAAAGGAGATCTGTGTGTTAAAAGGTTTGGAAAAAAGGGAATTTGGGGCCTGGTTGTATAGGGCGGTAGATGCATCTTGAGTCTATGTTTTGAAATCCTCTTCTTTAAATTCTCTTCTTTATTTTTTTGTATGAAACTGTGATATGTACCATATCCATTTAGAGAAAAAAGATGGCTTGAAATTTGCTCTGAGAATCATGGGATTTCCAGGCTGAAAGTGTGGAAAAATCAACAGGGAGGCAGAAGGTGTGGTGAGGTGATGTCAGTAAGCTGGGAAACACCACCCTGAGGGCCACCAGGGCCTGTAGAGACTTCTCTTTCTGTGGATCACCCCTGGACGTAGTGGTATGGTAGCAGTTAGTTCTCATGGGAGCATCTGAGGGTTATTACTCTGCTGCTACTTAGAGGGATGAGATGAGAAGAAACAGAAAGAAAGGACCTGGGAAGGAGCAGGGGGTGGATGCTCAGGCATGTCTGAAAGAGTAGGACAAAAAAGGGGATGGCAAGAGAATGATAGTAAAAGAAACTTTGGTTATGTAGTGGGACAAAATGGAGGGGTGAACACGGAAAAAAAAGAAGTGTCTGAAGCTCAGTCATGTTTACTGGAGGGTAGAAGCAAGCTCCTCAGCCTTCGGGGTTCTGTCTTCCACCACTGTTAGAATATGAGGAGATTAAATCACAAGTTAGCTGTGTGCCTGTGGGCAAACCACGGAACCCTGTGGGGACTAGGTTTCTCTTTTTCTAAAATGAGAACGGGCTAAATGACCTCCAGGGTCCCTTCCATCTCTTGACATTCTATGAGAATCCATGGTAGGTTAGGGAGGACTTGGAAAATCCTTTCAGCTTCTCAAATAAAAAAGGCCTTCCTCCTTTTGCCTTCTTTGAATCCCTAGGCCTTAGCATGGCTGATGTATATAGTAAGCAGTTACTTAATAAATGCTTGTTGGCTGATTGGTTATGTTAGAAAGCAATGCATGGGGGATGCTTATCAAGAAATGAGCCCTGTGTCTTTCTTAGCGCTGACTGATCCAGGCTTCACCTTTTTCGCATCTCCTCATCCTTTGTCCCTCATCCACATCAGGATGCCTAGCAACAGAATCCTTCCTATTCCTTGTGTCTGGCATAGCAGATGGAGTACTGGACTTGGAGCCAGGAAAACCTGGGTTCGATTCCTACCTTTGACATTACTAGTTGTATGACCCTGGGTAAGTCATTTAAAATTTCTGGGCTTCAGAATCTTCATCTGTAAAATGAGGGGGTTGTCTCTAAATCAAGGGTAAGAATCTTATCACTTCAGCTATGCCCACAAACATACACTCATGCATGTATACACGCATAAATATATACACATATACATATACAAACACATATAAATTAATACACGCATGTATACGTACACATAAACACATACACACACAGCTCTCTCCCCATCTCCCTGGCCCCCTCTCCTTCTCTGTCTGTCTCTCCCTTTGTCCCCTTTTCCTCACCTCTTCCTCTCTTCATTTCTCCTGCTTCTCCTTTCTTCCTTTTCTTTATCTCTGCTCCATTCTTTTAATAAGAACAGCTCAGAAACTACCACCCCTGTGGAAATTATATTATCCCTGTTTCACCACAAGGTAAACTGAGGTTCAGGGATTAAATTATTTGTCCCAGCTGTCTAGACTAAAAAATATATATTTGAGTCAGCACCTGAATGAGGTCTGCAGACTTGGGCTCTCCATGTGTTTGGCCCGGCCAGCCAGTGGTGCTTCTGGACAGTGCCCTAGAGGGAGCTGCTGAGAGGTTAGGAAGCCGTGGTCTACTGCGATATTATATGGGGGACAGACAGTGCGTGTTCTAGAGGGTAATTCTTAGGCAGGGATGCTGTCGGCTTTGTTTATGACGAAGGCCAGAACTGTTCCCTTGACCTCTAGTGGCCGTAAATAGGAGAAATCAGTCCTGGGAAAGGGAGATAACTGACAACATGGTAAGTCTTAGCAAGAGAAGTTGGAAGCAGCCAGTGGTTGGACAAGAAAGTGGTTCGGAGGAGCAGAGATTTGGGGGGTAGAAGTGATTTCAGAGGTCAGCTTGCCCAGTCCCTTCATTTTACAGAGTGGGGCCCTTCTGTCTCTAAATCCAAGTTTCTTAGAGAGTAACCTTGTAACTAAGGCTCCCAGAGGGTCTAAATGGAGTTGTCCAAGATCACGCTTGACGTTGTGCCTTTAGTGGTAGGGAGACAGTGGAAAGGTCATTGGATTTGATGTCTGAGCATGTGGGTTTGAATCCCACTTCTGCAGCTGCCTACTTTGGATGAATTACTTATCCTCTCTGGGTCTAGATTCCTCATCGCTGAGACAAAGAAGTTGAACCAGTTGTCTCATAAGGTCTCTTCTGGCTCTAAACACAGTGAACTTAGGACATGAGGACTGACAGGTAATTGAAGCCTTGGAAGGAATTATTCAGCTCTAAGGTCACTTTGGCCTGGGGATGATGATGATAATCATATGTTTCTGGGACTTTTTGAACTTTAGAAAACGCTTTCTTCCAACAGCCCTGACACAGGTACTGTTGTTGGTGGCCTTCTGCCCAGGGCCTGGCCTGTTCTATGGAGGTGTGCTAACTATCCCCAGGACCTTCTCCTCCTATCCTGATCCAAATCTCATTTCTCCTATTTGACGAAGGAGCAGACTGAAGCTAAGGACAGTCCATGTGATTGCCCTAACCACACAGCTAAGAAGCGTCAGTGCCCAGACAGAGTCGGAGGCTATCGCACTGTCTTTCCTCTTATGGGGAAGTAAATTTGGAAGGAAGTTATATTTGTCAGGGTAGAGGGGAAGCCCAAACCTTTCTATGAGAGCAGCAGTCTGCATGACTAATTCTGCCTCATCCTTAGCATTTCCAACATTTTAGGATCAAGGCAGAATTTAACCTGTGTGCCCATCTGCTGAATGTGTTGAAATTGATTCTAGAAAACCACTGGATTGCTCAGTGTCTTCAGTCGCCGGTAAACCAAGCTGCTTGTCCATGGAACCTACCATATTTTATACATTTTGGATCAGCTCCAGGAAGTGTTCTGAAGAATCCTCTAATTAGAGTCTAGAGAGTTTAAGGAGCTGTTTTTGAGTTTCTGACACTGAAGACAGATGTGTTTTTGATCCTTGTGTTCTCCCTTGGGGTTGAATGTGTGGTTCTAGAAAATCTGCAAATCCGCTCTAAAACAAGAGGGGGTCAGTAACAAAATGTGTCTGTAAGTCTTCAGGAGAGCTGGGAGATGATGATGGGCAGGTCGGGCAGTGTTAACATAGCTCTTGGTGTGTGTTTGTATTCTGGCTCCTAAAACAGATGGATTATCTCCATCAAAGGAGATAGATTTAGAATGAAATACCCTCAATATCACAGAGCAGTTGGCAGCTTTTATCATCCCAGGGCTTGACACAGGCTGTAGTGGGATGTCTTGTAGACAGAGGTGATGAGGGTCTAGAAAAGCTCCTTCCCCCCACCTCCCTGCCTTTTTTTTTCCTTTTGCTTCAGGTGTAGTGTTTTCTTGCTCCCAGCTCATCCAGCCCCTTCAAATTTAACCGGAATTAATGTCGTGGATTCTTCTTCTCCCCCTTTCCGGCTCTTTCCTCCTGAGCCAGGTAACAGCTTAGAACTTGGAAGTATCAGCTTAGAAAGGCTCAGACTTCCTGGAGCCATAGGTTCAATCCTGGCAGTGTCTCTTAGAAAGTTATACCCCTTTCTACACCTCCCCCTCCCTTCCACCGGTAGTGGGCATGATACAAGTAATGCCAGGATTTAGACTGAGTCCAGTGCAGATATTTCTGACCTCCTCCCCAATTCCTATCCATGTTTCCATCTTTATCCCTCTCTGTGAACCCATTTCTGACCCCCTCCCCAATCCCCATCCATGTCTCCATCTTCATCCCTCTGTGTGAACAATACAGAGCCCAAAGAGGGCCATCTTAGGTTTGTGCCGATGACCTGAGTCAGTTTCTGAAGCCAACTTCTATCCTGCCAGCTTCTTTTAATTAATTAATGGAGTTGGTAATTCTCCTTATTTCTAGTTCAGTATGCCATTCTGAAGTAGAAGACAGTCCAGTGATCCATAATGTATGCATGGCTTTGCCTTCTGAACTGAGAAGCCCAGAAAAGGTTCAAATTAATGCTCAGCTTTCAATTATCAGTAACAATGAAAGCAAGCAGGGGCATGGATAATCCAAATGCCACTTGTCTTTGGCCTTGGAATTTGGATATGCATATCCCCACATACGTGTCTACACATTTAAAATCCTGACCCTAATGAACACCTACTGGGCAAGTCATTTAACTACTGTCTGCATCTGTTTCTTTGTCAATAAAAATGGGCATCTTAACACCACCTACTTCCCAGGGCTGCTGTGAGGATCAAATGAAGTAACATTTATAAAGTGCTTAGCACGGTGCCCAGCATATAGTAGGTGTTTAATTCCATTCCTTTCCTCTCCTACAAGCTGCTCCTTTGGCACTTTGGCATGGCTCGGAGTCAGGGCCGAGGCCCAGCAGCTGTGAATCACAAAAGGTGAGGGGTGGTGGGTAGGTGAGTGTATGGACTCCTTCCTTGTCACTGCTTCCTATCACTGGCAAGACAGATGTGGAACTGGTCCCCTCTCAATTTGGGAAATACGGAACAATCAATCTACTCAAGTCCTAGGAGTTAGTTCTGTTGTAATAATGAATGCTATTCCTGCCCCTCTCTACCCGCGATCACGGTGGCAGAACTAAATCTGGGAGTGGGGAGCTACAGCTCCCTGCCCCCCCTTAGGCTCACATTAGCAACTGTGCCTCAGTTTCCTCCTCTGAATGTGGCAGTTGACAAAAGCAACCTTGGAGGGATGTAGTGACTCACTGGGAAAAAGAACTATGGTGAAAGGCATTATTTTGCCATTTTTATCCTATTTTTCTTATTTTAAATCCTGTTTAGTCAGAATAATTTGTAACACAGTGTAAATCTTTTTGTGATTAAAGCATTTAAAAAAAAAAAAAACAAGTTTGCTGCCTGGAGTTCACATGTTGACCATGATGGAAAGAGAGCTATTTTCTGATTTATAATGTTCCAGAGTTGTTTAATCCTTCATTTATATTTCAAGACAGAGCTCTGATAAAAAGGGAACATTCATTCTTTGTCAGGGTTTCTGTAGATCCCTATTTTTAAAAATGTGAATGTGTGTGGGAACCACTTGTGGGGAAGTAGAAAGGGGGCATTTATAGTGATTGACCATTATAAATCCAGAACAAGTAAGTTATTTAATAAACTATATTTATTCTCCTCCTTTCCCTCCCCCCTCCATTATTTCTATTATGTAATGAATGCATTGGATAAACCTTCTGGGACCTTTAAGGTTGAGAAACCAGGAAATAGAAACCTTGTTGTATTTGCCCTAATCATTATTGAAGGCTCCCAGATAGATATCTAAAGTCCTTGGCAGACAATGTTGGAGAGGAGGGGGAGAAACGTAATTAGTTTTTGATAGGTATTGAAGAAATCAATCACACGTCCACCTCTGAAACAGCTGGGAGACATTTATTCGTGGCCTTCTTGAGGACCAAACATATATGTGTATATGTGTGTGTGTGTGTGTGTGTGTGTGTATATATATATACACACACACACACACACATATAAATATATATGTATGTATATATGTGTATATATATATTTCCCGATGCTTTTGTTTGTCTGGTGTCCCTTCTTGTGGCATTCTTCTTCCCAGAGTGTGTGAACAGAGAATGGGTTAAAATTTGACAAAGGAGAACAGAATGGGCTGAAAAATGAAGCCTATTTCAGGTTCGGCTCATATTGAGGAAATGCTGCTTCACATTGAGAACATGAGAATCGGAGATTGGATTTCTAGGCTCAGTCTCAATTCTGCCACTGACTTATTCCCAAGGCTAGCCATGGGATGAGCAGACTCGATGTGCATGTATGGGATGCTGAGAGCATTCTTCTTTTTCAGGCTTAATTTAACCCTCAGAGTGAATATAGTCCTTCCCTTGTTGAGGGAGGTTTGGCAGACTTTGGGGGGCCGGGTGGGACATGGGCAAGGGACAAGGGAGTGTCCAAACTCCAGAGGTTGGATGAGAACTAAGGTCTTTCTGATTCCAACACTAAACGTCTATCCCTTATGTCTTTCTTACATTTCTGGAGAGACTTTAGTGATTTTTAAATGGTCTCAGCAAAGTTAAAGTAATTATTGCTCTTAAGAGTTATTTCAGATTCACATTACAATAAATTGGCCTTCAAAGTTCTAGTCTTTATGTTCTCTTGAGTTATCTGACTTTTTAAAAAGAAAAAAAGACCCCAAAATACAATTCGTCTCCTGTCTCCTGTTCTTAGTTTTGTTTTTAAGAAAAATAAACTCTTAAATTTAGAGGAAGCATGGTAGTGGATATAGAGAGCTGACCTTGGAGCCAGGAAGACTTTAGTGCAAGTCCAAACCTTGACAGAAACTGGCTGTGTTGACCCTGGGCCA
The DNA here is from genome assembly GCF_011100635.1 of Trichosurus vulpecula. NCBI lineage: Eukaryota > Metazoa > Chordata > Mammalia > Diprotodontia > Phalangeridae > Trichosurus > Trichosurus vulpecula. The sequence continues at coordinate 171,806,277 of NC_050576.1, read as the reverse complement.
GTTACTTAATTTTTCAGTGCTCTAGGCAATTTTCTAATACTGTGAGTTGCAGAGAGATGCCAACCTACATCATTAGAGGGAGTTACCTCATCTGGGAGTTCCTTATACTGATGAAATCTCAAGTCCGGTCCCTGTGTTTGTCCTGTTCTGGAACCATAAATGAAGAGATGATAATGCACTCAGTTTGGGCCTTGTGAGGGCTCTTTGGAGGCAGGAAAGGTGATCAGGTTCTCCTGTGCATGTGCCCCTCCATTTAGTAGCAAATGCTCTATAAATGGGTGATTTTTTTGTGCTAAGTCTGCAGCCACACCAGAGAAATAGACAACCTATGCAGAAATCACATAAATCCAGAGGCAAATTTGTTGAAAGATATAGGTATCTTGAAAATGGGTGATAAGACTGTGAACACAGCTGCTGTTTCTAAGTGCTTCCCTGTGCAAATGGCATTCTTACATGACTTGTGGAGTTTCCAATTCCTTTGCCAGCTAATGACCCAGCCCCCATGAGGAAAAAGATTCAGGCCTGGCTCATAGGTTGACAGCAGCAAAAGAGCTTACCAGCTTTCCCCTTGTGTGCAGGGGGGAAAAATCCTCTCTCTGGCATTGTGTTATTGACAGTGTTCCTTTGAGATTTAGATCTTAGTAAAGAGGTTCCATAGTTGAACACAGAATTAATTTTGTTTTATTTAATTTTGAGTCTGAGTTTTTTGGTGGAATTTTCCACACACCTGAGCTTGTCTTTCTAGGGCAATATTTTTCTATCTTTTCTATTGAAAAGATGGTCTCAACATTTTTAAACAATTTTTCTTACTCTCTCAGATAAACCATAGGTCTGTATGACAGACGGTTTGGTAACTATGGAATCTTCCATGCCTCAATTCATGTTTGTCTGGGTCACCAAGGAAAAGGGAGATTCATTGTTTGAACTGGATGAGTGTTTTCTCCCTAGCAGGAAAAAAAAAAGCATTCAGTACTGAATAGTCATTCTTATTAGCCACTTATCAGTATTAATAAAAGAGCAACAGTGACAAGCATTTAAGTGCCTAGGATTCTCTGGTGAGGCACGTTATAGTGGGGAATTCCTTTCAGATATATGGATGGGATTGGCTAGTGACCATGGGCCCTCTTACCTCTGAAGTTCTGTGATCTGAATTCTTTCCTGTTGTGGTCCTAGAATTGTACATTTAGACCCGGAAGGGGCCTTCGAAGTCATCTTGTCCAATCCCTCATTCCAAAGATGAAGAAACTGAAACCCTGAGAGGGGAAATGATTTGTTTAGGTCTCAGGGGTAGAAAGTAGCAGAACTGAGATTTGAACCCAGATCCTCTGATTCTATCTAAATCCAGAACTCTTTCCCCAACACCAAACTGTCTTCCATGACACCAGTTGCACACTGGTGTCTGTGTTAGCCTCTGGGAAGACAAAGAAGGGGAAAAAAAGTCTCTGCCCTCAAGAAATTTCCATTCTGATTGGGAGAGCCAGGAAGGGGGGAATTTACTATACCATGTACACCAGTAAGGAAATAAAAAGTAATTTCAAGAGAGAAAAGATGTTAATAATTTGGGGAGAAAGGAAAGGCCTTATGTATGAGGTGGTACCTGAATTAGGCTTTGAAGGACGCTAGGGATTCTTAGAGGCAGAGATAATGGAGGGAGGGCTTTCCAGGTTTGGAAAGCCACTTGTGAAATGGGAGAAAAGCAAGAGACAAAATATTATGGTTATGGAAAGGAGGGGTGGGGGTGCCTTTAAATGCCAGCCTAAAGAGTAAACGTTTTATCCTAGGGGTAATAGTAAGCCATTGAACATTTTGGGGTCGTGGGGGCAGGAGATGATCTGGGCACTCACACCTGTGCTTTTCTAATATCAGTTTCAAAGGATAGTTTGGAGGGAAGTAACTCAAGGGAAGCTATTATAGCAGTCCAGGTGGGAAGTGATGGTGGCCTGAAATTCATCTACATGATTGGAAAAAAGGAGGCAGATTTGTGAAGTTGTTAGAAGTAGCCTTGACAGGATTTGACAACTGGCTCTGAAGTCAGGGGATCTGGGTTCCAATCCCTCCTGACGCTATGTGGGTGACCTTAGACTACTCACAAAACCCCTCTGGTCCTCAGTTTCCTCATCTGAAAAATAAGAGATTTAAACTAAATGGCCTCTCAGGTCTCTTCCAGATATAAATCTCTGATTCTATGATCGTTAGGCAAGTTATGGACCTGGGACTTGCTGTTCATTTTTTTTTCCTCCTCTTAGGGGTGGTGAGGGAGAAAGAAAAACTCTAGGAGAAGAAGGATGATTCTAAGTTGTGAACAAGAGGCGAGGGGAAGGAATGTGGCAGTAGGAGAAAACCCCCTTTGCTCTCTTTTTCCAGATGAGCATGAGTTCTCCCCCTAGCACCACTTCCCAGAATCCTGAATGAGGAGTTAATGCTTTTTATTTGAAGAGAGCCGCCTCTGTCATTTTTGATATCTTTCTGTTTTTGTATGCAGAAACACAAAGCACAATTAGAATACAGTTATATATCCTCATAGTTATTAAAGCTTGGATTAACATGACATCAAGTTTTGTCTGGGGAGTCTTTTGCTATGGCTCAGGGAGCATTTCTGTGTGACAGCAGTAGGCTACAGTTAATATACTTGAACGATACGAGAATCGGTGTTATAAGGCAGAACAAAAGGCTTTATCTGGAGCTGAATTACAAAGGTGGAATTATCACTGGGAACGATCCACAGAGATCTGAGCTTAATTATTGTCGCTCTGCTTTTTTTCAGTGCTATTTCAGCATATAAAAAAAGGGGAGTTTGGAGAGTTAGGGAGTCAGAAGGCTGGCACCCAGAAGCCCAGACTGGTGGTCTTTCCCCCAATGGTGATGTGAGATTCCCTGTCCTGATACCATCCCCTGCTGTTCTGACCCCTTCTGTTTTCTTGGGCATCTTCAGGGTTCAGGAGACATCCCCAGCTCTGTGGGCATTCAGAGTAGTAGATAGCTGCATGCATTCTACCCGTTTTGTTTCCGAGGGTTGAAGTAACAGACACTCCCTTCTCCAAACTGGAAGGCTCTTAGGCCAAGTAAGTGCTTGGTGCTTTCATGTTCTAGGGTTCTTTTTTTTTTTTTTTCCAATTCAACTCTGTACTTTTTTTAAGTGCCAATTGTGCACGTTAGACTCTGCTGGGCACTGGGGATACAAAAACAAAAGCAGGATCTTAGATCTGTAGCGCTCACCCTGTCCAACCTTTGCGTTTTACACTTGAGGAAACCAAGGCCCGGGGAGGTTAGTGATGTCCCCAGGGTTGTGAGCTCTTCCGATAGACTGTGAGCTCTTCCAGAGCAAGAACTTTGTTTTGGCTTTCCTCGTATCTCCAGTGCTTTCCACAGTGCCCAGCTCCTAGTAGGTGCTTTATCAATGTTTCTCTACTAACTTCACCCAGCTAGTAATCATCAGAGGCTGGATTTGAAACTGGCACCAGAGACCATGACTCTTTCCTATACTTCAGCTGTCTCCCTTTGTGTCAAGGAGTTTACATTCTCCTGATGGGATAGAATAGGGACTCGTATGATTAAATGCAAAGCGTAAACTTTAAGAAGGAAATGGGGGATAAGAGAGGACTCATGGAGAGGATCATAACTAGCTCTGGCCCCAAAGGGCAAAGAAAACATCGGACATTTTACAATTTGACTTCCTTCTGCACCCCACCGCTGCTAAAGCCTTCTTTCTTACTAGTCATCGTATGTGACTCGGAGGGGACGGTGGGAGACGTCCATTCCCAGGTTTGGCTCCCCCACTGCCTCAACCAGGGCAGCTTCTGCTGAACTGGGCCCCCAGCATGCTAGCTATGGCCCAATTTCATTCTCACAGCAGCAGATCCTGCTGGCACCTCCAAGAGCCTAATTGTTTTGACAGGCAGAGGCAGCGAAACAATGTGCATTGTCAGCCGTTTGGTTAAAACACCGGGCTGTAGTTTAGGCCAGGTGTTCGGCTGCAAATGGCGCCCTGGGAAAGCTCTCTGGTTCAGGAAAAGAAAGTCTACTGACTCCCAGGGGAGGCAACTAAACGGCAGCATCCACGGTGAGCCCAGCCGCTCTTTCTGCTCTGCTCAGTCCATGGATCTGGCAGGTCATCTCAGGGAAATGTTCTCTTAGGGATTTGGGCTCTCATTTTAAATGATGGGGGTGGGAGAGAGCAAAAACAGCCCCCACCCCGAACAGGGAATCCATTGTCTTGTCTTGCATCTATTCATTTGTAAATTTTCTCTTTGTATGTATCCTGTATGCATTCATGCATATCCTTATTAGACATAAATGTATACACGCACACGCACGCAAATATCTTTGCAGGTTTTGTATATATCGGTATTGTAACAGCAGTGCTACTTGCCGCTACTGTGGCTGTGTAAGGCCAGTAACACCAGCACACAGGAGGGCTGCTAGCACAGGTTCTTTGATCGGCTTTTCTAAGGAAAGCAACTTGAAGGGGTTTCCAATCTCACTTTAATTAAATATACATATATCATTCACTTAGTTCAGGGGAAAAAGTCAATACCCTGAACTTCAGAGCAAATATAAACAGAAATTACAAACAGAGACAATATAAACAGATCGACAGACAGATTTCTATCTGATCATAGCAATACATACATAGTTACCAGAGAGAGAAGCACCAATGTGTGGGTTTTCAAAGCTGGCAGGGTGGGGGGAGTGGGGCTACTTGATGGCTACCCAGAGTCTCCACACCAACACTCTTCCAATGAGTGTGCCCCCAAAGCAAAATGCTAGCCTCAGAGTATACATACACACACACACACACACACACACACACACACACACACACACTTCTTCAGGGTCTGAGGGCTTCATACCTCTAGTGACCTAATTAGCAAAAGGGTATGGGCCTTCCTACAAACAAAGGCAAGACTCAATCAAAGGCATTTGATTGCTTTAGTACGGAAAAGCACTCCAAAAGAAAAAAAAAAACAGTAAAAAGTCCCACTTTGCTTGCCCTTACAGGTATATATCTATATACATATATGTGCATATATCTATATATACGTGTGTGTGTGTGTGTGTGTGTGTGTGTGTGTGTGTGTGTGTATGAATGCAGTGCTGGTCTTGGAGGAAGACCCACTAGCTAAGTGACCTTTTTTTCAGCCTCACTTTCTTCATCTGTGAATTGGTATTAATAATAGCACTCACGTGACAGGATTGTTCTAAGTATCAAAAGTGCCTTCCCTCTATTGATTATTTTCTATTTATCCTGTATGTAGCTTGTTTACATGTTTATTTGTATGTTGCTCCCCCCGCCCCCTAGTAGATTATGAGTCTTTTGAGGATAGGGTCTGTCTTTTGCTTCTTTTTGTATCTTTAGGGCTTAGCACTGTACCTGGCACATAGTAGGCACTTAATAAATGTTTACTGATTGATTGAAATATATGTAAAGCATTTTGCAGAGCCTGAGGCTCTACAGAGATATAAAGGCTAGCTATTGTAATTTCATTGTTGTTGTTGCTAGCTATTTTAATTTCCCTACAAATGTAAGTTTCTCGTAAGTAAGGATTGATTTTTTTACTCTATTTGTACCCCCCAGTGCCTAGTATCTACTAGGTGCTTAATATATGCTTGTTGATTGTTGGTTGTTAGGATGAAGAATTAGAAAGGACCAGCCTTGGGAAGTCATTCAGCACAACCCTCTCGTAGAGGTGAAGTGAACCTTCTAAGGGTCTCACTGTGCTTTCGTTGAAATGGGTATTCTTTCTGCCTGAGTTGCCAAGAGCAACCCATCTATGTCCACCCATTCTATGTGGCTCTTGTCCACATCTCTGCAAAAAATTTAAGGTTTGGGAGATCTACTCCGTGTGCTGGGAGTGTTCTTCATGATGCCCTGGTGATACTGGTGGAAGCAACCTATGCCTAGGATCACATGGGTAGTAAATAGCAGAATTGGGATTTGAACCCAAGCCCCCAGCTCCAAATCCCTTGGTTTCAGCCACTGCCCCTCAACTCTCTAAGCAAAGTCTTTCCTGATTTTCTCTCTCTCCTGAAATCTCTCTATTTTGCTTATCAGTGTAAATGTTGTATCTCCCCAAAAGAATGTAAACTCCCTGAGGATAGGCACTATTTTGTCTGTGTCTTTGTATCACCAATCCTGGTACATGATAGCTATTTAATAAATGTTTGGGGGATTTAACTACTTTGAAATTCTTTGTTCCGTACCTGTCACTCCATAAGCATGAAACAGTGTTACCCAGCAAAGCTTTTAGAAATACTGGCCCTGGAGGTGACCATAAATTCCTTTCCTTATTTTTTATCAAAAATCCAGCCACCCAGGGTACAATTACAGCATGCTTTGTTTGTTAGCAGGAAAGGTGAGGGTAAGGGCTGAATTTAGTATCCAAGAAGTGATAGGTGGTTATTTTAACTGGTGACAGTCTTCCACTGGAGGCTTCTTCCTTCTTCCCTCCCTCCCTCCCTTTTTTCTAAAATTTGGTTTCTCTTTTGTTAAGAAACATTTTCTTTTAGAAGGTTGTGACTCCTGCATCATTTGGAAAGTCACTGCAAGTATACCCCTCCTTTGAAGAATAAACTTAAGCTTATCTGTAATGTCAACTTGGCCTTTCCCTAGGAGTCTTAGCAAGGAACTGGAAAGGAATGTGGGCATTGAACCAAGTTAACATTAATGCCCTGAGTAAGGACCCCAAATTACAGGGGCTGGAGTTAGCAGAGTAGGATAATGGGTTACCTAACAGAATGTTGGCACTAGAAAGAATCTGAGGTCATCTAGTCTAACTCAGACTAAAAGCTCAAAGGAACTGTAGAGATAAGTTAGTCTAACCCCATTTTTTAAAATTGATATTAAGATGTGAAGTTGTTTGTTTCAACCTATAGCAGCATCCCTAAGAAACAAAGTGGGCTGAACATTTCCTTGGAAGGAAGAAAGAGTGCCTTTATTTTTCCAAGTAAACCATTTTTCAAGAGGCAACTTAGGATGGTGGCCAGAGAGTTGCCCTAGATGATGGTGGCCCTAGAGTCCGAAAGACCTGCATGTGAGTCCAACTTCTGACACCTACAGCTTGTGTGACCCTGGAGAAGTTACTTAACTTTTTGGTGTCCCAGTCTACAATGAGACTCTAAATTGAAGAGTGTTGATCAATCTGCATTAGTACAGGGAGCTTCATCACCGAGAATTTCCTGCATCAATGAAATCACAGGTCCAGTTCAAATCTTTCCATCTTAACGTCAGTCCCAATAAACAAAGCCCATTTCTCATGAAAAGCAGGTAAGGAAAACAATTGAATAGTGTGCGAACAATAGCCTGTGTACCTTTGCATTGCTGTCATTGAGCTGTTTACAGAACAGAAGAATATCTGTGCTTTGGCTTCAGTAATGGTACCAACATCTGCCTCCCTTCTCTGTGGTCTGAGCATTGCCTTTCGGCAGTATTCTCACTTAAGCGGTTCTAAACATTGTTATTCCTTTGATTCTGTTCTTGTCGTGGTCCTAGATTCAGTGCTAGAGGGGGGACCTTCCACACCATCCAGTCCAAGTTCTTTATTTTACAGCTGAGGAAACTGAGGCTTCATATTCGTTGTTTCTTTCAGCAAATGATATTGCCAAACATTTATTGGGTTTCTCTTGGTTGGTAGAACTTGTGTTAAGCACTGGATATACAAAGAAAGGCAAAAAGAAAGAAAGAAAAAGGAAAGAAGGAAGGAACCATACTTTCAAGGAGCATACAGTCTAATGGAGGAGATAGTGTGCGAACAATTGTGTCGTATGAACAATATGCAGGATGTCCCACAAGTCTTAGTGCAGTTTTAAACTTTAATAACTTATCTATGGGATAAATAGGAAATAATCTCAGAGGGAAGACCCTAGCATTAGAGAATACCAAGAAAGTCTTCTTGCAGAAGGTGGGACTTTAGTTGATACTTGAATGCCAGGAAGCAGAGATGAGGAGAGAGAGGGAGAGTTCCAGGCATGGGAAACCACCACTGAAAATGCCCAGAGTCCAGAGGAGGAGTGTCTTGTCCAAAGAAAAGTAAAGATACCAGTGTCACTATCGCAGAATACATGGAGGGGAGTTAAGTCTAGGAAGGCTGGAGAGGTAGGAAATGTTCAGGTTATGAATGGCTTTGAATGCCAAACACAGGATTTTGTATTTGATCCTAGAAGTAATAGGGAGCCACTAGAGTTTATTGAATATGGGAATGACATTTAAAAACTTTTGCATTAATAATGTCAAAGGAGATATAATTAAAAGAAAAATAGTTCAGTAGGAGAAATGTTTGCTTCAATTATTACAACACGATAGTATTCCATTATTCATAGATCAGTCAATCAATGTGCATTTTTGTTGTTTCTCCTTTGTTCTTGAAGAGGACCAAAATGACATCACCACGTTGGGGTCAAGGTGCATTGTGTCTGACTGTGGCTGATCAGACCACTACGAGCTTGAAATGCTCTACCGCACTCGGGCACAAATAGTTCATATGAACATTTAGCATGGAGACATCTCTAAATTGGTTGGGTTTTTTGTTTTTGCTTTTTTGAGCTACTGCAATCCTGCTTTGCTCATAGAGCACAGTGCCTTCTTTGACTCAGGCATGCCATGCTGGATGGTCTCTCCTGTCTCACGATCAATATTAAAGTTCTTCAGAGAGACCTTGAGAGTGTCCTTGCATTGTTTCTTCTGACCTCCATGTGAGCACTTGCCTTGCGTGAATTCTCTGTAAAATAATCTTTTAGGCAAACGTACATTTGGCATGTGCCTTTTAAAGTGCTTATTATATATAAGGAACAGCGCTGAGTACGTAGGGATAACAAAGACAAAGTGTACCTGCCTGCACATTTGTTTCGCCAGTTTTCAAATATGGGGCATATAGTTTGTTTCCAGCTTTGTGCTACTCCCAAAAATGCTACTGGGGAAAAGGGGACGTTTCTTTTTGTCATTTACCTCTTTTAAGGGGCATCAACCCAGCAGTTTAAACCCCTCATTTTCCAGGTAAGGAAACTGAGGCCGCCAAGCAAGGAGAAGTAAATGACCTGCCTGTGATCACTCGGTGAGTTGTTGGCAGAGCCAGGGGACCCGGCTTTCTTTTCTGCCAAACAGCCTGCCATTTTCACAAATCTCCTTCACCCCCTGCCTCAGTGTTGTGGGGCTGATTTCAAGGGAGACTTGTTTTTAATTGGAATAAGCACAATATTTTTCTTGCTGCAACAAGGTTTTCAAAGACAGAAAAAACTCAATACCCCAATTATGCCAAAGCATTCCCAGTTCTATCCAGGAGTAATTAAAAAATATGGCTGAAGCTTATTCTCTTGCTTGTTTTCAAATGAATAGCTAAAGATCTGTCAGGATGATGAGCACTCCGGCTGTTGATGGGACTTACAATCTCAATTTACTTCCAGTAACCGCTGTGGTAAAAAGCACACAAATGCTGTGATTCGGAGAGGGATAACACCTGGCCATCCCAGGCACAGAAAGTATGTAATGAGAGAAAGGGTATCCTCTCCCCACCAAAAGAAAAAATGTACCTAGGTTTTGGGGCAGAGAAGACGAATAGATAAAGCACCCTCAGACCTTAAGGTCTGGTAATGGCTCCCTTCATCTCTTCTGAAAGTCATTGTCTTTGTTTCTTCTTCAAAAATAGGGGAATTTAGTTTCCTGGAGTGCAGAAGAAAGCTAGGATTTTAAGTTCTATATTCCCCTGGCAGAGTTAATGTGAACTTCTTTGGAAAAATTCCACAGACAGGAAAAAACAAAGCTAGTCTCCAAAGGAGATTTCTAACCCTTTCTTTTCTTGAGGATTGTTTTGCAAAGTAAACTCCACCACTTCACATCTTAATATCATAGGATCATAAATCTAGAATAGGAAGAAACATCAGAGACCATCTATCCAACACCTTTTTATAGGTAAAGTAATGAGGCTTAAGGTAAAGGTTGTATGACTTGCCCAGGACAACACAGCCAGTATGTGTCACAGGTGGGATTTGAATCCATGTCTTTGCCTGAAGAGCTGGTGTTCCTTCCCACTCTACCATTCTTTGGGTCAGTCAGGTCCATCCCTAGAAGGTGCCTAGACTTCATCCCTAGAAGATGGACAAATAATACTGTGTTCCTTCATTTCCTTTTCTCTGCCTTCATTACAATTAATAAGCATTTATTAAATACCTACTATGTGCTAAGGCAATTTGCTAAGCCTCAGAGACATAAGTAATCCCTGCCCTTAAGGAGAATTACCTTGTACTAGAGAATACTAATAACTAGGGAGCTGGGAAGGCTTCATTCATGGAAAAGGTGGCACCTGGGCTGAGCCTTTAAAAAAAGAATAGGATTATGGGAGGTGGCGGTGAAGTGGGCAGGCATGCTTGGCTTAGGGGACAGCTTGGACAGATGCATTAAGGGCAAGCAAACACCGAACCCCAGAAGCTGCCAAGTCAGTTTGGCTGGAAGGTAGAAGGCCTGAAGGAGGAAATGGAGTAAGGCTGGTGAGGTTGGTCAGAGACAGATTGGGAAGGGCCTTAAGTGGCAGGCTGAGGGGTCTGTATTTTAGCTTAGAGGTGATAGGGAACTATTGATGATGTGGTCAGATTGATACGTTAGGATGATAATGTGGCACTTGTATAGATAGGTTGGAGAAGGAAGAGCATGGAAACAAGCAGGCCAATGAGGAGATTACAAAAGGCAAGGTGGAAAATGACGAGGACCCGAACTAGGACCCACGGCACTTTTCTATGGTTAAATCAGCTTAAAATGAACATCCAGGACAGGAAAAAAAAAAAAAGAAATTATCCCACATGCATCCTGAATGATGTATCTAGCTAGACCCAGGGTCAGCAAGTCCAATTGGTTTGTCTTCACCTCTAAAGTTAACTTCCATTTATTGGGTACTTATCTTGTATGTACTAACTTATTTACTTACTGTCTCTCCTTTAGACTGTGAGCTCCCTGAGGGCAGGAATTGTTTTTGCCTTTCTTTGTAGGCCAGGCTCTTACCACAATGCCCGCCACATTGTTGTTCAGTTGTGACCAAATCTTCATGACCCCATTTGGGGTTTTCTTGGCAAACTATTTCAGTATCTTTGCCATTTCCTTCTCCAGCTCATTTTACAGATGAGGAAACTGAGGCAAGCAGAGTTAAGTGACTCTGTCACACAGCTAGTAAGTGTCTGAGGCTGGATTTGAACTTAGGAAGGTAAGTATGCCTGACTCCAGGCTTGGCTCTTTGTGCACTATGATGCCACCTAGCCACCTAGCATGTAGTAAGCATTTAAGAAGTGCTTACTAGTTCACTGGATAGAAGTGTTGAGAGACAGTGTAGCTGGGACAGTTTTCTAGAAATGAGCATTGAGTCATTTTTAGTAGTAGTTGGTCCAATCCTACTTTCTTTCCCAGTTTCTCATCCTTTATTGCTCATTACTAGGCAGATGGGTAATATTCACATCATTCCTGCCCCTCAAACCTACCTAGCTGAGTGGATGGAATGCTGAACTTGGAACCAGGAAGACCTGAGTTCAGATCCCACCCTGATGTTTACTAGCTATGTGACCAAATCATTTAACCAGTCTAAAGTTTCATTTCTTTTGTTTTTATTTATTTTTTTTAATCTGTAAAAAGATGGGGGTTGGACTGTGAATGGCTGTAAATCTACGATAGTCCTATGAGCTCCCCTCTCCAGAACCTATTCTGTGGACAGAAGTGCTCACACTTGAAGACCTTGACAGGTGAATAAGTTGCCAGCGACTGACCTTCTTGCATATTCAGAGCATACCTACCTTATTACCCCACGATTCAGAGACTGGCAGACTGGAACAGTGCCTGGGAGAGTGTGCTTAATAAAAGAATCGCTCAGCCATCCTATTTTTTTGTGTTATTTCCTATATAATTACTGGGTGTAACAAAAGAATCCGAAGAGGCTTTTCTGTGCATATAGAGATAAGTCTTCACAACAGACTTGAGCTCTGCCTAATGCCCAAAGTGAGGGAGGAAAATCAGCAAGTTTTAATGCATTGGGCCAATTGCTTGTTTGAGAGCTGTGCTCCCGCCCTAATTAAGACCCTTAGCAAATGGGAAGTGTGTTTGCCCTGTCTGATGAGAGAGAGAGAGATGATAATGATGGTTAGATGGATAGAGAGGCAGGTGGGCAGGCAGACAGATACACACATAGGTACATAGATATAAAGCGAGTAAGCATTTATTTAGCATGTTTTATGAGTCAGGCACTATACTATGAGACACAAATACATGCAAGCTAATACATCAGATCTGGGAGACCCAAGGATAGATTCCAGGGTATGGGGGATAGATTGGTGGGGATGATGGCCTGAGTTGTGAACATCTGTGGTGAGGAGATAGTTGGGAAGTAGCGTAGAGATCCAGTTCTGGCCAGATAAGGCTAAAGCCATTGAGAGCCGAGTGATCCAGGGGTGATGTCCGATGTTGCCATGAAAGGCATGGTTTCCTTGTTAGAAGGGTGCCCGACTTGGTAAATGCCAATTTACCGTGATGTGTTTGCCATCCTACTCAAGCAGAAAACTGTGTTCCTTTATTAGAATGGAAGCTTGTTAAAGGCAGGGACTGTATGCCCCATTCTTAGCACAGGGCCTAGCAAATGTGCTTAATAAATGCCTGTTGACTGATGTTGCTACATTCTTTAATTCTTCCTGATTCTCCATGGAAAAGCTGCTGCTTCCTGCCTTTTTAACTCCTGTAGCACTTTTGACTAAGGTGCTTAAGTAGAATGTAAGCTCCTCGAGGGCAATAACATTTTCATTTTCTTATTTTTATCTTTTGTGCTTTGCATACAGTTATTTTTTGGTCCTTTGTTTGGTTGTAAATGACTCTTTTGTGACCCCATTTGGGGTTTTCTTGGCAAAGATCCTGGAGTAGTTTGCTATTTCCTTCTCCAGCTCATTTTACAGATGAGGAAACTGAGGCAGAGTTAAGTGATTTGCCCAAGGTCACATAGCTAGTAAACGTCTGAGGCTTGAACTCAGGTCTTCTTGACTCCAGGCCCAGCAATCTGTCCACCGCACCACCTAGCTGCATGTAGTAGGCACTTAGTAAATATTTGTTTCTCTAAAATATGCTGGAAGACTATTACAACTAGAAGAAACCTATGTGAAAGTACCATCCAGCCCAACCCCCTCAATTCGCCAATGTGGCAGCTAAGGCCCAGAGAAGGAAAGTAGGATCCCAGGTCCTAACCTAGCACTGATTATTAGAGTATCTTGGGAGGAGCATGCTTGGTTTCCCCTGCTAGACTGTTGTTTTTCATGCTTCGTTTTTGAAGAGGACCAATGACATCATGATGTTGGGGTGTTCAGACATGGCTGATCAGTCCCATACGAGCTCTACCACAGGTTGGTCACAAGTAGTCCATTAGGACATTCGGGATGGAGATGTCTCTGGATTTGCACAGCCCATGTTTCCTTTGTGCGTGTGTGAGATTCTGCTTTGCTCTTCCAGTACCATGCCTTCTTTGATGCAGACATGCTGTGCTGGGCAGGCCTCTGTCAGCGTCTCCCATAATCCATACTAAAGTTCTTCCGAGAGACCTTGAGAGTGTTCTCGTACAGCTTTTACTGACCTCCCTGTGAGCCCCTGCCTTGTGTGAGTTCTCCATCAAATAGTCTTCTAGGCATCTGGGCTAGTGGCCAGCCCGTCAGAGTTGCGTCCTTTGCAGTAGTGTATGAATGCTTGGCACTTCAGCTCAAGAGGGGACCTCGGTGTCCAGTACCTTATCTTGCCAGGTGATCTTTGGAATCCTCCTAAGACAATTCAGGTGGAAGCGGTTCATTTTCCTAGCATGGCGCTGGTAGACTGTCACAGGCACAGGACAGTGAGGTCGGCATAATAGCTCTGTAGACCTTCAGTTTGGTAGGCGGCCCCATACCTCTTCTCTCCCATACTTCCTTTCAGAGCTTCCCAAATGCTGAGCTAGCTCCGGCACTGTGTCCCCCTCATCTATACCTGTGCTTTGCCCACCGTATGCACTTGAGGGGTGTTTGCTGAAATGAGCTGGGTTAAAAATAATGGAAACTTCACCAAGACGTACCCCAATTATAAGTTTTCCTTTTCCTGGAGCTGAGAGCAGCTTGTGAGTTTTGCTTTGCTGATGAAGCATGATTCCCTTCTGTAGGAATGTCAATTGTTCCTTTTTAGCTGTTACCCCAAATCATCTCCCTTCCCTTCTACCACACACCCTGCAGCAAAAGAGACTTTCATGCATGGAGAAGCAGCATAATGTAATACTCGTCTTATCTTTCCTCTTACCCAGCAGGTATTTACAAAGGGGCAGCGGATGTGTCTTTTTAAAAAATCTATTTGGTTGCTCTTGCATAGGACTGTTTCTTTTGAGATATGCTCACCTGTGTCCGTCTGGGATTGACTCGGAGCCCTTTCAGGGCATTTAGATCTGTTGGGAGCTTTGCTGCCGCCTGAGCTCCCTCTCTTTAAAAGATACTGATGCCCCCCCCCCCCCCTTTTTTCCTTTGCTTTAAATTGAACAGCCAAAAGACTTTTCCTGGAGAGAAACAGTATGCGGTGGTGTATCGTCAAGACCCGGGAAAAACCTGTGGGGTTATTATGGCTCATTTGCTGGATGAGGGAAATCTGTAATTTTCTTTTGTGTATTTGTATGCACAAAGATATGATAAAGACGGCTTGTGTCCTCTTTAGTTTTCCAGATGTCTCACGAGTGGATAAACATGACTGCTCTCTTTGGTGTTGGGTATAACATAGCTGGTTTAGGGTAATGCCTCCATATACACATGGAGCTTTGGTGGTTATTTTGATGTCTCTGAATACTGTCCATTTTGTTGAAAGGGGACTGCACGTTGTGTCTGTTTCCTCCAGACTCCCACTGGCCCTTCAAAGGAGGGGGAGGAAGTCGGCTGGCCTGCAAACCCCATGCTTTCTATGAGTACTTGGCTTTCAAGACCTATTAAACATCTGGTTCTGTTTAGCCCATTTGATTAGAATAGAGCAATGCCAAAAAAGGAGGGGGGGGAAGCTTATGTGTTTCAGAGGTATAACTTGCCTGTACCTGTAGCCTTACTTTTTGGAACTCTGTAGAAATAGGAAGGTTGTCCTTGGGTGACATCTTGTGAAGTTTCATGAAGAGTAGTCCTGAGGGAGCTATCAAATACACACACAACATGGTGGTGAAAGGTGGGGTTTGGGGAGTTTCTAAAGAGGATATACTGGGCGTAGCCCAGTAATAAGTTCATTCCCTCTTGGTATTGGGCAAAACCATTTTGAGGTGGACATTTTGTTGAGCAATGAGATGTTGGAAGCACAACATTTTGTTGAATGTACAACATTTTCCTGGTGTTAGATTCTCTTGCAACTCTTGTTTTAAAGTAATCAATCTATAGGAATTTAAGTAACCTGCTTTGTGCCAGGTACTGTGCTAGGTGCTAAGCTACAGAATGAAGCATTTACTGCCTTCAAGGGGTTTGCATTCTATTGGTGGTGGGGTGGAGTATAATGATTCTTATCATATGACACTGAGGTCAGCATAATGGCTTTGTAGACTTTGTTCAGTTTGGTAGGCAGCCCAACACCTCTTCTCTCCCACACTTCCTTTCAGAGCCTCCCAAATGCTAATTTATTATAATAATAATAATAGTAATATATTATTATATATACTATATATAATATATTATAAGTATTCACATAATACTTACAAAATGCAAGGGATAAGGACGAAGCCTCTGATTTCATTGATTAGCAAAACTCCCTCGACCAGTGCAGATTAGTACCATCTCTGAAATGTGTAATCTTTTTTTTTTTAATTTAAATTTATTTTTAGTTTACCACACACGGTTCTACATAATTTTGAGTTCCAGATTTTCTCCCCTCCCTCCCCCTTCCCTCCCCAAGACAGCATGGAATCTCATATAACTATCATGTATAACTTCACATTGAATTAATTTATACACTAGTCAAGTTGTGGAGAAGAATTATGACCAATGGAATGAATCATGAGAAAGAAGAGACAGAACCAAAAAAAACCAAAAACACAAAAACAAAAGAGAAGAAAAAAGGCGAGCATGTAGTGCGCCTCAATCTGTGTTCAAACTTCACAGTTCTTTCTCTGGATGAAGATAGCATTCTCCATCATGAGTCCCCTGGAGTTGTCCTTGCGCCTTTCGTTGCTGAGAAGAGCGAAGTATGTCAGGGTTGGTCCTCACGGAATCCATATATCTGTGGTTCTGTACAATGTTCTCCTGGCTCTGCTCCGCTCACTCAGCATGAAATATGTAATCTTAAGAGAGTGGCCTAGAGCACTGAGAAATTAAGTGACTTATTTTGTGATCACATAGTGATCACATAGCCGGTATTTGATAGAGGCAGGATTTGAACCTGGGTCTTCCTAGCTCAAAAGCAAGTATGCTGGGGCAGTTTGGTGGAAGAGAGGATAGAGCATCACCCCAGGGTCAGGAAGACCTGAGTTCAAATCCAGCCTCAAATACTTGCTAGTTGTGTGACCCTGGCCAAGTCACTTAACCCTGATTACCCCCCCCCCCCCAAGAAAAGAAAGCATTCTGCCTAGTATGCCAAACTGCCTTTCATATAAATATATACAAAGAAAATAGAAGTTAATACCAGGGGAGAGACACTAATAGGAGGAAGGGAAGGGAAGGAAGTCAGGAAAAGCCTCATGGAGGAGATAGTGTTTTTGAGTTAAGTTTTGAAGGAAAGTAAGGATTGTAGGAAGTGAAGAGAGAGGACATTCCAGGGAAGGCAAAGGCATAAAGAGGGGAGGTGGAAATTCTTGTGCGTTTCTTATATAATGTATATAATATATAATATAATGAGGGTACACACATGCATATGTATGTTATGGCTAGATTGGCAACAGACCAGAGTTGTTAAGTGGTTCGAGGCTGACAATGCAGCTCTGTCCTGCTTTGATCAGAAGCTCCAGATATATGGGGGATGTCCTCTTCCTGAAGGGAAGGAAACAGCTGGGGTTAGGGTGGAGTGGTAAGCCCTGCTTCGCCGACCCTGCCATCCAGGAGTATGGGCTGACCATACAGAGTCTTCCACCTTCATCTGGTCTATGCTCACCATCTCTGTTTCTGCCCCTTGATTTTCCCTTTCAGTGCCACCTCCTTTGACCCTCTCAGCTGAAAAGGAACTGTCCTTTCTCAGATTTCTGCTAGCACTGTGCCTGGACCTGGCCTTGGAGAGAGAGGTGGGTGGGGAGAGAGGAGGAGAGGGATGAGAAGAATTATACCTGCTGAGACAGCTAATGTTCTGTTCAGGCCTGCACCTGGAGTCCTGAAATGCTGAAGGAGCAATATTCCAGCACTGGTTTGGATGGTCAGAGCCCATCAAGTTAGGGAGAAAAGAGAGGCATTCTTTCTATGCCAGAGTGTGTACAGCCTTATCTTTGATAGTTGGAACAGGGGCTCAGGATGCCTCAGGCTGACTCCCTGCTATCAGAGTCTTTATGGTAGGCTTAGATCCCTTGAAAACACTTACCTCTGTCTTCCGGGTCTGGGTGATGGGGATAAAACTAAGTTCTCAAGGGTGTTGAGAATTAATGAGCTGACACTGTGAAAATTGCTTTGGAGATGAATTGGACCGGGAGTGCTAAGTATTACTATTTTATACAGAAAGCTGAAAATAGCCTCCCTCAAGCCACCCTGATAAATAACTAAATCTGATTAGCAATCTGATTTTCAACCACCTCTGTGGTTTTTTTCCTTAAACATTTTTTTTCTCCCAAATAAAAAGTGAGAATTAGAAGAAATTTTAGCAGGGTGAATCATAGGCCTACATCAACATTGCACTAGGGGAAAAAAAATAAACAAATTGGTCACTGTATGCTTGGTTTGATGGAGACACCCAGGCTTGCATTCCCTCCCTTGTGACTATATACTCATCCAGGGAATGCATGGGGGCCTTCCTTTTTCAGTTCTAGTCAATTTTGTGTCCAACTCACTTCCATTTCTGCCATTAACACAAAACTGTGTCAAGAAGTGAATGCTGAAAACTAAAAATAAATAAATTAATTAAAAAAAAACCTGTATCAAAATCTTATCCTTCTCTTCAAGATCCAGCTAAAGGTCCTTGTCCTCTGCCAAACCTTCCCGGCTCATAGCTTTAGTATAGCCCTCATCATAGAGGCTCGTTCTTATTGTTAATCTTCTTATTAGATATCTTGTCTCTCCAATGAGAACTGAGGTTCTTAACTTTTTTGTGTGTGTAATGGACCCCTCTGGCAGTCTGGTGAAGGCTATGGCCTCATCAGAATCTTTTTAAGTGCTTAAAATAAAATACATAGGAATACAAAAGAAACCAGTTATAAAATACACACAGACATATATACATACACACACGTGTGTGTGTGTTTTAAAACAAGTTCACCACCCCCCAGCTTAATAACACCCTCTCCTTTGGTATCATCCTATATGAGGATCTCTGATTTCAATGGTGCACTTTCGCTGACGTGTTCTTGTCCCCTCCGTGCCTTAATACGTTATCTTTTAAAATTCCTCATCGTGTGGCCAAGCAGGCAACAAACCTTGCTAAAACTGGCTAGGTTGGTCCTTGAAGCACAAATATGCAGTCTTTCACCAGGTCTGAAGCCCTTCCAGTGTGGTAGGACCTGTTAATGTAGCCTTCCAGGACCCAGGGAAGGGGTCTCCAATGGAGGATTGATGATAGCAGCTACTCCTCATGAGTAGTTTTCACCTTTTGCACTAGACTGTAAGCACCTATAGCAGTGATTCCTAGCCCTAGGCGTCTGAACTTGGATGGGGGAAAAATATCTCTTTATTTCAATATAATTGCTTTCCTTTGTAATGCTACATATTTCATTTTTTATGCTGTTAAAAATATTGTTCTGAGAAAGGGTCCACAGACTTCACCAGACCAGCAATGGCATCCATGAGACAAAAAAGTTAAGAATCCCTGACCAAAAGGAAGATATCGTGCTTATTCGTGGTATCATCTACTACATTTGGCACAGTGCCTAGAACATAGGAGGTACTCAGAAAATATTTGTTGATTAATTCCTAATTAACTCCTAAATTTTATCATTTGACCTTTTCATAGGAGTCTCCTTTTTCTTCTCTCTCACCTCTCTCCCTCATCCCTTCCTTTCTCTGTCTTTTCCCCTTCCTTCATATTTCTGTCTCTTTCCACACTTTTTTCCTCTCTTTTATTTGCTTTCTTTTTGGTTCTCTTCTGCCTCTTTTCATCATCCGCTTGAACCTTAGCCCTAGAGTTGACCCTCTGGCTCACACAGCTACATCCAAAAGAGACCTTGGAGAAATCTTGTGTCAGTGGTTTTCAAAGTGTGGTCTGGGGGTCCCTGAGACCCTTTTCAGCAGGTCCTTAAGGTCAAAAATATTTTCAGAGTACTATTTAAATTATTGTAATTTTGGTGCAAGGACAGCTAGGTGGCACAGTGGATAGAGCTCCTGGCCTGGAGTCAGGAGGACCTGAGTTCAAATATGACCTCAGATGCTTACTAGTTGTATGACCCTGGGCAAGTCACTTAATCCTGTTTGCCTCAGTTCCTCATCTGTAAAATGAGCTAGAGAAGGAAATGGTGAATCACTCCAGTATCTTTGCCAAGAAAACCCCTGGGGTCAGGAAGAGTGGACATGACTGAAATGACTTCCCGACTCTAGGCCTTGCACTCTATCCACAGTGCCACCCACTTGCCCCCCTCCTTACTATAGGACTTCCTTATAGGACAAGGAATTATAATAATAATGGGATTATTGATACTTTGATACCTTGAATTTGTGTATTGCTTTCTTACTTCTCAGAGTGTTTTCACATGTCCATATATATTATCTTCCCTGATCCAGGATTCAATAGTTCATAGCCTTTCAATTTTGAATGTGCTTGTATAGTAGAAAGTAAACCATCACCATACTTTTACTTAGAGGCCCCTCCTAATTGCCCAGCCCTGCCTTGACAGCGGTTTGCTCTGGATCATTCTCTTTTTCCTCATCTCAATGTGGAATCTAAAGTCCTGGGGAGTTTTAAACAAGGTGGGACCACCAATTGTCCAAAGAGCTTCTGTCTAGCTGATAAGATGCTCCCGGCAGGTGGGTAGGGACCATGCCTCCATCTTTAGCCCAATAGCACTTGATACGGAAGTGCACTGGGAGCTCAGTTCATGCTTCTGGTGGCTTTCTCTGGGTCAGCCCTTCATCTGTGTGAGAGATAATGGCACATATTGCGTGGCCTGTGCTGGGCTTGAAGTCAGCAAGACGGTTCAGATCTTGTCTCTGATGCTTGCTGGGCCTAATCTCTCTGAGCTTCAGTCTTCTCATCTGTAAAGTAGGGATAATATATAATTGAGTGCCTCTATCACAGGGTTGTTGTTACGAGGCTCAAGTGAGATGATGTTTGTAAAGCGCCTCACAAAATTTAAAGTGCTGGCCATATAAATGTTGGAAAAACCTGAAATTTATTGCAGAGAATGGTGAGTGGTCCAATTTGCCTGAAATTTATAGTAGTGGAGGGTGTGTTTGTGTGTGTGTGTGTGTGTGTGTGAGAGATACAATGTGAAGTTAAAAATGTAGCTCAGAGCCTAAAGGTTGTTGGATAGCCTTGAATATTAGGCAAAAGAGTTTGGTTGTTAATCCTTTTTTTTTTTTTGAGTTATGAAGGGCTTTATTCTTTTTTCTTTTCTATATTTAAATCCTGTTTTTATTGACTATTCTTTATGTCAGTTACATATAAATTGTACCATTTCCTTCTCTTTTTAAGTTAATGTATGTATTTTTGAGTTTCAACATTCACTTCCATAAGTTTTAAATTTTCTTCCCCTCCCTCCCCAAGATGGCCTGCATTCTGATACAGGCTCTACGTATACATTCCTAGTAAACATATTTTCACGTTAGTCATGTTGTATGGAAGAATTATAACAAATGGGAGAAGCCATGAGAAAGAGAAAAAACAAAAAAGAAAATAGCCTGCTTCACTCTGCACTCAGACTCCATAGTTCTTTCTTGGGATTCGGCTGGCATTTTCCATTATGAGTCCTTTGGAATTTTTTAGGTCCTTGCATTGCTGAGAAGGGCTAAGTCATCGCACACTATGGCTGTTACTGTGTACAAAGTTCTCCTGGGTCTGCTCCCTTCACTCAGCATATAAGTCTTTCCAGGTTTTTCCAAAGTCCTTGGCCTTCAATCCTGAAGGCACTAGAGAGTCATTAAAGCATTTTGAGCAGGAGCATAACATGATCAGAACTATGCTTTTGAAAAAGGTATGTAGGACGGATGACAAGGGTGAGGTAGGCCTGTGGTCAGAGTTTGGGAGCTATTGTGATAATATGAAGCAGGTGAGAGGTCAGAAGGGTCTTAGATGAGGTAGTAGCCGTGGTGCCTTAAGATGCCTGGCACTAACATTTGAGATGTGGCTTTAGTAAAAGAGCAAGCGAGTAAACCTTCAGCCTCCAGGGAGTGTTAACTGTTGTCAATTTTAACCTGTGAAACCTGCGAAAAACTGGTCTATGGTGAGGGGATTGGGTAACCAGGCTGTTAGCCTGTGGGGAGAAGCTCATTTCAAATCCCCAGAATAACTAAAGTCACTACCCCTCATCAAACCAGACTGTTGAGACCAATGCATTGCCACCTGGCAGGGATTTCTCTATGTTGACTCTTCTTTCAAGGGAAAGTTCTGAAACCACTTTGGGTTGGTGGTGGCAGGTCTGACTGGTATTTCACCCATGACAGAAAATCTGTTGCCACCTAGGGTTATGAAAAGATCCTATAAAGCCTCTGCTTTGGGTTGGAGGGGGAGAGATGCCCAGAATAAATCATCTAGCTCCACAAGGGATGGCTCTTAAATTGGAAAAAACAAGGGGTCTTGACCATCACACGGGTTCACGCCCGACCCTATTTCCCACCTCTTGCTTAGGGATCAGTAGCCAAACCAGTGCTACTCTTTTTTTCTTTGATGGGTGTGACCATCTTCTAGCCCATGGCCTCACTTAGAATCCATGTGATTCTGAGCTATAGGCTCTTTAGACCAAAGTTCTCTTTCCTCCCTGCTCTCTTGTATCCATCTCTGGGCACCTCATCCCTCCTGTGTCCCATATTCCACTCTCTCCTCTGACATTGCCTTCCTGTGGCTATCATGTAGCCCTTGGTATTAGATCTTCCCTTTCCCCACTCCCCCAGTACATCTATTTTTATATGTACGTGTTTTCCCTTCCACAACTACCTCCCTTTCACTAATAGAGTATAAGCTCCCTGAGAATAGGAACCTTTTACTTTAGTCTTTATCTCCCCCAGTATTAAGCACAGTGCCTGGCACGAGGTAGGTACTTAATAAATGCTTATTTGATTGAGTTCAGGGAATACCAACAGTGAGTTCAAGGTCCAGGACAAAACACACACACACAGAGCTCAGGAACCCCCTTCCCCTCCCTCTGTCTCTTAGCTTTTCCCCCCTGGAAAAATGAGCCTGTGCCCTCTGCGCAGAATACAAAGGCTAGCACTGTTTGGACCTTCAGATATCTAACTAGGTGGATTGTGGGCAAGTGGTGGAGGTGAGGGGATGAAAAAGAAGGGGGTGGAAAGAGTATCAGAGAATCAAGTAGCTCTTTGTGAATTCTCCTTGACCTGAATCATGAGACCAGTGGCCTTTCCCTGCTTCAGAATAAATATCCCTTGGTTTTGGTCTCATGGGGGACCTGTGGTCTCGCCTGTTGATGTTTCTCCATCAGAGACTCCAGGAGCCACTGGGGCCTCCCACAGGAGGGGGTGTCTCCCAGAACTGATGTCAGCCTCGATGAGGCAGTGAAAGCTGAGTATGTTGCCCATGTCTCCACGTAGCCCTCGTGCTCTCCCCTGCCATAATATTTTACAGTGAGATATTAATGAGCACTTGGCTTAGTCGATGTGAACTCATAAATAATGCTGTGTTTCTCCCTTCCCTTTCCTGATTCTTCAGTGTTATACCACCTCTAGAGGCTGCAGATGTTGACCAGTTCTTGGAACGAGAAAGACAGAGACAGAGATAAAAACAGAAACAGAAACAGAGAGAGAGACAGAGAGAGAGAGATAGAGAGAGGAGAGGGAGAGAGAGAGAGAGAGAGAGACAGAGATAAAAACAGAGAGAAGATGGCGGAGGGGGAGAGAGAGAGAGAGAGAACTATATAGCACATCTCATGTGAACCTGGCTTTAGCCCTCCTTGCATAAAAATTGGAATTTGTTCATCTACCTGACTCTGATATCCTCCTATGGGCCCCTCTCTCTATAACTGTCTATTGAGGGGAATGCAAGGAGCAGGGAAGGGTCTCATGCTGCTGTGGTCAGTGAGCCAGTGTCTGTGCCCAGAATTCTTTTTTGTGTGACCCCAAACTCCAGGGGTATTGATCGGCTCTGTCCCTTTTGGAGGACAGCATTGCTGGATGCAGACAGGGACAGGAGCAGCTTGTATATTTCTATCGATCTTCATCCCAGTGGCATGACTCGGGTACAGCAGACACAGAGTACATCTGTCAGGAGATGGGTAGCTGCAGAAGTCCAGCGGCCAGCATTGTAGGCGGAGTACCCAGTGGGCATAGAGCCCTGTCCTAAGCCCTAAAGGGTGGCCTGGTGGAGTGGCAAAGAAGTACCCAAGAAGACCATGGAGGGTAGTGGGGGGAAAAATAAAAGGGGCTTGCAGCATTTGGAGATCTGGATGGGATCTTTGTTGCCTTGCTGGTTTTTGTGAACACAAGCAAATCAAGCAGCCTCTTTGAATATCAGTTGCTTCATCTGTAAAATGAAGATAGTGCCTTCACTACCCATCTCACTGGATTGTTGTAAGGAAAAGAGAGGGATGGGGGACTGGGCCTGCGATTTCATTGATCTAAGGGATTCCTGTGTGAGAAAACTCCCTCCACCAATGCAGATCTGTATCTTCTCTTCAACTCATAGTCTGATAGTTACCCAGAGCACCGAGGTCAATGACTTACCTTGGCTTAGTTGTTATTGTCGTTCAGTAGTGTCTAATTCTTTGTGACCCTATTTGGGGTTTTCTTTGCAAAGGTACTAGAGTCGTTTTCCATTTCCTTCTCTAGCTCATTTTTCAGATGGGGAAACTGAGGCAAACGGGGTTAAGTAACTTGCCTAGGGTCACACAGCTAGTAAGTTTCCGAGGCCAGATTTGAACTCAGGTCCTCCTGACTCTAGGCCCAACACTCTATCCACTGGGCCATCTTAGCTACCTGGGCTCACAAAGCCAGTATGTGTCAGAGACAGGATGAGGCCATCTTGCTTCGCGCTATGCACGCTGCCCCTCCTTGTGAAGAGAACATTATAAACCTTTAAAGCTCTGTATAAATGTGACTTCTTATTCAGGAGAGATGATAAAGGATCCTAGGACCATATGATTAGAGAGATTAAGTCTTTAGCCCAAGGTCATAGAGAGAGCAGGGACAGAGGAGATGTAGAAGTTGCTGCTTCCACTGAGTTTACAATCTAGGCAGTGAAAATAGGATGAGGACTCTAACTAGGGTGGCGCATTGGGTGCTTTGCCCATGGGTGTCAGCTCTGGAGGGCACTTAAAGCGCTTGCAGTTTTTCATCAGTGTAGAAATCATAGCATCTAGTTAGCAAGGACAGTTCCTTAAAATAGGAAGCTACAAGATGGGGTGGGTTCCTCCCCAACCCTGCCTCACTCTGGCTCTGGCATCAGAAGACCTGGATTCAAATCCTGCCTCTTCCACTTTCTACCTGTGCGGCTTAGAGTAAGGGCCCTCTCTGAACCTCAAGTTTTCTCATGTGAAAAATGAGAGCATTGGACTTAGATGGATGACCTTGGAGGTCCCACCTATCATAACTATGATCTTTTATTTCATACAACTACCTACAACTGCCCTTCCTGCTGGTACCCCAAGACCTCTCCCTCCAGTTCGTCCTCTTCCCTACCCCAACCCTCCCACCCCAAAAAGAACCTGCTTCATGCTATTTTTACTGGATGGGAAATTGGTGATAGTTGCCCAGATACAAAAATATCTAGTTATGGATCTGCGAGGCACATCCTTGCCTAAGGGAGCTTTATATTCACAAAGCAAACAGGAAGTGTAAATTACTATAATGCAGACTGAGGACCTCTAACTACTGAGGAAATGCCAACAGAAAGCCTGGTGGGGCTCCCTGTGCCTGAAATCTTCTGGGGAGGGTGCAAGGTAACACGTGCACATGCATGTGCTCACATGCACAAATACCATAGCTTCACAGTCACCAGAGCTGTCAGAATAGCAGCTAATTCCCAGCCCAGGCCTGGATTGTGAGATGCTGGGGAGCCCAGCTTCCTAGGGACAAAGAGTAAACTGAGAGCCCCAGGATGAGGGGTGAGATTCCTATCAGCACAGTATGCCTCCTCCCTTCATTCTAGAATCATCCCCCTCCGGCTCTGTGCTCCTCCTTGCTTGGGAAAGCTGCTTTTTCCTTTTCCTTCTGTTCATATTGTGGCCTCATCACCCTAAGAGTGTAGGAATGTAGACTGAGAGCTTGGAAAAAGACTTTATAGGTCACTTAGTCTAACCCCCTCGTTTTACTGATGGAGAAACTGAGGCCCAGAGGCTCAGTGGCTTCCCCATAGGATCGTAGGTTGAGAGCCAGAAGGGACCCTGGATGAGGTCACATAACATAATCTAACCCCTTCATTTTATAGAGCAAGCAGCTGTGGCCCTGAGGGGTAAAATTGCTGAGCTTGGTAAGGCAACGTGATTTCAATGACTCACTGGTCTATAGGATGGCTAGTGCTGGCTTACTTAGGGCCATATAGGGGAGGAGGCAGCAGAGGCTCCAGCTTCAGGCCACTATGTCTTAGTGATAGCCTTTTTTTTTAAATTATTTTATTTTTTGTTTTCAACATTCACCTCCATGAGCTTTTGAATTTTAAATTTTCTCTGCCCCAAGATGGTGTGCAATCCGATATAGGCTCTGTATATACATTCTTATTAAACCGTGATAGCTTTTTTTTTTTTAAATGAAGACCTAAACTGAAGATTAAGGCAGCTTCTGTCCCACTCTTGACCCTTCTCCAGGTTTAGAGACCTGGGGGATCTTCAGGTGAAAGCTGCCTGTACCTCCTTAAGATGACTGGCTGCTAGCATCAGCGGCACAACTCGTGTTCATGTGCTGACCCACCCAGTGAGGCAGGGCTCCAGTACAGAATGTGTTATTCTTTAAGCAAAGTCTGAATTTCCCAAAGCAATGAACGTACATATTGAGAAAACTCATGTTTCCTGGCTACTACCCTGAGGGGGAATGTTTTCTTCCCACCCTCCCTTAGGAAACTAGAACATAGTCTTACCTTACAAGTAAAGAGTATTAAAGACCAGCTGCCCTTTTGGTCCTCCTGACTTCCCCTACCTTTTCGTTTAGGTCACAGACTTTATCAGGACTAAAGTCAAAAAGAGAAAGCAACATTATAAACCTATAAAGCTCTGTATAAGTGTGACTTCTTATTCAGGGGGTTGGGGAAATGTGAACATGTATAATGGAAAGAAAACTGGTGGTAGAATCAGAAGCAAGCCCTGGGTTCAATTCCTGTTATGCTGCTTCCTGTCTGTGTGACCTTGGGGAAATTGCTTGACCTCTCTGGGCTTTAGTTTTCTCATTTAAAAAATGAAAGGGATTAGACTAGCTGACCTCTGAGGTCTCTCAAAGTTCTAAATCTGTGATCGTACGAGAAGATACCAACACAGATAATCATTGCAAAGTGAAGCTTTCCCGCTAACAGAATGAAATTTCCCCCACCTTGGGATTATAGGATCATTGAATGAGAGCTAGAAAGGGACCTTTGAGGTCATGTAGTCCAGCCCTCTCTTTTAATAGATGAGGAAACTGATGCCTAGGAAGGTTAAATGAAGTCACTCAACCCGTAGGATTGGAGATACAGAGCTGGAAGGGACCTAGAGGTCATCTAGTCTGATCTCATCCTTTCCTAAAGAGAGAAACCACAGTGGCCCTGGGAGACAAAATGACCAAGGTCCGCTTAAGGAGTCTGAGGAGGAGAGAGGTCCTTTTACTCTCTGTCGAGAAGCATATACAACCCTTCTCAGTTCAGCTAAGGTACCCCTTTCACCAGCTAAGGTAGGCCCTTGCTTTGAGTCATGTAGGCCTTCTGTTGGGCCCTGTTGAGTGTCTTAGGGGTCATGGAAGCCACCGAAACTTCTGGTCTGAATAGGTCTACTAAGCAGGCTTGGCTTTGAAGAGGGCAGCTGACCATATTGCCTCCTAAGTAAGATGGCTCTTTATCAGCCCAGATAACCAGAGAAGCCTCATTTCAGGGCTCACATCCCCTTGTGGCACTGACAGCTCTAAGGTGAGCGTATTAAGGGCAGCTCCCTAATGGAGTCCAGCCTGGCCAAAGGCCTTGGAGGCTTTGAAAGGTAAGGGTGGGGTGAGGGTATCTGGGGGCAGTGATGCCAGGAAGTTCCCCATACCCATGGAGTCACAGAGGAGAAGAAAAACAAGCTTTCCAATAGCCAGGGGAGTTTTACTTTTTTTTTTTAATGAAAAGAAATGTAAATAAATTAGTGTCCTTCCCCCCTTTCCCCCTCCCCCAACATTCAGCAGAGGCATCCTTGACCAAGGAGGAGAGAGCAAGAGATTGAGGCTTCCTTTTATTCCAGTTTATTTAATTTTGTTTTTAAATTCCATTGTAATCAAAGCCTTAGGCCTGATACAAAAACGATTTTCAGACAGCCCTGCATTTGGTGGGCATTTGTCTTTGTTAATTTATATGGGGAAAGGTAGTCAATCCTCTGGAGCCAGCTGCTGGCTCTTGGATTTCACCGGGGTATTTAAAATAACAGTTCCTGGCAGTTGACTAGCAGCTAAGAGATTTTTTTTTCTCCTTCAGAAAGCAAAATATTGCACGAGTTGTACAATATATACAAATATTTGGAAGATTTAGGCCACAAGCACATAGCATGGTTTTTTAGCAAAGAGCTAAAGACTTCATCGAGTTATAAAGTTAACAAACAGAAGGAGAGAAGAAGGTGGGGTTTGGGGAGGGGGAACGGTGTTGGTGCTGGGGGGTGAGGTACAACACAGATGTATTTTGTTGCACGTCATGCTTGTTTAATTTTCCTTCTCCTCGGTTCCAATTCGAATTGCCAAAATACGTTAGATTACAGTGCGTTATTTCATTTGCCTGCTTTATAATTCCTCCTTACCTCAAACAGATGAAAAACATTGCACTGAAACAAATTGACAGTTCTTGAACCGAGGAAGATCTTTATCCTTCACAGTGTTGATGTAGAAATAAATGAAAGAAAAACATACTTGCTGGGTCTTGAAGCAGCTTGAATTGGTATGTTTTTTTGGTAAGGATTGCTACACTTTTTTTTCATTATTCTCTCACCTCCTGCTTTTTTTTTCCCCCTTCCCCTCTTCAGACAGCTGCTTACCTTAGATTAAAAAGTTGACATGACCTTCAGCAAATCCCTGTCCCTCTCTGGCCCTGGTAAAATGAGGTAGTTGGACAAGATGGTCTCCAAGGTCCTTTCCAGCACTGACATTCTGTGTCCTAAGGCTTGTCCTTCTACTAGCTGGAACATTCTGTATTCCGATATTCTATTTTTTAAGTCCTTCCTGGCTCTTACACTTTATGTTCTTTGTCTTAATGTTATATGTTCTAAGTTCCCTTCTTGCTGGAGCATTGTGTTCTTACGTTCTATTTTCTAAGTATGTCCTGACATTCTGTCTTAATGTTCTATGTTCTGAGTTCCTTTCTTGCTGGAGCATTGTGTTCTTATGTTCTGTTTTCTAAGTTTGTCCTGACATTCTGTCTTAATGTTCTATGTTCTGAGTTCCTTTCTTGCTGGAGCATTGTGTTCTTATGTTCTGTTTTCTAAGTTTGTCCTGACATTCCGTCTTAATGTTCTATGTTCTGAGTTCCCTTCTTCCTGAAACCTTCCAAATTCTAAATCCCTTCCAGCTGTGACATTCTCTGCTCCTAAGTCGAGGTGACTTAACTCAGTGATGTTGTCAGTGTGTTTGAAATCTGTCAAAGATCTGTGGAATAACTTCCATATCAGTGGAAAATATTCTCTAATACCTAAATTTTATTACTTCTACAAAATGTCCTTAGGAATCACTTAGATATTTGTTGTGTTCCTACTATATGTGGTGCAAATTGCTAAGTGCTTTTGGTGTTTATTGTTCAGTCGCATCCAAAACTTTGTGACCCCCATTTGCGGTTTTCTTGGCAAAGATGCTGGAGTGGTTTGCCATTTGCTTCTCCAGCTTATTTTACAGATGAGTAAACTGAGGCAAACAGGGTTGAATGACTTGGTCAAGGTTACACAGCCAGTACGTGTCCAAGGCTGGATTTGAACTCAGGTCTTCCTGTTTCTAGGCCTGGCACTTCATCCACTGTGCCACCAAGCTGCTCTGCTAAGTGCTGTGAGTGACAGGAAGTATAAAATCTGGTCCCTGCCCTCCTGAAGCTTATGGCCATATGGGGAGTGGTGAGGAGGAAAGGGAACAAAGAGTCCGTATTAAATGTTTTCATATGTTGTTCTGTGCGACACTGGAGCAGTACATGAGATTAGTCTTACAGAATTTTAGAGGAGGGGAGGGTTCTTTGGAAAGCTGGGACTACTAATACGTTCATAGCTAAGTTTCAGAGAGGGAGTGACTTGTCCAAGACTGCACAGCTGATCAGTGATAGAGCCAGGACTAGCGATACACTCAAAAGCGTGCTCAGTTTCATTCTATAGGACCTAGGTTTGAATCCTCATCTGCTGCTTATTATGTCTGGGTCCTTGGACAAGCTGTCCAACACTGGGACCTCAGTTCCCCAATCTGTAAAATGAGGGAAATGAACTAGGTGGTCTTTAAGATCCCGACAAATCTGTGATCCTGACTTATCTCAAAATCTCTTTAATTATGGCATTATACTGAGTAACCCAAGAATCTTACAATCACATTCCATATTATCCCATATTACAATTTCATGTTACAATCATAGAACATTGACTTAAATGGAACCTTAGAGATCACTCCCTTCATTCCTTTCTCTCTGTCATCCGTCATGCTTCCTAGTCTAGAAATCCAGCACAGAGGATATAATCGTTTTATCTGGCACTCCTACCCTGGGGCCCAATTATCCTAATTGGTGATTGTCTCAGTTGCCCACATCACCAAGATCCATCTAAGACCAACCCCAGCCATGCCTCACTTCACTCCTTGACAGCCCCGGTCACCATCCTTGTAACTTTCCAAATGAGAAGACCTCTCCCTGGCCACCACTCCCCTCTATGTGTTCCTTCCTCCTATTAAGAATTTGGTTTTTGAGATCTGATACTGTCTTTGCTTTCTCCCACCCAGGGCCAGGATGGACACATTTGTATAAGAAAGTCCATTTCACTTTGTTTAGGCAGGAGGCCATTTTTACGGTCACAACATTTTTCCATTTCTTCTGGGTACACAATGGTAAGATCAGCCAATCAAAAAGCATTTATTAAAGTGTCTGGTATTTGCAGGCCACTGGGCAGGCAGTCCTGCCCTCAAGGAGCTTATAATCTTTCCAGGGACAACAACAGATCAAGAGATAGATAGATAGACAGACAGATAGACAGATATACATATGTATGTGTATATACATGTATTGATTGATTGATACAAATAGATTCAAGATAATTTTGGTAAGAACAAGAAAGGTTTCATGTAGAAGATAGCATTTAAGATAAAGGAAACCAAGCAATTCTAAGAGGTAGAGGTGAGAAGGGTGGCTATTCCAGACCTGGGGCTGGGGACAGGGAGGGGTACCCAGTAAACAAAAACAGAAGGAACAGTTTTTAAAAGCCTGTCTAGATGGGCCTTAATGTGTGTAAATGAGGAATAATGTGTAATTAGATTGGAAAGGTAGGTTGGGACCAGTTTTTAAAGGGCTTTAGATGCCAAACGAAGAAGGTTTATGTTTGAATCTGCAGGCAACACGGGACCATCTGAGTGTTTTTTTAGTAGGGAAATGTCATGGTCAAACCTATGATTTAGGAACCTCATTTAGGAAGCTCTATATGGAGGACAGATTGTAGTGGGAAGAGACTTGAGGCAGGGGACAATTAGGAGGCTGTTGTACTAGTCTACACAGGAGGTAAGAGGGGCTTGAACTAGGGTGGGGGTTGTGGTAATGGGAAGGGGGTACCCAGAGTTAAGAGCGGGATAGAGGCAGAATTATACAACCTGAGTTTATTCTCTGCCACTTACTGAAGTACGACTTTAGACTAAACTCCCATTACCTCTCTGAGGCTCTGTCTTCTCATCTTTACAATGGAGATGTTTATACTGCCTACCTCACAAGAATGTGGAGTAGAAACTATTATTATATTAATGTGAATTGTTACTATTAATGTAGATAACAATGATATTTGTAAGAGTAGTGTTTGTGTGACCTCACAAAGTCCCATTTCAACCCAGGGATTCTTGTTCTCCTTCAATAGTTGGGGCTTAGAGATTCTCAGGTTCCCACCTTGTTTGCCAGGTGACAAGTCATAGGGGAAATAAATGTGCTGCCCCTGGGAACAGGGGGTGTGGAGAAGCAGCATTGTGTCGCAGGTAGAAAAAATGCTCCTTTGGGACTCAGGAGAGCTTGGTTCTGTCTGGTTCTGATACTCACTAGCCATGTGATTTTGAATAAATGACTTCCCCTCCCTGAGTCTCAGCATCTTCTGTCAGATGAGAGATCAGACTTGGAGAGATTCCTTCCAGGTCTCTAATTAGGTAAGACTGTGTATCCAGGGCTTTGGGGAAGAATCTGCTATATCTGCTCCTTCCCCTGGGAAAGAAGAAAGCAGAGATCTGAACCCCGAGACCTTCCCAGGATCAGCACTGTGGGGGTGTATCAGGCCAGTTTTGTGGAAATCATCCCTCTGCAATGCAACGTCCCCCATTTCCTAGATGAGAAAGCCGAGGCAGGGAAGGGAAAGCTAGCTGCTTAGTTTATTTTATTTTATTTTTTTTATCAAGGCATCAGAGTTAGCATTCAGGCCAAGAATTCCCAGTCCCATCGAAGTCCCTCCCCAAGCCAGAGGCTGCAGCTATGCTTATCACCATCCAAGATTGCATTGGCCACAGGAGATGAGAATGATTTTTCCATTTGGTCCTGATGTTTATTTCATGCCCATCAATATCAGCACATATTAGGACAGATGAGGTGGTTATTTACAGACTATGCTTTTTCACACTTGGTAATTATAAACCCTCTCCCCCATTCCCCCAATTCGGTCAAAGTTGTGGAGATCTATTTTGGCAGTTAGCAGTTTAGTATTTGTTTAATGGGAATGCAAGCGAGTGTTACAGCGCATCAGTGCTACGCTAATGATTCGACTCTCTCCTCCGGAGCTAGCGGGGTTGGGGCTATTTTCACGGTAGGCAAAGGCCCAATATGGGGACGAGCGGAGAAATGGAAACAAGAGAGCATGAGGCATCTGGATCATTTGCCTGCTTGCTTTCCCACCTCTTCCCCCAGACGCTTACTCGTGCTCACGCTCACAAACACACACACACACACACACACACACACACACAAGCACACGCTCACACAACTATTGCTGTAAATGGGGCCATAGATTTCCAAAACATAGGAGCAGCCACTTGAAGGAGCTTTGAACAAGAGGCCCGTTACACCAGATGCCACTTCTGCATGACAGCTGTCATGCCTGCAGAAACCAACTGCTTCTCCTCAAACCGCTAATGCCAAGCTTGTTTCTGCACTCTTCCTCCTCCTCCTCTTCCCTTGCCTCTTTCCACCTTTCTGGGTTCCAGCTCCGGAATAGCAGAATGGAATCTCCTCCTGTCTCTCTCCTAACTCTTCAGCTTCAGACATGTCCTTGTCCTGCCAGGCCTTCCTCCACCTTTGCTTCTTCTCCTCTGCCTTTATGGACACACGTACGTACATCTCTGAGATCTGTGTGCATGCACACGCACTTACAAATGCACAGCCTGTACACAGACTCATCCTGCTCCCAGCTCTTTGGCTCAGGCTGAGTGTGATTCCTATGGCTCCTCTCTGCGGGGCACGGTGGCCCCATTACGTCTGCTCTCTTTGTCCCTTAGAGACTGGCTTATACTGCCAGAGGAAGTGAGGTCAGCCTTGTGGCTGTGATGTAGGTGCGTGGCTTTCTGTGTACAGTTAGTTCATCATTTAGTAGTATGGTAGCACACGCAGTGGATTAAGTGAGAAAAAAAAATTATCACCCTTGGAATAAATACTAATAGTTTACTAGGTAGTAGACACCTAAACACTTATTACTTAAAGCTTCCTCAAAATGATGAGAGGAGACATCAGCCTCAGGATTCAGATGCTCATTTGTGCTATAATGGCTAACACACACTCATAGTCTTGGCAGGGTCAGCCAGTAGGGAGGGCATTGGGCTGGGTTCTGGACCCCTGGATTTGGGTTCCAGATTTGCTGCCATCTTGCTCTGTGATCTTGGAAAGGGGATTTAATCTCTCTAGCCCGTGGTGTCTCTGCCTGTAAAGTGAAAAAAAAAATCCTGACCCTTCTCATCACCTTGTTTTTCCTTCTAACTCCTTAACTCCCATCCCAATATTTAACTTTTCTTGAGCCAGTTAGCAGCAAAAGATCGTGGTCAGTATGAAAACCCCATTGCTAGTTTTCTTTGAAGGTTTAAAGGCTGGATCTTTGTTTCTTCTCTACCTCAACCTATCATGGTCAATGTAGTAATTCCAGGTACAGTAATTGAGTATGTTGGAGTCAGAAACTTCTCTATCGTATTCCAGCACCACCACCACTGCGATGACGATGACGATATATATAGCGCTTATGGTTCGCAAAGTACTTTACAGTTATTTTCTTTTCACTGCAACTTTGGGAGATAGGTATCATTATTTCTATTTTGGAAATGAGGAAATTGAGAGAAGTTAACCGATCAGCTCAGGAGGAAGTATCTGAGGTTTTCCTGACTGGATCCAGCACTCTGTCCCCTGTTCCACTTAGCTGCTGATAGATAAGAAGAACTCCTTCTGTACTTAAGAAGGTGAGCCAGCTAACTGTCCAGGACAGATAGTTGTCTAATGTCAGCCATGCAGTCCAAAAGAAAGAGAGCTTGATTTAGAGTCAAAAGTCATGGGTTCAAATCCCAGCCCTGCTGTTTGCTACCTCCTGTGATCCTAAGCAAGCCACTTAACCTCTCCTGGCCTCAATTTTCCTCCTGTGTATATTAAGGGTATTGGACTCTTCTTAGGTCCCCTCTAGTTCTAATTCCTTTGTTCTTTTGGAAACTCTAAGGGGGTCAAGCTCTTCCTTGCTTTCCTGAGAGTTAAGGACCTGCCCTTCCTTTGGCTTGGCTTGGAATCTCCTGCTTTCATGCAAGCCCATCGCTATGACTAGGAATTTGCTTCCTCTCCTAGTGCTATGGGCTTAAAGAATGATATGTAGTCACAAGTGGGGCCCTGAAGAGAGCAATGTTAAGTAAGGGGATGGAAGATAGGTCTTATAAGGATAGGTCCAGGAAATTAGGCTGGTTTAAGCTTGAAGAGAAAAGGGCTAAGGAGCAATCCAGATACTGTTTTCAGCACATTGAAAGTAGGATGCTGAGTAGCTGTTTTCCATGGTCACAGAGGACCAGATAAAGGAATGGATTTGAATGAGAGCAGCAAAAGTTTTAGGTGAACATGAAGGAGATCTTTGTGACCATTACGATGAACAAAATGCTGAAATAAAGCTACTGTAGGGGAAGAAATCTCTGCAGTATTTGGGGTCAGAGAATCTTGTGTTTAAATCCCAATTCTAATGCTACTTCATCATTTTCTGAGATTGGAACAATGAAAGAATCTGGGAGTTGAGGCTGAAATGGTTTGAAGGGTGGAATCGGGGAAGAGAAGGAGCTTGTGACCGATAGCCTCATCTTCTTTTTTCAGTAGTGGATGGATGGATGAATGAAAAAAATATCAAGCACTTACTATATGCCAGGAACTGGGGATACAAATACACGCGCTAAAATAGTTCCTGCCCCCAGGAAGCGTACATTCTTATGTGAAAGATTATGCACATGGAGGAGTGTATCCTCAGGTGCTTTTCTGAAAGGAAGGAAGAGGTGGCAGTATAATTGGCTTGGGGAGAGAAAGGAATGTTTGGGACAATCCCTATGGGGGAGTGATACAGGATTGATCAGGAAGGAGTAAAAGCACTGGCATATAGCAGTTGGGGCCAGTGGAGATCGATTGAATAATAGCTAAAATAAGTTTGTAGTGAACCAGTTTACAAGACTGTGTGACTTCCTTCAGCAGTACCAGAACAGAACAAGGGCAGGCAGATGGTGGGAGTAATCTGGGGCTGAAGTTTGAAGAAAGATAAGAGGCCATCGGATGATGAGGCAAGAGCCCCCGGGGTCAAGGGCAGTGTAGAACAGAACTGGTTAATGAAAGGGTTTAGGCTTTGAGGGAGGGAAAGTGAGGCTTGAAAAATCAGGGAGGTTTGGAATGACTGGAGGTTTCTTAGAGGTGGCTAGGTACACCTCTACAGTGGATAGACCTTGGAGTTAAGAAAACCTGACTTCAAAGCCAACCTCAAACATTTACTAGCTCTGTGACCCTGGGCAAGTTACTTAAACTTGATTTGCCTCAGTTTCTTCATCTATAAAACGGGGGTGATAATGGCATTTATCTCTCAGGGTTATCGGAAAGCTCAAATGAGATAATATTTTTGTAATGTGCTTAGCAGCACAGTGCCTGGCACCTCATAAGTGCTATGTAAATGTCAGCTACCATCATCATCATCATCATCACCTCATGATGATTAAAGCCCACACCTTCTCCAGCTTGTCCCTTCCCCACTCTAATCCTTCCCCCTCTTTCAAGCAGTGTTTACAGAGATAGCATCCCCTCCTTTGGCATGGGCCAAAATAGACCCTGAAAAGGTTTGCTAAATAAACCGAAACCCATTACACAGGTTTGATTAGAGGGGACTGATTTTGCCTTTGGAGGGTTGGTGATGGAGGAGACTGGAAGCTGTGCACCTGCCTGCTTCCAAAAATAAGCCCTTGCCATAGGAAGAATCCCCTGGAGTAATGGCTGAAGTCACCTGGCCCTCAGTCACAGCCAAGTGATTGTAGGAATTCCCAGTCTGTTGTCCTCCAGTACTCCCTAATTTGTTGGGATTAATTAGCTCTATGGAGGCCTCATGCACTGTGGGACAATTGTTTGGGGTTCTCAGGCATTAACTAAAATCACACTTTGAGACTCTGATTGGGGCGGGGGAGGAGCATTGTTTTAGAGAACCTCGAAAAGATGGGCCCACTCATTTTGTTAATCTGCATTTGACCAGAAAAGTTTAATGAATTGTCATTTTCTACTTTGTGCGCACAGCACGTATGTACCAAGTGAAACAGACAGTTTTTTTTTCCAGAAATCAAAAGAATAACCCCCTGTGCCAGGAACAAGCTGTAATTAGAGTTGTATTTGTGTGTGCTGGGGAGTATTGTGGAAAGAGGTTAAGGGACTCTGAGAGATTATCTGCCCCCTGCACCCCTTACCCCTTTTTTTCATCTCTACGACCATCTCCCTGGCAATTTTTTTTTTTTTTTTTTTTTTTTTTTTTTTTGCCTCTAACAGTTTATATACCAAAGCTGATTTTCCTGACACACCCTGATTACATCTTGCCTCTATTTCCTGATGGTGTAATCAGGGGATCCATGGACAAGATATTGGCAGGAGTAATGGTCTGAAGTTGGCCGCTTGGGGCACTCCTAAATCAACAAGCATCTGTTAATTCATACTCAATGGCCAAGTAATTGGCTCCCAGAAATTTTGGAGTCTCTGTATGACCATCCTGCTTTTTTGATTCTAAAATTTCAGTTAGACTGT
Organism: Trichosurus vulpecula; assembly: GCF_011100635.1. NCBI lineage: Eukaryota > Metazoa > Chordata > Mammalia > Diprotodontia > Phalangeridae > Trichosurus > Trichosurus vulpecula. Next base: position 171,769,466 of record NC_050576.1, on the reverse strand, counting down.
GACCAGTGGAGGCTAATGTCTAGACTCCAGCATTTATCATCACTACTTTTGGACTTCTGCCATCGTTCAGAGTGTGGTCCAGCTAACTTAAATCTCCTGAAGAACAGACAGTTATTTGTTCATCAACTGAACCTTTTGCTTGGTGGAAGGAGCCTAGGATCTGAAGTCAGAAGACCTGGGTTTGAATCCTGACTGCGACTTACTGGCTGTGAAACCATGGGTGAATCCCTTTATCTCTCTCAGGTGCCATTTCCCCCAATAAAGGTATTGATTGGACTAGATGATTAACCAAGGTCCCTTCCAGCTCTAAGATCCTATGATCCTAGCATTGTTGGGTTTGGTGCCATTAATAATGATGTTAACCACGTCACAGATTTCTGTTGGTTTGAGATTTAACTTTAGCTGGACCTCTGGTCAGTGTTGACTTTGGCTAGTTCTTACTGTTATTAGCTGGAATTTTATTTTAACCCATAGCAAATCATCATATATATGCTTATGTCGTCACTGGCCCAATTAGGGTTCTTTTCTATTGGGAAGTAAGGAAGTAAATCTTAATCTTCAATGAAAAATTGAGGCAGGTGCTCCCCCTTTCCCTAAAATGCCCTCCTTCCTCACCTCTTCCTCATAGATCTCCTAGCTTCTTTTAAAATACAGCCCAGGTGCCCCTCCTACAGGAGGCCTTTCCTGATTCCTGTTATTTTTATCTGCTCCCTCTTGAAACATTTTTTGCATTTTCTCATCTGCACATGTATCCCCTCAGTAGCTCCTTGTAAGCCTCTAGGGAACATTTTTGTCTTCATCTCCCCGGCACGTAACGTAGTGCCTGGCACATTATAGGCAATTTATAAATGCTTGTTCAACTGAGAAATGTCCTCATCCTTTTTTTTTCCTCCTCTGTTATGGACTCTGTTACAGTAGCTTCTCAGGATCCCAGAATGGAAAATCAAATCAGACCAGGTCTCCAGGCATTGATTAATTACCCCTTTCTTAGGGTTGTTGCGAGGATCCAATGAAATAATCATTGTAGAGTACCTAGCACAGTGCCAGGCGCATAGTCAACACTTAATAAGTGTTAGCTGTTATTGTCATCATCATCATCATCATTATTATTATTATTATATGCTTATGATGAGTCCCACACTGTGCTAAGTGTTGCGGCAACAAAGAAAGGCAAAGGAGGCCACTTCTTTAAACAGATGAGAATAGGGGTGGGGAACCTGCGACCTGGAGACCACATGTGGCCCTCTAGGTCTTCAAGTGTGGCCCTTTGACTGAATCCAAACTTCACAGAACAAATCCCTTTAATAAAAGGATTTGTTCTGTAAAACTTAGACTCAGTCAAAAGGCCGCACCCAAGGACCTAGAAGGCCACACATGGCCTCAAGGCCTCAAGTTCCCTACCCCTGGGTTAGAAGAACTGTTCACCAAAGAGAGGGGAGCTGCCGCCAGAGGGAAGGGGATCAAGAGCAGTCAGCCCACTGACTAGGCAACATATGATGGATGATGTTACATTTATTGAGATAAATGTGTGTGTGTATACATATATATATATGTGTATATATATATTTTATATATATGTATATATATATATATACACACACACAGAGAGAGAGACAGAGAGAGAGAGGGGGGAGGGAGGGAAAGGAGAGCAGCAAGAGAGAGGAGACAGAGACAGATATCTAGAAAGTGATAGATAAATATGAATACGGATGTAGATATATCAAATGAGAGAATTAGTTCTAGACTAACATTTATTCATCTTTTTTTCTCATTCTTCAACCCTAAAGAAAAGACTGTAAACCCTTGGTTGCACCAACTTTTTGAAACTCATACTGGAATTTATCCTTTATTGTGTGTGGGAAGGATAAGCTACGGAACACTTCATCTTAGCTTGAACTTTGCAGATTGTAGAGGAGCGAGTCTAGAAAGGTCTTGTTTGAGGATGGGGAACCTTAAAAGTTTCTTCGAATCGTTTTACTTCAACTCATGAGGGACAGTGATGGGGAATGGATGGAGGAATAGACTTGGAATCAGGAAGAGCGGTTCAAATCCTACCTTGGATGTTTGCTCATCACGTGACCCTGGGCAATTCAATCACCCTCAGTGCCCCTCGGATTTCCTCTTAGATGTGATGACCTCCAGGGTCCCTTTTGACTCTCACTCGTTGAGCCTAGGATCTTAGGACTACCTTTATTAATCTGCATTATGGTCTACAAAAGTTTTTTTTTTTTTAATAAAAAGAGTATTTGTATTCATCCATGTGGCTTTGATACAAACTTAGGTATGTGATGATGGTGAAGAAAACTTTTTTCCTACTCCCAGCCCCAAAGCAGGCCTGGAGAGTTATCAAGGTTCCAAGTCAAAACTAATGTTGGATAAAGTCTATTAGCAAAGTACGCATGTTTCTTTTCTTCGTGGAGATTGGGAAAGCCCCAACCCACCCATTCGTCTTCAAGGTGGGTAAGGTACTTTTGGACACTAGGTAAATCACTAATCTTCAGGAAGAGAGCAGTGAGGTGAGGTTTAGAAGTATCTTCCAGTTGAGTCCTGAAGAAGTTATGCCTCTCACTAAGCCACTGATGTCAGTAGAGCTATTTATTGGTCCAACGGTTCAGGAAAATAGTTTGAAATTATGTAAGAACAGTCTAGTTATGGTCATATACCTTTTGACCCTAGAGATATCACTATTGCATATGAATCCCAAGGAGGTCAAAGGGAGACTTAAAAGTCACACACACACACATATACATACATACGCACATGTATACACATACATACATGTATATCGGGATACTCACAGCAACCCTTTATGTAGCAGCGAAAGGCAAACCAAAAATGCACCGTGAATGCCTGACTACTTGGAAATGATGGGTACATCAGAATACTAATTTTGTTGTAAGAAGTAATGACTGCGTAATTCAGAGAATGTGGGAAGACTAGTATGAACTGCTGCAAGTTCTATGAACTGAGCAGAACCTGGAGAACAGTATGTACAGTAATTACATTGACGTGCATGAAAAGATCATTCAACCAGAGCTGAACAGGTATTGCAATCAGTCCAGGCCTCCAAACAATTGATGAAATGTGCCTTCCTGCTTTTAATAGAGAAGGTTCACAATGTTGTGTCTACTATCATACACTGTTGCTGTATTGGTTAATTCTATGTGATAATTTTTCTTTCTTACAAGGAGGGATTTTGTGAGGACAAGGGAGGAGGTTGCAGCATATCCAGAAAGAATGGGATAGAAAAATGAAAGATAATCAGAAAACAAAAAAAAAAAAGTAAAAACACCTCATGCTTCCACATAGCTCCTCTGAAACTTCTGGGTGACTTTGATACATTAACCAAGTCTGGGACCCGAATCTGTAGACCGTAACTACATGCAACCATCTACCTTCCCGCCTTGGGTTTCATTTGTTTCAAAGAGAGGGGAGATCATTTTTGCTCACGGCAGGGTTTGGTGCCAGTTACCTTGACTGCCTTCACTTATTCTCCCTTGATGGAGACTCACACAAGCTGCTTCTGTTTGATTCACGTAGAACCGTGAGAAACAGGCCTTGTTGAGGAGGCTGTGTTTTTCCCTCTATTCAGCCTTTGTATATTCAAATTCTCCTAGATTCAGTTGTTGCCATTCTGCCAGATTTCCATAGCATTGATGGCTTTGCTGAATTAATAAGTAGTGTTTTGCAATCCCTGAAAAGTTTTTTTTTTTCCTAAGCACCCGAGCCTTATCCATATTGATTTTCTTGCTCTCTTCCCTAACCAAGATGTTTTATTTTGTAAAGTGTTAATAGAATTTTTCTTTGGCTTCGGCACTTTATCTATTCAGCAGGCCTTTGAGAGTCCCATTGTGCAAACTGGACTATAGAGGAAAGAGTCCTATTCTTGTGTGACAATGACTGCCCTAAAAAAAAAAAAAAAGAAAGAAAAGAAAAGAAAGAAAAAAAGAAAGAAAGAAAATCCCTAAACCCCACATACTCAACAGGGTGGGGGAGAGTATCAAAAGGGCATAGAGAGAATGTTCCAACTTTAAGAAGGGAAATAAGTAACCAATTAAATTCTGTGGAAAGGACACTTTAAAAAAAGAATTTTAAAAAGACAATTTTGAGTGATATGATCAGAAGATCATGATTTTTTAAAAAAAAAATATAAAAAGTCAATTTTGGTACTATTGTCAAAGTCACTTAAAAATAAGTTTAAAAGACAATTTTTAGGTGGCATCAGAAGGAAACTTTTTTTAAAAAAATTTAAAAGATAATCTTAAAGTAGCAATGTCAAAAAGAAACTATATTTTTAAATGATATCTTAAAGACAGTTTAAAGTGGTGAAGTTAAATAATAACACTTTTAAAGATGAATTTTTTAGAAGACAATTTTAAAGTGGTTTCTGTACAGCTTTTGGTTTTAGCCAGTCAAATTCAGTTACCTCAGAGTGACTAGCTGGCCTGCTGCTGTGAATTTGGAGCTTGAGACAAGGGCTTGGCTCTTCTGAATAGTCTGGAGATAAGGGCAGTGCAGGGGCCCTGTGTACCTGCTTGATATTTTGTGCCAACCCTCGCTTTGCCATCCTTCCCATTCTCTTTGGTTTTGACATTTGATAAGGGCCTGATCCGTTTTGTGATGCCATAAACACTAGTGTCCCCATTCTGTGTAGACAGTTGAACTGACCGTAGTTAGGGTTGAGTAGAGGTTGGCAAAACAGGGGAGCAGTGTGTATCTATTGTCTAAGCCAGCGTCCAGACCCTCGTGGAAGCCAGACTGGTGGAATTGGCCTATCCCTGGGAGGGAAGGATGGGGTGGGAGAATTTCATGGCAGAGGGGTGGGGGAACTCTGTTAGAGATCTCTCTGGGGTGTTCTTGTACCCAGAGATGGCACTGTTGTGTTGGCTGGATGCCTCTGGGAGCCAGCAGATAGCATTGCTAGAGGGGGCTGTCATTGCAATGATGCTGTATTCATTTTCCCTGGGAACCAACGGTTGGAGCATGGCGCCCGAAAGGGAGACCTGTTTGTACAGTCTTGGTTGCCTAGCAACTAGGGGACCTTCTCACACACACACACACATACACACGAAAGGATTTTTTAAGCCAGTCTAGCCCCTAGAAAGTATCTGTCATGGATATGTGATACATCCAAAGGCAAGATTTCAAAATCCAGTTTGGCCACTTTTCCTAAATTCACTCACTTTTTTTGCCCCTATCGGAGAGTAGGCATGGCAGAGATGGGACATGTGATACTTCTCTCAATAGGTTGCCCGCTGCTATTCCGATCCTATCTCCCCCTGACCCCAAGTCACCAAAGGAAAAGCTCATTCGATAGTCTCTACACTCTAAGGAGTGGTCAAGGGTCTCTCCCCTTTCTCATGAATGCATTAAAGCTGCACTAAGACTTTTGGAACACAAAGTGGGCGTATTTGGTCCAGGCATGTGATCTCATCCATGTAGGGAACTTCCACTGAGGAAAACTCCCTAGACTGAGTCAGACCAATAACTCTTCAGCAACATTTTCTTGTTGCAGGGATTGTTAACCTTTTTTGGGTCATGACCCCCTTTGGCATCCTGGTGAAACCTGTGGATCCTTTTTTGGAATAGTATTTTTAAATGCATAAAATAAAATACATAGGATTACAGAGGAAACCAATTATATTGAAATACAAAAAAACTTTAAGAAAAAAAGTTTGAGTAAAGGTTAAGAATCTCTATCTAAAAGAGTTTCCAGGGGGCATTAGAGGTTAAGTGATTTCCCACAATCATGTAGACTATATCTGTCAGCAGTGGGATTTGAACCCAGTCCTTCCTGACTCCAAAACTGGTTCTCCTTTCTCTATGGCTGTGTGCGTGTGTGCACGTGTACGTATGCATGCCTATAGCTCTATGCACATATCAAGATGAGATAAGCCTTTATCTCAGACTCCAAACTTAAAGCATCATGGCGTATGAGTATGTGTATGGGGCGCTCAAGGAGGCCTAGTACCTCTAGTGTGAGGGCTGCCCATCCACCTTTGTGGTTCATCTGATTCACTCAACTCATACCCATGGCTTCAGGAGGTTATAACATGTGCAACGGCCACACTCTAGTAAAGCATCTTAGCAGGTGTGCTAAACGTGGTTGAGGATAACCGAGGGGCCTCAAGTGTGTGAACGCTTCCCCGATAGAATGGGTAGATGAGAACAGTTTGTTCCAACAGCCATGAAAGTGGCTGAAGCAGGCACTGTGGAGTGCTTAGAGCTTGGGCATCGAAGACACCTAGGTCATCCGCTGTGTCCTGGGCCATTGCAGTTGCCTTGACTGTTGTCTTGCTGCTGGATTTCGATGACTCTGGAAGAGAGAGTGAGGCTGATGACTTTGTGCAACTCTGCCTCACTTAACTCCAGTTTACGAATGAATCAAAGCATCTTCCCATGATGTCATTGGTCCTCTTTGAAAACGAAGGACAAACAACACCAACATGCATGCGTGCATGCATTTGTACATTGTAACATGACATAGATAGAGAGCTGATCATATTAGAAAATTAACAGTATAGCACTAGGCCAATCATATATACCTGAAACAGTTTATCAGTCCACATACAGGTTGCTGGGGTTGTATTTTTCCTTCCTTCGTTGTAGTCGTCCTTCACTCAAGGAGGTGGCACTGATAACAATATGGATGAAACTGGCAGCCTTGTGCACTCAACCTGGCTGAGAGTCTGCCTGCAGAGAGTAGGTTGGTGATTATTTCAACAGTGACCTTGGAGCTACAGGTTTTAAAGCCCCCAGAAGGAGTTAGGTCTAAAGCAGAGGGAGCCCAGCCCATTGGAACCAAACCAAAGCTGAACTGACCTGGGTTGGGTCCACAAAGTGAATGTGAAACACTCTCCTTGTTGCCAGAGGGAGGTCAGCGTCCTAGCGTAAATGGGAAATATTTGCTGTGAAGTATTTTTTTTTTAATTACTGTTTGATTCTTTTAAAAGTTCCTAAGCAGAGCCTGTCCTGTTTTGTGTTTTTCAGGTGGAGGATGCTATGCTGATGTTTGATAAAACCACCAACAGGCACAGAGGTAAGAGGCCTAAGGCTAAAAGGTTCTTTACTCGATTCTCCCTCCTAAGTCATGGCTTCCGAAGAACCTCATCAAGCCCCACAAACACAATATAATTTATTTTTCCACCAAGGTGTTGTGGACAGCCAGCTCTTGGTTATTTGTGTAAATGGGTGAAAACAAGGCATGAATGATCCCAAGCACTGAGTTACACAAAATCCTGCTTATTTGGCTTTGGAAGGTGCTGCAAGATGGTTTGGGCCTGGTGGATTTATGTTCCTTGTTACTGCTTGCTTAGTCTTACGTTCACATAAATGTAGGGCTGAACCCTGGAAATATGCTGAGTTGTGAAGTAAGGGCAGCCTTGGAATTGTTATGGGTAATCCCTGCGTGGGTCATATGCTTATACTGTCATACTGGCGGGAGAGAGACAAACAATGGTGATGTGTATGCAGACCCATGTACCCTGCTCCTGCCACTCTTAGAATGTACAGTGACATTTCATAGATGTCATTGCCTGAATCCATTTTCCCTTGTGTTCCCACCCCCCTCCGAACCCTCTATTACCCTCCAGCCCCTTCCTCTGGTATGGAACATAAGTGATTTAGAGTAAGGAAAATTGGCACAATGTTGAAAATCTTTCCTGGAGATCAAGGACCCACGAGTGAATGAATGTGATTTAACAACATTGCTCCATCCCCCACAACCTCAAGCCCAAGATTTCTGGGCCAGTTTTCTGCTCTATTAATAAATTGGGGCGGGAGGAACTACAGGGTCGGAATCAATAGTAAAATGTTCCGTGTCGGTTGTGTTAACAGGGCGGAATGGAGAAGAGAATGGCATTTCTTCTCCACTGCCAAGTTTGCATCTCGGTGTTTTGTTTTCTTTTTTTGTTTTTGTGTTTGTTTTTATTTTTGGTTGGTTCGTTTCACTGATTATGTTACGTCTCTTACCTGAGTTAGAAACAGTTGCCCTTCTTTAAATTGAGGAGATTGGCCTGGATGGCTTATAACGAACCCTTTAGCCCCAAATTTATGACCGTGTGACCTGGTTGTATGACTCTGAACAAGTCACTTACCCCTGTTTGCCTCAGCTTCCTCATCTGTCAGATGAGCTGGAGAAGGAAATGGCAAACCACTCCAGTATCTCTGCCAAGAAAACCCCAAATGGGGACATGGAGAGTCAGACAGGACTGACCGAAAAGACAATTAAACAACAAAATCCAGTTCAATGCACTTTCCCCAATGCCATAGAAAAGCAATATGAAAGATGGCAGGGGAGGGGGGACGGTGAAAAAAGAAAAAGATAATTCCTCATTTCATGTGTCTGATAATCTCTCTCTCCGCTCACAAGATTCTTTAAACAAGTGCTAGGATTTGGACAGAATATTTTGGGTGTGGGGAGGCAGTATTTGGGGGTCACAGGAAAAGAGTCAGTGTGAACGAGAGACAGACATTTAGGACTTCTGCATCACATATTTCTTTAGGATGTGTGATCATCCCCATGGGTTAGCAAAACTACACCCTCCAAACTGTGGCCCCTGACTATTTTCCTAGGTCCTTTGAGCTAAGAATGTTTTTTATGTTTTTAAATAAAGCTTTATATATTTAAAGTCATTCTTAGATTAAAAAATGAAACAAGGCAGCAATGTAAAAAAGTAGGTGGCAGGGCTGGATTAGGCCCACAAGCAGTACTTTCCAACCCACGATAAGGCAAGGATTCTTAACCTGTTTGGTGTTATGGTCTCATTTGTCAAATTTGTCATTTTTTTCCCACTGACCCCCTGGAGATGTCCATGGTTCTCCAGGTTAAGAAGCCCTAAGATGCTTTAAGGCATCTGACATCAGGCCTATATAAGCAACACCTCACCTAGCAGGATGTACTACCAAAATTTGAACTATCTTTGATGTCAGTTGTGGTATAACTAGGTTTTGGTTTTTATTAAAGCACTAAGTCCTTGGAGAAGCAGTGTGGTATTAGTGGGAAGAGTACTAGACTTGGAGATGGGAATACCTGGGTTGGAATCCTGTCTCTGAACCTTACTGACAGCACAACCATAGGCAAGTCTCCCTTGGTGGTTCTTGGCCAACTCCCTAGGACTTTTAAGCTCGGGGGATTATGATCTCTGTCAGTTGCAGGCATTCCCATAATAGGAATTCTTTGGGCCCATGAAATAAGGTTTTCATGTATTGCTGGTTACCTTCATGAAGCAGCTAGGAAGTGCAGTGAGTAGAGTCCCAGGCCTGGAGTCATGGAGACCTGAGATCAAATCCAGTCTCAGACATTAAGTAGCTGTGTGAACCCGGCCAAGTCACTTAACCGCTGTTTATCTCAGTTACCTTAATTGTAAGACAAGGGTGATGATAACACCTATCATAAAGCAGTTGGCACAGTGCCTGGCACATAGTAGGTGCAATATAAAAATGTTTATTCCTTTTCCTCCCTTGCTGACCGTGGTGAGACACCGAGGAGGAACCCTGCTTCTACCCTCACCCTGCCATTAGCTCCCACAGTTGTTATTCCTCTGTTCAATTCAGCAAGGAATGTATGAAGTGTCTTCCATGTGCAAAGTCCTAGGGAGCCAATAAACAAACCAAAAAAACTCCCAAAACTAAAACCCACAGTTCTCAGCATTAAGGGGATTACATTCTTTTAGGAGAATACGAGATGGCCTTGGGGTGCTGGGACTGGGTGCAGTGAGGGGTGGGGGGGGTGCTCCAGAGGTCTGCAGTGACCACTTGTCTAATGCTGGGAGACTGGATCAGGATAAGATGTGCCAAGAAACCCCCAAAGGCTCTGCCCATCCTTCTGGCTCTCCTTATCTCCCAGAATCCTTTTAGCTTCTTTCCTGTGTGGGTGGAGAACATTTAGCTCAAGCCACCCAAACCACTGACAAAGACTTTTTCTTTGATCCGGCTGCTATGAACACGTATGTCCATTGATGGGTCAGAGCCTTTGGAGAGTTAAAAAAAAGACCCAACCTAAAACACCCATCATACCCATCTAGAGAAGGGGGCCCACACACATTCAAGACTAATGGAGAGGTACTTTTGGCATCAGATGTTGATAAGCACAGGCGAATAAACTTAGTCAAACACCATCCTCCAGCTTTTCGTTTCTCCCCTTCCCCTGCTCTGTTCCTCCGCCTCATCATTCCATTATCTTATCAAACAAAATGAGAGGAGCTGGAGCCTTGACTGGAGCAGTCCCCAAGGTGAAGCGCTCTTTCACTTGAGAAAAGGGAAAACAGGGAGATTCAGTCAAGAAACCAGTCCTACTGTGCTACTCATAACCAGGACTGAATTTCTTATTTCATTTGCTGAGAGGGGGCGGAGCCAAGATGGCAGAGTGAAAACAGAACAGACCTAACAAAATATGGCAACATAAGAGACTGGTTCCCTAGAGGATTGTGGCTTCAAAAAATAGATGAGCAATAAATAATAGATTAAAATGCTTTGCAATTGGCATATTAATTGTATATAGAAAGGAGCCCTAAGGTCACTACTATAGTGGAAAGTATGCTGGATCTGGAATGAGAGGACCTAAGTTCAAATCCTAGCTCTGTTACTCAGTACCTTGTGACCTTGGGCAAGTCACAACCACTCTGAGTCCAGTTTCCTCATTTGTAAAAGAGTTGTGGTATCTCTAAGGTCCTTTCTGATTCTAATGATCCTGATCCTATGGCCACTGATAATTTACAGAAAAGTTATTTCTTCTTTTTTTAAGGGAATGGGTTTTATGAGTTACTAGGAAAGTACCTTGTCATAGGCTCATAGATCCAGAGATGAGAGAGACCTCAGACTCCCATCCAAGGCAGGATTTGAAGTCAGATTCTCACATGCCGTAGCCACAGACAATGACCTTCTCATTGTGGTACCACACCACCTAAGCCAAGCCTTTCATTTTATAAATAAGGAAACTAAAACCCTGTGACTTGGATTGCCCAGTCAGGTCATAAGTAGCAGAGTTGAGATTTGAACTTGGTCCTCTGAATCCAAGTCCACTGTCTTTTAAGGCAGAATGTAAGAGGCTTTGTTGTTATTGTTGGTCAGTTGTATCCAACTCTTCATGACCCCTTTTTAGGGTTTTCTTGGCAGAGTTACTAGAGTAGTTTGCCATTTCCTTCTCCAGCTCATTTTACAGATGAGGAAACTGAGGCTGACAGCATTAAGTGATTTGCCCAAGGGTCACACATCTAGGAAGTATCTGAGGCCAGATTTGAGCTCATGAAGATGAGTCTTCCTTGTTCCAAGCCCAGTGCTCAATCCACTGCACCACCTAGCTGCCCTGAAGTATAAGAGGACCGAGGTTCAAATCCAGCTCTACTGTTCTTGCTACCTGGACAAGACATTTAACTCATCTGTAAAATGGGGTGTAGGAGTGGTAGTGATTAGACCTAGACCATAGATTCATAGATGGTGACTTTACTTCTCACTAGAGGTCAAATCGAGGCTGGATGACCACTTCTCGTGGATGTTGGTGTTGGACAGAATGACCACTAAGGTTCTCTCCAATTCTTCAGAATCTCTGATTCGTAAGATGGCCCCAATTATTGATTTCAACAAATTGCTTTCCTATGTTGCTTAAAAGATATTCCAGATGTTATAGATGGTTTTTTGCCATCATAAGAAAGGTAATTAAAGCACTAAGCTTTGATTATTTCTTAGCCTTCTATTTTCACCTAACTGGGATATTGAAAAATTGAATGTATTCATTTGGATACAATAAAGTTCGACATTTCGATCTTCAGACTATTTAAGCATTCAACTATTAATTCCTCTTGAAAATCTGTAGCTCTGTTCGTGGCTCAGCTCAAGCACCATCTCCTACTTAAGACCTTTCCTGATCACTGGAATCATTAGCACTTCTCCCTGATCCCACTTTATTTTTTTTTTTTTTTACTTTTTTATGAACTTTGTATATTTTAAAATTCACTCGTCTGGGTACCTCTCATATAAGCTGCTTGAGGGTAGAAACTGTTTTCAGATTCATCTTGATGTCCTCAGAAGCCAGGACACTACCTGGCACATGTCAGGGACTTAATGAATGTTTATTATGTTTAAAAAAAAGAAATCAAGGAAAAACAGGAGGAGAGAGATGGCCAAGCTGGGGATGGTGAGAAGGCTGTCTTTGTGGTAGCATTGAAGGTAAGAGTAGAGTCTGCTGATTAAAGTCTGAGTCAGTGAGACGCAAACCATAATATGTGAAAGCCTAGGAAAAAACAAACTCTTCAACTTACAGGTGAAGAAATTGAAACCCTAGTGGCCCAGTGATTTGTTTCTGGTCACATAATAAACCGGTAAGTACTTGATTGAATAGTAGATCTCAAAATTAGACTTCTCATCCTTTAGGGCTTGAGCTGAGCTCACCCAGTTTCCAGCCGTTTACCTGCCTTCTCAAAGAAGACAGGCTCTGGTGAGGGAATCTCTGTGTCTGGGGGACCATTCAGTTACCATGAGAAAATGGTGGCGATGGGGAGGACGACAGGACTGTTTTCAGGCATTTAAAAAAATCATAGACCTTTTTGTACATGTCATCATTGGCCACTTTCTTCTGCATAGCAACATGTACCTGTTTCTATGTATAGGAAAACTGAGGCACAACACTGTAGAATGAAAGCCTTGTGGCACATTTACCCAGCCCAGTGAGTGGCATGACTGGATTTAGAAATTGAGGCCTTTGTTGGCTTTCCTATCTCCTCACTCCAGGGCTTTCTGAGAGATCATCTGGAGAGAGAGAGGGGCTGGGCCGGGCCAGGGTGGGGGGAGGGAGGGTAGAACAGAGAAAGAAAGAAACAGAGAAACAGCTTTCAAATATTTTTTTGGTAGAGCCATTCAGTTTATTCTTGAAAAGTTGATAGAAGCTATAGGAAAACTATTGGGCTGATCTTCAGAGGATTTGATCGAGGAAAAAAAAAGTTTGTTGAGTTACCCTTGCAAACTTCAGATAAAATCTTGACTTGGGCATTAGGTATTGATCCCAGAGTAGTGAGGGGGGAGAGAGAGAGGAGATTTTCCAAGGTGTTGTCCTTCTGACTGGATTATATAAGAGGTTTTTAGGAGGCCAGCCATTTGCTTGCTGGCTCAGCATTAGGTGGAGAGTGCCAGGGAAAAAGGTGAAAGCATTTCCTCCACGTGAGGTAGGTTAGGCCTTTCCGAGCACTCTCGTCTCCCACCCTCTGTCCCCCCAGACTTTCTTGACCTTGGGCTTTTGACTTGTGAAGGGGGGGGGGGGCAGTTTGTGGTGCCAGTCCCTCTATCTCTCAAAACTGACTTTCAAAGAAGGATTGGTTTAAGTTACAAGTAGACGATACTGCCAGTGTCCCCAGCCTCTAACACTAGAAGCTGTCCCCTGATCCCTGAAGCAGCTGGGTCCCTGGCCCTGGGGAAGGGAAGCTGAATGGTTTGGAGTCCAATCAACAACTAGGCTAGTGTATTTAAAGTATATCGAGTAGGAGGCTGGCAGAGGGCAGCTGGGGAGGGATTGGTTTCTAGCTGAGTATGGAAAAGGAGTTTTGATCACCAGGGCCCTCACCCTCCTCCCTGGGTCTCCCATTACCCAGCAGGTCTGTTTGCTTCAAAACAGTGCCAAGAGCAATGGAACAGGATATGCTGAGAGAAAAATAAAGGCTCGAGTGATAGATGACTCGTTTCCCAACTGTTAACAATCACTTATTAAATGTAATGCTAATGGTTTTTTAGAGAAATAACAATCCTACAGATGGTTCCCCCCCCCTAGGGTGGCATTAGCCAGGGGAAGGGAAGGTTTGTTACACATGAACCGTGGATATTTAATCTCAGAGATTAACATGGACAGGCTGCCTAGGTGGCTTGGATACTGGTTGGAAGGAACTTTATATTGTCTGTCTCTCACTGTGTGATGGAGCCATGGAAGATGAGGTTGGGGATCCAGTCAAGGGACCAGATCAAGTTGTGCTCAGTCATCTGTGACTCCTTGGCCCTAATGAAATTGTTAAGTGGCCCCCTCTGGTCCCTTCCTTTCTTTCCTAGCATTTGCCCTTTCCCTGAATTTCTGTAACTCCTTTGTTCAGCCTACTCCTGCAGTACCAGATCCATCAACATCCTTCCTAAAAATAGCACACACAGAATGTGCTCTGGCCAGGGCAGAGTGCAGGGGGCACAATCACCGCCTTAGTCCTGTGTGCTGTGCCAGCCTGTTTGCAGCCTGAGATTGCATCAGCCTTCTTGAGTGCCATAACATACTGTTAACTCATTGAGCTTGAAATACACTCACTCCCTCAGATGTTTATCTAAAAAAATTACCATCTAGCTAAGCCTTCCCAATCTTATATTTATAAAATTGATTTTTTGAACCTAAGTATAAAATTAACAACCTCTGTCTTCTTTCAAGGTTCAGCCAAAAACCTCTGTTAGTTGTTAGTGTCTTTCTGTACTGTATATTTATATATTTTTTATATATAAGAGCAGTAGCATGTCATAGTAGAAATAGGTGTGGCCTCAGAGCCAGGAAGACCCAGGTTGGAGTCTTGCTTCTGACACAAACAGACCAGGTGACCCTGGACAAGTCACTTAAATCTCTCAGTGGTAGAAATAACTTTAAGATCATAAGTTGAAGAGAAGGTGCTGACTTGCATTGGTAGAGGAAGTTTCTTCTTTGAAAGTTCCCTGTCCTAATAAAATTCCAGATCTGGTTGAGATTTCCTGCCCCTATGCAGTTGTATATACTTATCTATGTACATTATCTTTCCTTTAAGGCAGGAACTGCTGTGTTTGTTTATTTGTTTGGGAGAGAGGGGCTTTATATTCCCTATGCCTAGCACAGTGCATGGCATTTAGTAGGCACTTAATGAGTGCTTTTTTGACTGGAAGAGAAAATGACTATCTTATGGGAGTGATAGGAAGAGCAGTAAGTGATACAGTCTTTACTTGAGAAAATTCCTTGAGAATACACGTCAAGGACAGTGTCTGGATCATGGATTCATTCCACAAAATATTTATCGACTGCCTACTGAATATAGACCACTGTTGGAAACATAAAAAAAAAAATGAAGAAAATCTGATCATTGCCCTCAGGAAGTTTACTGTCAACACTGACATATCACAGTCATACATGGACCTCATATTATACACCTTTGGGAAATCTTAACACAAGCCTAGAGCTTCCCAGAAACATTCCCAGTGGAATTGCTGGACATAGTTACCTAAACCAAGAGAGATAGATAGCATGATGTCAATGCCAGAAAGTCCTATACTCTTCAGTGGCTGCTATTTTCATCATGTCACAACCTTACCCACCCACCCCACCTCGCACCGCCATGAATCTGTGTTGTTGAGTCATTTCAGTCATGTCTGATTCTTTGTGACCCCATTTGGGGTTTTCTTGGCAAAGTTACTGGAGTGGTTTACCGTTATCTTCTCCAGCTCATTTTACAGATGAGGAAACTGAGGCAAACAGGGTTAAATGACTTGCCCAGGGGTCACGCAGTCAGGAAGTGTCTGAGGCCAGCTTTGAACTCATGAAGATGAGTCAGCTTGACTCCAGACCTGGTGCTTTATGTATTATGGCTCCATCTAGCTGGCCCTGTAGTGGTTCTTTGCTGAGCTTGCCCACTTTCAGAATCCTCAATAATCTTGCTTGACTCTGCCCATCCAGTCTTTCCTTCCCACTCTTCTCCTCTGGAGACTTTACTCTTAGCAGGATGGTCTCCTCAATGTCCCAGACAAACAAAAATTTAAATTCCTCCTTCCCCACCTTCACTCATGTTGCTTCTTCTGCCTGGATTCCGCTGTGTCATCTTTTTCATCTCTTTGGATTGCATTTGTTATTCAAAGCTGTCTCATCTTCTTCATCTCTTTGGATCGCATTTGTTATTCAAGGCCTAGCTCTTCCATTAAGCCTTCCCTGTGCCACTGAAATCCTCAGTAATATCTCTCTCCTGATTTCTTATTGCATTTACATCCTGTATCTCACCCTCAGTGCCAGGACTGGTAGTGTTGTTTATTGTTCCCTGATTGTCTCATATGTCTTAGGTCAGTACCCCCAGCTTGATTAGAAAACTCTCAGAGGGCAGGGGTTCTGTTTTACTCCTCCAGTGCTTGCTCTTATGGTACTTTGTATATTGTAGGGTTTGGAGTACGGAGCTCCATTAACACTTGAAACATTGATTTCTTCGTAGAATGGTAGATTTTGGAGTCAAAACTGACTTTGGTAGCCGTATTCCTACCCATCCGTGAAAAAGGAATCTCTGTTTTTGACGTGTCCTTCTATTGATCGTTGGAGAATCTTGATTTAAATCCTAGTCCTGCATGAGTAACTTTGAGCTGAGTCACGTAACTCTCTGAGTCTCTGTTCCCTCATTTGTTAAGTGTGAGAGTTAGACTAAAGGACCTCTTAGGTTTCTTCCTGATCTGAATTGATGATCTTTTGATTGTCCTGAAGGAGGCCCAATCCACTGCTTCCCAGGGGATCCCATCCCCCTTTTATTTATTTATTTTTTTGGAGGGGGGAAGGCAGGGTAATTGGGGTTAAGTGACTTGCTCAAGGTTACACAGCTAGTAAGTGTGTCAGTTGTCTGAGGCCTGATTTGAACTCAGGTCCTGCCAAATCCAGGGCCAGTGCTCTAGTCACTGCGCCACCTAGCTGCCCCTCCATCCCCCCTTTTAAATAGCTTTAATCGTTAGGAAGTTTTTCCTTATGTCAAAGTCCAACTCTGGATCCTTGTAACTTTTACTGGGTTTTTTTTTTCCCCTAGCTTTGTCCTCTGGGGCAGAGCAGAAAAAGTCTTAATCCCTTTTCCAACTGACAGCTTTTTAAGTACTTCAAGACAGCTTTCATGCCTCTTCCCTCCAAGTTTTCTCTAGGTTAAATGCGCCTGGTTCCTTCAGCTAATCCTTATATGGCATAAACTCAAGGCCCTGAACTACCCAAGTTAGTCTCTCAGTGGCAATCGCATCCTTCCAGTGGGGTTCTTGATTTCCATTTTCCATCAATACTATTATTATCATAGCCATTATCAATTATATTAATAATGATAATTGCTAGCATTTATATAGTGCTTTCAGGTTTGCAGCAAATCCCTTTTTGATCTACCAACAACCCTGGGAGGGAGGTATTATTATTTCAGTTTTACAAATGAGGAAACTGAGGCAGACAGGTATGAAGTGACTTACCCAGGGAAAGACCTAGCAGAAAGTCAGTGATATCCTGGAAATTTTGAAACCATTTTTGAAAGCTTGGTTCTTGTGATCTCCCCAGGACTCCTTAAGGACCTGTTGCTTTGTCCTTAGATGCCAGACTCTGAAAACAGGAAGAGTATTTTTGTTATCGTTGAGTCATGTCCAACGCTTTGTGACCCTTTGTGGTTTGCTGTTTCCTTCTGCAGCTCATTTTACAGATGAGGAAACTGAGACAAGCAGGTTTATGTGACTTCCCAATGTCGCACAGGTAGTAAGTGTCTGAGGCTGGATTTGAACTCAGGGCTTCCTGACTCCAGGCCTGGCACTCTATCTACTGTGCCACCTAGCTTCTGCCAAACAACAACAACATTCCTTTGGCTGTGCCTAAAGAACCCAAAGTGCTTTGTGCTTAGAAATTTATACTCAGAATTGGCAAGATTAGGTTATGCCTGTTTTACGAAAAGAAAAGCCAGAGCCCAAAAAAGTTAGGTGCCCTATTCAAGGTCACACAGCCAATCAATAGAAAATCCATATAAAGAATCTAGCTCTCATCATGACAGACCAGAATTCCCTTTGGTGTCTGGAAAGGAAGCATAATGAAAGGAATTAGAACAGGGCTTCTTAACTTGAGGTCCCTGAATTTGTTTGAAAAATTTTAATGGCAATTTTTATATTATTGGTCTCCTTTTTATCCTAGTATGTTTAATTTTTTGCATTTGAAAACATTATTCTAAGACGTGGGCTGTAAGTTCAATGTTGGTGTTGTTTAGCCCAGAGACAGAGGAGACCATGACACACAAAAGGTTAACAACCTGGATTAGGGGCTGTGGTCCTAAAGCTGTGTTTGCGTAAGGGGTTGTGTTACTGAGAAAGCTGGCTTGTCTTGGATTCCCTTTGAAAACTTGGATTGCCTCTCAGTACCTAAAGGCAATTGTCCTAAGTGTGAGGTAGAAGCCATTCACATAATCACTTTATTAAAGGCAGAAGTGATGGAGCCCAGATGGTTTTTCAGGAGCTATGACCAAAGATAATGCTTTTCTAAGGAGTAAAAATAGCCTCTAACATCCTGAATGGCTGCCAAGCCTTCCCTTTTGAAACTGACCTCTGAAGACAAAACTGACATTTTTATGTGCTCTATATAAAAATGATTAAGAATCTCTGCAATTATTTGTTTATTGTTGCCTGGTTCCCATGAGCAAAAGAAGTATATGAAACAGGGTTGTTTGGTGAGGCAGCTAGGTGGCTCAGTGGATAGAACACTGAGCCTCAAGTCAGGAAGACCTGAGTTCAAATTTGGCCTCGGACATAATACTAGTGGTATGACCCTGGGCAAGTCACTTAACCTCTGTTTGCCTTATTTCACTGGAGAAGGAAATGACAAATCCCTCCAAGAAAATTAACCTAGAAAACCCCATGGATAGTATTGGTATAATATGGTCCACAAGGTCACAAAGAGTTGGACACAGTTGAACAACCAAAGTGGGTGTTTGTTTTTTAAAATTCTCTTCCCAGTTGAACAAAACCCAAATAAAAATGAACACGCCTCGGCTGGTGGGTTGGAGGTGCCAGAGGTCTTATATACATGATCTTAACAATGAGGTCTTATATATTGACTTTCTTTACCTGTAGAAAAAGGCAAGAGCTGTCCACCAGCATACGTGACTGAATAGGATAAAGGAAGAAATATGGTTCTCTTGATCTTTCTCTTCCCTCCTCCTGTTTTCTCCCTCTCCTTCCCTTCCTTGTTACTGTTACGTCTTGTTTTAACACCACAGATACTTCCCAATAAATCTCTTACCAAAGCAAAATCCCTAAAACAAGAGTTAGCTTAATAATTTTTAACAGAAAAAGAGGTGTACTGCCTGTGACAGAGTAACTAACACTGATCACTGTAACTGCAGAGATTCTTGGATTCACCAGGTTGGCTTTATTTACAAAGTTATTGCTACGTGCATATCACTCTTTTGTTTCCTAAGTCTTTGCTTTGTTATCACTTCCTTTAAAGTTTCCCTTAATGCTTCATTGTCTTCCTCATGGTGTAATAGTCATCATCATAACATTAGACCAGAGATGGGAAACCTGTGGCCTCGAGGCCACAAACTACTCAATTGACAAGTTTTTATCAAATGGCTAATATGTGTGAGACACTGTGCTAAGCTTTTGGAAAGAAGGTCGTCACATGTCCCCTGAACTCAAAAGAAATTACAGTCAGCCTTTTAAAAGAGATCATTGCAATGCTGGCGTGGTATCAGTTTGATTGAATTCTAGAACTGATGCAACTCTTGTATTTATTCTTTATTTAATATACAAGACACTCAGCTAGCCCTGGAGATGCAAAGACAAAAAAGAAAGTATAGAACAGTCCTTCCCCTTGGGGAGCTAATGTGTAAAAAGTGTGTGTGTGTGTGTGTGTGTGTGTGTATATGTATGTGTGTGTATCCCCTAAAGCAGTGAATGTAAGGCCCCTCTTCGTTACATTAGGTATATGCCTGCCTTTCTGACCTTTTCACCTTCTGGTGAGCTGTTTACCATAGGTTCTCAGCCTTCAGCCTCTACCAGCACTGCAGCTTCTGAAGAATGGGGACAAATTTTTCCTGCGTGTCAGGCCTGTCCACTGTCCTCTCTCACAACCTTTGAGATAATAGAAGAGAGAAATGATACAAAAGAGAGTTCCACCTTGAAACACAAATGTCTTGGGGCTCTCAGGCCATTTCATTTAAATTTGTATTTTGACCCGACTTGCGATTTCATTGGGGTAGGGAAGACTCCTTCCACCAACAATGATCAATACCTGTTCTATAACATGGGGTTGTAGATAGAGCATTGTCTGTCTGTTTTCTGTTCTAGCTAAATAAATTCCATTAGACTTCTGGGGAAATTGGTGCAAACATGACCTACCAAATGGCCAATTAAAGAGGAAGGTTGAAGGTGAAAATACGTGGCTGAGCCTGGTAAAGATGCTCTTGTATCCTGGTATCAGCAACACACATTCAAGGACTTCGTTTCCTTGGCTCAGGAAAACAAAGGGGTGCTCTTTAATTTATTCTTCCAAGCCAAGTTCCGGAGGCATTCATGTTAGCATTGTCATTGGAGAGGTTAATCAACATGTTTGCTTGTGTTCTGTTCCTTCACCTGCCTTTCCGTTTAGAACTAGGATAATGCAAAGTAGACAAACTCCTTGGCAACAGGCATATTAGGGGTAGGAGGAGTGGGGAGGGCCACTGGAAGGAAGAAGTGAGTGAACTTGAAAAGTCAGAGGACCCTAGGGCTACTTGGGTGTGCTGCATTTTTTTTAGTGGAAGAGTAAATCTGAAGCACATTCCCTATTGAATGAAGGTCTCAGCACCAGAAGGGTGGTGAGCTAACTGATCTTTCTCCATCTCTCTGGGCCTTGCCTAAAGGAAACAGAAGAGCTGGGGTGGGGGGAGAAGCAGATACTTCAGTGAACCAAAGATGGTTTTATGTAGGAGAGGAACAATAAAGCTGTTGTTCAGCTCCCCACCTCCTCCCTCTCCCCGCAATGGTCCCTGCACTCTTCTCTCTGTTCCCTCTAAGTTGGAGGGTCTCTACAAGGGCAGAATGCAGATTCCTGAAAAGAAAGGAACTCTTCACTGTTTAGTGACTTAATCAAAGCTCCTTGCCTTCCCAGAATCAGAGCCCTAGCTAGAGGCCTAAGAGAACATATGCTCCCAGGGTAACAATGGATTGAATCGGCTGCCTCATCGGTGAGCAGGGGCAAATGAAATAGGCCGAGGTGGGGGCTCCTGGGATCTCATTTCTTCCAAGACTCTCTACTGCAATAGAGTCCAGAAGCGAGAGAAAAATCAGGGAACAAAACCTTCAAGGAAATAGCCTATTCAAGTGCCACAAAAGTTTTTAAAATTGAAAATGAGGTTTTTTTTAAATCGATGTTCAGCCCTCTCCAGTCTGACTAATCAAGCAGCAAGCATTTATAAGTCCCCACTTTGCCTAGCATTGTGCTGTGAGTTGTGAAATTATGAAGCCTACTTGTTAGTAAGGATTTCCCATGGCTATGGCTGGTGGCATTTTATTTTGCAGTTCTCTAGTGGGCTTAACATATATTATTGTCTGTATTATAGCTCTCTGTGTTCTCATCTCATACTTTGTTGTCTTTCAGTCGCGTCTGACTTCGTGACCCCATTTGGGGTTTTTTTGACAAAGATACTGAAGCGATTTGCCATTTCCTTCTCCAGCTCATTTTCCAGATAAGGAAACTGAGGCAAACGGGGTTAATTGGGGTTTTCTTGGCAAAGATACTGTGGTGGTTTGCCATTTCCTTCTCAAGCTCATTTTATAGATGAAGAAACTGAGGCCAGCAGGGTTAAGTGACTTGCCTAGGGTCACACAGCTAGAAATGAATTCAGGAAGATGAGTCTTCCTGATTCCAAGTGCTCTGTCTACTGTGCCTCTTGGCTATCCCTCCTACCCTTTACTTGACTGTAACCTCCTTGAGGAGGAAGGAAGGCACTTTATATGAAAATAAAGTGCTAACTCTTACAGTACAGAGAATGGGATTGTATATAATAAGGGGCTAATTATGAAGGGTTTTTTTTTGTTTTTGTTTTTGTTAACCAGGCCTGTGATTTTGTTGATTGAGGTCAAACCAAGAACCCTTGGGTTGAGAAACAGCTCCAGCCATTCCCAAATGAAATTTGCAGGACCCTCTGATTTGGGTCTAGGCCAGGAGTGGCGAAGCTGTGGCCTTAAGACTGCATGTGGCCTTCTAGGTTCTAAAGTGTAGCCTTTAGACTGAATCCAAATGGAACATGTGAGGCTGCACTTAAGAACCTTAAAGGCCACAGGTTCCCTACTCCTGGTCTAGGCCTTTAATTTCATCATTGTAGGAAACCATTGCTGCAGGTCTATAAGGGGCCTGTAGCCCCTAGTCTTAAGAAAGTTTACCAGTGTTCATGAAGTGGTTAAGTGACTTGCCCATGTTCACATAGCTAGTATGCATCAAAACCAGAAATTGAACTGGGGGCTTCCTGATACCAAGCCTAGCGCTGTACTCCTGCTCCAGGTGGCTTGGTAATCAACTTTAATTTGCATTCAGACTCTGCAGATGGCCAGGGAGCATTGCTCCTAGGACACTAAAGATGCTGCTGGATGGGGAGGAGAAGGTGAATTCCAAACTTAAGCAATCTCTAATATTTACCTTGAGTTGGGAGAAGGGGAGAGATGTTTCCATCTAGCAATAATTTTAATTATCAACAAGAGAATTGGGCATAATCAGAAGCATAGGCCTGTTGAGTTTTGCTTTTTTGAGGCTGGAGGTGCTTTTTATGGTACAGTGGAAGTAACATTGACTTTAGGGCCAGAGAACATGGGTTCAAATCTTGATGCTCCTACTTACTTCTTATGTGACCCCAGGCAGTTCACTTAATCTCTCTGGGCTTGGGTTCCTTCTCTGTAAGATGAGAGGATCGAACTAAATTACCATGAAGTTTCCTTATAGTTCTCAGCTTTGGTCAGGGCTTCCTACTGAATGTAAAGAAAGTATCAGGGTTAAGGGATAGGTGAGGGAGGCCTAGCTCTAAGGAAAAGCAAGCTAATTCCACAAGTAATGTATAACATGAATCTTGCCCATTTTAAGAGCTCCCCAGCTCTGTACTCCTCTCCACTCCTGCCATAGAAAGGCAGAGACAGACACAGAAGAGAAACAGACAAAAAGACAGAGATAGGAGGAGGAGGAGGAGGAAAAGAGAGACAGAGCATGGAAGACAGAGACGAGGGAGAGAAACAGAGAAAAGAAGACAGACAAAAAATTTGCCGGACAGAGCGACGCAATGAAGAAGGGCAAAAGAGAGATGCAGAGAAGAAGGAAGACAGAGGGAAAGAGGGAGGGGGAGAGAGACAGAAGAATCTGGACAGAGACACAGTTAGGAAGGGAGACAGAGAGGAGAGACAGAGACAGAAAGGAAGGAAAAGAGAGAGGGAGGGAGAGGAAGGGGGAGGGAGAGGAGAGAGAGAGAGGAGAGAGAGAGAAGAGAGAGAGAGAGAGAGAGAGAACATGGTAAAATTACTTTGAACCACAAAAGCTGCCAAATGCAGTTCTCAGCTCCCTTTTGTTACCGGAGAAGCCCTTTCAGGTTGAGACACTACTTGCCAAGTTCAGTCCTAGAGTGAGTTTTTTGTAGCTCACCAAATGAAGTCAGAGTTCATAATGGCAACACCTACAGATCCGAAGGTGTAACAAGACTGGTGAGCACAGCAGGAATGAATAATTACAACACTACCACAGGTACACTTTTTCCCTTAATACTCTGGTTCATTTGGAAAACTCAGCAGTGTTTAAAAATAACTGGCCTAAGACTGTTGAAATGATGGAGGTTATGGCTTTGAGCACTTGCTGTGATTGGATATTTCTTTCTCCCTTGTCCCTCCCCCACCTCTCAGAGTTTCTCAGTGGAGGGGATTCACTCCTTCCTTCTTGGGCATTTTCAGCTTTTCAGCGCCGTGGGCCACCCTGGCCCCTCTGCACCCAGTCTGCATTGTCGTCTCATTGTCACAAATAAAGGGCCGGGTCAAATGCCAATGACTCATGGTTCTCCCTTCCCCTCCCATGAAGTTGACATCATCTTTTCTGTGCCCAGAATAGATGCCACAGCAACAGTAACTCCAGCCTTCAGTGTCTGTGGCCACCAGTGTACATGCCCCTTCATATACTACTGTGTGCTCATGGAATTGTGAAGGGCCCAGAAAGCAGATGGGAAATACCTCTTTACTACAAGGTTACAAATGTGGCATGATACTGTTGCAGCTAGATCATAAACCAGCTTAATTTCCATTCTTAAATTTCATTTCTCACCATGACTTTTCCCTTGAGGAAGTTGGGGTATCTCCATAAATTCAACAAGAAAACTTGGACTGGGAGTGACAAGGGTTTAGGCTCCACTGCTTATTAGTTCTGTGTCCTTGAACAAGAGTCACTTGACCTGAGATTCAATTTCCCTATCTGTAAAATGAAGGTATTGGATTAGTATTAGGGGTTCTTAACTTGGGGTCTGTGAACTTGGTTTTTTAATTGTTTGATAACTGTATTTCGACATAATCATTAATAGTAATCAACATAATCATAACAATTCCTTTGTAATCCATTTTATTTTATGCATTTAAAAATATTCTAAGAAGGGGTCCATAGACTTCACCAGACTGCCACTGAGGCCTCTGACGCAAAAGGAATTAAGAAATCCTGGAATAGATCTCTCCGGTCTGGAGATTCTGTGAACCTTAGGTGATTTAAAGTCACTTAGACCTGGTTTGAAATCCTACCTTAGACCCATACTAGCTCTGTGATGCTAGACAAATCATTTAACCTTTCTGAGCCTCAGTTTTCTCATCTGTTAAATGGGGCTGATAAAACGCACCTACCTCACAGGGTTTTATAAGGACCAAATGAGATAATGTCTATAAAGTGCTTTGCAAACCTTCAAGCTCTCTATAAACGTGAGCCATCTTTACTGTTGTGAATAGTGGTAACATCGTGACATTCAATCTGCGTGGTGCTGTGGCTTAATGTATAAAATGCATCATAATTTTTTTATAAGATAAGAAGTTGAAGCTAGTCGATCACTAACCTCTTTCTCTGCTCTAAAATCCAAAGTCTGTATTTTTGCTTATTAGTGACTGCCAATTGTCTAGAAGGAATCCCTTGACTTCTTAAAAGTTCTGTGGTCCCAGGATTCTATAATACTGTCCTATAGCTGAAAAGGCTTGGCTATCTGATGGTTTGATTATCTGGGCTGAGGGGTCAGCATGTGGTAACAGAAGGATCATTAGGCTGGGAGGTCACAGAGCCTTGAATTGGAGTCTCATCACTACCATTTAGCTGTATCACCTTGGTTGATACATCCCTTTTTTTTTTTTTTACATCTCTTATCCCTGTTTTACAGGAATGAAATATCTTTACGTGATGAAATTTGGTGAATATCCAAGTTATTCAGTCATTTTTTCAGTCATGTCTGACTCTTCGTGACCCCATTTGGAGTTTTCTTGGCAAAGATACTGAAGTGGTTTGCCATTTCCTTCTCCAGCTCATTTTACAGAGGAGGAAACAAAGGCAAACGGGATTAAGTGACTTGTCCAGGGCCATGCAGTTAGTAAGTGCCTGAGGCCAAATTTGAACTCAAAAAGATGAGGTTCTATCCGCTGCGCCACCTAGCCGCTCAAGGGTTACCAAGGTTATCTTAGGGGTACAGTAGTATATGTGAAGTGCTTTGTAACCCTGAAGGATGATGTAAATGTGAGCTGATATTGTTCCATTTGTGAGGTCCTCAGGAATAAAGACTGTTTCATTTGTCCTATACCATACTCAGCTGTGTGTGTTGTGTGTGTAGGGAGTGGGAGGTGGTGATGAACTGATGTCTGATGATGCTGATTATGGATGGAGCCCCAGTACTGTTGCTGAGCAACTGGAAAAGGGAATCTCCCACATCCTCCTCTTCCTTATTCTTTCCCCAGAGCATGTGGCTTGACTTAAACATGAGTAAACCCACATAGGCTGGGAGTAAATTTCTCTTCCTCCCATTCTGCTCCTTGCCTATTAGAATGTTTTCTGAGGGGCTGTTTAGAATGTCATCCTAGTGAAACTGGGGAACAAAATTCCTACCTGCTTTCTGAGTCTAGGATTCATGAGTCTTTTCCCTGGAAGGAAGGGGTCCTCCATGGCTGTTAGGAGTGGTTTGGGAGCACTGTTATTTACAAGTGTTCCCGCCCATTATTACATCATTTACATGATCATTTGTGCAATACATGTATTTTTCATCAAAACTGTCTCTACATTTAGTCAGCAGAAAGAATCATTGTATTTCTCTTAAAGGGGGGAATTTTAAAAAGTGATTAAATCTCAAGGTTGAGTGGATTTTCCCCTTCTTTTTCAGCTTTCCTTTCTTTGCTCTCCCCCACTCCCCCCACCATTCTTCTCCTGTTCCTGTCCACTCGGGCTGTCTCAGTCCATTCTCTGAAATGGCTGCACCTTCGGGGTCCTACCAGGCAGCCAGTAGAGACCAGATGCTGTAGGTGGTAGGCTTGCCTCTCTGTCCTTTGATGCTGGGGAGCACAAAGCCCATGCGTCTTTGCTTGGTTTGGCCTAGGGGCATAGCAGCCCTACATGGTTGATTAATATCTATTCCTGGATGCCATGGCTAAGTGACTGGTGTTGATGTTTCTTTTGACAAATTTTCAAAATTTTGAAACTTGAAGCCAACTGAATTCCAGCCAGGGAGTCCATAAGTCTTCTGAATGTCTCTAAAGCCACTCGTTCTCAATCCTATATTTAATCGGTTTCAACCATCTCACTGCAGCCCGCCTTAGCCTTTCCTCTACTTTTCCCATCAGAACCTGTATGCTGCTTAAAAAAAAAAAAGATGTAGTTTAAAATCTTAAAGAACTCTGGAAAAGAAGGACCAGGAATACCTCTCTGAAAAATGCTCACCCAACCTTTCACCTTTCCCTCAGGTAATCCCTCTCAAACATAATTTTGCCCGCAGCAAAAGATCTGAAACTCTTTCACCCTAAGTTGTGAAAGACTGGTAGCTTAAGTATCATCCCTTCCAGGAGTATTTGTATTTATTGAGTGAGAGAGGTCACCTTGTAGGTGAGGGTGGCATTTGGGGGAGGACTTTTCTCTGGGCCCCAGAATGCCACCCTTGCTACTCTCTAAATACTTGTGAGTCTGGCCACGGGAATGACTGTCTTGGAGCCTGTAGAGAGTTCCTCTGAGGAAGCTGGGGTTGAGAATGCTGCCTAGTTGGTCTCTGTGGCTTTGGAAGGAAGAATTAAGAGGAAGTGAAGAGATTAAAGCAGAAGGGATTACTATCGGACACCAGGAAGAACTTGAAACTCTAGGAGGCTAAAACTGGAATCAGCCACTGAGAAGGGCTGCAAAGAGTGTGTTTTGGGAGATCTTGGAGACAGATCTGGTATCATATGATATAGTCCATAGTGGAATCCTCTGTTCACCTCGTGTTTGTTATTTCTCTGTTTGTTATTTAGTCTGTTAAGGGAGGAGAGCTCTCAATTAGAGACTTTGTAGCATGCCCAGGATCCTCTGTGAAGGGAGAGTGTTCAGTCCTACGTCACCCCCAACCAAGGACCACATTCCGTAGGGATCTAACGTTGCTTGTCATAGGGAGCCAACGTGCTGGAATGGGAAAAGAGCCCTGGGACAGGAAAGTGTGGAGGCCTGAATTCATTCCCAGCATGCCCTTGGGTAAGTCACTGAAGCTTTTGTGAGCCTCAGTTCCCTCCTCCATAAAATGGGCATCATAATACTTGCACAACCTGCTTCGTGGGGTCCTTTGAGGAGAGTGCTCTGGAAATTGTCAGTGCATCTTCTGTGAGCTCTTTGTCACTTAGACCTACCAGAATAGGCCTATTTGAGTATTGGGGAGTGGGGTTCAAGGGACTTGGGTTTATCTCCTAGCTCTGCTTCCTTGGGAAGTAGCTAGGGAGGTGACCTCATCAGCAAAATGAGCTGGTTGGGCTATGTGATTTCTAATGCCCCCTCTGAATCTAAGTATTAGGATGTTATGAAATTAAAAACTTCCCTGCTATGACATTGCAGAAAGTGCTGCAGATTTGGAGCCAAATCCTCTGGCTCCGAGTCCCAGCTCAGCTGCTGAGTGACCTTGGGCAACTTGTTTAATCTGCCTGTGCCTCAGTTTCCCTATCTGTAAAATGAGAGGGGTCAGACTCATTGATCTCTAAGGTCCCTTCCAGTACTAAACCTATAATCTTGTAATACCCGAGTTGTTAAAAATATATCTATTCCAGCATTTAGATTATTTTATTTAGATTATTTTAAATTTTTTTTGTAAATGCCATTGCTGCCTTTGAATCTGTCCTTTACAATGGATTGGGGCGGGGGGTGGGGGGAGGAATGGAAATGTTGATTTGATTTTTTTATTTTTAAATCAGTGCTGCTCTCTCTCCCCATCCTCTGCCTCGCTGGGGCTCTGGCCTTGGGCATTTCTATATTCCTATTCAGTGCGCCGAGCTTCCTAGGATGGAGGTGACCTAATTGGAGGATTCTCTTTAGCCAGTGTCCTACAGTCTGAATGCCAATTTTTTGGAGACTGTCCACTAATTACCCCCATTGCTAGGTAGAAAACTCTATCTGCCCCTACTTTCAAAATCATTGTGCTTGTCATCTCCAGGCTTCTTTTAATTAGGTTGATTAATTTGCACTGGAAAGAGATCTCCTGATTCAGCTGGTATATTTGTGTATAGACTGCTCAGAAAACACCTGGCAGTTTTTCTGAGTGACAATAAGAAAACCTAGTCTGAAAATGATTGTTTCAATTACTGAGCCCCCTCCCCCACCCCTTCACCTTTAAAAATAATGATGATGATGTTGATAATAATAATAATAAAGGGGTGAGCTTCAAAAAGGGAGCTTGGTATTTTGCCCACAATTCCATACCTGTTTTACAACACAAATGTGCACATGAACAATACTTGATAATTTCCCTTTATGTACTTAAAAAGAAAAAAAAAAACCACACCAGTTCCTAATGGACTCTCAAATTGTTCCTTGGCAAACAGGAAATATTTTAATTGCATGTTTTTATTTATTGTGGATTTACAGATAGTCCCCAGAAGAGACTTGATAGAGCATGGCAAACTATGCTTTTTAAAAAATGAGAATGAACAGCAGTGCAGCGGTTTTATTTTCCAAATTTTGTTGCTCATCCCAGGCAATGTGTAGAGAATTGTTAGAAGGGAAAGTGGCCCTCAATTGGTTTAGAGAAGGGGAGAAAAAGCCCAGCAAAACAAGAGGCAAAAATAGCAAACCTGAGTTGAGGAGATTAGAAAAAATCAAAATGGAAAAGCAGTTACCTGCTCTGATTTTTTTTTTTCTCCTTCCAAGGTTTTGTAGTTCATTTATTGGGAGACCAATTAAAATTCCCTAGAGGGAGGAAGAGGGAATGCCCTAGCTTGCTCATTAACAATGATGTTGTTAACTTTTACCTGGTGGTCTATTTGGCGTCCACGGAGTGCGTTGTATTTTAAATGGCACCACCTGGGTTGATGGGGTTTTGTTGTCCTGTGCTTTTTTTCTCCCTACCCTCTCCCATCCCGTCTTTCATTTTCCTTCATTTTCTTTCTTTTTCTTTCTTCCTTCCTTCCTTCTTTCCTTCCTTCCTTCCTTACTTTCTTTCTTTCTTTTCTTTCTTTTCGTTTTCTTTCTCTCTCTCTCTCTCACTCTCTCTCTCTTCTCTTTTCAAGGTTCTGGAGTCAAATAGGAGTGGGGGAGGAGGAAGCATGGTAAGAAACTGCAGGTAGCCCCTAACAAAGCCAGCCTGCCAGCTTTTAGCCAGAGAACAGCAGCTGGGAAGAGAAGAGAAGAGCAGCTGTGCTTATGCTATTAGTCATTCCATGAAGAAATGGATTTGATAAATAATAAAACATCGATATTAACAACAGATGCTTGGGGGGTCAGTTGACTCTGATAAGAACTCCCAGTTTAGTGTGTATTAGATGAGATGTGTGCATATGAACTTTAAAAGCACCACTAAGCCCCCTCCTTCCCCCGCAAAAAATATATTGTTTTTTTTTTAATTTAATGGAAATAAGACTGTTCATGAAATGGCAAAGATACTGTGGATTTTAGCGATGGTAACATGCAAGTCTGCAAGGATGATCTTTCTATTTAATTTGGGCCCCACCCTCTACCTTTCAGACAATGCTAAAACTCACTTTGTTTTCCTGCCTTTTCATTTTGATAACTGTTTTGATTTGGAAAATACTATGCCTTGCACTACATTTCCTTTATGGTGATTTGCTGTGCTGTTCTTATCATTCACCTTAAATCCTTGATGAGAGCGTTTTAAAAATGAAATTGCTACCTGACACTATTATAAAGTCTAGGCTTGAAGCCAAGGGAGGAACAAGAATGGTGGCGGGGGGAGAGAAAAGCAAAGCTAGATTTAGAGAAAGAAGAGATTCAAAGGAACTGTGAGAGGAGAACTTCCTGTCTACTCCCTCCTCCTGCAGTCTGGTCGTGTGTGTGCGCGCGCGCGCGTGAAAATGGACAGTGACCAACCCTCAAGTTGCCTTACCAGCACCCCATGCTATTACTGAATCTCCTGCTCCTCCCCGCTACCCATCATCTTCCTCTATAAACGAAAAGTATCATTTCTTAGGTTTGATGCAATGAAAAAAGTTAATGTGTATCTCATGACTCTGGGCCAGAAGAGCATATAAGCAGAGGTTCTTAGCCTGAGGTCCAGGGATTTGTTTTTTTCAATATTTTATTAATTGTATTTCAGCATAATTGGTTTCCTTTGTAATCCAATGTATTTTGGTTTTTGCACTTATAAACAATATTCTGAGAAAGGTTCTGTTCATAGGCTTCACCGAACTGCCAAAATGGGGCGGGGAGGAGAAGGGGACATCACATAGAAAAATGGTGAGGAATCCCTATGCTTACAGCATCCAGGCATGAATGATTTTGGTTAACCCACTGATGTCTTTATAACCCTCCAGAGCCCATTACCTTCTGCCCAAGACAGGCCACATGAGAAAATCCCTTAGCTGTAATGGTGGGCAGCTTTAGAGTGAGTTCTGTAATTAAAACTTTTTATGGATAGATGTGTTGTATGTCAGGAGATGGCTGTTTATCAAGAAGAGGCATCAGTGGTGGGGAATATCAGTAAACAGAAGTAGCTGAAAGAGAGGGTCATTTTTACTTAATATGATGGATTTACTGGACTCTCGTCTTAATAACTCATATGATAGTGAGAAGACAACCATTCTTCCCTTCATAATGGGGCTACTCAGCTGATCTCTTTCCTTGTACTATTAGGTTGGATATAAACTTAGAATGTTATAGTAACAGGTGCCCAGAGCTCCGTGTGGGGGAAGATAGGTCTAATAAAAGATTATATCCTATGAGACTCACCAGCCTCCTCCTCTGATTTAGGCATCATCATCATTATCATAAGGAGAAGGAGAACCAGAATGTCAGCTTCTTGAGGGCAGGCAGCTTGATGGAACAGTGAAATCTTGACCTAGGTCTGAATCCTGTCTTAGACACTGGCTGTATAATCCTGGCCTTTCTGAGCCTTCCTTTCCTCCTCTGTAAAGTAGGGATGACAGTAACTGTGGTCCCTACACCTGGATTGTTCTGAGTAGCAAATCATGTAAAGTACTTTGTGAACCTTAAAGCATCAATTTTTTATTGCTGCTGTTTGTATCCCCTGCACCCAGCACAGGGTGTATGTAGTACATCGTCAGGGCTTAATAAATGCTTGATGAATTAAATTGAATTAGCACATTTGAGTCATTTGAAAGACGGATGGTGAAGACCTAAAATTTTTGCTCACACTTACTGGGAGAAGGAAGAAACATTCTTGTGCCGTTGTCCCTCTAATAGCCACAGTGAGTCTGGAGAGAGCTGGCAGAGGTCATAGCCAATAGAAGTCTGAATCACAGTTGCCAGTGATTTCAATAGGGATTGTGTTCAGTGTGTCTCCCCTCCTCCTGAAAATCTAACCCGCCATCAAAATGACTGCTTTTGGAACTGTCTTGTCTCTTTTGAGCAGGGACTGGAGACAACTAGACAAGGTTCGGTGGTAACGAATAAAGAAACATTACTTTCTGAACACAATCTTCTGTTACCAGTCACTTTTCAACAGACATTCAATCAAAATGCTAATCGTCGCAGCAACAAGGGACCGCAGTTATTGTAATATTAATTGATTGGTTGGAGGGTGGGTTTTGATAAGTGCCGCTGAAGATTTCTGAAATATGATTCTCTTTAATTACAGTGACACTAATAAAAATGAACAAATGATTTAATGATGATTTCCTGGGTAATGGCTTAAAGATTTTTGTTAGAGCTTAAAATGCGATATGGTGAAAATTAACTTAAAAATAAAGGCCTGGTGGGTGGCCCAGGTTTTATCAAGCCTGTGGGCTCTCTTATCTCATGCAGACAAATCAACACATCCAACATTCTCCAGTAAGAAATTTTAGAATTTGCTCATAGAAGAAGTCCGTACAAAGGCCTGTCCTTTGCATCTCAGAATAGTGCATTGTAAAACAAGATTTTTGTTTGCGAGAGTGGGGATCGGGTTATAGTAAGCCATTAACACTCTCTCCTTTGGTCTCTCTGTTCACTAAACAAAACAAAAACACATCTACAAGATATCTGACCTGGGCTTCTGAACACAAGACGGAATGAAGGCCACTGAACCATTTGGAGATGGACTTTGTAAACTAGGCCTCTGCGGCGCTGTATTCTAATAAAAACAAATTTCACCCGAAAGTAGTTTTTTAGAAATCCCACTATGGGCGCTTGTTTAGGGAGTTAGTTTGTGGATTTCGATGTCAGTGTGCTAGCTGATGACCTATAGGGATGTCAGTCTAGAGTTAGAAAAGACCATAAAGGTTACTCCCTTATTTTACAGAAAACGGACTCCCATAGAGGCAATGGGATTCATCCAGGGTCACTCAGGCAGTAAGTGGCTGAGCCAGGGTTTGAACTCTAGCGCTATCACTCTTAAGTTCAACACTCTTTCTGCTGTACCACCTGTGTCCCCATGTCAGTTCATCTAGTCCATAAAGTTCGTCACCTTTTTGTGCTGTGGACCCCCTTGTGCAGTCTAGTGAAGCCAACAGATCCCTTCTCTGTATCATATCCTCAAATGCATAAAATAAAATACAGAGGATTACAAAGGAAACCAATTGTATTGAAATGTAATTATCTAAATTTTTTTTAGAACAAGGTCATGGACCCAAGGTTATAAATCTCTGATTCTATTCCAAGTCCTACATTTTGCAGCTAACTGGGTCTCTGAATATGGGCTTTCCAATTCTCACTGTTTACCGAGTGGGTAAGGAAAGGTGTTCTTCCTCCTCTTCTTTCCATCTATCTATCTACAAGTTTGTTTGGAGGGCTGCCTGAAGCAGAACCTCAAAGAATGACCCAAACACACGCAGATGGAGGGTGAGCAATGCTAGCATTGGGCCCCTCTTCAGGCTGGGGCCTAGGTCCACTTCTGCCTTCTCCATTGCACCTCAGAGATGAATTCCCAGGATACTACGTTAACATGTTCTAATCTGTGGATTCTTTTGTTTGCATGTCCGGAAAAGGGGGTGGGGGTGGGAAGGATCCCGAGCCTCTTTGTTCCTCTCCTCTCAACCTCATTTTTTTTCTTTTGAATTTGCTAGTACCCATTTGTAAATATTAGCCAAGCCTCTTTGTTTCTCTTCCCTGAAAAATAAGGGAGGTGGGGTAGACAGATTTTGTGAAGAGGAGGCTGGGGTGGGCGCTTTCTGACAAATTAATTGGTAAAGGAGAACAGAAATCAGATTTTTGTTATTGGGGTGGGGGGAGCTTAATTGGGGTGGAGAGGCAGCACTAGTCTTCCTTTCAATTTGTCAAGCTTTCTTTCAAAAGATCTGCCAAAGAAGAAAGGGTAATTAATAGGCTTGAAGTCATTTCCGATGTGTCAGTATTTTTGCCTTGCTTCCAAGTGATAATGTTCGCAGGCTCCAGGCCTCGAGGGAGCCTTCCATCTTATTAACTTGTCTAGGAGAAGCAGTGAGTGGGGACAGCTTGGGCCAGTGGGTGACAGGAAATAAAGATTTGTGGTGTACTGAGCTGTAAACACTGGGGCCTAGTGAGTAAAAAGAAGACAGAGAGAGAGATTGGCCTCCTTCTCCCCCACCACACAGAACAGTATCCGGGGTCCCTTGGCTAAGTGTTTGATAACTTCGCATTTGGGAGTTATCAAAAGTTCAAACCAAGAGAACTGCAGGGTTGTTTGTTTCTTAAATTTTTTTAATGGAGGCATCCTCATGAAGCGGATACATGTGGTTGGAGTCAAGAAGGCCTGGGTTCCAATTCTGCTTCTGCCCCTAATATGAGGGAAGGAGATGAGCATTGACATAGCGCCTTACCAAGTAGGTAAGGGTAAGGAAAGGTGTTCTTCCTATGTGCCAGGAACTGTGCTGGGTGCTCACATAAACTCTGGGAATTAGGTGCTATGATAATTTCCATTTCATAGTTGAAAAACTGAGGCAAATGTTAGCTAAGTGACTTGCTCAGGGTGACGAAGAAGACCTAACTTTAACTCAAGTCTTCCTGACTCCAGGCCCAACACTCTACCCTAATAGAATAAAATGTAAGCTCCTTGGTGTCAAGGACTGGTGGATTTTTGCTGTTATTTTTTAACGGTTCTGTTGCTGTTAAGTTTTTACTCTTTAGTACGTTAAGCATATTGTTGGTGCTTAATAAATGCTTATTGAATCGAATTCAATCGTTAGCTGTGTGTGACCACAGGCAAATCATTTTGCTATTCCTGGGATTCATTTTCTCCCATTGTAAAATTGGGGTAACCCCCTCTAGTACCTAATTCACAGGGTATTTAATGAGATTCAAGAGAAATTATCAGGTGGGTAAAAGTATCTGTTATTATTATTAATTATCGTTTCAGCTCTTCTCTCTACTGGAGTTCAGAAACCAACAGTTCTGGGACCAGTAACTGTCTCGTCATTACCTGTATTTTGTGTTTAGACTGTGGACCATCATGTGGTTTTTATTGTTAATACTGTTATGAAAAGGAAGACGTAGGAGTCTGCTTTCATAGGGATGTAAATCTAGAGCTATTTCAAAGTCCAACTTGTGAGGAAAATGAAGCCCAAGGAGGTTAGGTGAGTTTTATGTAACTAGCCTTTATATCGCACTCTGAGGTTTGCAGAGTGCTTTACAGATATCTCATTTTTGTCCTCACAATACCTTCCCCATTTTACAGGGGAGGAAGCTGAGGTTTAGGTGACTTGTCTAGGATCCCAGAACTAGTGAACATGGGAGGCGGGGTTTGAACATGGATCTTCCAGACCCCAGGCCCAGCACTCTATTCTCTGGGCCACTTGGCTATCTCTAAGGATCACCCTTGGCATGTCAGAGACCAGTCTCTTGTGTCTTCACTTTCTTCCAAATCATGACCCCCACCCCATCCCTTTTTAATCTCCTGAATCTACTCTGGCTTTTAAAGATTGATATACCTCAGTACCCTTGGTTCAGGCTTCCCGTTGCACTCAGCCTGCACCAGCTGACTGTTCCGAAGGCCTGAATGTCATCTTCATTAAGAAGTGTGTATTGAGTGCCTAATTGTGCATGTCACTGTGGATGGCTCTGTGCCCATGCCGGATAAACAGGCATGGGCCTTATTGTAGAGGAATCTATGATCTAGGAATACACGTGTATATGTGTGTGGACATGCCTCCCTTTGCCCAGAACATGCATTCTGAAAATTACCTTTTGCTGAAAAAGCAACGTGGTGTCAAGAATTGAGTGTTGGATTTGGAGTGAGGAAAGACTGGGTTCAGTTTCCACCTTATACCCTTGACCCTGGGCAAGGCTCCTTGACCTCTCTGAGCCTTATTTTCCTCATCTGTAAAATGTGGTTGCTAATAGCTGTAGACCTTACCCATAGGGTTATTGTGAGGCCCAAATGAGATGGGGGATATAACGTGCTTTCCGTTGTTTTTGTTTTTCCTGTTGGTTTAGTTTGTGAAGATCTACCGATCTTTTCCCAATGATTCATGTTGTCATTTCCGAGATGCTTGTCTCTTCGTCTTGGTTTTATTTGTAGTGGGTGATTCCTATGTTAGCTTCAAGTATTTTTTGCTCACCTCTTCCCTCAAGCAGTAAATGATCTATAAACCACTCTTTCTATGCACTCACAGAAGTCCCATTTAAAAGAGTCTTTGGGGTGATGTGAATAACCCCTCCCTCCGTGCTTGTCTTTTAAGTCTGAATCTTCCTTGATCCGATTCTCCTCCAACAGGGCCCACCTGGAACCCATCTCAGCCCCCCTCCCCTTCATTCCTCTCCAGGGTAGAGTGGAGCTCATTAAACACTGAGTGAATTTTCACATCTCTCTTCCCCCTAGGTGGCCTTAGATACCCAAAAGCCCCTTTCCCACCTCTCCACCACCACGATTATTCCCCTGCCGCCCTGTTAGAGCTCAGCTTGTTGAGTCTAGCACAGCTGTCCCCAAGAGATGGCATCTGGAGCCAACCACGAATGAGCCTGGGGTTTTGGGATGCCTGGGGAGGCTCAGCCCACCCGGCTGTCCTTCATGTGTCTTTGCTCAGACACGGTGAAAGCAGCCACAGCTGTGTGAACTCAGTTGGCAGAAACATTTTAGCTTTCGACTCAGTGTCCCTTGTTGGTTTGCACTGTTTTGGAGAGGATGGAACATCGAGTAGGGATAGACCCATCAGTAGAGTAACTCCAGTCTCTAATAGTGGGCCTGTGCCAAGTAAATATCACTGATACCACAAAGACCTGGGGGTGGGGGTGGCAGCGGGAGTAGGGTGTTTAAACCAAGGAGGGAAGAATCATCTTAATTATTTGTGGTCATTCCTGTGGGGAGAGAAAATGAATAGCGCATCCTCCACTGGCTCCAGCCCCTCCCCTCCTCCCTCTCTCCCCTTTGTCTGGGCACACATTATTTCAGAACCAATTAGAAGAAACCTCAGTAGGATTGAAAGAGTTGATGCCTCAGACAGATTCAGCTCTGTAAATGTTGTCGACCCTGGGAAAAAACTATAGATACACAAATGAATAATGTTGAAAGCCAGGAATTGGGAGTGAGTGGCTTCGTAGCAGCATTGAGGAAAAGAGAGAGGGAATGTCTTACAATATAGAGCTCCTGATCATTTCTGGGGCCTAGTTCAGGAGGAAGGCCCCCAGCTTCGGGGCGGGGAGGCGCAGTGTGCCCTTTTATTCCTTCTCATTTGACACATAAGTGCCCAAGAAGTAGAAACCAAGTTAGTTCAGAAAATCTGAGGTAAATGATGGCAGTCTCAAGTGGTTTCCTACACAGTTTTTTTTATTATTTAAAATAGCAAGACTTAGGTTTTGGGGGGTCAGGGAAAGGAACACAGTCTTTTTTTTTTTTTTTTAGCCTAGAAGGTGATATGAAAAAAAATTTTTTTCCCCTGAAAATTGGGCAAAATCCCAAGATCCTTCCTACCTCCCCCTTGTAACATTTTCTCCCTGGTTGAGTGAAAAGTTTAGGAAGTTGCAAAACAGAATATTGTGTAATTATAATGACCAGGCTTGATTCTGGAGAAGAGATGAAAAAATGCAACTTCCTTATTTGCAAAGGTGGGGGGTGCTATGGGTATGGAATATTGTATATATTATCGGATTCAGTTAATGTGTTGGCGCATCCCCTCTTTCGTTTATACTGTGTATGTCTTGTTTATATTACATTCCATTTATGCTGTGTTTACCTAGTATGTGGGGGCAGCTAAGTGGTACAGTGGAGAGAGTGCTGAACCTGGGGTCAGGAAGACTCATCCTCCTGAGTTCAAATCTGGCCTCAGACACTTTCTAGCTGTGTGACCCTGGGCAAGTCTCTTAACCCTGTTTACCTCAGTTTTCTCATCTGTAAAATGAGCTGGAGAAGGAAATGGCAAAGCACTCCAGTATCTCTGCCAAAAGAACCCCAAATAGGGTCGCAAAGAGTTGGACACGACTGAACAAATGAACAATAACAAAATATCTTCTATGTATGGAGTCATTTGAATTTGTCTCCTCTATTAGAATATGAATTTCCTAAGGGCTGGAACCAAATTTTTGTCCTTTGTATCCTTGTTGCTTAGCACAGTACCTGGCACATAGTAAATGTTAGTAAAAGACCGACTGTAAGTTAGTTTTCCTGAACTTTTTCTTTCTTATCCCATGTTAAGAGAGATAACTCTCTGAATAGGGGAAGAAAAAGGGATGTAAACAGAAATTAGGATGATAGTAAACATTTATTAGGCACCTACTGTGTACCAAGCATGGTACTAAGTGCTGGGGATACAAAAAGACAGTCCCTGTCCTTAAAAGATCTTGCAGTCTAATGAGAGAGACAAGAAACAGACCAAAATGTACAGAGAAGCTATACACTGGGTAAGTAGGAAATACTTAAATGAAGCAAAGCCCTAGAATTAAAAGAGGTTGGGAAAGGCTTCCTGTAAAAGGTAGGATTTTTGTTAGGACTTAAAGGAAGCCAGGAGGCAGAGATAAGAGGGAGCATTCCAGGCACAGGGAACAGAATTTTACTAACAAAGATAGCAATAAAATTAGTTTGTTTGTTTTAAGGTTGGGAAATTCCATTATCTTCACTGTGTCCAAGTTGAGTGTGGCTTACATGTGAATAAGTTTGGAGTATGGAAGGAGGTCTATATTGACGGTAGCAGCAGAGAAAAGAAATAGCCCCAGAGTCATTTCTGCAAATGGGGACACAGGAAAATATAGCCCTCCAGGGGCTCATTTATTTTTTTTTCCCCTCTTAAAGCCTAAAGTGAGAGTGGACAGTTGTACATGCAGATAAATCCTTGTATTTGTCCCACGTCCCAGTGTACTGTGTCATATGCATTTGTCCCATGTCCCAGTAGAGGGTTGATCCATCTCTGCCCTTCACAGAGTATGTTGTGAATGGATATACTAGCCCTCCTCCCACCAGCATATCTATATAGTGGATTATGGGATCATGGATCCAGAGCTGGAAGGGACCTCAGAACTCAGCTAATGCAACCCCTTCATCAATGATTTGTCCAAGGTTGCACAGACAATAAGCAAGATTCAAACCAGGGTCCTTCAACTCCGGAGTTGAAGTATTGGGAAGAAGGAAGGTTGTGGTAGAACAGGATTAAGGATGGGAGGGAGGAGAAGAGGGTATGCTGCTGAGAGACTTAATTTTTAAATCACTTTTAGTATTCCAATAAAAATGAGAAAGAGTAGTTGTCACATGAATGGCCTAATTGACCCCTGTGATTTGTTTAAAGGGACATTTTTGTTCATCCGTTTGTTCAAAGTGTGTTC
This sequence comes from Trichosurus vulpecula, assembly GCF_011100635.1. Lineage (NCBI taxonomy): Eukaryota > Metazoa > Chordata > Mammalia > Diprotodontia > Phalangeridae > Trichosurus > Trichosurus vulpecula. Next base: position 171,730,435 of record NC_050576.1, on the reverse strand, counting down.
AAATTGAAATAATAGTTGACCCCTGGTAAATAGCATGATGCCACAGTTGAGAGATAGATGGGAGCAACAAGGGACAGGCAGAAGTAAGCTCATTTCCATCCCTGGTGCAGATTTGGGTGAGACGGGGAAGTGGGAGGGAGGCAGGGAGCCATACTATCACTCAGACTACAATAAAACCTCTTTATGTGAGGTTGAAATTGGTTATCTAAGGGTTTGCTTTTCCCCATCCCCAGCTATGGCCTGAATTCTCTTCCTGCTCATTGGCTACTGATTAGTGGGGAGAGAGACTCTGCTAATGTTGGGTTTGGGGATCGAATTATCTGCAGTCTCCAATTTGTGTTTCTCACAGGTGGATAGGTGTGGGAAGTGAGGTGGGGCAAAAGAGTACTGTGATGCCCGGTTGCCGTACCCTCCTTTCTATAGTCATGTTGGGGCAGAGGTTTGGGAAGAAGGAAATGGGGGATCATGGAAGAGGCTTAGTGGAAAGAATATTGGATTTGGAGTTCAAATCCTGGCTCTCGTCCCAACAACTTAGGTGACCTTCAGCAAATCACTTCCCTCCCACCCCCATCCCCAGGAGTCCAAGTTGAAGGGTACTGGAGTTTCCTTATTATTCTCAATCTGTGATCCAGTATATGTAGAGTGAGGGGTTGGGAACATGGGGGGCCTCTTACCATCTGTGTGACCTTGAACAATTGACATCCCCACTTTGGAACTCGGTTTCCTCACCGGTAAAAAGTGGAAGTCTGGAGATCCCTTGTAGCTCTAGATCTTTGATGCTGTGGGGACAGAGTTGGCATTGGTGCATTGGTGCCATTTATTATCTGTATGACCTGGAGTAAGTGACTTTACCTCAATTTCTTTATCTCAGAGATCTCAGTTTTCTTATCTGTAAAATGACTGGCTTAGACCAGATGACTTCTTAAGTACCGTCCTTCTCTAATTCCAGGATTCCAGGTAGACATAACATCATTGATGCAAATGGAAGGAAGTAGCAGGCCGATTGGGAAATTTATGTTGGGCAAATGTCAGGAATCAAGTGTATGCAGCAAATGGAGCACTTTTTAAATTTATGTGCATAAACACACACCCGTACACACACCCTGCAGGCTCAGCCATGCCTGCTCAAATACTTAGCTGTCAAATGCAGGTGTTGAGGTTAATAGGAAGTCATTTCCCAGTTGGCCATTTGCTTCAGAGGCTCCTGACTGAGCTCAAAAAGGTAGGAGGCAGGAGATTTAAAGTGATGGTGCTAGTCAAGGACAAGAGACCCAACACCAGCTTGAGGGAAGAAAGGGGGTGATGACCATCCCCTTATCCTATGGGCTGCTCATTGTTCATTTGTTTCTGATTCTTCATGACCCCATCTGGGGTTTTCTTGGCAAAGATACTGGAGTGGTTTACCATTTTCCTTCTCCAGACCGTTTTACAGATGAGGAAACTGAGGCAAACGGTTAAGGGGACTTGCCCAGGGTCACACAGCTAGTAAGTGTCTGAGGCTGCATTTGAACTCAGGTCTTCCTGGCTCCAGGCCTGGAACTTTATCCACTGTGCCACTTATCTGCCCTATCTATGGGCTGTTCCCTCATTCTCAAACAGAAGACTGACTGGGAATGCACTATTCCTTTTTTCCTCAAGTGTTTGACCCAGGAAATGCACCTGGACAGGACAAGTGGCTGAGGCTCCAAGGATGGTGCACCAGAGATGACTGTTTTGTCCAAATGAAGAGCCTCACTTGTCATTAGATTGGCCTAGAAAAACAGCCCCAGAGTAGTCATCAGAAGTCTGGACACTACCACTTTCTAGCTATGTGACCTTGGGCAAGTCACTTCAGTTTCCTCATCTCTAAGGTGGGGATAATAATTCTTGTCCTTCTTCCCTAACAGGAGGATCAGTCAGTTGACCAACAAGCATTTATTAACTGCCTACTGTGTGCCAGAATATGTGATCCTAAGCAAATCACAGCCTCTCAGAATCCTAGACAATGCTCTAAGGCTATACAGTGCCTTCCCGGTATCAGTGTGCATTGGGAGAGAGTTTCAGATTCAGAAATTCCCTGTAATAGTGAGGTCACAGGCCAGGCCAGATCCTCCCCAAACCATGGGTTTTGGAGATCTGAAGACAAAAATGAAGCTGTGCCTGCCCTGAAGGAGCTTACATGTGAATGGGGAAGACAACAGCTATGCACGTGACTCTACGTAAAATAAATACAAATTAATTCTGGGTCTAGCCGTGGGGAATTGCTTCACTTCTCTTCTTAAGACTCTAACTTTTTTTATATGTTCAACAAGAAAGAATGTGGAAAGAACCTTGGATTTCCAGTCAGAGGACCTGTGTTCAAATCCTAACTCTGCTATTTACTACCTGTGTGAGCTTGAGCCATCCTCTCCTCATGACTCAGTTTCTTTATTTGTAAAATGGGAAAGTTCAGCTATATGATCTCTAGGTTAGGTATTCTTCCAATTGTACATGATATATATTACAGAAGGTGCCCTTCATGGGAGGGATGGAAGGAGAGAGAGAGAGAGAGAGAGAGAGAGAGAGAGAGAGAGAGAGAGAGAGAGAGAGGAGAGAGAGAGAGAGAGAGAGGAAGAGGGAGGAGGGAGGGACGGAGGGGGGGGGGGAGAGACAGAGACAGAGAGAACGAACACAAACATGCCTGGGACCTCCCTTCAAGGAGCTTATGATATAGCTGAGAGAAAAAAAGCACATACCCACACAAATACACTCAATTGCAAAAGGGATACAGCTTTGAAGAATGATCAGAGTCAAGTGGGATTAATCAGTGAATACTTTCTGAAGGAGATGAGTTCTGAATAGTGTTTTGAAGGAGTTTATGAATATAGAATTTTAATGTAAGTGGGGGATTTGATTTCACATAATAGTACATGGTTTTAGATGAGAGGCAAAATGGTAGTTTGGCATGGTGTGAGGTGAGACCCAGGTTCAAATCCATACTCAGACATTTACTAATCGAACCCCCAAGTCTCAGTTTCTTCATCTGTAAAATGGAAATGATAACCTGGTAGAATTGTTTTAAGGATCAAATAAGACAAATCATTGTAAAAACAAAATATAGTAATAAAAGTTTTAAAAATGAGAATATTTGTAAAGCACATCGCAAATCTTAAAGTGTGCTATGTTAGCTACCGCTAGTATTACTATACTGTGTAGTATCTCAGTGTATCTTATTTGATGCCCTCAGTCATTCAACAAATTTTAACCAAGTCCTTACAATGTCCCAGGTGCACAAAGCTGGGTTCTGTGTGGTACACAAAGTTATTCAAAGAGTCCTCAAGCAGTTTTTAATTGAGTAAGATGTACACAAATTATCTAATACAACTTTTTTGTTTTGAGGTGGTTGGGTATGTTGGTTAGAATGTTATGGATGTTCTCAATGATCAGACTGTTTGGAATGGTCCCCATTTCCCTCCGCTCCTCCCCAACAATAACTGCTGAGTATCTTCCTCATATTCATTTCTTGGGATTATGGAGAAATTGAAAACCCGAGATCTTTTCAAGCTTGTCCATGGCCCCTGTGATGAGCTCACCAAGCAGATGTGATCTTCTCTGGTCTTCTACTTAGTAATTTGTACAACCGTAGACTGTAGGATTGCAATTCAAGAACTGGGACGGACCTTAGAAGCTGACTCGTCTAGACCAGTTCCTTCATCTTTTCCATGAGGATACAGTGGCCCAAAGTGGTTAAGGGATTTGCTCAAAGGTCCCTTGTAGAAAGTGACAGAATCAGGATTTGAATCCAGATCCTCTGAGTCAGAAACCCAGTGCTCTTTCCATAGTACCACGCTGGTGCTCTCTTTTATTTGTATATATGATTTACCTTTACTTCCAAGCCTTCTGAGGACAGGGATCTTGTCTTCTTGGCATCTGCAGTAGGACTGGCAGCTAAGTGGCTCAGTAGATAGAGCGGCAGGCCTAGAGTTAGGAAGACCTGAGTTCAAATCCAGCCTCAGACACGTACTAGCTGTGTGACCCTGGGCAAGTCACTTAACCCTGTTTGCCTCAGTTTCCTTATCTGTAAAGTGAGCTGGAAAAGAAAATGGCAAACCACTGAAATGACTGAACAGCAACAATGATAGTAGGGCTAAGCATAATCCCTTGTACAATGAATGAATGAATGAGTTAATGAATGAATGAATGAATTTGTTAATTAAGTTAATAAATTGAGTTCCCTTATTCTCTTATGCCCAACTCTTCCCATCTAAGCCCTGAAGTTGGCCCTATATCTGATGCTTCCCTGAGTTTTAGAGCACAGGTAACCTTAGTCTCGACCAAAAACATCTACATTCTTTTAGAGCCAATATGTGTTTGAATTTAGAGGAGAAGGAGAGAAAATACAGACTTTAATGAAAATTTTGTTCTCAATTTTTTTTTAGAATTTTCCAGGACACTGCCCCCCCCCCCCATAGTTGTTTACCTCTTACAAGAGTCTTTAAAACTTAACCGCAGCCTCTCTGCCTTCCTTGAAGAAGTGTGGGATTATCAGCGTGGGAGGGAGCATATTATCAGACATATACAGTGGATGGGCAAGCTGGTTTGGGTCCACTTATTTTTTTTTCCTTGCTGTCTGAGCTGGGGAGGAGAAAGATCTATTTAAGAAGGAATTTGATGTTAAAAAAAGATATCAATAAAAATGAAGTAAAGAGAAAGAAAACTTCCATGTAGGTCTTCATAACCCCCATACAGGTTTTTGAATTCTCAGACTGGCTGGGGTAAACAGCTGAAAGAGAAGAGTCTGGGGGAAGTTGGGGCTAGGGAGTGAAAGGAGTTGAGAGGTTGTTTAAATGTGTGCATTAATCCTCTTGTCTCCTCTTTTTAGATCTGAATTGTCCTTTGAAAAATCATCCCAGTGCAGGGGAGCCCAGGCAACAAGAGGCTTTTTCCCCCTTTCCCCCCTGAGGTCTTTTGGAACGAAATTGGAAGTGGGCCTTGGCCAAGCCTCTCCACTCCCGATCTTTTGTGTATTTCCATCAGGGGCTGGCAGGGATGGGGTCCCAGTGCCTGCTTTCAGCGCCTTCTGCTCCTAGGCAAAAGATAACATTTTTTTGAAAGTTTTGGTATTTATCAAGAGAGCAGTGTAGTGGTGAGAGCAAACTGCTAAAAAAACAGCCGGGGGCTTATGGATAGAGCTAAAACTTTCCTTTTAAAGCCGGAGCTGTCTAGAATTTCTTCCGAAATCATTTAAACAAACAAACAAAATGGAAAGAATGTCAGGAAATGAGTTTCAGATTCTGGTTCTATAGCCCATCAGACTTCATGACTGGTGGGCCCTTAAAATGGCATAGACCTCAGTCCTCTTCCTCTCCCCATCCTGCCCTGCCCCTCCCCACCTTCCCCCATGTGTTTCCTAACCAGAGAGGTTTGCAAAGCTTAAGGGGATTAATGCTCTTTAAGCCTCTGTACAGCTTCCTGCTCCTCCTGGGATATGGGTACTAATAAAGATGTACCAGCCTGGAAAGCCGGGTAAACACTGCTTTGTAGTCATGGCAACAGGGGGGAACAAGAGCATCGCAAAGTATTACAAACAAGAGTTCTTGTGATCAAGAGTTTAAGAAGAAAAAAAAATTGGTTCTTAAAAAATGCCAAGAGACTGGGCAAGGTAATTAGCTTCCCTGCTTTCCCAGTCAATTTACAGTTGTATGGCAGTGGAGTGGCTTGTTTTTTGCTAAGTCCCCTGACATGAACTTAAGACTCAGCACGACTGTGGCCACTGTTGTGTCCTCCGCCATATGTTGGGGGATTGGCTGAAGGTTAGGGAGATTTCGTTCTCCTCCCTCCCCATGCTCTCTGCAATCGCGATGTAGTCTCACTGATTTGTCAGCTGTCAGATTTATTTTCACCACCCTCCTGCATGTTGGAGGGGCACAGAGGGGATCTCCGGCTGGCCAGGTGTGCATTTGAGGTTTTTGTAAACCCACACGTCTAGAACTGGGCATCTCATACATATTGAAAGCTTATCGTGTCCAAAACCAAACTCAGTTTTATGTTAATTTATTTATTTCTAGTTTTCAACAATCACTTCCATAAGTTTTAATTTTTCTCCCCCTCCCTCCCCAAGACGGCATACCATCTGATATAGGCTCCACATATACATTCCTATTAAACATTTTTTCACATTAGTCATGTTGTATAGAAGAATTAGAACGAATGGGGGTAACCATGAGAAAGAAAAGCAAAACAGAAAAAGAAAATAGTCTGCTTTGACCAGCATTCAAACTCCATATTTCTTTTTCTGGATGTGGATCAAGCTCATTTTCTTTCCCCCTCTTCCTGACTCCCTGTTGGTGTTGAGAGAACACCACCATTCTCCCAGTTTCCTAGGCTTGCACCCTAGGCCTTAACCTCTCACTCTCTTTCACCCCACCATGTCCAATCTGCTACTGAGTCCTGTTAATTCGACCTTCATAATATCTCTGATATGTGCCCCCTTCTCTCTTCTGACTTTACTACCATCCTGATGTAGGCCCTCATCACCTCATGCCTGGACCATTACTAGAGTCTTCTGGTGGGTCCCTCTGACTCTCAAATCTTTCTCCATTCCAGTCCATCCTACGGAGCTGCCAAAGTTATCTTCCCCTGTGTGCATGTGCGAGCTCCCACTTTTATGCACGCGCGCGCGCGCGCGCACACACACACACATACACACACACACACACACACACACACTCTAATAAACTCCAGCAACTCCCTATCACCTCCAGGAACAAATACAAAATCTTCTGTTTGGTTTTTAAAGCCCTTCCTAAGCTGACCTCTTCCTCCCTTTCCAGTCTTACACCTTACTCTCTTCCACACGCTCTGCAATCAGCGACACTGGCCTCCTCGCTGTAACTCACACAAGATATTCCATCTCTCAACTCCAGGCATTTTCATTGGCTGTTCTCCCTCCTTATCTCCGTTCCGTACTTTCCTTGACTTCCATTAAATCTCAGCTAAAATCCTACCTCCTGCAAGAAACCTTTCTTGGTCCCCCTGAATGTTTGTCCCTTTTCTCTGTTGATCATTTAAAATGTATCCCATTTCTATTTTGTTTGTATATATAGTTGTTTGCCTGTTACCCATTAGAGCATAAGCTCATTGAGGACAGGGGATATTTTTGCCTCTATTTGTATCTGTGTTGCCTGGCACATAGGAAGCGCTTTAATAAATGCTTGTTGACTTGGCACAAGATTGTTTTGTTGATTAGTACAACGTATCCTCCTTGTGGGCAAGAGGACTGCTTTTTTGTATTCCCAGTGACTTTCACGTAGTAGGTCCTCGTTAAATATTTGTTGACCAATTGATAGTATTGGCTTCCTCGGGTTACTCAAGGCAGCAGGGAAGGGAAGGCACCTGGAGCTATGCTGGTACACTCATCCCAAATTTAAAAGAAAAGAATTCTGAAGGCACAGGTTCGAAGTATTATCCACTTTTTCCTACAGCCAGTGACCCTTTAAAACCAGCTCTTGATTTTGTGTATTTTTGTTGTTGCTGTTGTGGTTCAGCCATGCCAGTCGTGGTCAATTCTTCGTGACCCCATTTGGAGTTTTCTTGGCAAAGATACAGGAGTGGTTTACCATTTCCTTCTCTAGCCCATTTTACAGATGAGCGAACTGGGGCAAACAGGGTTAAGTGACTTGTCCAGGATCACACAGCTAGTAAATGTCTAAGGCCAGATTTGAACCCGGGAAGTTGAGTTCCTGACTCTATCCACTGTGCCACCTAGCTACCCCTTGGATAATCTATTTAGGCCTCATTTCTTTCCTTCCTGTCTTTGCCCACATTTTTAATTATCAACTGTTTCTCTCTGTCCTCCCTTTCCCATTTGCCCTTCCTCCTAGATCTATAAGAAAATCATATTACAGTATGTTATGTTGTTATATTCTGTATTGTAGGAGTAGAGATATATATTTACAAACAACATCAGTTGGAAATAGCAGGCGATGTTTGCCTTGCGATGGACACAAAAGGATCATCTGTTTAGTGATAGAAAAGATCTTAGAAACCTTCTAGTCCAGTTAGCTCCAACTGGGTCCTCTGACTGGACCCAGGTTGAACTGGAGCAGTTCTATCATTTATTCTACTGGACCATACTGCTGTGAAGAAAAACACACCATTTCCAGTAAATACATATCTGATGATCACAGGAGAGCAAGCCTCTCTTAGAACTAGAACTTCATGGTGACTTATGGTTGTGGATCAGTTCTAATGAGGCGAAGACCATATATTCAGTTCCCATTTGGGCCTGTTGGCAACACAGTATATCCCTCCCCTGACCAGACGTCTTGTCTATGAAAATTTATTTCCATCCTGCACCCCCAAGGGCAACAGGGAAGAGAATATAACCCATCAGAACACAACCCAACTCAAAGTTCGTGACTTGCCCAAGGTCACACAGATGTGAAGTGTTGGAGCCAAAATTCAAAACTGTGTCTTCTGATTTCAAATATAATATTTTTCTGTATGTCCTATAAGTAGTTTTGTAATAATAATATTTTTAAAATCTTGGATTTATAAAACACTATGCTTTTCAAGGCATTTTCACATACATTTGGCATCCTTAGTCAGGAACTCTGGCTTATGAGTAAGTCATTCATCACCATCTATAAAATGAGTTAGGAGATAGCAAATCTAAAGTGCTTTTAACTCCAAAGACAATTGTTTTCTAGGTCCCAACAGAATGCCTCACATACAGTAGGCGTGAAATAAATGCCCCCTGGATTGAATCGATGGTGTTGGCAGATTCCTGAATGTCTACCCAGGTGCCCTTTGTTTCCTGGTTTAAAACACCTGGGGAATGAATGGGTAAAAAGCTACTCTCTCCTCTGCATATCCAGAGTTAACAAGCTGTTGAGGGCCCTGCAAAGAGAGGCCTCTGTGGTCCCATAATCCTAAGTGGGAACTAGGAATCCATTTTCCTGTAACAGCAATGTCATAAGTGGTGGTTAAGGTCCCAGGCTGATTTAACCCATGCTGTGTCTTAAGTATTGAGACCACATAGTACAAAAGGAAAAAATAAACACTCCTTAGATTTGGAATCAAAGGGCTTAGGCTCAAGTCATATCTCAGCCACTTACTTCTTTGTCTTAGTATTTAAATGTATATAGTCCTTTAAAGTTTGCGAAACAATTTAGTCAAAACAGTGTTATGTGGTGCATCAGGCAAGTGTGATTAGCCTTAATTTTGCAGACGAAAAAACTAAGGATCTTGAACAGGTAAAGACAGGATTCAAACCCTATTCTCCCATCTCCAGGAGTGGTAAACGATTCTCTCTCCTGATAATGAGCCTCTCTGAATATAGCAAGTCTGTTCTTCAAATGATAGGTACACAGGCCTTCACTGGGCATCTACTCAAAAGCTTTCTAGCCTTCAAAGATATATCAGAGTTCATAACTACATTGGTATGGCCTTCGCAAATCCGCTAGCAAAATCTCAAAGGCTTCATCATGGTGAGGAGGTGGTCCTGAGGCCTTGTACCTAGTTTTTTTTTTAAACATGTATAATATTTTATTTTTCCCTTAATTACATGTTAAAGCAATTTTTAAACATTTTTAAAAAGTTTTGACTCCCATATTCTATCCCTTCCTTCATCTCTTCCTCCCCTTCCACCTCTCCGAGACAGTAATCAATCTGATATAGTTTATACATATGCAATAATGTACAGCATTTCCTTATTAGTCATTTTGTACAGGAACACTCAAATTTTTTAAAAAAGAGAGAAAAATAGCATGCTTCAGTCTGTATTTAGACAATATCAGTTCTTTCTCTGGAGGAGGATAGGATGCTTCATCATGAGTCCTTTGGGATTGTCTTGGAATATTGTATTGCTGAGAATAGCTAAGTTAGTCACAGTTCTTCATCGTCCAGTGTTGACATTACTGTGTACAATGTTCTCCTGGTTCGAAGGCCACTTCCCTTTGCATCAGTTCATGTAAGTCTTTCCAGGTTTTTCTGAAGTCATCCTGCTTGTCATTTCTTATAGCACAATAGTATTCCATTACATTCATATACCACAGCTTGCTTAGCTATTCCCCAATTAATTGATGGGCCTCCTCTCGACTTCCAATTCTCAGCCACCACAAAAAAGAGCTGCTGTAAATATTTTTCTTGTACCCAGTTTCAAGAGAATTCACCTCTCAGATCATAGATGTCCCTCTAGAAGGGGCCTTCGAAGCCATGGAGTCTAGCCTTGTCATTTTAAAGTTAAGAAAACTGAGGCCTAGGGGGTTAAGTGGCTTGCTCAGGATCACACAGCAAGTTCTGTCTCTGAGGTGAGGTTTGAACCCAGGTCTTCCTGAATCCAAGTCCAGTGCCCTAACCAGTCCACTACACTGCACATAGCAAGTACCTAATAAATATTTGTGTTGACTTGATTTATCATGGACATATGTTGGGAACAGCCATTCTTCCTCCCCACCCCACTGCCTACCTCATTTGTATTCAAGAGAGAATACCAGGAAGGTAGCCTTTGGGAATTCAGGGTTCCAGGCTAACCCCATTTTTGGACAGAACTAATGGGGTGAAACAGCAGGGCCATCGTTGCCTTTTGTTTGAACATTTCCTCTAACTTTTAAGCTGAGGAAACTAAGTCAGCAGATTGTCAACATTTTAGGGAGTGATGTCTCCCTGGGTATTTCAGTGCCTTCCAGGAGTATATTGGACTTATTTTCTTTTTCGTGTGTGTGTGTGTGTGTGTGTGTGTGTGTGTGTGTGTGTGGCGTGTGTGAGTACATGTGCTCACACCCACATGCCTGGTGATTTATTTTGGTAAGAAGAACAAGGAAGGGGGGGGCTTCACAATTGCCCTATTTTGTGAGAGCAGTCAGATGTAGTTGAACCCTTTCTCAGTTTGAGGAACTGACATAATATTTAAACAAAGACTCAGGGGGAAAGGACACGCTTACATTAGCAGGAGAGAAGCCTCCCAGTTGTGGCCGCCATGTATGAAACAACCCTATAATTATACCTATTTGACTCTACCACTTCTAGTCACCACGCAGCCATCTGAAGGGAAGCCGGCAGTCTAAAAAGCCTTGGAGAAGAAACTTTTACAAAACATTCTTAATGATCCAGAGTTAAAAATGTTTTCTGAAAGAACAGGAAAGAAGGATCAAATCTCCTGTAAGTTGTACTGTTATAACCACATGGTTATATCAGAGAGGGCCTGGGCAGAAGAAGAAATGGGTGACTGTCCTTCTCATCCAAAGACTTGCCATTCTTGTGAAATGAATGATTGTTAAGGTTCCCTAAACCTCTGCTAGCCAGCGGTAACCCTTGGGTCAGAGAAGTAGCTCATGAGAGTGTCTCCAAGGATGCAGCATCCCTTGACTGTCTATACCAGAGCCTCTCCCAGATATGAGGAGTACACAGAGCACCTCAAAGACTCCATAACTCCAAGAAGAGCACATGAGGGAGATCTCCCAGGCACCCTGATTTCTAGGTCTGTGTGCCCAACTTCACCCACAATTAGCATTTGTCTCTTCTCTCACTTTATCTGCAGAGACACCTCTCTGCAATCTTAAAATACAACAGCTGGCTCCCCAAGGGTGCTCTAGAAAAATTCTGTCTCTGTTTCCCTTACTTGGTACCAGAACCCCCAGCTAGAGAGGTCATCTTGTAACAGCTGCTCTCAGTAACTGCACCAAAGTGGAAGCCTTTCTGAGCTGTTCCTGGGTGCTTTGCACCCTACGTACATTTTCGTGCCTCTGTGCCCCATCCCCTTCTTTCTCCCTACTGTACTCCCAATGTCCCCTAGCAATCTGCTTCTAAATCACACCTGCTCACGTGGCCAGAAAGAACTGCTTTTGGGCTCTCCCAAACCAATGAAGCTAGGTCTGCGGGTCCCTGAGTCAGAGGACCTTCCACCTTGCTTTTTATTGGCTTCACTTATCAAGAACCAGGCCAAAAGTGTCTAGAAGGTAATTTTAATTAGTATTTACTCTAGAATAGTGTCAAGAAATAACATTTAGAGCTGGAAAGAACCTCAGAGAGCTTCTAGTTCAGGGTTTTACCATGGGGTACATTCATTTGTATAGAGAGATACATAGATGGGTACATGGATAGATAGATGCATACATGGATAAGCAGATACGTGCGTGCATGCATGTATATATGGATAAATAGACATATAGGTGGATAAGTATAAATCAATATAATTGGTTTCCTGTGTGATTTTATGTATATTATGCTTTTCAAAAACATGATTTAAGAAGGGTCATGGGCTTCAGTGGGACTGCCAAAGGGATGCATGACACAAAAAAGGTTAACCCCTGCCCCACACCAACTTGTCCCTTTGCCAGGGTCACACAGGTGATAGTAGGTATAATGGCCAGAATTTGAACTAAGATCACTTGACTCCATAAGGTCATTTGGGCGGCTAGGTGGCACAGCGGATAGAGTACAAAGCCTGGAATCCGGAAGACCGAAGTGCAGGTTCATCCTCAGACACTTACTCGCTGTGTGATCCTGGCTTAGTCACTTGGCTCACTGTCTTCCTTGGCCTGTGTCTCCTGGATTGCCTAACTCTGCTCTCCAGTGTGAGGAGGGGAGCTGTCTCCATGGATCAATTTCTGTCTTCTGATCTAGCTTTGACTCGGACGACTTAAGAGCTGTCTCCGAGTATAGGAAGGGCTGTCAGATGTGGAGAAATGATTGGATTTGTTCTCTTTGGCCCCAGAAGACAGAATGGAGAGCAATGGGCAGAAGTTTCAAGGGGGCCACTTTGGGCTTGATGTCAAAGAAAAATTCCTAAAAATCAGCTGTCCCAAAGTGGCACAGGCTGCCTCGAGGAATGGTGGGCTCTCCCTCCTCGGGGGACTTCACACAGAGGTTGGACGACCTCTTATCAGCTGTGTTATAGAGGATATCCTTTTTGTGTGTGGGTTAGCCTCTGATGTCCCTCCTGACTCTCAGAATCTGTGATTCTATGTCTGGACAGTGCTGGAGCCCAAATATGACATGAGGATTGGGTAAAGGTCATTCGGGAATCCTTCAGGCCCCTGCGATGTGATGACTTTCCAGGGGTGGTGGTGGTTCAGATGTTAGATGTAGGCAGCCTAGCTCTTACCTGCCTTCTGCCTCCTGTGTGAGACTTCATCCCCAAAGTGAGGAAAAGCAGAAGAGACAAAGATGGAAGGGGGAAATGAGGGAGTGGTCATGAAGTTAAGAGTTCTTCCAAATCCAGAGGGCTTTCCCAAGGTCCTCTGCCATCTGGAACACTACTCTGGATTCACCATGTTAACAGCTTTTTAGGCAACCATGTGTGTTTCTGGATAGGACAGAGGGGACTGGGGGGAGGGGATGGAGGAATGGGAGACTTGTAATTTAAAATTGCTATATTGTACCTCCTGGTACAGTAGCAAATCTGGAATCCTATCATAGTACATGGAAATGGTTCATTGCATACTGACATCTTCATAACTTACCCTGCCAGCTGGCTTCTCCCTATCTTTCTCTCTTTACAGTAAACTAGACTTTTTTTTTTTCACTGGGAATGATAACAGGAAGGAAAAAAAAAAACCTACATTCCTAGTAACTCCCTAAAATGAACAATTTCCATTGATATATACGGCTTCAATGTTTGCAGAATACTTTCTTTATCCCAAATCTGTGGTGTAGGGAGCGAAAATATTATCCCCATTTTTCAGGTGAGGAGAATGAGGTAGTGAAGGATCAAATGATATGGTCATAGGATCACAGATTTAGAGCTAAAAAGGATCTCTGAGGTAATTGAATCCAAACGCCTCATTTTATACATGGGAAAACTGGAAGCACAGACAAGTTCAGTGACTTGCCCAAGGTCCTTGAAGGATCTAGGGCTTCTATGAACCTGGGAGGTGAAGAGGGAGAACATTCCAGGCATGAAGAGATAGCCCATAAAGAAGAATGGACGTAGGTGGTGTAATCTCATGTTCAGGAAGCAGCAAGTAAGCCGGTTGACTGGAATGTAGAGGGGGGAGGTAGGGCAGGAGAATAATGAGTGATCAGCCCAGAAAGGTATGGTGAAATAAAATTGTGAAGGGAGCCTTTATGAAACACAAAACAGAAGAGTTGGTATTTATCATATTAGCAATAGGGAGCAGTAGGAAGTTCTTGAGCAGAAGAGTAACGTGGTCATACCTGTGCTTAGGGATATCAGTCTGGCAGCTGGCAAGTAGATTGGAGAGAGGAGAAGATGGATGCAATGAAACCAGTGAAGATTGGGTTGCAATAGACTGGTCAGAGTGTGAGGGCCTAAATTTGAGTGGTTGTGGTATGAATGATAGTGGAGAACTGGGATCAATATAACTTGGCAGTGATTGAATATGAGGGAGTGAAAGAGTTGGGGGAAAGGCAAATAATCTCTGTTTCCTTCCACAGTATCTTCTGTGGAATGGTTTCTGTTTTCTGATCTACCAAGTTGTTAGTTTCTTCCCCTATAAAATAAGGAGGTTGGACTAGACTGTTTCTAAGATCCTTTCTAGCTCTAAGTCCCATGATTCTCTGTTACAGATTGTTTTTTCAGTGGGCACGACAGACAATAAGTAACCTTTGCTTGTATCCTCTGGGAGCAAGGGAGAAAGGACTGCGTTAATGGTAGGGAAGGTGGCATAGAGATTAGGAAAATGGGCTGGGTCTGCAGTACGTATAGGCATGCGAGATCCTGAATGCGGAGAATCAATGCGCTGTCTAGTCACTGATATATTTGAGTAATTGTCCTGATGCTATCACCATAGGACTTGGGCATTTTGACAAGTGGGCTGTTTTAGTAAGAGAACAAAGCCAAATAGGAAGAAGCATCTGTTTTCCCTGAGCTCTTGGGGCTGTGCTTATTGGGATGTACCTGTGTCAGTATCTCCACCATTCATGTTGATCTGCCTCCTTCGTTGCTCGAAAGATTACTTGCAACCTCAAGATTGCCTTTTCCCAGATGAGCGACATGGAGTTGGGGAAGTTCTTTGGCCTTGTCCAAAGAGACAACCACATCACAGAGCTGCCAGGTTATTCAGGGTCATGGTGATGGGATTTTGATTTTAAACAAAGCTTACAAGATGAGATAGTGAGGGGGAGCTAGGTGGGCTCTGTTGGCCAAAGTTGAACGCATCATCATGGCTGAAAAAGGTCTCACGGTGTAGTTCAGAGAGCACTGGAGCTGCTTTCAAGAAACACACCTAAAAAGCAAAGTTGAACACAATAAAAATGAGGGCATGGAACAAAATCCACTCTGTTTCAGGTGAATCCAAAAAAAAGCAGGAGTTGCAGTCATGCTATCAGTTAAAGCTCGCCCCACCTCCAAAATCACAACATTAAAAAAAGAAATGAACAAGTAAACTATATTGTGTTGAAAGGAGCCATACCAAAGGCAACAAACTAATCAATATACAAAGTATGCACACTGAATTCATAAAGGAAAAAGTATCTGAATTATAATAAGACACAGACAGTAATATAATGATGGCAGGAGATTTTAGCGTCTCTCTGTTTTGGGCAAATCTAACAGAAATATATTTAAAGAGGAAACTGTAGAACTGAACATACTACTAGAAAAATTAGACCTAAAGGCTCTTTAAAAGGTGTCTTCTAAACAAGACTGCTAAAGAACATACATATTTCTCAACACCACATAGAATTTTTACAAAAATTGACCCTGTTAGGAAATAGAGATATTGCAAATAAATGTAAAAAGACAGAAATAGTAAAAACAAGCAAGCAAACAAAATCTTCATTTATAGGCCACAAAGCAACAAAAATAGTCATCAAAAAGAACATTGGATTGGATCTGTGCTCTATTACTCACTATCTGGTTGATCTTGGACAGGTGATGAAAAGGGAAGCAAGAGGAGGAGGGTCATAAAATCCACAATTCCCCTTCAACCTTGCCCCGTGTCATCTTTTGAAGGAGAATGAGTGAGTGGATAGATTGGTTTCATAGAGTTGGATCATTCTATATAACTGGATCCTGGAAATCTGAGAGACCTTAGAGACCATCAGATTTAGTACCTTCATTTTACTAGAAGAAGCTGGGGCCCACAGAATTTAAGTGACTTATCCAAGGTCATCCAGGTGGTGAGTGATGAATTCATAGATTGTAGGACAGATGCTCTTACTCCACATCCAGTGTTCTCTTAACTGCATCAGAACAACATCCTCAGCAATAAGACTGCATTCCACTTCTAGGGCTTGATACCATCCATGTCTTTTGACATGAGAGGGAGAATCTCCTCTTTTTGTTCCTATTTGTGAGGAAGAAGACCAGCGAGGTGTCACAGTGGATTGAATGCTGAGCTTGAAGTCAGGGAGAACCATCTCCATGAGTTCAAATCCAACCTTAGTCACTAGCTGTGTGAGCCTGGATAAGTCACTTAACCCTGTTTGCCTCAGTTTCCTCATCTGTAAAATGAGCTAGAGAAGACCTTGGCAAACCACTGTAGTATCTTTGCCAAGAAAACCCTGAATGGAGTCACGAAGAGTCAGACAGGGCTGAAATGACTGAATAACAAACAAGGAACAATAGCAAACACACCCTAAGACATGGAACAAATTATCTGTAGAAATCAGACCACAATTCCCCGATGGTCAAGGTGGGGCCACGTCCTTTGTTCTTTAAAGAATTCCTTTTAAAAGACATGGAAAGGAAACTTTCATTCTTTAGAGGTCTGATCTACCAAGTTGCATGCATTTCAAGGCTGTGGAGAAAGCCTGGCTACCTTAAGGACAATATTCCTGTATCTATTTTTACTGATAACTCATTTCCCTGAAGAGTGTCAACACAAAGAAGTTCATAAAAAGCCACTCTCTGTGCTCACTTGCCTTTTCTCTCACTTTACCTCTCCAGTGAACATTAGTACACAGTTAACGCTGAGAGGCAGTGTGGCATGGTGGGGAGTGAGCCAGCCTCAGAGTCAGTAAGATCTGGGTTCAAGTCCTTTTTCTGACCCAAACTGCCTATGTAACTTAAGCTCTCAGTGTCCTCTCTGCCCCCAGGAAACTCTTTAAGACTATATAAATTGTAGGACAGGTGCCAAATATCGTTGGTTGAGGGAATTTCCTCACTGAAAATTCCCTAAATCAATGAAATCACAAGTCTGCTCTGCCAACACTGTCGACCCCCACCCTAAAAAAAAAAAACAAAACACCTTGCCCACCACATCCTAATCTTTTCAGTGAAGATTCAAACCAGGAGCAAGATGAACTCTTTGGCATTTTACATCCTTTCATTTGTCCTGGCCACTCTCTAGGGAGGAAGGATGGTGCCTGTCAGTAGAACACAGGCCAACAGAAGGTCAAGGAGGAAAAACAAAACAAAATTCCTTGACAATCCATTCTAGAGAATGTACCCTTGAATGGTACATGCCTTTGGATTAGTTCCTATCTGTTCATCTCCAGGGGCAGCTAGGTGGTACAGTGAATGGAATGCCAGGTCTGGAGTCCAGAAGACTCGTCTCTTGAGTTCAAATTTGGCCTCAGATGCTTGCCGAGTGTCCCTGGGCAAGTCACTTAACCCTGTTTGCCTCAGTTGCCTCATCGGTAAAATGAGCTGGAGAAGGAAATGGAAAACCATTCCAGTATCTCTGCAAAGAAAACCCCAGATGTAGTCACAAAGAGTCAGGCATGACTGCAAAATGACTTAACAACAAGCTCATTTTGAAACTAAAAATTATCCAAAGAGAAACTGGTATGCACAATTAACATGAAGCACGGAATGCTAGTCCTGGAAGAGATTTAGGGATCTTCTAGTCCAACCCACCTCATTTTACAGAAAATGAAACTGAGGCTCAGAGAGCTCAAATGATTTCCTCAAAGTCATGCAGCTAGTGTTGGTTATCTTTTTTTCCTTTGGAGGATGCGTATTCTGGGTGTACATAAAGGGAAAGTTAGTATCTTGATTCGACCCATCATTTCTTGACCCTAAGCCAAATGACTCCCTTTGATTTGGTAAGATTTGTGAGGTGAAGGCAAGGATATCTTTGTATCAGCCTGTGGTTGAAAACTAGGGGAGCTGCCTTTTAAGGTAGGACAAAGAGGACTTGGTGGTTTGCTCTCACTAGGCTCCTGGCTCTCGCAGCAGATGACATCAGGCTTGCTGCACAATAATATGTATACATGCAAAAGGCATATGCTCCTTTAACACTTCCGAAGTCTGTGGTATTTAATAAGCTTGGGTCCTTCCTCCACCAACAGGTTCCAACCCCAACATGTTAGTAGTTAGTCTTCGTGAGCTCCTTTAGCCAAAAAAAATTCATCTCCTTGTGTGCAACCTTCTGGCAGTAGGGGAAAAACATAATTTTTTTCTAGGAAAAGGAAAACATTTATGTTAACTACACAGAAGGCCATTTTGAAGCAGTATAAAGTCTAAATAGCAGAATATTTTTAAAAGAGTTCATCGAGAAATATTTCTTAAGTGCCTACTATGTGTCAGGCACTGTGCTAAGCACTGGCAATACAAAGAATGGCAAAAAACAGTTCCTATTCTCAAGGAGCTCTCAGTCTAGAGGGAAAGGGGCATGCAAACTATATACAAGATAAATTGGGGAAAAAATCAACAGAGGGAAGGCACTGGAATTAAGGTGACTGGGATAGGCTCTTTGTAAAAGGTAGGATTTTGACAGACTTGAAGGAAGCCCAGAGGAAAAGATAAGGAGGAAAAACATTCCAGGCATGGGTACAGCCAGTGAAAATGCCCAGACATGGCAGATGGAGTGTCTTGTTTGAGTAGCAGCAAAGAGGGCAGTGTCAATGCATCACTAAGTACATTGGGGGTGAGGGGAAGGGAAGGTGTAAAAAAACTAGGGGAGCCAGATTCTGAAAGGCTTTGAATGCCAAAAAAGAATTTCGTGCCATTTCCTTAATCTCCTATACACGTAATAACTCACACTGATGTCTAATAAAATAATGGCAAGCTCAGGTCCTTGGAGGTCTGCACTAATGAATAGTACAACTTACTTTGTAAATAGGATCATACTATATCCAAGCAAGAAGGGACTTTAGGAATCATTTAATTAGTCAAGTCAACAAGCAATATTAAGTGCTTACTATGTGTCAGGCACTATTTTATGCACTGAGGGAGGGGGGAAAACTCAGTCCCTGGTCTCAAAGATCTTACAGGCTAGAACACTGAGACCCAGAGAGGTGAAACCACTTTTCTGAGGTCAGACCACTAGCAAGTAGTTGACCCATTTCTTCTAACTTTTATTTAACATTAACTTTTTATATAGAGGCACCCAGGAGGTGCAGTGCATAGGATACTGGACTTGGAATCAGGAAGACCCGAGTTTGAATCCTGCTTCAGATACATACGATCTGTGTGACCACCCCAGACAAAACATGTCACCTCTCTTGAGCTCAGATTCCTTCTCTGGAAAACGGAAGTAACAACAGCCCCTATGCTATCAGGGTTGTCATTGGGATCAAGTGAGAAAACCCATGTAAAAGCACTTTGCAAATCTCAAAACCCTATAAAATGCCAGCAGTTTAGTTTGGGGTTTCTTTTAACATCCAACATCTCTTTTGAGCCTGATGATAATACTGTAAAGTGGACGATCCAGATAACTTTAGCTCCATTTTGCAGATGAAGAAACTGAGTTCGTTGGCAATGAAGTGACCTGCCCAAAGTCATATGACTGGGCAGTGTCCAAACGGGGCTTCAGCCTGGAAGCTGCTGCACCGCGCAGACCCCCCACATCACTTTTCCCACCGTGCTACAGCCTGCTCTTGAAATGGTTTGATGCTGCCTTCAAAAACAAGACATTGCCCACAAAGACTTGTTAAACAGCTTCCACAGCGTTGCTTACACTTTCCACTAGAAGAGCAAAACTTTTCTTCTCAAATAGTGAGAAGATGTACTCCAGCCCAATCCGGGACAGGTTATCATAAATTCTAAATGTCTTAAAGTCCAAATGGAGGAGATTTTATTATGTCTAAGCTGGTGTATGATATCCAGCTCTAGAAAAGCCTTTGTGTGCCTACAGGGTGGCTCGCTCAGAAATGGGTTTTTGGGTTCCCCCTCCTTTGTTCAGAGCCTCCAAGACCAATCTCCTCTCAGTAGTCTCTGTGATTAGGGATTTCACAAGGATGCCGTTGTCCTTCCTCTTACATGCTTCACTAACCAACGCACCTGGACCAGAATGGAGAACGTGGCTGTACCTCCGACAACTGTATCCCATTTCCCAAGTGCAGCCTGATAAAGAGGGCATCCTTCATGGCCATGTCTTGGCCTATGTGTTTCCAGCCATACAATGGATACTGTCGTGTTTGAGATACAAAGGATTCTGTGTCATCAGATAGACCTGTTCTTTCAAAGTGAGAGGGTGTGTGTTGATATATTTGTAGATTTACAGATAGGCCTGGGGTACAGGTGGTTGGTTTTGAATGGAACAGTAATTAAGAATTGCCTAGAAGCTAAAATATTTATTGATGTTGGCAATGAACTTGAGAGAAGATGATCTTGCAAACTGAGTATTGTTAGGACCCTGAGATTATGTCACTGGTTTGTTTTGGCTTTTTGTTTGGATCGTTTTGACCCTAATGCTTTCAAGCTGCTTCTCTTCCCCCACCCCACCCCTGTCTCCACCTGCATTAAGTCTCTGGATATTTGGTTTCTGCTAACACTTGGGATGAGCTCGTGCATTTGTGTCCACCTGGCATCATGCCATGCCAGGCTCTGGGGCTGATGGAACTGGACTTAAAGTTCCCAGTGCATCTCTCTTGACCTGCCAGTCTGGGGCCCAGCAATGATGGTAGCAGAAGACCTCATGGTCTTATGTCATCACAGCTGTCTCAAAAGCCCCCCAGCTCCATGGACCTTGTGGATGTCCCCCTTCCCCATTCTGTGGAGAGTATAACAACTTCCTGATCCCAGATGCAGGCCATAGCCAGTAGACTCAGAATATCACCTGTGACCAGAGAACCAGAGGTCGGGATAAGTAAATCCATTAATCCCAATGAAATCTATCAGATTATCTATTGAGCATTGACTATGTAACGAGCGCTGTACACGTGGATGAAGGAGAATAGAAAAGAAAGAGAAGGAGCTTATAATCTTACCAGGAAGGTAAGGTTGAAGCATACAAATTGGGAAACAGTACAACTCAATAAGCATTTGTTAAACGCCCTACTATGTGCTAGGCACTGTGGTAAGTGCACAACATGGTCTTAGTAGTAGTCATACTACCACCACCACCACCACCACTACTACTACCAAACAACTAGCATTTATACAGGGTGTCCCAAATTAAAGGTTTAACCTTTAATAGCTTAAAACTACCTTAAGACTTTTGCAATACCTTCTATGATGCTTCAAGGTTTGTTATCTCATTTGATACTCAAAATAAGCCTGTGAAGTCAGTTCTTTCTATTAAGTGGTAAATTGTATAAGACTCTGAAGTAGGTTCAGTGGGATTAAGTGCTAAATTGCACAGGATTGATTATGAGTAATACTCATTTGTCACTCAGCATATACATATACAACCTTGGATTCATTTTTCCATTGAGACTTATTTTATTTCCTCACCTCTCTTATCCTGGATAGCCTTGTGTTTCTTTACATTCCTCATAGTATTGTGTTTACAGAAGATGAGGGATAAATATTTGTCAAAGATAAAATTTGTCAATGATTGAGGTAGTGTGGAATAGTGGTTAGAGAGCTAACCTAGGGAGTCAGGAAGGCCTGGGTTCAAGTTCTGCCTAAGTGACATACTGACCTGTAACCCCTCAGCAAGTCTCTTAATGGCCCAGTGCCCCAAGAAGCTCTCTGAGACTATTGTAGAATAGCTGTTGATCTGTATTGGCCCAGGAAATTTCATTTATTTATATTGATTTCATCTGCACTAATGAAATCAGAACACCAAAGCCCTCTCTCCCCTCCCCCATCTGTTCAATGATACAAGTTCTCTGGCAGTTGAGAGGAGGGGAAGAATGTTTGGTGATGGAGCATCTTCTATCTCCATGCCTAGAAGACCCTCCCTCCTCAACTCTGCCCCTTAGAATCCTCGACTTCCTTCAGGAGTAAGCTCAAATGTTTTTTTCTGCAGGAGCTCTCTGCTGATTCCCTCCCCTCCCTTCCTCCAGTTGCTAGAGCCATCCCCTTGGTGCCTTGCATGTATTCTGTATTTATTTTGTGTTAACTAGTCACTTACATGTTAACTCCCTCAATAGAATGTGAACTCCAGAGAGCAACAAACTGTTGTTTGCCTTTCTTTGTGAATGATCTCCCTTAGCATAGGGTGTGTGGCACAGAGTAGGCACCTAATAAATGCCTGTTGATTGCTGGATTAATTGGAGTCCTTAGGCAAAGCTCTAGAGTTGACTCCCTCGTTTTACAAAAGATAGAAACTGAGTCCCAAAGAAGTAAAATGACTTGGTCAAATTCACAGGGTTGGTAAGTAGCTACTTTAAGCAGGGTCTCAGGGGGAGGAGATGTCGGATAGGTGGGACTGAGCTGTTTAGCAAAGAAAGACAGATACTATCCTGGTTCCTGTCTTCGAGTCACTGCAGTGCTTGGTGATAATTCAGTGAGGTGTTGAGACATCCCCATTACCCTGTAAATAACCACTTCTTCTCTTGCCTAGAGAGAGTAATGATTTATGGTAGACAGACAATAATGAAAGCCAGGTTCATCCATTTGGCCTCCTGTGTCTTCCTAAAGAGTCTGGGGCAGGGTGGAGGGCAAAGAGGAAGATCCTCATGGACTGGAGAAATTATTTGTGCTCCTTGATGGCATAACTGTCAACAAATAGGATCCAAAGCATAGCAGCCACTTAGATTTCCCCATCACTCAGTTCAATTCAGTAAGTATTTGTCATGTATTCTGTGTGTAAGGCACTGTATTAGATGCTGGCAGCCCTCAAACAGCTTATATTCTACTAGGGGATACAGTATGTAAACAGGTAAATAAATACAAGATAATTTGGGGAAGGAGAGAGCATTAACCGCTAGCAGGGATCAGGAGGGCTTCCTGCAAGAGGCTGTGTCTGAGTCGAGCCTTGAAAGAAACTTAGGGATTCTTAGAGACATGGGTGGGGAAGGGAGGGATTGCCATTTGAAAAGAACAAGATTCCAGATGAGGGCTCCCACATTACTGCCCACTCTCTTTCTGTGATTGAACGGTGGGATCTCATTCTCCAAGAACAAGACCCATCTTAAATGTGGAAACAAATACAGCCAGGGTAATATGCACTTGAAGCTTAATGTAGGCTAATTCATTTTGGCACAGCCCCAGATAGACTGAGGAAATGGCCTGTGAAGTGTTTAGCTATCCCGATAATCTACGTTTTACATTTGATTATATAATCAATTATGTTGCACCCAATAAAATTTAAAATGAGCTAAAAAGCCAGGAGAAAGATGCTCTGTGGATAGGAAAAAAAACAGGATACCTGCAGGTATATAGAGGGGGGAAAAACTTTCACCTTGCTTTGGCCAGGCATGACTGTCAAACAGGGGATCTCAGAGTATCACTGTTTACAGGGGCAGCACTTCCAATTAACCCTGTTTGAGCAGGTTGTGGGGAGGGGGGTGTCAGAGTTCTGAGCCATGGAATTTATCTTGGCTTTGCATTTTGAGGTGGAAAAGTTGGTGTGAAAATGCAAGTGTTGAGTGAGTAAATATTGTAGAATTGAAACTGCTAATTATATTTTCTGAACCCCTCCAAAACCAAGAGACAACTCAGTGGTGAGAGTAATGGATGAGAACTCAATAATTGGAGTCTTGGGCTGAGGCTGTCAAGAATTAACTTTAGTGTCAGCAGTTGGCCTATGAAAGAGTACACTGAAAACTAGGAGGTGGGGCACCCAAGGCCTTGCCTAGCCAGATAGGAGATAGGATGTTAATAGGATCATAGGATTGGAACTGTAAGGGATCTTAGTCATCTCCCTCCTCCCTTCACTTTATACCTTATACAAGGAAATTATACACACACACACACACACACACTTTATACAAGGAAATTATACACACACACACACTTTATACAAGGAAACTAGGCTTTGGAGAGAAGGGATTTGTCTAGATTCATACAGGTAGTGAGCCATAGAGCTAAGATAGAAACTCGGATCTTACTCTGTCTTCAGGTCTAGCGTTGTTCCTAAATCAATTGAAGGACCTTTTTCTCTGTGCTTCTGATGTGTCAAAGATTCTATAGATTTTGTGTTTAATACATATGTGAGCATAAATAGCTAGGTGTTACAGTGAATAGAGTGTCAGGCTTGGAGTCAGGAAGACTCATCTTCCTGAATTCAAATCTGGCCTCAGACCCTTAATAGACCCTAGGCAAGTCACTTAAGCCGTTTGCTTCAGTTTCCTCATCTGTAACAGGAGCTGGAGAAGGAAATGGTTAACCACTCCAGTATCTTTGCCAAGAAAACCCCAAAAGGAGTCGTGAAGAGTTGGACACAACTGAAAAATGACCGAACAAGAAAATAGAGTATAATAGCAAGACAATGGAAAGATTTAGGCATAGGCAGGAGACACTACGTTATTGAGAATTACTTGTGGAGAAATTGTGTGAAAGACAGCACAAGAGATGGATAGATGGAGAGTCATTTTGCCGTTAAAAGAAGGAGCTTAAAAAGGATATCCAGAAGAACCAGGCTCTCACAGGGTGGGAATGAATGGAGGGATGCTGTTGTGAGTGAGACCACAAGAACATGTAAGCCAGTGTATGGTTTGGAGGGGCCTCGAAAGTCTCCAAAGCAATGCCCAGGCAGTTTCTGTAATTGAAGGATGAGACTTCATTGTCCAAGAGTAAGACGAATCTAGAATGAGGGAATGAATTGACTAAGGTTATTGCTAGTTTTGCCCTGAGATCTCAAAGCATATTGCTGGGGGCAGGGAGAGAGAAAAAGAACGCCTTCCTGCTGATACCCTGAAAGATACAATGTAGTTTATACATAGCTTCGTAGGGGTTACCTACATCAATGAGACCATGAACCCATTTAAGTAGAGAAATCTAAATCTCATCTTGTTAGATTTGGTCCATTTTCTGGCAATTTCCAGACTTTTTTGAATACTGAATCTGTTGCCAGTCCAGCTTTTATCACTTGCAAATGTGATAATCACGTTATCTATACCTTCATTTCAGTCATTGACACAAACAGGGTTTAACACGATGCATGAGATAAAGAGTCAAAAGACCTGGGTTCTAATCTTTGCTCTCCCTCTTGGTCCCTTTGGCATGTCATTTAATTTGTCTGGCCTTAGTTTCTTTATCCATAAAATGAGAAGGATTGACTATGTGGTCTCTGAGGTGCCTCCCAGCTCTCTGTCTATGATCCAATGAGGTTTCTTCATGGCCACTTAGGGTAAAGAGCTTGGGTAATGTTTTGGCAAATGTCTCACACCATCGCTGGAAGGGATGGACCTATCAAAAATAAATGCATTATATCCCTCAGACAAGCTGTTGCTACGTTTTTGTTTCATTTTAAAACATTGCTATCAACCAGTTGGAATATGGGCCTAGAGTATCGCGGGGAGTAATCTAATTAGTATGAAGTCAATTCAGTCGCTCCTTTTGTGTCTCGTGATTAAATAAGTGGGGAAAATGGCTTGAAAATTAGGTGCTAGAACGACCCAATTACATTTCTGTAGCTTTTTGTATTCAATTTCATAAACAATTTTGCTCTTCGCTGGTTAATCAGTGAATGCCTTTTTCCAGTTTGAAAAGCACTTTTGAAATTATAATGCAATTAAATTGTGTGTGGATGTTCTGGCATAGCGAGTGTGAAAGCTGGGGGCTTGGCAGGCCGCCATGTTGTACCTTGACAGTAATGAGTCCCTGAGCTGGCAGCTTGCGAGTGTCATTCATAATATTGTCCATGCTGGGTTACTGTAAAGTACAGCTGCCTTAACCAGTTGTTAACCAGCAAGTCCCTGATTCCCACCCTTGAGCTGGGTATGCCTGTCCCAGTGGCCCTCTGAGTTCACAATGTCAAAATGACTCAGCTTTCTCCAGTTGAACATGCATGCATCACAAGGTTTTAGGGATTACCTGCATCAGTGACACCATGAATCCACTTAAGTATGGAAGTCTAAATTTCGTGTTGTTACACTTGGTCCATTTTCTGGTATTTTCTAGACAATTTTGGATACTAAATCTGTTGCCCAGGAGACTCTCCTGCTGCCTAAGGCAGGCCATTCCAGGTAAATATGTGCGTGCCACTCCCTGATGGCCCTCCCCAAGACACACACACACACAGCCTGAGCATGGTGGAATTGCTTCTTCTCCATCCTGGTTTATACTTGGTTTCTTAGTCTTCACTGTGTGACATTAGAGTGGACAGCTGACAGCATATAGTACAGTAGTAGTAGTGATAATATAGCAGAAGGATCTGGTAGAATATTATCTTTAATGAGGGGAAATGGCAGCATGCAAGCCTTGTGATTTGGACTGCCAACAAGTGCAAGGGAAGTCAAGTGAAAAGGAGACTGCAAAGACCTTGCACTTAATTTGGGAAGGCATGAATGGATTTGTTGGTGTTCAGTCGTTTCAGCTGTGTCTGACTGTGATTCCATTTGGAGTTTTCTTGGCAAAGGTACTAGACTGGTTTGCCATTTCCTTCTCCAGCTCATTTTACAGTTGAGGAAACTGAGGCAAACAAGGTTAAATGACTGGTCCAGCATCATATAGCTAGTAAGGTTGGATTTGGACTCAAGAAGATGAGTCTTCCTGATTCCAGGCCCAGCACTCTATCTGCTGTACCACCTAATTGCCCCTATGAATGGGTGTGTACCATTAAAAAAGCCATCACTAGATCCTACCACATCCCCCAGCTGTCATCCTGTATCTCTACTTCTCTTCTTGTCTAATTTTCATGAGAAGAGCATCTACAATTGGTACCTCCACTTTGCTCTCTTCTAAACCAGCTGCAATCTCGCTTCTGGCCTTATCCAACCAAAACTGTTCTCCCCATAGTCACAAGTGATCTCTCAATTGCCAAATCACATGTCCTTTTCCCAGTCCTTATCCTTCTGGATTTCTCTGTAGCCTTTGGCAAGGTTGACCACCTTCTCCTCTTAGATCCTCTCTTCTCTCTGGTCTTCATGACTGTTCTCTCTCTTGGCTCTCCTCCGCCTGTATCTCTACTTCTCGTTCTTTTGCTGCATCTTCATCCATGTGACCGGATCACATCCTCACCCAGGAGCTCAAGTACGGCATCCTCCAGTAGGTCTTTTCCTGTGCTTCCAGCTGCTAGTGCCAGTCCTGCAAAGGCTGCATTCCCTCCATTCTGTTCCTCTTGTATGTACTGATACAGATCAATAAGTCGATATGCTGATATCGATCTATCGATCCATCTATCAATTGTTTCCTCCATTAGAATATAAGTTCCTTGAGGGCAGCAGCTGATTTTACTTTTTCTTTGTATATCCAGTATAATACTATAATATGTAACTGCTTAATGATAAAATGTCATTGAAGCTGGATAAGAAAAGAGAAGTATTAAATCACTTTTTAATGTACACAGGAGAACAGAAGGAAGGCCAGAAAGAATCACAGACAAGTAGGACAGGTTTGGAAGTTACTTGTTGAATTGATTATGTATTTCAAAAGAAAAGTAAGTTGTACATGATAGTGTTGCAGTTTCATGTGCAACCCTCCTTTTCTTTTCTGCTACGTCTATGGTAATGCCCATTTTATTTTGTGTTTGCTAAATTCAGAGTTTTTAAAAAATGTTTTTAAGAGGCGTTGTGGTGTTGTGGATCTCAGGCATACCTGGGTTCAAATCCCACATCTGACACACACTGGCTTTGTGTAACCACAAGCAAGTCTGCTGGTGTTTATTAAGTGCCTACTATGTGCCAGAGGCAGCTAAGTGGCTCAGTTGGTGCAGGACCTAGAATCAAGAAGGCATGAGTTTAATCCAGCCTCAAACACATACTAGCTGTGTGACCCTGAGAGAGTCACTTAATCTTTGTTTGCCTTAATCCACTGAAGAAGGAAATGGCAAACTTTGCAGTGTCTTTGCTAAGAAAACATGACTGAACTGTGTTAAAAAGGCATTTTACTTCTCAGGGCCCTGGGCGGCTACCTAAGACTACGAGTTATATATAAATTGCTGGTCTGCATTTCTCTGCTAGTGAAACCAGAAGTCTTGGAGCTTAAGAAAAAAAAAAAGGAAGGGACAGAGAGAGGGAAAGAAGGAGGGATGGAAGGGAGGGAAGAGAGAAAAGGAAGGGGAATGGAAGGAAGGAGAGAGGGAAGGATGGAAGGAAGGAAAGAAAAGGAGTAAGGAAAGAAGGAAAGGGATGGAGGTTGGTTCTGGAATCAGAAAAATTTAATCAGCTCTATGTGAAATAAGATAGTGAATATAAAGTACTTTTCGGTCCTAAAAGCATTGTATGTATCAGTTGTTATTTCTTATCCCCATGCTTAAAATCTGTCTTCTAAGGAGCTCTACATGTGTTCATGGTCACCAGATTGTAGGCTTCTTGGGGGCAGAGACAATGACTTGTTTCATCTTTATATCTCCAGCCCCTAGCACTGTAACCTTGTGCTGCTTAGACTCCAATAGATGATTAATAAGTATTTATGGAATTGAATTAAACTTCACCTTCCAGTTGAGGAAGATTCCTCTCCTGATGGGATGAGGCCCAGGAGGTGAAATGATCCATGGGAAAGAGAACCTACAGAGGCCTTGCTGGGTTTTTATGACTTCTATTATATAATGTTTCCCAGCCCGTGTGTGTGTGTGTGTGTGTGTGTGTGTGTGTGTGTAATTCTTAGCCTCTAACAATCCCTTCCCTTTCCCCCCTTTTACTACATCCTTTCATGTTAAACTTGACTTAGTCTGATGGCTGAAGTGGGAGTTCATTTGACAGGGTTATTGTAACTCTCACTGGGTGGAAATGACATGTTTTGCACCGAGGCCTGCCTCCTGATGGAAGTTGAAGAGCTGAGATGGTGTTTATTGGTGAGAGTAAAGGTCAGAGAGTCTGTGGGAATGAGCACACCTGGTCCCAGCCAGCAATAGGAAGGAGGTGGGGATTGGAGATGGAGGTGATGTTGGCTGCTCTGATGTGGGCCCTGCATCAGGATAAGGGGGCTGTTTTGTGTTGCTCTCTCTTTTGGCCATTTGCCTGGGAGATCTTTGGCCAGGTGCAACATCTGCTTTATGGCAGAGCTCTGAAAGCTGGGGTGGGCTAGGTTAGGAGAGGAGGGAAAAGGGGCTCCTGGGACTGAGCTCAGACTTAGCTCAGAATCATGTTAGTAATGGTCAACATGTGCTTTTAATCACTCACATGCCAGATGTTGAGGGAGCAAGAGATGGGGATTTATTCCTTGATGGCTCCCTGATGAGGGAACAAGTAGTTTTGAGTTGGAAATAGTTCCTATAAAGTAGTTAAACTTGTTCAGCATTTATTCCCATCACCCTTCCAGGTGTTTGGCCTCCCCATGAACATCTGTCTGGAGGATGGTGAATATGACTTCCCTGCTCCCCCGTACCCTGAATCTGGGGTTACCTGTCTTGCATCCCTTAATGGCTGGTCCAGTGAACATTTAGCTATCCCGGTGCTCCTCTAACCAGGTGAATAAAGGGAGTTGTCAGAATTCTCCAAAATGTCTGAAAACATTTCCCAGTTACACAACCCAAAACTTAAATCACATTCGGTAAATTGGACCTTGCCTATGGGTGTTGAGTTACAAATATTATTTGAGTTACAACCTTATTTCTGGTTTGAGTTAAAGGTATCCAAAATGCTTTTAGTAGTGATGACCATGCTGGACCAAAGAGCTGCATTTCAGGATTTCTTGAGAAACACAACACAGTAGTTGAGTTGACACCCAGTCTCACTATGATGGATACTTTTACCCAGGGCTAGCTGTGTTAGAGACTGTCTAGTGCTTTTGCCTAGCAATTCTTTTGTCCATGGACACCAATCATCCAACTCATAAGGATGGAATGGGTGTGGTTCCATTGCTCCAAAATGGCAGCTCAAGAAATATCCCCTGATACTGATCAGACCCCAAATCCCTGGGTTTCATAGCCTCGTTATTTGTTGATAGTACTTATGAAGCAACTGTTGGGTACAGGGGCACCATGCCGGGTGTCAGGATAACATGAGCATGGATGCAGAAGAGAGAGGTTGTGTGTCCAAGTAGTAAATTAGGATATCCCAGAGGCAAACATACACACGCCTTTTTTGGAGGAAGGGGGAATCAGTTTTAAGAACACTTATAAAGCACCATACAAATGAAAACAAGTGAAACTGCAAAGCCATGTGTGTAGGTGATCAGAAGGGAGGGGATTAAAGATTCAAGGGGCTTTTAAATAATCTGCTCTACAATCCAGCCCCCTCCAGAGTAGAATCCTTAAACCACACCAAGCAGGTGGGCAGTGCTTTGAGGTTTGGACTTAGTTGTGTCTATTTGGGAGTCTTGGTAGAAGAAAAGAATACGTTACGTGAGATCTCCAGGGCAATTACAGTCCCCAGTAGGGTTCCCCAAGTGGATTAGGTCAATGCATTATGTGCTTTGCGGGGTCTGGGGCTGCCACCTGTTCTTCTAGCTAGTTCTTATCTGCCATCGTGGAGACTGAAGGAAAGGCTGTTCCATTTTAATTGGCTGACTTCATGGCTTCTGGGGCTCGGCAGAGCAGTGTTTCTGAGGCAAAGCAGAGAATGTTGAACATCGAGCTGCGGCTCTGGCGGATTTAACAAGAAATTGAGCCCCTGCCTAGTCCTGACATCACTTTAGCATTTAGTTCACGGACACAAGACACAAGTAGTTTCTTCACTCCTAGCCTCTAAATTCTCCAAGCCCTGCCTGGGTGGAGGGGGCAACCACTTTTCCAACCCTTTCCGTGAGGAAGCTTGACACAGTTAAGGAGAGACGGAGAGAGAGAGAGAGAGAGAGAGAGAGAGAGAGAGAGAGAGAGAGAGAGAGAGAAGAGAAGAGACTGGTCCAGGACCTAGTCTCAAATGGAGGAGCCAGGTGGTTGTATCAGCAGTGGCTTATCTCTCGTGCAGTGTGTTCTAGGGAAAAACGACCCTTAGCCAGGCGTCCTAATTATGGATCTGGTCCCAACTAGATCATTTGACTCTGTGGGATGTAGGAAAAGTTGTTCTAAGCTTGAAATTTAAGTATCTGGGTTTGAGTCACAGCTCTGACACTTACCCAGTTAGTTGTCTGATCGTGGGCAAGTCGCTTAACCTCTCCAGTTTACTCATGTGTAAAGCAGAGATACCAATAGTTGTACTTCTTATAACAGTAAGGTTGTCATGAGGAATATGTGCCATGCAAACAATACAGCTCAGTTAACAAATATTGATTAAGGGCCCCGTAGGTCCAGGGAACCCTGCTGGGTACTGGGGATACAAAGAAAAAGGGAACATATTCTTTGCCCTCAAAGAGCTTATATTCCCCTACATGTCCACTGTGGGGTAGTGGGGGAGGGGAAAGGAATAAGCATAAGCATTTATTAAGAGCCTACTGTGTGCTACATGTACTTTATAAATCTCATCGCATTTGATCCTCGGGAAGTCAGTGCTATTATTATCCTCATTTTACAGATGAGGAAATCAAGGCAAACAGGTTAACTGACTTTCCCAGGGTCACACAGCTAGTAAATAAATGAGGCTGGATTTGAATTCGAGCCTTCCCAACTCTAGGCCTACCATTCTCTCCACTTGTACCACCTAGCTGTCTCTGAACTGAAAGATTAGGGGGCTTGGAGCTAATCTTCTCCTTCTCATATCTGTGTGACCTTAGGCAAGTCACTTAATCCCTCTACGTTCCTCATCCATAAAATGGGGGCAGAGGGATTCTAGGTAAATATTAGGTCATCGGAGGAGGGAAAGATCATGTTCAAATTTGGGAGAGAGAGAGAGGTGTGCCTTGAGGATTTTGAGAGCTAAGGGCAGGAGGCATAGAAGTTGATGTGCTAATATATTTAGGAAGTAGCCAGAATTCTAGTTTAGCCAGAACGTAGTAGAACCTAGCCCCCTGGGCTGTTGTAAGGATCAAAGGAGATAATATTTGTAAAGCACTTAGTGAAGTGCCTGGCACATAGTGGATGCTTTTGTTGTTGCTAGAAGTGATGTGAAATAAAGCCCAGGGGATTGGATGGAGCCAGCCTGTAGAGAGCCTTGGGCCTAAGAATTTGTGTTTTGTCTTAGAGACGATAAGAAGCCACCAAAGACTTTCGGGCTACTATCACTTCATCTTGGGTGGTGGTGTTATTAGACAAGGCACAACCTCTTTGGGCTTCGGTTCCACCAGTAGTTAAAAAATGGGGGTAATTATCCCTGCCTTATCTACCTCATCATCTTGTTAAAAGCATAAAGCGAAATGATCTCTGGCAAGTGTTTAAAAAAAAGACTAAGTGTTATGCAAACATCAGAGATCCTTATTATTTTTATTACTAATTGGGGAAAGAGAACCCAGAGACAGCAGCAGCCAGAGAGGTCATCGGTGTTGTCCTCATCCCATACAGTGAGGAAAACACCAGGAGCACACTGGCTGTCTCTAAGCCAGCTAACCCCAGGTTTTCCACTTGTATGTCTCACTCACCTCCTTCCCCTCTCTCTCCTGCCACATCTCCCCCATCCCCATCATCATCCTCTACCCCCCATCCTTCAGCCTCCAGACAGTAGAGGTTTAGGGAATGATGCCATTCTCCATGTCACAGCCCTGTTAACGTGAAATATGGCAGATTTCAAAGAGCAAACCAGTAGGACCATCAAGAACTGGGATAAGGTGACCCTAACAGGGGGCAGCAGACTAAAGACGCTGCCCCAAACCAGGCCTAACAGTGGACATCTAGAGCTGGGAAGGCACCTCAGAGGTCACCTGGTCCAACCGCCTCATTGTACAGATGAGGAAACCGAATCCCAGGAAGTTATTCAAGTAGTAACAGAGCCAGGATGTGAACCCAGACTGAGGGTTACTTGAATTCCAATGACCAAGTTAGGGGTATCCCTCATAAAGAATATTACAGAGTCTGAAGTGATGGGAGTCTGAGTCTTAATGAGCAAAAATATTCTTTATCCTCCCATCCAGGGCAAAACCACATAGGGTTGTTTTGTGCCCACCCTGTTCTGAAAATGTCGGGCAAGCTGAGCAATGAGTCCTTTGGCACAGGGATGCTGGGAAAAAGAAGTTAAAAAAGTACTTTTGTCAGATGGGGGAAGGGCCCATAAGTCTTCTAAGTCAGAGGTATCTTTGGGGCCCTGATGCTAACACCACAGAGGAAGCTAGTAGACAGATAAGCAGCTTTTGCAGGGAGATAGTAGCTGGCATCCTGGGGCTGTGCCCTCCATCTCCAGGGGTTGCCATGGATTACAGATAGAGCTTTATTTGATGTGCTGCACAGAATGCCTGCCTTTCATCAGGGGATCGTCCCTTCTTCTGGCTTGCTTGTTTGGATTGAATGGAATTAAATACTGGGATTGGGGAAGAGGACCTGAGACCTTCTGGAAGGTCCACTTACCAGGGTCTCCACCAACTTCTACTATGAGCATGGTACCAAGTGGGAGGAGCACCCAGTTCAGACAAGGCTATGCCCACACTTCTAGAAAACCTTGTTTTTAATCCACTTCATAGGATAATACACAGAATTTAGAGTTAGAGTTGGGAGGGACCTTAAGAGATTTCTTATCCAATTGTGCAGATTAGAAAACAGGGAAAATGGCTTTCTTGAGGTGGCACCAGGCCTGAAGTCAGAGAGACCTGAATTCAAATGAGACGCTTACTAGCTGTGTGAGTCTGGGCAAGTCACTTGACTCAGTTTTCTCATCTGTAGAATGAGAGTAAAAATATCATCTATCTTCCAGGTTTTTTGTGAAGATGAAATGGGATAAGAATTATATAGCACTATAAATGTGTGTGTATACATAGACATAGACACACACACATACATATATATATAGTGTGTGTGTATATGTGTGTGTGTGTGTGTGTGTGTGTGTGTATACACACACACACACACACACACATATATAAACTATTGTTGAGGAAGGGTGCTTGATCTGGGGTCAGAGGACCAGGATTTGCATATTACCTCTGATCCTACCTATTTGTGTGACCTTGGACAAATCTCTTACCTCCTTTGAGCTTCACTTTCCTCACCTGTTAAATGAGCGGGTTGGACTGCATTGCCCAGATCTAAATCTGTGATCCCTAGGGTCACACAAGCAATAGACAAGAGAGCCAGAATTCAAACTCAGGTCTTCTGACTCCAAACCCACAGTCCTCCCACCACTCCATAGTGTAGTTTTAAGTCTGGGGGAGGGGCAGGTGAAAACCTAGCTCTGAAGGCAGGGCCTTGAGCAAAGGTCCATTTTTTTGTGTGCCCTGACCCCCCTGGACCGTCTGGTGAAGCTGAATGGCAACTTCGCAGAATAATATTTTAAAATTCAGAAAATAAAATGCATAAGGCTACAAAGGAAATCAATGCTATTGAAATAATCATCAGGTTTTTTTTTTTTTAAAGCAACAACACTATACCAACCCCAAATTAAGGACCTTTGGCTTAGAGCCTGTAGGTGGCCGTGGATATTTATCAACAGCAATGATATTAGGAGTAAATTCACATGTTTATAGTGTTTTAAAGTTGGAAAGCACTTTCCCTCACACCCACCTTGTGAGCCAGCAAGTTTTACTATCATCACAGTGGGGGATTCTCTAGACTTGACCATAGTCCCAAGTGTGGACTCTTGCAGGACCTGAGGATTGCAAAGCCCTTGTGTGGGGTTGGTCATCGATGACCTGGGACAGCCGTAAACCCATGCTCAAGAGGGTCTCCTGATCTTCCTCTAGGGACCTGATGCAACCCCAAGAATAGAGATATGAATGCAATTTTAATTTTTACCTTCAGACTTCTCAAGGTGGGATGTACAAGGCTGGGCTAGGAACTGGGCCCTTGCAACACGGCTGCCTACCCACAGTGCCTGTAATAAGCTTTTAATAGATACTTTTTCCCCATTCTTCTATTTTTTTGTCTGACCTAGACTGATAATTTGCTATTGGTACATGACCAAATGGATTGTCACAGCCAAAGAATTTGTTCCCCGGTGAGGCCAATTTACTGATGAGGGTGAGCTTCTCAGTCCCTAATTAGGTGGGCCTCAGACAGCATATTTGGTCTGTTGCCAAGACCATATAACAACATTACTAATACTAATAATATTTTTAAGGTTCGTGCAGTGTTTTATAAATACCTCATTTGTTCCTCACCATAACCCTGGGAGATGGGTGCTATTATTATCGCCCCCAGTTTACAAATGGGGAAACTGAGGCAGAGGGGTTAAGTGACTTGCCCAAGGTCACAGAGCTAGTAAGCGTCCGAGACCAGATTTAAACTCAAGTCTTCCTGATTATAAGTCTGTGTATTTTTCCATTACACCACCAGCTAGGTACGGCCAGTGCCCTTCTTCCTGTTGGTTATAGTCGGTGTTTCTTTGAGTTGTGCTGTAGGATAACGGGATGGAAAGATGAAAGGGGTCAGAGAAAACGTCTAGTCTAGAGGTTCTTAACTGGGGGACTGTGAACTTGTTCATCGAAATTTGGTAACTAAATAGCAATGGCACAGCCCCTGTCACATCCGAGACCATTAATAAATGTTTTATTTTAGGCACTTAAAATGCTGCACTGGGAAGGGATCGGCAACTTCCCCAAACTTCCAGAGAGATCCATGACACAAAACAGGTTAAAAAACCCTCTGCTAGCCTGGCCCCCTCATCTTGCACATGAGGAAACTGTGATCCATGGGAGGGAAGTGGTTTAGCCTGCAGCCACGTAGTAGCAAGCTGGTGAGCCAAGGCTGGAACTCAGCTTTTCTGACTCCAAATCTTGCGGGGGGGACCCACGGCCCTTATAAACTCAGAACTTAGAAAGTCAGGGCTGGAAGGGGCTTTCGAAGCCATCGAAACCAACTCTTTCATTATGCAGACCCAGAGACTGGAAATGACTTAGCCAAGGCTAGCTGCTAAGTTCAGGGCAGCCACGACCTAAGCCTGAGTCTTTGGAGTCCAAACTGATAGTGTTTTCTGTGCTTATGAATCTACCTCAGAGCCGCCCTTCTTGTCAGCCTCTCTCCCCGCACTGTCTGGCCAGAGGGCTTCTCTTGAGAGGAGAAGAGCCGCTCCCCACCTGTCCTCATCCTCACCGCAGCAGAGCCGCGCCTCATATGGCCCCTGGTTTGAGAGTAGACTGCTTTCAGTGGCCTGTCATGCTTCCCCAGCCACAGACACTTACATCATCGATTCTGGCCCCACCGATGCCACTTAGTCCTCTAGGGACAGAGAGCTGGCCAGGCCAATGCTTAACTCTTGGCATCTTTCCTCTCCTCTTACGCTGCCAGACTGGTTCCCCATTGCTCTTTGCACTGTGTGTGTGTAGGTACACCAGTGAAGTGAAGTGGCCAGCTTCATAGCATCCTCTTCCTGGAATGACAGCAATTGCCTGTAGCCCAGAGAGCGAGGAACTAGGTAATTCAAAGGCTCTCCTTGTATTCAGAGGGTAGGATCCCTTGGGGGCACTGGGGCCCTTTGGAGGGGGAAAGAGAAAAGATGTGACTTGAACCCTGCTAGCCTGCAGTAGTGGCAGTCCTGAGTCAGGAGATCTGTGTTTGTGTCTCAGTTCTCCCATCCACTAGCCATGTGCCTTTGGGGCAAGTCCCTGGGTGGTTTTACACTCAGTTTTCTCAGCTTTAAAATAGTGATAATAACTCACTTCTCTATAGTGCTTTGCAGTTCCCCTCAGTCCACCCCTGTGAGGCACGTAGGGAATTAGAATCACAGCTCTGGAATTGAAAGAGGTCTTCCAGGACACCTTGTCCACTCCCCTCATTTTAGAGGTAAGGAAACTAAACCCCACTTCAGTAAGGTAGGAAAGCCTTTCCTGATGCTAACTACAAAGGCAGTCAGCATCAAAGGCAGGATTTGAACCCTCATCATCAGATTATAGCTCTACTGCAGGAAGGGACCTCAGAAGCCATCTCATCCAAGCCACTCATTTTCTGTGGCACCAGGCCTAGTGTTCTTTTCACTGTGCCATTAGACAAGAGGACCTGAGTGTGTGTGCGTGTGTGTGTGTGTGTGTGTGTGCGCGCGCACGCGCACGCTCGGCGTTGGGTTGAGGGCTTTATGTTTAACCTGGAGCAGTCAGAAATGAATATTTTCTAGCTCACGGTATAATATCCAAGCCTTCCTGTAAGTACTTTGATTAGGAATTTCTTTGGGATCCCTCCCATTCAGAGAAGTCAGTTGGCCCTGTCGGTCATCCAGCTTTGGGAGAAGGGCTGTTGGGTGACTACTTTGGTTAAGAAGTGTTAGGTTCAGTGACAAGCTGTCCCAGTTTCCCTCCCCTTTCTATCACATACCATTTCTGATTGCTCACCATGAGCCAGGAAATCTGGGAAGGGAACAGGATGTAACAAACAAACAAAACAAAACAAAAGAACTACCCTGACTTGGACAGAAGCTCCAAGCCATGGAAGGCAGCAAAGAACAGAATGGGGAGCGTTAAACTGAGAGCTGGTATCCCTGGGTTCAAGCCCAGGGTCTGCCATTTACTCTGCGTGGCCTCAGCAACTCACCAAACTCCTCTGGTCCTGTTTCCTCCAGTGTACAGTATAATAATACTCGCACAACCTCCCTCACAGGGTTGTTTCGAGGAGAACGGCTTGTAAGCCACAAAGAGGAGCTGTGCTCCTTTGTTCTAAGTTGGGCCCTGGCTGAGTTGGGGTGGGTTTTGATCTGGAATCATGGTGTTAACCAGAGTACACATTATCTGAGGAGGCAGGGGAATAATACTGCTCTTAAAGGGTTTGCCAGGTTCCGAGCTTCTCAAGTAAATGGTGCCGTAAAACACAAACTATTAGTTTTATTATGCCTTTTTTTATTGTTAGTAACAGGGTAACCAGATTTGCCTTGACTTAGAATGGTGGTTCAGTGGAAATAAAGAGTACATTACTGGTCTCCGATTTCCTATGAAAGTCACAGCTTTGAAGGTCTATACAGCCAGCTGCTAGGAGAAATTTGAACTTTTCCCAAAACATTTGCAAATGGAGATTTTTCCAGAGGAATATCTCTATCTCTCTCTATCTCTCTCTCTCTCTCTCTCTCTCCCTCTCTTCCTCCTTCCCTCTCTCCCTCCTTCCCTCCCTCCCTCTCTCTCTCTTCCCTCTCTGTGTCTCCATCTCTTTCTCTCTCCCTTTCTGTCTCTGTCTCTCCTCCCTTTTCTCTACTCAATGCCTTTCACTCCCTTCTCTCTCCCTCTGTCTCCCCTTTTCTCCCTGTCCTCTTTCAGCTTCTCAGCTAGGACCCTCAGACACTGGACCATTTTTTCCTTATCCTAACATCCAACTTGCCAGCTCCTTGTTCCTGTGGCCTCAGCAGCTAGGTAGGAACCAGAAAGGACTGTTAAGGGGGGCAGGGCCCTGGGGAATTGGTCTGTGGCTAGCCTAGGAAGACTGTAGAGCACCTTTTCCCTCTCCCTTCTGTTATCTATCTTGACCTGTCCCCCTCTCACTCTCTGGTTGTCCATTTCCTCTTCTGTGAAATGCGGAAGCTGGACTAGATGACCTCACAGGTCACTTCCCGCTCTATGAGCGTAAGCCCCTCGGAGCAAAAGATTCTAGAATCGCAAGGGGTCTTAGAGATGATCTCATCTAACCCCCTTTTACCAGGTGACAAACAGACCCAGAGAAAGGAAATTACTTGTTCTAGGTCTTTCTACTAAGTGACGTCTAAAACAATCATTCACAGACTTTTCAAGTATGAGGAACCTTCATTTGAATGTTGTATTATTAATAACACTTTGGTTGAGAAGACACATGACAAGAAGCTCCTCTTGGTCCAACACCACTTCTAAATGAGTTTGTATTCTATTAAGCACAATATCTACACACATTTGAAAAAATAATAATAAATATTTAGCTAAATAAAGATCAGAATGACAGTGCTTGGATTAAATATGGCATCTCAGACCTAATGTAATAACTCCTTTGCCTCTCAGCAGTTTAGGGGACCACCACAAGCTGGGGACCACCAATCTAGAACCTAGAAGCCAGAAATTGCTTCCCAGGCCAGTTCTTTTTCCACTTCCCCAAGGCACCTCCCATATTTGAAGGCTGTCCTTCACCGCTGCCATCCTTCGCTCTCCCCCCACCCCAACCCTGCACCCCCTTCACCAATAAAACAAATACACATAAATGCTTTTCAGGGAGAAGAAAAAAGAATGGTGCATATATGTTATGCCTGAAGCATCCCTAAATCAGAGCTAATTCTCTGCCAGTGACCACCCCAGAGCTTTCCCACAAAATGTGACATCATCTAATAGGTTTACAGTTATTGGAGTGCATCTCTGGAGCAAATGAAAAAGCTTAGACAGGAGAAGCATGAAATAGCATTGTTTGTTCTAGGGAGCATTACAAAGCCGAGGGATCATCTTCAAATTATCCACCCTTTGGTCACAGGCTGCTCATTTGGGAAGGAGCTGGAGCAATTTCAGCAGATCTCGGTGTGCTAAGCTGGCTGGCCCCTGACATTCTAGCCTTTCCACTTGAGAGCCCTGAGACGCTGAAAGCTGAGAGTCTCTTTTTGGGAGGGGGCGAGGAAAAGTGGGGGCAAACTAGGAATAGCATGATGGTGTCGGCAGGGAGAAAGAGGTCAGGAAGGAGGAGGTGCCTAGTCTAACAGGCAAGGGGTGACAAATGTTTGCTTGTCGTCGGAGACACTCGCGCAAAAGGAGGCTTCTAATGGGAACTCTGGGGGCACTCAGGGCTGGTGTTCTCTGGGGCTGGCAGTGTGTTTGTGTGATTAGCAGCTTCCCCATGCAGCACCAATCCCTCTATTCAATATCAGGTTTCCTAAACAAGTTACAATAACACAAGTCATTATAAACCCTCTGGTAAGCGGTTTTGTTTGTGTTTCCCCTCCCCACCCTCAATAAACTCAGAAACATTTTTCATTTTGAGTGAATAATTGAGGCAGGGGCAGGGGGAGAGGGGTGTCCAGCATCCAGAAAATTTGCACAGTAAAAATGTTGCATTGTTAATCTGTTATTAAGCAAAAGTCTTCACACCAGGCTGGGTGCTCTGCCGCTTCCCTGCTCACCCTGGATGGAATTATGCATCATGAATAAAAACTGCTGTCAACATGCATTGGTTTCAGAACATTAGAGCATATGGTATGTGATTATCTGTATTGTCAAGTGCAATAAAGTGAATTTGGATATAATAAAGAATGTAATATTTTAGAAATTTGGTAATAAACTAGGGATGAGTTGACAGCAGAGTTTCTGCTCGGCCCTAGACACAAATAAATTGATATAACTGGTATCAAAGTAACTGGTCTCTACAGAGGAGCTGAAGAGTGGCCAACAGATCATCTTTGCCCCATTTGGATTCAAAGGGAGGGGGAGGCAGTATGTTGCAATGGATGGCATCTTGGATTTGGAAATCAGAGAACAAGAGTTCAAATCTTGCCTCTTGCTACCTGTGTGATCTTGAGTGAGTCACGGCCACAGCCCCACTGGGCTTCACCTGGAAAATGAGGAGGTCCCTTCTAGCCCTAAATCTATGATCTTCTGACTAGATGAACCCTGAAATTTCCATCCATCTCTAAATATTTTTCTAGTGAGATCTAATCAGATGACTGAAAATCAGAGCAAGAAAATACCCCTTCAGCTTTAATGTAAGACTCACCGTAAATCTTTGTCCATTCAGCTCAATGCAACAGGCATTTTATAAAGTACCTACTATGTACAAATGATGAGATTACAAAATCAAGTTTTAAAAACAGTCCCTGCCTCAAGGGCTTATATCCATCTCACTAGAGGAAAGCAGCCAGTCTACAAAGCCAATACAAAATCTTCAGAGCCCCAGGGGCAGAGCAAGGATGAGACATGTGTTTGTCATAGGGGAGGTCTGAAAATGTCGTTCTCCCCCTTCCACTCCCCCTGCTACCCACACTCACTCACCCACCTACCCACCAGAGGCTTCCATCTTTGAGTCCTATTGAAATGTCACTTAGGAACATGAGCTTCCATCAAACTCTTTCTTCCTTAGGATCATTAACAGCAAACCTTGAACTTTAAAGTAACAGTCAGCATAG
The DNA here is from genome assembly GCF_011100635.1 of Trichosurus vulpecula. Taxonomy (NCBI): domain Eukaryota; kingdom Metazoa; phylum Chordata; class Mammalia; order Diprotodontia; family Phalangeridae; genus Trichosurus; species Trichosurus vulpecula. The sequence continues at coordinate 171,689,410 of NC_050576.1, read as the reverse complement.
TCTTTGTTGGTTTATCACAAAGTGAACGCCTGTGTGCCCTGGAAAGCAATTTTCTGTTGTCAAAAACACACACATTCTCCCTCTCTTCCTTGTAAAAGTGATGGACTGTGGGTATGGAGCTCTGTATATATAATGTCTTTGATATGTTGGTTATCTTTGCTGAACTGCTTTTTTCCCTTCTCTCTTTTTAATTTTTTATTACAAAAAAAAGTTCTCTGGGTAGGAAAGAGGAGAGATGTTGGAAAGCGAAAGTGATGTAATAAGCACAAAAATCATGTTCAGAGGTGATGGTACATGCTGGCAGTTGCTGCTGCTGGGAAGGCTGGGAATGGTGGATTGCTTGAGTTCAGGAGTTTTGAGCTCCAGCATCGCTTTAGCTGATCCAGTGTCTACCCCGAGTCTCAAACCAATAGGAGCAGAGGATTATCAGGCTGTGAACTGGTTCAGGTTGGAAAAACTAAGCAAGTTAAAGCTTTCCATGAGTGTTTGCTGTACTTCCAGCCCTGGCAAGACATGAAGACCCAGTCCCCCACCCAAAAAAAGACATTAGTAAAAACTTAAATATAAGTTAAATATAAGTAAATTTTTAAAAGGTACACATAAAAGCGCACCTCACTATTCCCCCTCTACATGTCAGTTCCAACGTTGCACTACTCTGAATAGGTAACCAGCTTTTTGCTTGGTTCATACAGGAGGGTTCCCCATTAGAAAGATCTGACATATGGAAATCTATATGACCTGCTAGTAGAATTACTAGGATAGCCTTGGGATATGTATAAATAAACTTCTCTGGCCCAGGAGCCGTGTGATTGGGTGTCCTTTGGCACAAGAGGATGATGGAACTGACAGGTCATGATGGATAAATAGAAAAGTTTAAACTCCTTTAAGTCACTTGGCTTGACATTACAAGTCAAACCCCATTACAGCAAATACAGTGAAAAGACACTGAAGGGTTTACAAATCCCAGCTGATGGCCCATTTACCACAAGTATAATTGGGCACTATAAAAATTTCCCATACAGCCAAAGAATTTAGACAGACCTTTATAGGTATGTTTTAAGGATATTTGGTGCCCCACCATGCTTTCTAGTTATTAACCCTCTCAACAAATTGCTATGATAATGACTCAGGGCCAAGTCATTTCACCTCTACATCTATTGGCCCCTGATTTTCCCCATCAAACTCTGGTCTCTGGAGTCTTCAGGCTATGGTTTTGCAGGTTACAGAGGTGATTTGGGGGGACAACCTGAGGCGTCTTATAGTAAATGGGAATGCAAAGACTGTTACTGTAAATTCCAAGATTTGCCAGTAACAACTACAAGAAAGATAGTTAAATTGAACTTAATGCTCCTAAATGATCTGCAAATGTATTAATTCTGCTTTCTGTTAATTAACAACATGATGAAACTGGCATTTCGTAAGTCGACGTGTAACACATGCTTTGGTAATTATGTACTCAGCGGTTCGGATTCAGAATGCTAATAGAATAAAATTTTAATGAAGATATGTTGCGATGAAAAATTTATCAAGAAAAGTTCAGGTACTGCTTACATTAACACGGCAGGGAGTGGGAGGCAGGGGGCTCTATTGCAAAGAGCGGTCCTGTGGATTCCTTTCAGCTGGCACTGGTCTCTTGAGCTAAGATAGCAGCCCTCCATGCAGACACAGGCTACACTTTTAACTCCAAGGAATTTAGGATAGTCTAGAAGTGAGCCAAGTGGGCTCTGGGCTACCTAGGTCCTTATCCTAGATGGATGAGCAAATGGAAGTGGGAATAGCCCCACAGTGGTCAGGAGGTGAAGGTGATTAAACAACCAGAGTAACTTGCTCTTACCTCACCTGGGCTATTCAAGTATACTATGCTATCCCACCCTATGGCCTTGGCACCAGTGGTTACGTCACTTCCCTCCTTCTACTCCCAGTTTCAGGTGTGCAGTATAGTCCCCTTCCCCCATTGGTCATCCATGGTAGCAAGGATCAAAACCACCAGGATATTATGGAAATGCTTCTTTTATTTCTTAAGTTCAGAATAAAAGAAATAATTTTTAAAAGGTACGACAACTGCTGGGCTTTTTGAAAATTACTCCTCTGTTCATCAAATAAATACTGCCTTTAGAGCTGGGCTGTATTGGGATCTGAGCTTCTGGTTTCATTGAGAGGTCTGGATTCCAGATGTCCAAAAGAGCTTGGTGTAAGTTGTTTATAGCAGGGAGAAAAAAGACTAACCCCAAACCCCGCCCTCATGATGAAATAAATGTGTTGGATACTACGTCCTGGGCAAACTTTTCAGCTTAGCAATTTTGACTGGCAACTATTTCACCTCAAGTCTCCAAAAAGGGTAGCTGGCAAAGGGATGGCCTTGGGAAGTATGAAAGCCAACAAAAATGACTCTTTGGTGGGGGGGAGGAGGGGAGAGTGCTTTAAGGGTAGTAAGAATAGAAGGCACAGAGCCAGAATGTTGTCAGCTGGGAATTTTTAGAGACTATATCTCATAATAAAATCATATAATTTGTGGCTGTGCTGAAAACCCAACAACCGTCCCTGCTTCCATTTAGTGGTTTCTTAATGCCCGAAAACTTTACAGAGCTTTATCTGATGCCAGGAAGTATTCCCTGTGAACATGTCCATGGTAAAGTGGGCAGTGATCCTGTGCCTACTGTTGGCAGACACTTCTTGGTCTTCTGAGCTGATGGGTGAGTGTCTCTATATATACACAGGTGGGGTTTTTTTGGTCTTTTTTTTTCTTGGCAATATAGACCTTGTTGGCTAGGGGCAAGATATTTAGGAAATGGTGCCTCTGTTCTCTGTCTCTGATTTCCCTTTCTCTGTCTCTCTGTTACCTTTCCCCCCTTCCCTTTCATATCCATTCAACACCATAAACACAGGGCCCTGTTGCTGGCAAACATTGTTACCACACTTCTACCCTCAAGCAAGGATTTTTTACCTTTGTGTATGCTGTGGTCTGGTAAAGCTTATGGCCACCTTCTTAGAATAGATTTTTTAAATGCATAAAATAAAATACACAGGTTTACAAAGGAAGCCAAAGACTAGTGAAAATAACAGTTTAATTTTTTACCCCATTTGTGTTTGTGAAGCCTCAGAAATCAATCCATGGTCCTGCCCCTTCCTAAGGGTGAGTGAGTGATTCACATGGTACAAGAAAGTCAAAGTCATAGGCCCATCTCAGGTGAACCTTGCTTTCAGATCAAAACAAAGCAGACACAAAAGAAAATGAGAATCTCTGGGCCATGATGGGTCCTTTGAGGTCAAGTTAGGTAACTTCTCACCCAAAGACATATTAAGTGAATTGCCCAAGATCACACAGATAGGTAGCCCTTCTGTTTGTGATGCTCAGTGCTTTGTGACCTTGAGCAAACCACTTGACTGTCCTTGGTCTCAGTTCCTTATCTGTAAAATGAGAAGGAGAAAGGGAGGGGGAAGGAAGAGAGACAGGAGGAGGGAGCGAGAGAGACAGAGGGGGAGGGAGGAGAGAGAGAAGAGAGAGAGAGGATAGTTCAGAGGTCATCTTAGAAGATCTTCAGAGCCTTCAACATTAAAGGTTAAAGGCTTGTTGCAGAAGGGAGGATTTTATCTGAGACTTCAAGGAAGCTTCAAGGTAGAGACAAAAACTGTCTCTATTGGTCTTCTATCGATGTTGCTACTTTGTCTGGATCTATATAACTTCATCGGTTATGGGAACGCCCTGGCAAGGAAATCTGCACCAAATCAGATCCACTCTCTGTCTGTAACTTACAGCTCAGCAGCAGGCATCCTTAGCCTTTTCTATGTCTTGGACCCCTTTGGCAGTCTGGGGAAGCCCATGAACCCCTTCTCAGAACAGTGTTTTTAAATCATTGAAGGAAATGCTAAATTTCAGTTAGAGGTTAGTGAAAACAAGTGTATAATTTTCCCATCCAAGTTCATGGACCTCCTGAAATAAATCTGTGGATGTGAGTTAAAAACCTCTGCTTCCAGGAGTTGCCTATGACCCTAAGGGGTTAAAGTGACTTTATTCAGCTCTTTCAGAGTAGGGATTTGGACCCAGGTCTTTCTGATTCTAAGGACAGGTCTCTGTCCTCTACACCAGATGCTTCTCCTGACCCTCCTAATTAAGGTGGTTTAATCCTCTGCCAAGGGTGGCCAGGAGCCTTCAGAGCTCCCCCTAACTGGGTATGAGAATAAGGGTAGCAAGGACCTGGAATATAGTAGACACTTAATAAATGCTTATTGAATGACTGATGGACACACAAACCTGATCTGGGCCAAACTCTTGGCCTTCTCCGGAGGGAAAAGGACTGGACTTAGTCCTGGTACCTCCCTTGATGTCCCCGAGTTCCCCAGTTATTACCCTTGAAGGGCATACTTGACAAATCCAGCCTGGAGAAAAAAGAAAAAGAAAACTCTAAGCTTTGCGGATTTGCAAAAACAAAGGCTGAAGAGGCTTTTTTCTGGTCCCCTTTCTCCAGCTGTGTGCCTGACCTCAGCTCCCCTCCTTCCTGCTGGGTCTGCATTGAAATCCTGGCCCCTTTTGCGGAGGTCCTGATCTGAGCCAGTTGTCTAGCGATTTAATTTGGTGAATTTACCACTGAGTCCCAGAGTTTATATTGGCACTTAACAGCGGTAATATGTGTCTCTCTCGCCAAGAACTGACTATTTTCCTGACCAAGATGGAACACCACGCACAAAAAAATAGGTTTGTGAACTAATCTCCTGTCCTGACAAGTGTCATTCACAGAATCACTGCTATAGAGCAGGCTTGGAATTAAATGAGGTTGGTATTTTCTAGATGGGATCACAGGTGCTCTCCGGCTTGTTCCCCTCTCTCCTTTCACTCTCTCTCCCTCCCTGTCTCTGTTTCTCTCTCTCTCTCTCCTCTCTGTCTCTCCGTACCTACCTCTCCCTCTCTTTCTCTTTCCCCCTCCCCTCCCCCTCCCCCTCCCATCTGTCCCTCCCCCTCTCTCTCTCTCCCTCTCCCCTGCCCTTCTTTCTCTCCCTTCCTCTCTCTTCCCTCCTTTCTCCTCTCTCAACAAGAATCTAGGATGAGACTAAAGCCTCAGGCACTTTCAAATAATGCTATCAGTATGCAAGGCAGATTTCCAAGTATTTTTATTTTATTTTGTATTTTTGGAGAAGTGTTCGATTCCAAACCGTCCCATCCCTCTTTGCCTTAAGATCAGGGAGCTAGCTGTCTATCCCCTACTATGCTTTGAGAGGCATAGGAGGTAACAGAGATGCCCACTTCAACTTGTCCTCCAAATAAATCTTTCCCACTGACTTTCTGTAGTGTGATATTATGTTGTAGAAGCCTCATTCCTTGAGGTGGAGAAAGAGGATAGCTAAACCAGGAGTCTGGAGGGGCCTGGGTCCATATCCCCACCCACGCTATTTATCGTACCTCTTTGACCTTGAGCAAATCACATAAGCTATCTAAGCCTCAGTCTCGTCATCTGAGCAATGGGGGTGACAGTAGTAATGCTTATACTACCTACCTCACAGTGTCCTTGTGAGGAAAGCATCTTGCAAACCTTAAAATACTACAGAAAAATGATTTAAAATTCAAATCTGGCTGGGGGATAATGATGGCCTTGGGCTCCTAAGCTGAAATAGGCATGAATTCCAGATCCTTTCCTGAGAGCAGACTTTTTTAGGGGCATGGGAAGGGTGGCAGAAAGCTAGAGATCAGCAAGTGCCTGAGGGTGGACAGAGGAGGGGAGGAGGGATCAGATAACATAAATTTGACACCACTAAGATATGGAGAAAGGACCGGAGCTGGGAGGCTGAGGAGCTCCAAAGAACAGTCTTGCCCTGGAATGGTGCCATACCTCAGGATAATGGCCCTCAGCCCTAGTGAAAGAGATGTCTGTTCTACCTACCCCTCCAGTGAGACATCCCCAGAACTTAGAACCAGGGGTCCTTAATCTGGGGTCGATCCATGAACTTGGTGTTTTGATGTTGGGATAATTGTATTTCAGTCTTGTTTCCTTTGTCATCCTGAACATTTTACTTTATGCATCTAAAAAAGTTATGGCTGAGAAGGGTTCCATAAGTTTCACCAGACTGCCAGAGAGGGCCATTCCACACAACGAAAGGCTAAAAAACCCCAAACTAGAGTCTCAGAAAGCATTCGAGGAGAAATTCTTTGCTTGCCCAGGTCATCGAGGCCCTTAAAGGCTCTTCTGTCAACACTCTCTTAGTTCTTTTTCCTCCTTCAGTGATTCAGGGGGCAGGGGCCCATGCCTTCTTGACAACCTTCCCCTTCTAGGATATCTTGTTTCGTAGAAGGACAGAGATCTCAGCAGCCGACATTGGCTTTCCTGTGGTCATTTGAAAAATCATTATTTAATAGAAACCCATCCTGAAATGGCCTTCTCACTTTTGCCTTTTGTTCTTAAAATATGTATCCCAGCATTTCAAGGGAAACTTTAACCAGAACATCCTGGGGCCAAAAATAAGAGGAAAGCTTCTTCTCAGTTGAGGAATGACTTCAGGTCTAGTGAATAGAGCCAGTTTGGCTTAATATTAATTTAAGGAATTCAGCCTTGTACTTGGACTCAGGCTGGATGGCAAATTTCAGAAAGCTGGTTATGTTTCCTGATCTCCCCTCCCCCTGCCAGCATATGTGAGCCCCCTCCCTCTGTTGTGCCTTCTCTCCAGAGGTGGCTGGAGAGCCGCAGGTGTGAGCTAGCTTGCTCTAAGTAACTTTCCCCCTCCTGATTAAGTGGTATGTGTGAATGAAGGAGATCCATGTTGATTCACACCAATCTATGCCTTGGCCGTGTGAGAGCTACTTCCAATTCCCCACAGCCCCAGCAAGCTTTGCAAGGCAGAAAGAAATATGACCGGGCAAGTTGAGAAAATAAATTAAACTAATGTCAACTTTTCTTGTTTCTCCCCTCATTATTAGGGGATGGAATGGGGCTCATTTATCAAGCGGGAAGAAAAAATTAATTGACATAGACTTTAATATTATGATGTCTGGCTTGTCTGGTCACATTCCTTCATTTTTTGAAAGGCATTTTATTACAGTTTACAACCACCAGCTGCCAAACTATTGGTGTAAACAAGAGAGCAGGTGCATCAATAATACCACACTGGAGGGGCCCCAGATACCAACCTAGAGGCTACTTTGCAGGGAGAAAATAATGCCAGAGTTGGGGTGGGGGGGAGGGGGGAAGCCAAGTGGAGCTTGTTGGATTTGAGTGAGGAGAGAGAGTGTCAATGGCGGGGGGGGGGGGGGGGGGGGGGGGGGGGGGGGTGAGAGATTGGCACATTGAGAATGGAGCGCTGCAGAGGCTTTGTGTCCTGTTTGCCAGACATTACGGGGGAGGGAAGAAAGGAAAGAGGAGAACAGGAATGTCTGCCTCATATACTGGTCCCCTCATAGACGCCTTTGTTTATGGCCAGCCCTGAGGATGATCTCTCAGCATGCCCGGTTCACTCTTTCTTTGTTCCCTTATCAGATAAGTAATGAGGGCCTCCAGACAGGAGTATGCTGATTCCTCCAGGGTGGCTGGCCCATTTTTTTTTTTTAAAGCCAGGACTCAGTTTAAATGGGTCACCAAGTGTCACGCTACTCCCGCTTTTTACACTAGAGCTGATGTTATAGATTGAGGCAGAAGTGGAAAGAGAAAGTGTACAGCGAAGCAACCCATTCCCTTTAAAATCTGGGTTAAACAGACTGGGGGGGGAGGGTTGTTTGAGAATCATTCTGTTTGCTTATTTTACCCCTTTAAGCTGGGTTTGCCACTCTGATGTAATTGGCATAGAATCGTGGAATTCTAGAGCTATCTGGAAACTTCATCTACCCCATGGGTTTTCAACCTGGAGTCTATGAACTTTTTTCTTATATTATCTGGATAACTGTATTTCACTATAATTGATTTCCCCTGTAATCTATATTTCATTTTATGCATTTAAAAATGTTATTCTGAGAAGGTGTCCATAAACTTTATCAGACTGCCTGAGGTATCCATGACAAACAAAAGGTGGAGAACCCTGGATCTAGGCTGACCCCACTTCAGTTTGGGGGAAACCCAAGCACACCCCAGGGAGGAACCCCTTTTGGTTTTTGTTCTGTGTGTTATGTTCTCATTATACAGATGTGGAACCGTCACAGGTTAACCCTGAGGGGAAAACAACCTGAGGGAAGAATATAACTAACATGGCAGATCTGCTACAGTGTGGCTGCAGACCAGCCTTCCTCAGTATAGCAAGCTTATCTGCTTTCTGTTACTTATGGCGATCTGATGCCCATTAACCAGATGCTGTAACAAGGGGAGTAGAGAGTTAGTGAGATTTTTGAGAAAGACAACATCGTTACCTGTAGCCTGTACCCTGGTTTGAAAGTAAATTGAATGAAACGGCAAGCCTAGTTTAGAATTATAAGGGCTCAGCCCCTATCCTGCCACAGGCTGCTGCATCTAATGCGGTATTTCTATTTTGGGTGCTAAGGTCCAAGACAGCAGGGACTGGGGTTGTGCAAGTTTTCCACAATACTTTGTATCTAAAAATATTTAATAAATAATACAAGCAACTCTTGTTAGTTCATGTTAATGGAAAGAAACAGTGGCAGAGATACCCCAAAGCAGAAAAGGATGATAAAAAAAATTTGAATGAATTTTTATTGTTGTTGGGGAAGATTTAACATATGTTATAAGTCATTCCTCCATTCCCCCCATTTAGGTTCCTATTAAAAGCATAACATTACTTTAAAAAGATAACATTATTTTAGCATACACCAACTTAATAGTAAGAGGAGGAACCCCCAAAATGTTCTGGGTTTCAGGGGCTAAGAGAGAGAGGAACCAGGCAGAAATTTGCCACCACCCCCCCCCCCCCCCCCATAATCCACAGCATTGGATAATTGAGAGTTCACGGTGTTTTGAAAGTGATGGTGGTTAATAATGATACCACTTGACATTTAGTGATGGGAAAAATGAAGAGGATACTATGTCTTTGATGGCCTACATTCTATCCAAAGACCACACCTCCTCCCTCACATCCCCCAGAAATGACCCGGGCTAGCTAATGCGGCTTTCTGAATTTGTCGACCCCATCGTGTGTCTAGGATGACCTCCAGGAGAGAGGGCTCATTTTCCGAAGTGTATGTCTCTACTGCCTGTGGCTTAAGAGCCTGGGGGAGGGGGGGGTTCCAAATGAGTTATACATACATTTGCATACATACACATTTCTTTAGTTCCCCCTGTGATAGTTGGAATAAATCAGACCATTTTCTCTTCTTTTCCCAGTTCTCCCCCTAAACCAAGTGCTAGATTAACTCATGCCTCCCATCGATTTTCATTGAAGATGCATTAGGCACTGCCTGATTGCCTATTAGTATCCATTGACCTATATGAAAATAGAAAATGATTTTCGAGGATAAGAGTAGCCTGTTCCCACCACTACCCCCCAAATATCTCCAAGTCCAGGACTTACACTTTTTTCAGTGTCTGCATTTGGCTTAACCTTTCACATTTTGGGGTATTTTGTTTTCTGGGTTTCTTTCTCTTTTTTCCCCCTCCCCTCTTTAAAATAGACTATTATTCGAATGAATATTCAGTTCTGTTCATTTGAATAAGGGGAAAAAAGTTTGACTATTAAATGCTTATCTCCTAAATGGGGCTTGTTAGTTTCTAATAATAGCTTCATTCAAAAGGATGCTGGAGAATTCAATTTTTAAAATGCCCCCTCTCAAGTGCTATCCTATTTGTGTCCATTCTCAACACCCTTTTTTGTTTGATGTTTGTCCTCATGCACAACTTCCTTGGTACCTTTGGGCTGACACATGGTGCCTCTGATTTAGAAAACCCAACCACAGAGTTGAGATTTCAGCAGCGGGTTGAAGATCTAATTTCAAATCCTAGAGCCTGCTTCCGATACTTTCCTGCTGTGTGACTTTGGGTGTATTGCTTTATGCTCATCTGTACAATGGGAATAGAAATGCATGGAGTACCTGTCCCGTAGGGTCATTATAAGGCTCAAAAGCTAGTGCACTTCCAAAACAAACAAACCAAAGCTAAAAACCAACTCCTGCTTTTTCTTGAGGGCTCTCTCTCATCTACTTAAAGTAGCCAGTAACTTAAATTAGGCACCTTCAAAAACTGGAGACTTCCTAAGATCAGTGACAAGGATTCATAGCCGCCTTTGTCACAATTTTGTTAGTTGAGATTGTGTTATTATATTACTTGAGGTTTTGAGATTGTGGGGTTAGAGATGGAAGAAACCCCAATAAGCCTTCCAAAGTAGCCATGGCCTGAAGGGGAGGAGGGTAGTAACGAATATAGCGTTGGCAGAGCAAATGTACCAAATGTCTTCTCCAGGTTAAGGGACTCATTTATTAGCTGGGTGACCCTGGGCAAGTGTCTGAAGCTCTCTGAGCCTCAGTTTCCTCACCTGGAAAATGGGGATGATAATCTCATCAATGCACAAACATTCATCAAGCACCTACTCTGTGCTCGGCACTTTGCTGGCAGCTGAGTATGCAAATACAAAGAATGAGACCATCCTGACTTGCGAAGGGCTTACATTCTAAGAGAGGAGACAATGAATACATCTACAAGTATGTGCAAAATAAATATAAACAGAATAAGAATCAGGTGAGGAAGCTCCCTCTATTATTGCCGGCCACTACCTTCTCTAGAGAGTTTAAGTGACTTGCCCAAGGTCACATAGCCCATATGTGTCAGAGGCAAAACTTGAACCCAGGTCTTCCTGGCTGGCTCTCTATCTACTCTGCTTCTTATGAATGCAAAGAAAATAAATACAAAGCAGTTAAATGAGAGGCAATTCGGCAGGGAGAGCACTTCATTGAATCCTTGCGCGAATCAAATGAGATAACATGCTATGGAAAGGCAAGCTATTTTTATTACCCCGCCCCCCACCCCCAGCAGAAAGATTGGGAAGCAGGGGTTTGGTATCCCCGAAAGCTCCAGGGACATGAGAATTCTAACAATCCTATTCTTTCCAAAGCACCCTTCGAGCCATTTCTGGGGTTTCTCTTCTCCTTGACTTTCTCCTCTTCTCCCACTGTCTTCTTATCCTACACAGCTCATTGGGAGATCTCTCCACCGGCTGCTCCCTTTACCCTAATTTATGCTTTTCTTTATCCACCCTACATTTTGTTTCATTTTGGGGAGGGGGGTTGTTAACCACCAAACAACTAATTCATTGTAAATGATAATGCAGCCGTGAGAGAAAATGATTACCAGTTAAGGAATAACACTTATTGATAATTAAGTGTTTCATCGCTTCTTTGCTTTCCCCCAAGTGGAATAAATAAATATTTTAAACATAATCAAGTTTGTTTTCTGTACCCAGGCCAAACAGACAGACATGTTGGAATGATGTAGATCTTTAAAATCCTGTAAATGAGGCTCGACATTCTTGAATTGTTATGCATCCTGGGTACATGGGCTTGAAACCCAAGCTATCTCCCTTAATCAAGAAAAAGCATTTTTGTGATACTTGCATTCTCAGTCCCACGGGGTTAGGGAAGGGACCAGTCAGGAGAGCATCAGATTTGGAATTTGAAACGATTTGGTGAAACCAGCCTCTCCTTCTCCACCCCCACCCCCCACTTCCATCCTAGACCCCTTCCCTCCCACCCTCAGGCAACCGTCTGCATTTCAATTCTGATCTCTCATCCATGCTTCTCCTTATCTCAGAACTGGTGGCTCTGTCTCGAAAATGAGGGCAGGAGAATTCTCCATCCGTGTGTTCACTAACAAGTTTCTAACAGCAATGATGCCCGGCATTGAGACAATTAGTGATTTAGACAACAACTGTGGATGGTCTGTGGGGCAGGGCAGGGCTCTCGTCTCCCTGCTAGAGAGATGTGCTGCTAGCAACCACAGGGACAAGTACAGTGTCACCTTTAAAATATTCTGACCGTCGGCTAGGAGGATGACAAGCCTGTGACTCGCCACACGACATACCACATGTGCTGTTTTGCAGTAGTTGGGATGAGTTATGCTGAACCATTCGTACTTTCACCCAGGCCTCCTGTTGAATCTCAGCACGTAGGGTACATAAAGTCAGCTGGCCTGGTTACAGGATGAAGGCTATGTATGGGGAAAGGCTTGCCCTGGGTGTGAAGGTCAAGCCTGTGACCTTGGCCTTGCCAGGATAGAACTGTCAACTAAACTGACTGGTGTATTAACCCAATGATATAAGATCTATTGTCGTTCCCAGTTTATAGATGAGGAAACTGAGCCTGAGATAGGTTAAGTGACTCCTCCACAGTCACACATCTAGGAGGTGTCCAAGGCAGGATTTGAACTTTGGTCATCCAAACTCCAAATCCAGTACTACACCCATCGCATCACCTGGCTGGGCCAATAAACGGCCACTTGTTTGGGATACAACAGATTCCTAACTCGGGGTTTTGGCCCAGACCACTAAATTTGGAGGGTACCAAGTTGCTCTCTTTATAGAAATACCAGAGTCCGGTACCTAGTTTGCAGACAGTTAAAGGAAGAAACTCCCAGATGGCAGAATGGGTTAAGTTCCAGTTCCCCAATCCCCAGCAACCCAAGTGGTGACTTCCCCAACAGCAACCTTGTGTCTGTCTACCCAGGCTTCAGGCCTACTATTTACCCGAGAACAAGCATGCTTCACGTCATGCATTCCTGGTGCCGTTTGGGGCATTTGTCCCAGGTTAAAAAAAAATCCAAACTACGGCTCTGGCAACACAGATGATTCCCACATTTATGTAGAAGGTTGATGCCCGAGGTCCCTTCCAACTCAAAAGCTCTATGATTTCACAAATAATTGCATGCCAAATAATGTAGACATTTTAGATCACAGCCTGGCGTCTTCTGTGATGACACAGGAGTGTATTCTCTAACCCCCGTTACCCAATGTGTTGTCCAAAGCAGCTGAAATAGTCAGTCTTGTGAACAACTGAGCTTGCTGCCACTAAAAAGGATTGAAGTCCAAACTGGATGCCTGTCTCTTCGGGATGTTGTGGGAAGAATCCCTATTTTGATAGGACATTGGATTAAATAACTTCAAAATTCTCTTCCAGTGCTAGGATTGAATGATTCTAGATAGGCTATTATTTAATAAATATTCAGGAAAGGTTTTTACGAGGTTCCACAGAACATTGTTAAAAAAAAATAAAAGTTTTTCTCAGGGAGGGGTTGATGGTGCTGGGAAACAACAGAAAATCATAGCAGGCAAGCCAAATAACAAGGAGTTTTTAGGATTACCTAGAGCAGGGGTGGGGAACCTGTGGCCTCAAAGCCACCGGTGGCCCCCTAGGACCTCAAGTGCAGCCCTTTGACCAAATTCAAACTTCACAGAACAAATCCCGTTAATAAAAGGATGTGTTACGTAAAATTTGGACTCAGCCAAAAGGATGCACCCAAGGACCTAGAAGGCCACATGTGGCCTCAAAGCAGCAGGTTCCCACCTCTGAAAGGCTTCCACTTCTACTCAGTCATGGATAGTATTGAGAATTGACAGGAGGAAAAAGGGAATAAGGAAAGAAGTGGGGAGGGAAAGAAATCAGTCCTGAGGAAAAGTTTTTCCTTGGCCACCCATTGTGGTACCTGTTTGAACCCGATGAACTAGTGTTCATTTGCTAGGCCCCGTTTGAAACAAGATATATATTCCATCCTGATCATGGCTTTAAGCCCCAAGGGCAGCCTACTTTATAACTTGTACCAGGTGAGTTTAGGAAAAACGTGCCAACTCACTTTGCTGCCAGTTTTCTTATCCCAGGTTGACTCCTGGAATAGGCAGGCTTAATCACCAAGAAACAGACATTCAATCAGTCGGTAAGCCAACAAGTATTCATTAAGTATTTACTGCGTGCCAAGCATTGTGCTAAGCGCTGGGAATACAAGAAAGACAAAGAGTGGTCTCTGCCCTCAGGGAGCTTCGGTTCTAACGGCGGGGGCAGCATGGCAATAACTAGGCACCTACAAGATCTGTGCAGAGTACATGAAGCTGATCTGAAATGGAGGGCATTAGCAGCTGGGGAGGGGAGGAGGGGCCTGGGAAAGGTCTTCTGAAGAAGGTGGACTTTGAACCAAGTCTTGAAGCCAAAGAAATTGCAGGGATGATGGGGCAGACCCTTCCAGACATGGGGGACAGCCAGTTGAGAGGCAACAAAAGGCACGAGATGGAGTGGCATGTTCAGGGGAGTCCACATTGGCCAGCATCCCTGGGTCATAGAGTACGTGGGGGAGGGGAAAGTCTAGAAAGGTAGTTAGGGGCCAGGTGATAGAGTGGATATTTGATCCTGGAGGCGATGGAGAGTCATGGAAGCTCATTAATCAGGGTCGTTGATATAGTTATATCTTCTCTTTAGGAAAATGACCTCGGCATCTCAGTGGAGGATGGGGTTAGGATAGGAAGAGACTTGAGGCCAGGAGATCAGTTAGGAAGCTATTACACTAGTCGAGGCAAGAGGGTCTGGACTAGAGTTCTGGATATGTGAGTAGAGAGAAAGAGATGAGTACAAGGAATGTGGTGTAGAATTGAAAAAGTTTGGGGGCAGCTAGGTGACACGGTGGATAGAGCTCTGGCCCTGGAGTCAGGAGGACCCGAGTTCAAATGTGGCCTGACACTTACTAGCTGTGTGACCTTGGGCAAGTCACTTAACCCTGATTGCCTATGGAGGAAAAAAGATTTGACAATAGATTGGATATGTGTGGTAAGTGAGAGTTGTTGTGTTTGTCCTTTGTCCTGGAAGAGGACCATGACATCAGGGAAATGATGACATGACTTGCAGTTGACTTGATTTGAGTGAGGGAGGGCTGTGCAAGGTCACCAGCCTCACTGTCTCCTCCAGAGCCATCTGGGTCCAGTGGCCAGATACTAGGATGACTGGATATGGCCCAGGATGCAGTGGGAGACCCTGGTCCTTTAGTGGGGAGTCTGAGATGACTGAGTTTGGGACTTGGGTGATTCAGAGGTTTGGTGGTGCCCGTGACAGTAACAGGAAAGTTTGGAAGGGGGGGCCAGAAAGAGATTGGGGGGAAATATAATGTTCTCTTTCGGATGTGGCGAAACGTGGATGCTTATGGGATATCTGATTCCAGGTGTCCTTGAGGCAACTGGAGTCACCTGACTGTAGTTCAACAGAAAGACTGGGGCTGGGTTTTCAGCTTCCAAAGAAGCTGGTAGAAGCATGGAACATTTGATCTGAAGGGGCTGTAAGAGAAAATTGCCTGCCTGGTGGTTCACAACCTTTGGCAGGTCAGTGGGAAAGCAGACAGAGAGCTGGTCCTGGAGTCAGGGAGACCTAAGTTCAAATCCAGCCTTGGAAATGTACCAGCTGTGTGACCCTGGCCAAGTCACTTAACCTCTGCCTGCCTCGGTTTCCTTAACTGTAAAATGGGGGTGATAATAGCACCTACCTCCCAGGGTCGTTGTGACAATCAAGTGAGATAATATTTGTAAAGTGCTTGGCACAGTGCCTGGCATATAGTAGGTACTTAATAAATGCTTATTTCTTTCCTTCTTTCTTTCCTTCCTCCCTTCCTTCCTCCCTCCTTCCCTCCTTCCTTCCTTCCCTGACCTTAAAGGGAAAATTAATGAGACATTGAGACTGATGCTTAAAAGGAAGTTAAATGGGAAATGTCTATTTTTAAGAAACAATACAAGTCACATGTGACAATGATTTAACAAGACCCCCCCCAAAAAAACACACCCAAAAAACCCCTGCCTCCTTAACCTTGTTGTGTCCCAGTGTTGTATCCCAATCTCCACTGATCTGAGGATGTCTAAATATCTTTCCAGAGATTACCAGTGACCCTTCTTTGGACTGCAGCTGAATACTGGAAACCAGCTTGAGACCTAATAGCATATGCATGAGCTCCTGAAGCTAGGCAGTGTTTGCTTGTTGTCTCGTCTCCCTCGGTGCCTAGCATATTGCCTCGAACAGAGTAGATAGTTAATTAATGTTCATTGAGTTGAGTCCAGAGAGAGTTATAGGGGAAAGAGAATTGGATTTGGGCTGAGAAGAACTGGGTTCCAATCCCCATTGTGCTGTTTACTCCTTGTGTGGCCTTGGGCAAATTTTCCAGGAACTCACTTCCCTGGGTCTCAGGTTTCCTTACTTACAAAATTAAGCAATTGGATCAGAGGATATCTTAGGTCCTCTTGTAGCTTTAAGTCCTCTGGTCCCATGTCTTGATCAAGGCCATGCAGCTACCTGGTGTCAGTGTTGGGAAGAGGACAGGACTTGGGTGTCCTTCCTCAGTCTCTGTTCACCATACCACCCATCTCCCTCCCTGCCACACATACCTTTTGGTGTTAGGAAAGGCCTTGTGTAGAATACAAAGAGGACAAGATTTATAAGGCACTTTAAAGTTTGCAGAGCGCTTTACAGATGCTCATTTATTCCTTACAGCAGCCCCGGGAGGTGGGTGCTATTATTGTCCCCACTTTACAGACGAGATACCTGAGGCTGAGAAGGGTAAAGGGATTTGTCCAGGGTCACAGCTAGTAAGTGTCCAAGGCTGGGATTCGAACTCAGGGTCTAGTCCTACCTGTATGACCTTGGACAAAATCACATAACGTCTCTGGGCCTCAGTTTTCTCATCTATAAAAAGAAGCGGATTAGAGGAGGTAGAGCTCTCAGGTCCCTTCCAACGACAGATCTTGAGAATGAAGCTGAGGCAGCTTCTCTTATATAAAATGATTTTTCTGTGGAACTATATGACAGATGTGGGAACCTGTTGTGCCAGGGATGGTTGGGCAGTGGGGGGTGGGGGTGGGGGTTGTGAAGGGAGAGGACGGTGGAGGTGGGTAGAGGAAGATGTGGGGAAGAGAAATTGGTATGCAGATTGGTGGTTAACTGCCAAAATTCTTCAGCTGGGGTTTGTCTCACAGAGCTCATCTCCAGCCGAGCAAATACAGTGGATAGCTGACGGGCAGACAGCAGGCATCAAACAGCCTTAAACTGCCCCAAATCTGCCGTGCTTTTGAAGCCACAGTGGGAAAAGGATGCCTGCTCAGAACAGAGGCCTTAAACTTTAATAGTTTCTTAGAGGCCTCAGGATGTCCTGATGAGGCATTAGAGGAAGTCATTCAGGAAGAAAGGGACAAATAACCCCCTCCATTTCTGGGCTGACCCCAAGGGCTGGCCGTTTGAACAGACCGAAAGGACAAGTGTGGACCCGCGGTGATCCACGAAGCTCTCATTATCCGGCCCGCCTGGCTCTGTGTGAGAAGCCGCTGGGTTCTGACCCTTATAAATAACAGACAAGTAAATTTCTTGTTTGCTTCAGGCCAAATGTAAACCACGGATTGCCAGGCCACATGTTGGAGAAATCATTAACTTTTTTTTTTTTCTGGAAGGTTCCAGGTTACAAATTAGGCAGCCTTTTCTCCCAGGCTGGTGAAACTCCCCTGAAGGCTCCTTCTTGTTACCTAAGGTAGCACACCCCATCCCACATCTGGGAGATTGGGTTTACAAACATTTCAGTGGCACAGCCAGAGATGTAAACATTGTCAAACAACAAAGACCCTCAACAGCCAAGCTTACTCACCTCTCCTTCTGTCCCTTTTCCCCCTCTTTGTCTTCTTAGGGTTTGGCTTCGTCACTTTTGAGAATGAAGATGTTGTGGAGAAAGTCTGTGAAATACATTTCCACGAGATCAATAATAAGATGGTAAGTTGGTGGAGAGAAAGCTGGCACAGACACACACACACACACACACACACAGACACACACACACAGACACACACATGCATTCTTGCTTTGGTACCTGCTCTGCTTATCCTATGGAGAAAGAAAGAAAGAGAACAGGGCTGAAAAGGCAAGGGCTTTTCTTCTCTCTTCCACTCCCCCAAATTTGGAGAGAGAAAAGAGAACAAACGGAAGGGTCTTGGACCTGTGGAATCTGGAATTGGAGATTCCTGGGAATTGGAGCTGATGGGCTTAGGGCCCCAAATCTGTAGTTTCTCTCAAAAGTGGAGACTTTTTAAAACCTGCAGCAGGTACACCAACCAAGGTGATTTCTTTCCTTGAGATGGTACTGGATAATTAAAAGGATGTTCCCTCCTTTCTCCCCACCTCTAAAAAGTTAAATAATGCCATGTTCCCTCTCATGGTCCTCTCCTTGTCCCTGCAGATTTTCTCCTAAGGGAAGATATGAAGGGAGGTTTGAGTCTGGGGGGAATAGAAGGAAGATCTGAGAAGAGGTTGAGTTTGAGGGGGTTTGAGTAGAGGGGAAATCTAAGGGGAGGTTAAGTTTGGAGGGGGATAGAAGTGAGGGAAGATCTGAGGAGAGGCTGAGTGGGAGGGTAGAGTACAGACAAGGTCTAAGGGGAGGTTGGAGTTCTGCAAGGAAGCTGAGTCCAGACACAGAGAAAGGATAATCCGACTTCCCAGGACAGTGACCACTAGGGGGCTTCATGACACATCCCAGATTCCACAGCTCCCAGATCTGTCTGTCTGTTCTCCTTTCTCTCTCCAAATTTGGGGGAGCGGAAGAGAGAAGAAAACCCCTTGCCGGGCCCAAACTGGCGACTCAGCCAGTGTTTCCCAAACTGTCAGCAAATCCCTCCAAGCCATCACAGCTCGGTTGGCTTACACAACTCCCAGCCAAGAGAGAGGAGGGAGAGAAATATGTGTGTTTCAATCTCAGCAGTAACTTTGATATTTTCAGTTAAAATATTCCCCTTCCTTTTGTCAAAACATTCCTTGCTTCTGAAACATGTATTCAGATATGCATTGTATATTGGTCTGATATGTGTTCACCGACTTTAAATCCAATAATAGAGCTTTTAGTGTGGATAAGATCAAAGCAATCTTCTTAGCATATGCTACAGGCCTGATTCAACATTTGACTTGCTAATTTTTTCCCAGGGCACTAAAATAATATTGTGCATATTGTTCCTTGCCATAATATGCATCTAAAATGAAAATACAGTTTTCTTTGCATACTATATGTTGGGCATGTCAGCCTGGACGTTAAGGTGGTACCGGGGAGATAGATGAGCGCTTACGTCTTTGCTAATAGGATTTCCACTCCCTCTCTCTGACTCTCTTCTCCTCCATCTTCTCCCCCAACCAACCCCCAAAGGAAAAAAATCCATTACCTTCCAGGGTGAAGGGACAGATAGGTTCACACTTTCCTCTTTCAGCAGGTTGTCTTTCTGTCTGGTGATGTTTAAAACCCCATTAGAGAGGCTGAGAGATGAAATCAGCCTGGTCTCCAATACAGATGCCCTAGTTTATCTAGGAAAGAAGCACACTCTTTGCAGGCTTCAAGTTGTCCCTGGCAAATATGGGTTAAGCATCAGGAGAATGAATGATGGCTGACAGAGGACTGGTGGGGTAGACCCCTATAGTCCAGGAGTTTACATTGAACACAGAGTTGTAGATTCAGAGCTACAAATGCACTTAGAGGTTGTCTAATCTACCGATTCGTTTTAGCCACTTAGGCTATAGTTAGTCAGTAAACCTTTATTAAGCTAGAATGCTGGGCCTGGTGTCAGAAAGACCTGAGTTCAAATCTGTCCTTGGACACTTACTAGCTGTGTGACCTTGGACAAGTCACTTAAGCCTGCTTGCCTCAGTTTCCCCATCTGTAAAATGAACCAGAGAAGGAAATGGCAGATCACTCCAGTATCCTTTCCATGAAAAACCCCATGGACAGTATTGGCATGCTGCGGTCTACGGGATCACAAACAGTCAGTCTGAGCAACTGAATAACAACAGAATGGGCCAGGCACTGTGCTAACATGCTAGGGATACAAAGAAAGACAGAAACAATCCCTCTTCTTAAGGAACTCACAATCTAATGATGAGGAACCTGATATTCAAACAGGAAAAGAGGCAGAATCAAGATTAGAACCCAGGTCTTCTGCTAGGCAGCTTGTTGTTTGTCCTTTGTTCTCAGGACAAAGTGATGTCTTGACTTGAAAGTGTCTTGGATGTAGGTGAGGCCAGGCTGTTCAGAGTCAGCAGACTTTCTCCTCCAGAATTATCAGAGTCCAGCGGCAAGGCATAGGTCAAGACAATGGCGATGGCCCTGGATGCAGTGGGGAGCCTTGGTCTTTTTAAGCTAAGGTCTTTCCCAGGTTTTGGTTTGTCTGAGGCAACACCCTATTCAGTAATGAAAGGCTAGGTAAGAACAGAGGCCAAAAATGGCCCACTTTGCCTTCACAAAAGAATTAACAGGGAGGGGAAGACCCTCAGAGTTTCTGGCCAAAACAGAAACAATTGCTATTTACATTCACTCCGAGCCATCAAAACTCAAACATTCACTAGGCAGCCAGTGGCACAGTAGATGGAGCGCCCGTGTCTGGGGTCAAGACGACCTGAGTTCAAATCCAGCCTCAGACACTTGTTAGCTGTGTGATCCTGGGCTTAACTTCTGTCTGCCTCGGTTTCCTCATCTTTGTTGTGAGGATGAACCGAGAGAATATCGGTAAGCACTTAGCACAAATGCCTGGCACCTGGCCTATTCCCTTCTCTTCCCAACTCCCAATCCAGTGCCCTTTCTAACTCACCCTGCTGTCTGGAAGTCCGGTGGGGATATTCAGTTAGCCAGTGACAAAACTTCTCCTGCATTTGTGTGGCTCTTTTAAAACTTGTTCTTAAATCTCTTGCCTCATTTAGTCTCTGCAGTAAGAGGTGGGTAAGGCAGGGAATTTTTTCTCCTTATTTTCCCTAGTGGAGATACTGAGGCTCAGTAACATGGTATGAACCAAAGTTGTACAGCAATAATAATTGTTTGCTTTTACATGTAGTGCTTTGAGGTAGACGCGGTACTTTTTATACACGACCTCATCTGAGCTGCCGAACAAGTGAGCTAGACACTCTAGGAATTCTGTGTCCCCGTTTGACAGAGGAGTTTCCCATTGCTTTTGCCCATGGTCACACAATAAGTGTCAAGGTCAGGGTTTGAGTCTATGTCTTTCTTGACTGTCTATTGCTTTGAGTCACAGAGCTGGAGAGTTGAGCTCTCTACAAGAACAGCTATATTATTGGTTGCCTAATCAGGACTGGTGCTTAATGTTAAGTGAACCATCCAACAGTAAATGGTAGGAGATCTCAGCTCCTACACGTTCCATGGGCAGACCTGAAGCCAGAGGAGCTTCCCTGCCATTTCCTCAGCCTCAGAGATTTAACCTCCTTCCCCAAAAGCGGGAGTTCATTCTGCTCAGGGGCACTCACCCCTGGGATAGTCCAACTGGGGTGCCATAGTGTAGGATTCTCTTTTCTTCAGTGCCACAGTTAATCCCTTCTCTTTTAGATCTAAGAGACCCAGCATGGAGGAGGAAATGAACCCAGGCCCCCCCTGTGGGAAACAAAGCCATAGACTCAGAACAGCAGTTCTCAAAGTATGAAGAACCAGACAACAGAAGGAGAATGACCGAAGTTAGGCACAAAGAAGGGTTCCCCAAAAGCAAAAACTTAACAGATATGTGAGAGTTTGTCCAGTCTCTTGGGAAATTTTCTTTTTTTTTAAATTCAATTTTATTTTCAGTTCCCAATTCTCTTCCTCCTACCTCCTCTCTCTCTCTCACCCACCAATTGAGAAAGCAAAAACCCCAAAACCTCTCTTACAAACATGTATAGTCAAGCAAACAAATTCCTGCATTGGCCCACGATCTCTCTCCCTCTGTGTGTGTATGCATATGTGTATGTATGTACATATATACACATGTGTATATACACACACACACTTCAGTCTGTGCCGGGTCTATCAGTTCTCTATCTCAAGGTGGGTAGCCTGTCCCATCATGAGTCCTCTGGAATTGCGGTTGGTTCTGTTGTGTTGATCAGAGTTAAGTCCTTCACAGTTGTTTGTCTTTACAATATTACTGTTACTGTATAGATTGTTTTCCTCATCTGTGTACTTCACTTTGCCTCAGTTCATACTGGTCTTCCCTTCTGGGAAATTTTCAAGGAGGGGATGTTGTCATCTGTCTGTAATAAATAGCAACATGTACTGAAAGCCTGTTGCCTGAGGATCATCTGTGAATCAAGGGAAAGAAAAGGGTCAGAAGAGATTCCAGAAGTGAAAGAAGGCATCATCCCTCCTTCAAGGAGTTTGCAATCTCATTTGCTTTGGTATAGGGAAAGGCAGGGAGTTCATCTTTATGACCTTTCCAGTTCACTTCTTTATATCCCTCTGCTAGATTATAAATTTCAGGAGGGCTTGGATCATGGAGCCTGCTTTGCATTGCTCTCCCCTCCCCCCGCCCAGGACAGTGCCTTGGTCATAATAGACACTCAATAGATGATTGATTTGATGAGTGGAAAAAGCATTTAATAAGTCCTGCTGTATACAGGGCACTGTGCTATGCCTTGCAGTTAAGAAGAGCACCAGGCAAAGCTCCACGAGGCCTTTGAGGTTGGAGAGATCACTGTTGGTTGGTGGGTGTTAAGAAAAGCCTCATGGAGCTGGGCCTTGGAGGAAGGGAGAAGCTTCATGGCCAGAGGTCAGGTGGAGGCTGTTCTAAGCATGGGGACAAAGCACGACCAAAAGAGATGCCTCGGAAGATATCACTCGAGAGAGAACTTTGGAGCAATCCCTTATGAGACACCCGGCTCAACCCATTCATTTTATATATGAGGAAATAGAGATGAAATGACGTGCCCTGCATCTAATAGAGCCGTGATTGAACCACACATCTCCCGGCTCTATATATAGAGCTCGTTGCATTTCATCACATTGACCCATCATGTTGATGGTAGAGGGCAGGACAAGAATGGGAAATAAGGGATGGTCCAGTGTGGCTGGAGCACCGAGGAATTTGAAAGGGGATGGGGGCTGGCAGTAGAAGATAAGGCTGGAAAGGGAAGATTATAGGATCATGGATTTTAGACATGGAAGAAACCTTAGAGGCCATCTAAGCCAACGCCCTCACAGCACAGATGAGAAACTGAGGCCCAGAGAGGTTGACTTACCCGAGTACATACAGGCAGTAAGTATCAGAGCCAAGACTTGAGCCTGGTGTTCTAACTCCAAGTCCAGAGCCCTTTTCTCTAATGTACCCTGCTGTCTGGGCCCTAGAATGCCATAATCCAGTACCTTGCTTTACCCCTCTCCACGTACTCTGTGTTCCGGTGACCTTCACCTCCATTGTTTTTCCTCTTATGTGACAACCCATTTCCCAGTTTGAAATGCTTTTGCTGGCTGTCCCCTCATGCCTGGAACATTTTCCCTCCTCATTTCTACCTCCTGATCTCCCTCAGCTTCCTTCAAACCTCAGCTACAGTCCCATCTTCTGCAAGAAGCCTTTCCCAGTCCTTCGGCTTAGTGCCTTCCCTCTGAGACTGTTCTCAATTTATCCTGAATATACTTTGTTTTTACGGAATGGTTTACTTGTTGTCTTTCACCCCCACCCCATTAGAGTGTGAGGTCTTTGAGGGCAGGAGCTGGGTTTTGCCTTTCTTTATATCTCTAGCACTTAGTGCTAAACACCAGCTCAGTGCCTGGCACGTGGTAAAGGCTTAAGAAATACAACTTGACTAAATTGTATGTGATAGGCAGTAAATGAATGAACAAAAAAACTAGCCTTGTAAGTTTTGTTTAGTTTCCTAAGGGTAGGGCCATGAGACATTTTAGGATTATTGTCTTCAGAGTGGCAACCCAATATTGTGTCTGTCCCCATGCGGTTTTCTCCAGTAGAATGTAAGATCAGTCCTTGTGTGCCCGCTGATGACCAGCACCGTTCTTTGAATGTCATAGGCCCTTGATACTTGGCAAAATAAAATAAATTTCATTCACCTCAAAAGAGGAAAAATTAGATCATGTACCAGGAAGTGACCAAAACTGTCGACCTGTACCTGGAATGCATTCTCTCCTCTTTACCTCTGCCTCTTAGGACTAGAACCCAGGAGCTGTCTCCAGAACAGCTTTTCTCTGTTTGACACTGAGAGCTACAGATTTCTGAGCACTTCCTGCCTTTTCCTCACTGATTGTCCTTAATGAAAGTCACAGAGGCAGAGGTGAGGAGTGGAGAAAATGATGCCAAGAACTGTAAAACAAATACTTTAACTTATATGAACTGATACTGAGTGAAGTGAGCAGAACCAGGAGAACATTGTACATAGTTACAGCCACAGTGTTCCGATTTTGATAGACTTATCCCTTCTCAGCAATGCAAGGACCTAAAATTTTTCCAAAGGACTCATGATGGAAAATGCCATCCACATCCAGAGAAAGAACTGCGGAGTCGGAATGCAGAACAAAGCAGACTATTTTCTCTTTTGTTTTCTTTCTCATGGTTTCTCCTGTTCATTACAGTTCTTCTATGCAACATGACTAATGTGAAATTGAGTTTAATAAGAAGGTATGTGTAGAGCCCATATCAGATTGCATACCATCTTGGGGAGGGGAAGGGTAGAAAATTTAAAACTTACAGAAATGAATGTTGAAATCTGAAAATAAATTAATAAATTGGGAAGGGAAAAAAAAAACCAAATACTTTAATGGCAGAACCAAAAATGGAACCCAGAGAAACCTATGACAATTTCACATCACCTTTGTCTTAGAGCTAGAAGTCACCTTGGAAGTTAGTTAACATTTATTAAGTACTTACTACTAGACATTGTGCTAAACTCTGCCAATACAAAGAGAAGTGAAAGAAGACCCTGCCCTCAAGGAGCTCACAATCTTATGAAACTAAATCAGACCAGAATAACCCCTTTTATAGGGGAGGAAACTAAGACATAGAGAGGGGAAGTAATTTGCCTAAGATCACCTAGGAAAGAAGAAACAGAAGCAGGATTCCAGCCTTGTTCCTCTGGGTTCTTTAGCAGGAAAAAACCTACCCTTTCCATCACGGTCAGATGTGAATGTCACTTATGTAAGTCAGTAGAGCCATTTTATAATCATTTGGAAAGAAACCTCCCTCTTGTCTGGAGCCCCGAAGTAGGCGGATGCCGGGTAATAGTGCCACACACGGCTTCCCCCCAATTGAAGCGTAACCTCAGCAGTGGGGGTACTTGCTTGATTAGGGGCCAGATAGCAGCCTCAAAGCAGCAGAAGCCTAAGTGACAGTCACGCAGAAGGGAGACTGGAATTAGCAAAGAGCTGAATAGGAGTTTCATTAGGGGCCCAATTATTTGTAGCAGGAAATCAAAGCTGTTCCCCTCTGGCCAGGACTCAAAGAATCACCTGAAAGGGGTAAAGGGTGAGATTTATTTTTAGAGGGGAGAGCCTCCATTTGCAGTTTACCCATGACAAGTTACACACACACACACACACACGCATGCACGCATGCACGTGCACACATATGCATGCACTCACAAACACATTAAATTTGATGTAAGCAAAACAAATACAAAAAAATGAGGAATTATACAAAAAGTTGCATTAATTAGGAATAATTGGGAAGGCAGTATGTTATGATGGAAAGAATGCCTGATTCTGAGTCACAGAACCTGAGTTCACATCCTGTCTCTTCCACTGACTCTCTGTTTGACCTTGGGCAAATCCCTTTACATCTGTGAGCCCCAGTTTTATAAAATCAGCAAATTGCAGGGGGGAATGAAGGGTTTGGACTAAATGACCTCTAAGAGCCTTTCTAGATCTCTAAAACTATAATCCTGGTTATTTATTTTGCAAAAGGACTTAGCCCTACAGAGCAAGCCCTCGATTATGATGATTTAATTTACAAAGATTTTATGTACACACTGTTTTTCCTAGGAATACATCTCTTTGGCAGAAGCAAAAATGCACCAGGGGACTTTTTAATTATCTGCGTTAGTGGAGGTGCAACATCGACCTAAAGCAAAGGTCTCCTCGTGTCCCTTCCCTGCTCTGGAATCTTCAACTCCATCTCCCTGTTGTCTCAAAGATAAGAGTTCTGAGCTTGGCATTTAAAACCCTTTACAGTCCAGCATCTATCATGCATCTAGCACGCCTTTCCAGATTTATTTCCTATTTCTCTGTTGCATGTGCTTGGGGTTCCAGCCAAATTGGCTTGCTTCTTCCATCCTCCACACTGGGGATGCCATCTCCTGCCTCCACAGAAAGCCTTTGTACAGGCTCTGTGGGGGAACAGCAGAGCACAGATGAAAGAATGCTGGGACAAGAGTCAGAATACCTATGTTTGGCTATTCCTCTGATGCTAAATACCCATGTGGCCTTGGCCAAGTCACTTTCTCTCTAGGAAATGTGCAATATGCAGATTTAGAGAATCTACCCCAGATCTTCCTATAGACTATCTGTGCCCGACCTGTGGTAGAGCCTTCTGAGCTCCTATTGGTCTGATCGGCCACAGTCGGACACGCTGTACCTTGACTCTAACATGATGATGTCATTTTGGTCCTCTTCAAGAACAAAGGACGACAACCAAGCAGCTAATTTCTAAGCTTTTGGTTTCATCCTGTTTGAAGGGAGAGAAGGTTGGGTTAGTTAGACTAGTAGCCTCTGAGGTTCCTTCCAGTTCCAAGTATACATACATACATACATACATACATGCAATCTCATTGACGCTGTCAATCTATACTTGGAACGTATTCTTTCCTCCACTGTTGTTATTCAGTCATATCTACCTCTTCATGACAACATTTGGAGTTTTCTTGGCAAAAATACTAGAATGATTTGCCATTTCCTTCTCCAGCTCATTTTATAGATGAGGAAACTGAGGCAAACAGGGTTAAATGACTTGCCCAGGGTCACACAGCTAGTAAATATCTGAGGCTGGATTTGAACTCAGGTTCTCCTGACTCCAGGCCTGGTGCTCTATCCACTACGCCACCTGGCTGCCCAGTGTCCTAGCATTTATATAACTCTTTAATAAGTTTTGCCAAGAGGTTTATGTATGTTTACTCCTCTGATCCTCACAACAGCCCTATGAAGTAGGTGTTATTATTATTCCCAAAGGATAAGGCTGAGAGAGGTTGAGGGCCTTCCTTGCCCAGGGTCATATAGCTAGTTAAGCGGCTGAAGTAGGATTTGAATCCAAGTCACCTAATTCCAAATTCACCAGCCTTTCCACTAGTACCAAGACCATATGGGGTGGGTGCTAGTCAAAGCAGCCTTCCTGTCTCAGGTAGCCACGTAGTCTCTTCTCCCTTACCTCCCTCCCCTCCCCCCCACACACACATTGGGGGCTGTGGACCTGAGTATCTGCATAGCTTGTGCTTCCTAAAAAACTGTTAAGCCCAGCTCCATTTAAATCAATAGAATCAGTGGAGAGCATGGATTACGTCCTTGGCCCCCAGAGGCCGCCCCAGTAGATGGGGACTACATGCCTCCATGAGACTAGGTGGCGTGGATCTCTTGACAGGGAGGAGGCAGTAGAATCTGTGACATGGACCATAGTCTCTGCTGGCTCCCTGGATGAGGAGAATTGAAGTGTGAAATCCCACCGACACACAGCCTTCCTCCCAACCCCCAGGCTGAAAAGAATGGCAGCCTGGGAGGGAGCTCCTGGTCCCTGTCCTAGGGAGAGCCTTTGGGTTACACTCCTTAGCTTCATCATCTTTGTATTTCTTGTCCAAACTCCCCACCCTTCTCCCACAGGGCAAAAGGTAGGGTAGGGTGACAGCCAAGGCCTGCCACGTGTGAATTAACCCAATATTGGTATCTCGTGGACTTAAAAATCAGATCTCTCAGGAGACCGTGGGAACAGGGAGGACAAGGGAACAAGGAGGAATACCTGAGGCAGCAGCTTTAACGCTATCAAATCCTGTTTTGGAGTCTGAAGATCTGGCTTTTCTGTTTTCCTCCTGTGTGACCTTGGCCAACTCACTTAACCTCTATTGGCATCCTTCTTTAGGGGCATCGAGGTAGTGCATTAGATAGATCACCAGAGTCAGGAGGACCTGAGTTCAAATACAGCCTCAGACATTTAATAGCTGTGTGACCCTAGGCAAATCACTTAACTCCGACTGCCATCCCCCCCAAAAAATTATCCTGCTTTAGACACTAGCTGTGACATGCAGAGAAGTCACTTAATCTCCCTCGACCTCAGTTTCCTCATCTGCAAAATGGGGATAATAATGATACCTAGCTCACCGTAAGTGAGGTAACAAACAAAAAGTGCTTTGCCACCCTTAAAGCACTAGCCAGTTATTATTACTGTCATTATAATTTTTATTGTTGTCGATATTGTTATTATCAGAGCTGAAAGAGTTCTGGATCTGGAGTCAGACTATCTGGGTTTGAATCTTGGCTCCACCCCCTTACCATCTGTATGACCTTGAGTAAGTCATTTGGCCTTTCTGGGCCTCAGTTTCCTCATCTGTAAAATACAGGAGCTGTTCTAGATGCCCCTTAAAGTCCCTAGATCTGCCATCCCACAGTAACTGTAGCCCAAGGTTTTAGGGAGTATATAGCCCCAAGCAGAAAATGAACAGAGGGGCACCAGCCAGGGCTTGGGTTGTTAGTGTCACTGTCTAGGGAAGTGCCCCCTGTCGAGGTGGGGATCGGTCCCAGGCCCCAGAGGCTGAGCTGCTTCATTTGGGAATTAAGACCCCAGAGGGTTTGGGGGGGAGGGGCCGTGTGTAGGGCAGAGTAGGAAGGAGACAGTGAGGGATTAACTAGGCTGCCTCATTCAGGAGCCTATTTCTAGCATCCTTCTCACTTGTAAGCTAATTTTAGCCTATCCATTCTGCTTCCGTTGCCATTTATAAAATGAGAATGTCAAATGCAGTATTAAACAAGGCAGGATGAAGGTAAAAAAGAAAATGCCAGAGAGGCATTTAATAAATGAATCTGCGTGTTTATGTGGGAGGGATCCACCCCACCAAACAGCTTAAAACACAGACATGCTGAAGCTCTCTTTATGTGGAAGCTCAAAGTACTGGGGGGGTGGGGGGAGAAGGGAGGAGTGCACGGGCCAGTGGGGCAGAGGCTCTGGGGCTTCTGGGTGTGTGTGTGTGTGTGTGTGTGTGTGTGTGTGTGTGTGTGTGTGTGAGAAAGGTTATTTGGCCCAGAGGGAAATTGCCTTGGCCATCTATACTGGGCATAGAAATGTATTTCCCCCTCAGCTCATTTGTCCTTCACATGTCCTTGACAGCTAGCTTCGTTGCAGGAGTGACCGAGAGAGCGGTTTCCCAAGGTAGCCAGATCTGAGTACCTCAGCCCCCTTCCTGAAGCCTTTTCTGGTTACCTCACCCTCTTCACCTTGGGTGGGGTCTGCTGCCATCCTGCAAGAGAAAAGGGCCAGGGGGTAGCATGGAAGTAGGGACTGAGGGTACTGGGGGGCAGCCAGCCCAGTCTCCTTCAGGTCTCTTCCCCCTTTCTAAAGTTACCTTTCTGGGAACATTTCTCTCCTTGTCCTTTCTGGGATTTCTCGTTTTCCTTCTGTCCTGATGACCCTTCCCAGAGGCTTAGTGCTAATACTAGAGATCGCTCTTCTTTTTTTCCTTACTTTTCTTTTTCTTTTTTCCTGTCTGAAAGAAAAGAAAGGGGAAGGGAAAGAAAGAGAAAGGGATGAGAATGAAAGAAAAACAAAGAGAGGGAAGAAGGAAGGGAGGAGAATGAGAGAAGAAAGAAAAAAAGAAGAAAGAAGGAGGGAGGGGGAAAATGAAATAAGAAAGAGAGAAAGAAAGGAATAAGGAGAGAGGAAGGAAGGAAGGAAGACAGGCAGATGGACAGATTGCCTAAGCCCTTTGATGAGCAAGGCTGAGGGTTCCCAGGCTTATGTCAATGTCAGGGGGTGTGGTGAAAGGTACAAACTCTTTTTACCTGGAAACCACCTTGCAGACAACATCCTTGAGTTGTATTTCCCATCTTGGGGCTCAAGAGTGAAATAGGAAAGGCAGCAGCAGCCTCCTCCTCCAAGGGTCCTTTCACTCTTCACATGCACCTGACAAACAAAACCTTCTGGGATGAATTCACCTAGCCAGGTGGATGGAAATGGGAAAGAACAGAAAATGGTAGCAAGTAACAGGTAGATGGGAAGAACAAAGGGACTGGGAATTTCCCCCATCTTCTTCTGCTTCCACCTTCTCTGTCTTCTCATGCTGAATGATCACATTCTAAATAGCCATCCCTAGGACTTAGAGAATGATGGGATGTGGCAATGACCCATAAAGGCTCCTGGTTTGGGTTTTTAGTTTTTTAATTTGTTTGTTTTATGGACCAGACCTGTGTTTTCAGTGACATAAGAAACTCCTTTCATCAATGTAGGTTGGCACTTACAGAGTCTTACAGAGTTTCCTGGGCTGAGAGATTAAGTGGCCTGCCTGGGGTTGCACAGCACTGTCAGAAGCAGTGTTTGAACCCAAGTCTTTGTGACTATGAATGAGACCCGCTCTCTCTCCACTATGTCACACTTAAGGAGATAATAACAATATTTTACAGACAGCCTTCTTTTAGCAGGACTTTTCACACTTCTAGCCCCTTGAATAGGCAGTTAAGATGACAATAGATAACATTTCAAAGGGCTCTCCTCACTGCGGCATGGGAAGGTAGGCAGGGCAAACAGAAACAGAAGAAACTAGACTGAGACATTAAGTGACTTGTGTACAGTCGAGCTTCCAAGAGGGGTTAAGAATGAGATTCGTACCTAAATTTTCTAACTCCAAGATCGGGGGCCATGAAAGTGGCAGAACCAGGATTTGAACTGACATTTTCTGACTCCAAGTCCAGCACGTTTTGCAGTATACCACAGATGCAAGGGATTAAAGGAAACTTGTTGTTCGTTTTTTCAGTCACGTCCGACTCTTTGTGACCCCATTTGAGGTTTTCTTGCAAAGATACTAGAATGGTTTGCCATTTCCCTCTCCAGCTCACTTTACAGATGAGGAAGCTGAGGCAAACAGGGTGAAGTGACTTGCTTAGGGTCACACAGCTAGTTAAGTGTCTGAGGCAGGATTTGAACTCAGAGAGATGACCCTTCCTGACTCCAGGCCTGGCACTCTGTGCGCTGTGGTACCACCTAGCTGCCCAAAGAAAACACTGAGAAGGAACCAAAAATATGACATATGGGCATTTCCCTCCAGAATCTGTGGTTACAATCTTCTGATGTTGACAGTTCTGTAAAACAAAGGCATCAGAATAGATGATAGCAAAAATAGGATATAAGTCAGCTTCAGACCCCATGACCC
The DNA here is from genome assembly GCF_011100635.1 of Trichosurus vulpecula. Lineage (NCBI taxonomy): Eukaryota > Metazoa > Chordata > Mammalia > Diprotodontia > Phalangeridae > Trichosurus > Trichosurus vulpecula. The sequence goes on along the minus strand of NC_050576.1, from coordinate 171,658,428 downwards.
TTTAGAGTTGCCCCAATGTGCCAGATACAGAGATGTCTCTTCTCTACCACATGCCTCCCCTCCTTTAAATGGAAACTCAGGACTATTTCTCCGAGGAAACTTCTCTCACCCACCGAGCCAGTCTCTAGTCAAATGATTTGGTGGGATAGGTTTCCCTTTGAGGGGACATACACACACACACACACACACACACACACACACACACGCACGCACGCACGCACGCACGCACGCACGCACACGCACACATATGAAGTTTCCTGACTATCTTAATAGCTAGCATTTACATAGAAACTGTTTGCAGGAGCATTTTACAAATATCTCATCTGATCCCCACACGACCCCGTGAAGCTGACGCTATTATTAAACCCCATTTTACAGATGAGGGAACAGAGACTGAGAGAGATCAAGCAACTTGACCAGGATCACATAACTAAGTGTCTGAGGCAGGATTTGAACTTGTGTCTTCATGACGCCCAGGTTCAGTGCCCTATCTGCCCGTCTTCCTCCCTCCACCTCTCTCTCTGCTGTGCTTCTTGTTTGTCCCTCCCTTCCCTCAGAATTTCCGTCCTCCTGTTACTTTCTCCCTTTACTGACCTTGTTTGCATTTACCCCACACCCTGGCTCCCTCCCCAGCCCTCAGTGCTCTGCTGTGGAATCTGTATTCACCATTGCAGGCTGCCAGCTTCTCTGGGCAGAGGAGGACCCTGATAATTCATCCTAATTGGGCAGGGGAAGGTCAGTCTGAATTAAGGAAAAGTCAGAGTAATCAAACTTTTCTTTTTTTAAAGAAATGAGCTTTAGTCAGTACAAAATATTAAGAGTAATACTGCTGGCTAGGGAAAGGGATGGATGCAGGGCTATATATCTTAGGGAACCTCAGTGCTTAAACAAATACGTATGAATCATTTATAATTAGCACATTCATCGTTTGAAGGTAAATGCTGCTACCGAAGGCCTTTACTTTTAAGTAGGCTAATATCTCCCTTGTTTACTGATCAGCTTACATAAAAGCCCTTGGTTTATAGCTGTTCTTGGTTTTTGCCCGGTGCAAGGACAAATGCAATCGAGTCCAACTTTCCTAAGTGCCTACTGTGTGCAAAGGAAAGACATGGCTATTTCTGTGACTCAGAGTTGATCCGAAATAACAGGGATTTGTTGGTCTCCTTTTGGCAAACTCTGTAAGGTGAATACCCTCATATAGGTGTCTGCTTGAGCTCTGGTACACCCATTGGCCATTCTCCACAAGGAAAATAGCTTTTTTGTTTTGATTTGTAAGTGGAGAAGGGAGGAGAGCTCCTTTTGTTCCATTATCCCGCCAGTAAGGAGCAATAGCTCCTAACTTCCCTCACTTCTCCATGCCGTACACATCTTAATTTTGTCCTCCAGAGAAATTCAGTTTATTTATACACACACACCAGTGTAGTGCAACTGTGCTGGGGAAACTAGATGGCACAGTGGAAGGAGTTTGGACAGGAAGCCCTGATTTCCAATCCAACCTCAGACACTTACTGTGTGATCCTGGAAAGTTACTTAAACCTCCCTTTACCACGGTTTCCTCATCTGTAAAGTGGGGGTAATGATGGTGCCTGCCTCCCAGAATTGTTATGAGAATCAAATGAGATAATGATTAAACACTTAGCACAGTGCCTGGCACATAGGAAGTGCAATATAAATGTTAGCTATCATTATTATTATGTGCTGGGGAAAAGGAGTCGTCTGTTGATGCCTGTCCCTTCACATGCTGGATTCAAACCCCTGTTTTCTCTTGTTAATTCACTCTGGAGAGGGGAGTCCAGGACAGCTTTTTCTGCCCCCCATCCCAGGCCCACTCAGGGCTTTCAAGCTTCTCCCGACTTCCCACTTTTCCTGGGCCCCCTCCAGTCTGAGCCTTTCCCTGCTCAGTACCACAAAGCTCTCCACTCCTCCCACCATGCCCCAGCTAGAAAATCAGGAGAGCAGCATTCCAATAGATACAATATCCCACCCACCCCCCATTTCCCTGTGGGCAACCACCTGTGACCCCAGACTTCGACTTCTGCTGAAGGCCAGCCATGCCATCCCCATCTAACAAAAACAAAAAACAAAAACTACAACCTCATCTTATCACTGATCTTGATTTCAAACTTGCCATCATGATGCCTACCTGTACATGGGTTTTTGGCATATTAGTTTATCTATCCTGCTCTCTATGGCATTGGAAATCCCCATGAATTTGTGGGGCTGTCTCCCCTTGAGGTGTTTCTGGGACGGTCCAGTGTGGAGCAAAGAGCCCAGACCTGGAGGTGGAGGATGTAGGTTTGAGCCCTGCTTTTGTCATATGCTAATTGTGTGATCTAGGGAAAGTCTCTTGAGCAGCCTAAGCCTCAGTTTTCCTCCTCTGAAAAATGGGAGCAATTAATGGCCCACCTTACCTGACTCGCAACATGGTGGCAAGGACAGGGGATTTGGAATTTGAGGGCCATAGTTCCAGTTCTGGCCTGTCTGCTCGCCAGCTGTGTGACCTTGGGTGTGCATTATTCATCAGGAATTTACTATGCTCCTGTTATATACCAGGCTTTGGGACATGAATACAAAAATGAAGCCATAGGGCAGCTAGGTGGCACAGTGAATAGAGCACCAGCCCTGGAGTCAGGAGGCCCTGAGTTCAAATCTGGCCTCAGACACTTGACACATTTACTAGCTGTGTGACCTTGGGCAAGTTACTTAACCCCAATTGCCCTGCCTTTCCCCCTCCAAAAAAAAAATAAAATGTTCTAGAAGTTAGATTTCTTAAAGGAGAGCAATGTGTAGCAAGCCTGGAAAGGTAGGGTGGAGACAGGTTGTGCAGGGCTTTAAATCTCAAAGCAGTTTGTATTTTATCCTAGAGGAAATAGGGGGTTATGAGAGCTCCTTGAGCAAAGGAGTGGCATGGTCAGACCTGTTCTTTAGGAATAACAGTTTATGGTCTGGTGAGTTCAGCATGAACCCTTTGCTCCAGATGAGCCGTAGAACACTGGGAATCAGACCCAGATTAAAGATGACCCAGAAAACCAGGAACAATTTAAATTTGAAATAGTAACTTTTTGGTTGTTATTGTAAGTTTCTCTATCTTCTTCTGATCTCTCTTCTACTTGCCATCAACTTTTGGGTCTTCTTTATCAGAGTCTTTGCTCTAATGAATGTTTCATTGTCTTTAAACAAGACAGCTAGAGTAAAAGCTTTCAGATCAATAAGGTTCTCATAAAAATTTTGAGCACCTTCGTCGTCCCATATACCACCTTCTAAGTCTCATTTTCCAGGCTTACCAGGTGTAAAGAAATCAGTTCAAGGTCCGTGCTCCCGTGGCCCGGGGATGCCCTGCAAAAGATTAGGCACCCGCCTCATCCAGAAAGTCTGTGACACAGAGGCTGAGAATTGGTGAAGAAATTTCTGATGTGTGATCAATTCCTCACACTGGTTTATAACAGTCTCCACTCAGCTCCTCTTTTAGAATTTATCAATCAGCCATTCAACCCATTTGTTTATTAAGTACTTCCTGTGCACCAGGCACTGTGCTAAGTCCTGGGGTTATTAAGCAAAAGAAAAAATAGTAGCTTCTATTTTAATGGGGAGAGGAGGAGAAGATACAAGATAGAGACAGAGTGTGTACCAGGCATCCCTAGAGGGGAAGCTCAGTCTTGAAAGACGCTGGTGATTCTAAAAGGCAGAGGGGAGGCGGGAGAGAATTCCAAGGATGGAGGGCATCTGGGGCAAAGTCACGGAGATGGGAGATGGAGCATTGAGTGTGAGGAACAGAAAGTAAGGCTTATGTGGCTGGATTATAGAGGGTGGGGAGGAGAGTGACATATAAAAAAAATGGGAAAATAAGAAAGGACTAGGTTGTGATGAACTTTAACTGCCAGAGAATTTACATTTAATACTAGAGGCAACAGGGAATCATTTGTGCTTGTCGAATAGAGGGGTAAATGGTGAATGAAGCCTCTTCTTAGGAAAGGGCAGTTAGCTAGCTAGCCGAGAGTCAGGAAGACCTGAGTTCTAATCCAGATTCAGATACTAGCTGTGTGACCCTGGGAAAGTTGCTGAATCCTCTTTGCCTCAGTTTCCTCATCTATAAAATAGGCTGAAGAAGGAAATGGCAAGCTACTTCAGAATATCTGCCAAGGAAACTCCAAATGGGGTCACAGAGTCAGACGCAACTGAAAAATGACTGGACATTGTTCATAGGAAAATCACTTTGGCAGCTGTGTGGAAGATGGATTAGAGTGGGGAGAAACTTGAGATAAGGAGACCTATGAGGACGTTATTTCAGTAATGCAGGTGAGGCATTAAAACTTTGACCTAGGCTGTGGCTGTTTGAGTGGAGAGAAGGTGGTGTATGCTAGAGATGAAGCAAAGATTGAAAAGACCAAGTTTAGTGATTGATTGGGTATGTGGGATGAGTGAGAGGGAAGGATAGTGTGACACGAAGAGTGTGAAGGTGGTTGATCTGAAGGATGGTGTCTTCCACAGAAATAGAAGAGGTGAAAGATAATGAGTTCTGTTATGGACATTTTGGGCAGCTAGGTTAGCACAGTGGATAGAACACCAGACCCGGAGTCAGGAAGGACCTGAGTTCCAGTCTGGCCTCAGACGCTTCCTAGCTGTGTGACCCTGGGCAAGTCACTTAACCCTGTTTGCCTCAGTTTCCTCATTTGTAAAATGAACTACAGAAGGAATGGCAAACCATTCTAGTATCTCTGCCAAGAAAACCCAAAAGAGGGGTCACAAAGAGTCAGACGTAGCTGAAAATGACTAAAACAAATGGGCATGTTGAGTTTAGGATTTCTCTGGACATCCAGTTTGAAATATTCGGTACACAATTGGCGATAAGGGACCGTTACTCACGGGAGAGACGTTTTTGTGTCTTGGGGTTTTGTAGCTTTGTGTGGTCCCTTTTCAAATGTTTGGTAAAAGATGTAAATGGGGATTCTTCTAACTGGTTCTGGAAAGACTGTTGCTTCTCTGGGCTGATCATTTCTCTAGAAAAAAAATTAAGTTAAACGACTCTACAGCACCTTTCACTTTCTGGTCCAACGATAGCATCCCCCACAATGCCAGCAAAACTAGTCATCGCCAGCAGATATAAGTATGGGATTCACGGTCATTCACAGTCAGCATTAACGATGACTTTAAGCTGTTCATAGATTAAGGACAGACCTTTGTTGGCAGCGAAAAGCCCGAGGATGGTCAATTCGGCAATGAAATACAAATTTATTCTTTGTTTGGTAAAATTAAGAGTTTTCTGCTCTTTTCTTCAGAAGGTTTTTTTCTCCCTTTTCTCAGACCTAAAGCACAGCCACATGTGACAAATCACTTAGCCTCTCCAGGCCTCAGTTTCTTCATCTGTAAGATAAAAGGGTTGGATTAGGAAGCCTCAACAGTTGCTTCCAGCTCTAAATCCATGATACTCTTACTAGGTGCTCTCCTCTATTTCTAAATCCTGCCATCTCATGCAATGAGATCATGGACAGAAAATACTTTGTAAGCAGCAAAGCTTGCAAGGTATTACTCCTTACCTATGGGTCTCTATCTAGTATTGTACTAACTCTGGGTTCTCGGTAAAAATGTATTAACTCATGAAAAGGAAAAAAAGGAGCAGAGACGAGAATGACATTAGGCATCTTGCCTTTGATCTGTACTTTAAAGGGAAGTGTTACAGCTTCCAGATCTAGGATTGTCAAATGGGTCTTTGGATAATTCATTTTACTCTATCTCTAGCTATTCCCTCCCTTGTGGGGGGAGTTAGTAAACTACACTGCACTTCCCCCCAGACATATGTGCCCGGTACCATTGAGATGCATTACAGTGTAGCTGAATGGGTGCTGAACTTGGAATAAGGAAGATCTGGGTTTTTATTCTGTCCCTGTCACATACTGGCACTGGGACTCTGGAGAAGTCATTTAAATTCTCTCAGCCTCAGTTTCCCCATATGTAAAATGGGGAATAAGAATAGCACACCCCCCTTACAGGTTGCTTGTGATCATGTATTTAAAGTGCTCCTTCAACCTTAAAACATTAGATAAATGCCAGCTATTACTGTTATTAACTATTGTTATTAATACCATGGACGAATCACTTTACCTGTCTGAGCCTCAGTCTCCTCACCTGTGAAATGGGGATAATTTTACCTCACAGGTCTACTCTAAGGCTCAGATGAGATAATGCACATAAAGCACAGGTGTACGCTTGCGGCCTTCAATGCTCCTGAGTTTGGCCTGAACCAGATTCAAATATAAGTGGGAAATATTTAACAAAATAAGTAAAAATACAATAAAACATAGATCATATTGCATTTTAAAACTAAGTCAATATGTGCCTCACAGGGATCCTTAGGTATGGTTTAATGGCCCCCATTTCTGTTCGAGTTTGACACCACTGACGTAAAATGCTTTGGAAACCATAAAAGATGAGATTGGTGTTGGCAATTACTGTTGTCACTTAGTGTGGCCTGGCGGATACAGAACCAAACTCAAAGGCAGGAAGGCCTGGGTTCCAGTCCAGCCTCAAACACACACTGGCTCAATGACCCTGGGCCAGCCACAGAAACTCTTAGTGTTCTAGGCAATTCCACAAGTTACAGAGAAGGTTCCCACCTCCATTGTAGAGGGTGTTTCCTTGGTCCTGAGTCCCCTAGACAGATGAAATCATAGGTCCATTCCCCGTTCTTTTCCCTTATTTTTATTGGCACATCTGGTTTGCAAAGTAAGGAGTGTATTTATGGAGAGGAAGTTTGAAATCAATCACCCCATGCATCTGGAGAGGTAGAACATTTCCATTTATTGGACTCAAAATGGTCATTTGTTCCTTCTGAACGTTATCTCTGGGGCCATGTGTTTCTCTAAGTCATGAATTTAAAACTTGCCTCCCTGGTACCAGCAGTTGGCCATCGGTTACCCAAAGAGGTTCATTACAAAGCTGTTTTCTTCCTAACTGTGTTGAACCAAATGGCATTTCTTTGTCCTTCGATCAAAGAGGACTGTTGATGTGATGTTCTCTTGTTGTGAACTATTGCAGCAGGAGGTGAAGCAAGTCTGCATTCATGCAAGGAGCGTAGGAACCACAACCCTGTGATGCTGCAGTCTCCAGGACCCAGCCTTCTTTCAAATACATCCCTAGACAGATTAGCTTGAGAATGGACTTTGCTTGAGAGTTGATCATGGGTGTTTTAGCATCAGCCTTGCTAAAGCTTGGACCGGGGAAGTGGGAGATGGGAGAGATATATAGCAAGTAACAGCTTGAAAGCAGTTCTACTTGAGTCTGGTTGTCATGGGAACAGCTACCATATTGGTTTTCTTTCCCTTCAGTTCACTACCTTGAGTTTGCCATCATTCACACCTGGAACCAAGTGACAATGGAGAGCCAGGCAAACTGTTCCTGTGACACATGTGGGACTAAAGTCAAATTCCCCTGCCTTATAGCCCCTTATTAAAGTACTTTCAGTCCAGTTCCTCCCCAGCTCCTCTGCCCCAAGAACCCAGCCAACTGATTGCTATGGATCAGAGAAATGATTGGATAGGAACAAATGCTTGGATCTGTTTGTTGACTTGGAATAGAGAGAGCTGTCTTCCTGGTGAACATGGTCATTTATCAGTCACTTCTGCCTGGAGGAGGCCATGTTGGATCTATTGAGTTTAGGGGAGCAAAATCCTAACTTTAGTCACTTAAGTCATCCACTTTGTGGAGAAAGCAACCACTGAAGGATACAGAAAAGGGAACAGCATTTCCCACACTGGGAAAACCATCAATCAAATGTAGCAGACACTGGTCAATCCTCAGTCTTATGACATCTCCACTGTCTCATCTTTGGGGCTAGTATAGGGACTGATACGATGATCCCCTTAATTTAGGAAATTCCCTTTGGCAGAGCAGGTCAGCACTGTCTCTGCAACTTACAGTCTTAGAGTTGCCTTGAGCCACTGAGGGGATTAAGTGACTAGTCAGGGTCTAACAATGGCAGAAGAATGTAGGTGCAAAATATGGAAGACCTGGTATAGGGAAAGCAGTTATAATTATGAGGATAGCCAAAACATTAGCAAAGCACAAACTGTTGCTCGCAATTGTCCAAATGTAACACTGGTCCATAAAAACTTTAGAATTTTTTTAATAGATGTTGCCATCCCAGTTACCCCTAATCTTCAAGCTACATGGAGTAAAAAAGCTTTCAAAATACAGAAGTCTAGAAGAAAGAATGGGAATCATGTGGGAATAGGATGAGGTACATATTATCCCCATGATATGGAGTGGTACCAAAAATGCTTGCTCTCACTGAGCCTAGGGAAGATATGCTTCTATTCCCTGACTTGTATACAGTTCAATTCAATCTATCCACCCATCAACAAACATTGATGAAATGCCTCCTATGTCCCAGGCACTGTACTGAACACTGAGGATACAGAGACAAAACTGAAGGTGGTCCTTGCCCTCAAGGAACTTACAGTCTGGCTGGGGGAGACAAATTGGTCTAAACAATATATACACATGTAGGTATATTAAAAATAAGTAAAATAGTTGTGCGATTGTTGGGTCTATCTGCATAATCATCTACAGAAAGTTAAATATGAAAGAATAATAGCAAGATGATGACTTGTCCTTGGACTTTCTACCTGAATTCTGAAACAAAAGTTGAAAACTTATTAATTTTATTATAACATTTATATTGTATTATATTTATATATTATATTATCATTATATCTATATTAACTAATTTAATGTCCCCTATACATTACATTATAACATATTTATATCATAATATATTTATATTATTTATTATGATATTAATGATTGATGACGATGAAACTCTCAAAATTCAGAGACCTAGTGGAACAAATCATGATCCTGAGGGAGCAGGATGAGGTCCATGTCATTCCCTTGATCCTCTCTCTCTGGGGTTGTCCTTAGGATTCTTGGGTAGAGCCTACAGAGCATGAGCTCACTTTATCCACTGGCACAATAGCTAGTCTGCCAAATGTTAAATATGAGCAAACAACATATGAGAGGATGATGAGAGGAGATGAATGAGGACAGCAGTGACAAAGTAATAACAATATGCCTGTATGGGGCCCCCGAAGGTTTTGTGAGGTGCCAAATAAAGTCAAAACCCAGAAAACCCAGCCTCTAGAAAAGAAAGACAAAATCAAAGAAATACAGACACCCCTAGAGAATTCTGAGAAGACACACTTCCCATTTTGCAGATGAAGAAACTGAAGCTCTGAAAAGTTTAGGTCATTTGCCGAGGTTCTCACCTGTGGACCTAGAGTGGCTTGTCAGAAAGGGCTCATGAGTCTTCTTTCTGTCACACTTAGGGGGAATTTAGGATCATACATTTTAAAGATGGAAAGGACCTTTGGTCGTATTATTCAACCTCCCTCATTTTATGATTCTGTAGACCGAGGCAGAAAAAGTTTAAGTGACTTGCATAATGTCATGCAGGTAGTAAATCCAAAATGTCAACCTAGGTCCTCCTGATGTGGGAGTAGCTAGGTGGCATAATGGATAGAGTGCTGAGCCTGGAGTCAGGAAGATCCATCTTTTTTGAGTTCAATTCCAGTCTCAGACATAAGCTGTGTGGCCCTAAGTAAGTCACTACCCTGTTTGCCTCAGTTTCCTCATCTAGCAAATGAGCTGGAGAAGGAAATGCCAAACCACTCCAGTATCTGCCAAGAAAACTACAAATGTGGGGTCAAAAAGAGTCAGACATGACTGAAAAAATGATTCAACACCACCTGCTAATGTAGCTTTCTGCACTATACCATTCTGTTGGTAAAAAGGATTTGTATTGGCCGGAACCAAGAGAGCAGAGTAGGAAATCTTCCTGATTGTAAGAAAATCCTTCCTTCCTTCCTTCCTTCCCTCCCTCCCTCCTTCCTTCCTTCTCTCCCTCCCTCCCTCCCTTCCTTTCTACCTTCCTTCTTTCCTTCCTACCTTCCCTTTCGTTCTTTCTTTCATCACTCTCATTGTCTTTTGTCTTTTTAGTCTGTATTTCTTTGATTTTGTCTTTCTTTTCTAGTGGCTGGGTTTTCTGTGTTTTGACTTTATTTTTTCTATATTTCATTTTGACACAATAGACATTTCCCAACCAACACCCAAAAAATACTCCCCCTCCCCCAACCATAAAGCCTCATTCCCTGTGATGTTCATCAAAGCTCCTTAATAGCATAACTGCAGCTGTTGGTGCATGTCACTTCTACTTTCATAGTTTGTTCACTGGTAACAGAAAGGAAGGATCCACTACTTGACGCTGATAGTATGGCACCCAACTGATGGTTGTGTTTGACTTGAATGTTGTTGCCTTTTGTTGTTCTGTCATTTTTCAGTTGTGTCTGACTCTGTGACCCCATTTGGGAATTTCTTGGCAGAGATACTTGAGCAGTTTGCTATTTTCTTCTCCAACTCATTTTACAGATGGGGAAACTAAGGCAAACAAGGTTAAGTGGCTTGCCCAGGGTCACATAGCTAGTAAGTGTCTGAGGACAGATTTGAACTCAGGAAGATGAATGTTCCTGATTCCGAACCCAGTACTCTGTGCACTGTGTCACCTTTTTAGCATTGTCTTTATTTATGTTGTTGAAGCCGTTGTTCCTTTGTCATTTCTTCCTTCACTCTGTCACTTATACATACGTTCCTACCTCCATTCATCCTTCTTCACAATGTAGTAATATTCTATTATATTCACATATCATAATTTACTCAACCATTCTTCAATCATCGGGCACGTATTTTGTTTCCAACTCTTTGTGATCATAGTCGTGAATACTTTTGTCTATAAGTTTTTTTTTTCTTTAAAGCCTCTGAGAAGGGGCAGGGTGACGTGTGGCTCAAGAACCCGAGCCATTCTTGGCACCGTGTGGCAGGCAAGGCCACCAGCCGTGCTCAGGAGACAAGAGTGAGTTTTTGGCAGAATTCTCACAGTTGAGTGCCGCTGAGAAGGATGGAGAGAAGTAAAGGAGCTTCCCCTGGAGTTCAGTGCATTTTGCTGAGGAGCAGGAAGAGTAGGTGGTTTTGTTTAAAATATTCCCATTACAGTCGGTTAACCTTCATGTTACCTAAATGAAAATTGTATAAACCTGAAATTTTCGTTGATTGGGTTGCTTAGGAACAAGCGTAGGGTTTTCATAAGACAATGCAATAGACTGTCACTGATAGGGCTATTAGGAAAGGAGCTGGTTTGCTATATTATTCTCCATTTCGGGGTCTGAGTTGGGTAATTATCTGTTTGCATGTACAGAGCACGCCCACCTTCCCCAGCTTGTTAAGAGTGGCAGGGTTCATGTAAATGATGTTCCCTGTTGAAAATAAACAGTGGGGCCTCTACCCCAGGACCCAGGAGAAGAGGTGTGTTTCATTTTCTTTAGGAACTGTGGGTCCACAAGCAAACCACAATGAGAGAGGAATAATGAGGGAATTATCTTCAGTATACCAAAACATACAACTCCTCTCTCTTCTAAGCTGGTAGACCTTTAGAGAGACAGCAACCAAAATACCCAACATAATGGCTCATTTAACTTTCATCATTGGAGAACAGAAATCTACCCTTCCCAACCCCACCCCCACTAAATGCCAAAGCTTTTCAACGCTAACCATTTGAAATGGAAATCCTTCTAAATGTTTTAACACAGTATTGAAAAACATAGATCTTTGGTCAGTGACCAATGGAGACTTCAGGGGACAGACAGTAAAGCAAGATTCCTGCCTCTGGGCACAGAGATGGTCATCTACAAGTGTAGAGTGAGGCACAGTTGTGTTGAAAGTCAGAAAAGCTGATGATCAGCTGGGTGGCACAGTGGATAGAGCGCCAGGCCTGCAGTCAGGAAGGCTTGAGTTCAGATCCAGTCTGAGACACTTACTAGCAGTGTGACTCTGGGCAAGTCACTTAACCTTGTTTGCTTCCATTTCCTCAAGTAGAAAATGAGCCAGAGAAGGAAATGGCAAACCATTCCATTATCTTTACCAAGAAAACCCCAAATGGTATTACGAAGAGTTGGACACCACTGAAATGACTGAACAAAAACAAATTTGATTTCTTTGTTGCAAAGTAGAGATTTATTTGGGGGCAAAGGGGAGTGTTGGGAAGAGACAGCAATAAAAAAAATTAATCATGCTTAAAAAATAAGGTGCAAAAGTGAAATGAATGTTCTAGGTCTTAGTGGGATGTGCCTGATGAGAAGTTGTTAAAACAAAAATGTATTAGGTGTGTTATAGAGCTTAAACTATTATTAGAGGTAAACTAAATGGCCTCTGAACATGGTCTAGTGGTTGGGTACTCTGCTTGAAGTCAGGAAGACTTGTGTTCAGATCCTGTTTCTGATGCTGGCAGTATGACGCTGAGAAAGTCAAGTCAACAAACATTTAGTAAGCCCTTTGTGTCAGGTTCTGTGCTAAGCGCTGGGACTACAAGTATGAGCAGAAAGAGAATCCTTGCCTTCAAAGAGGTTACCTTCTAGCGGAGGAATGCTATTATGTTGTTGTCATCCAGTCTTCAGTCACGTCCCACTCTTTGTGACCCCCCCTTTGGGGTTTCCTTAGCAGAGATACTACAGTGATTTGCCATTTCCTTCTCCACCTCATTTTATGGATGAGAGAACAAGCAAACAGGGTTAAATGACTTGCCCAGGGTCACACAGCTAGTGTCTGAACTGGGTTTGAACTCAGGTCTTCCTGACTCTAGGCCTGGTGCTCTATCCATTGTGCCACCCAGCTGCCCCAGGAATACCATACATGAAAGGGATCTTTACTCCCTCCCTCCCATTTTAGTCTGGGAACTTGGAGGTGGGGGGTGGGTTATAGAATGAATTTACAAGACAAAAAAAAAATCTCTGTGGAATACATGAGAAAGTCCTGTAGGTCAAGAGTGCTGTTGGAGAGGAAGTCCCTTAACCTCAGAGATTTTTGTTTGCTATCTGTAAGATGAGGGGATTGCACTGAAAGGTAGTTTCTGGGAGTCCCTCCCAGCACTAAATCTATGATCCTGTGAACATGTATTACATACATTCGTGTCTTCGTGTCTATTAAATATAATTTAATCTTTTATTGCTGATTCAGGGTCATCATCCTGACTATAAATTGTGCTACCCTTCTTTCCAGGACTATTAGATATTCCTCTAAGCTGAATAGGCCCAGACTGTTACAGTTTTTGCTTTACTTAAATTTACACTACACAAATTTGACTTTGTAGAAAGAATTCTGAAAGAAACCCACATTTCAAAAAAAACACCAATGTTACCTTTACTGTACAGTGTTGTGTTCTCTCTTCACCCCCGCCCCTTGGCTCCATACTCTGTAGCTTCCCACCCCCACCAAAAAACCTGCCTCCAAAACCCAACTTTTTAAAAAGCCCTTGATAAAAACCCTGAAAGCAGAACAGATGGGCAGAGAGACCACTGTAGTTGTTGTAAGATTGTGACTTGGTTTGAGACCTGTGGCAGCAAGAGAGGAGACCTTTGAACCACCACCTACCACCGGGCCCCTCATGTCTGTCTTCTGTCAGTCCATGACCCCTGCATGTGGCCCATCCTCTCCTGTCTGTTTCTGTGTCCAGCTTCCACATGTCTGTTCCTCCTCTCAGTTCCAGCCAGGCCCCCAGGCCCTGGCACCCCACTTGTTCCTCCCCCTGTTCTCACATCTCTGCCCCCAACCCCCATATGCCCTTGAACCACAGGCCAGCTCCCTTCCTGCCTCTCTCCCTCCCTTCCCCACATCCGTGGACAAATTCATCCTACCATTGCTTTACATAGAGGTTTGTAGAATGGGTCCACTTATATAAAGCAAGAACTGTCCGTATATTCAATAGCCCTTTTTTCTCCCTTTCTTTAATTTTTCTGTTTCTTTCCCTGTACCTGGCCCTTGCAGTCGCATCCTTTTGATTGGCTGCTACCTAGCTGCTCTGGGATAGGAAACCAGAAAAATGAATTTTGTTAGCATTGTGTGGCCAGTACGATTTAGGTGGGCTCTGAGTTGGTTACTGGGGCCCTCTCCGGTGAGCCAAGTGCTGACCTTTGTAACATCCCTTTGGGGTGCTCAGAGGGCTTTTGGGGGGAGGGCAGGACATTGTTTTCCCCTATGTTCCGGTTAGGTCAGGTTTTCTTATAAATAATTTCTGAATAAATGGACTGATAGGATTTTCAGAAACTTCCAAAGGTGGAAGAAATTTACAGAAAGAAGTTAGGAGGGGGTCGCTCTGGGGTATCCCAGTATATAAGAACTAAAAAGCGTTGGGCAAGGGGGGAGAAGGGTTGGAGGTAAATGGAGAAGATACAATGAAAAGAACACAGTTGATGCTTTAACTTTATAAAGAATGCTTGGAAGTAGGTTTCAAGGACAGGATTCCTTCGGTAGTACTTCAAACAGCCGTCTTCGATGTGCTCTTGTTATGATTCCTCCCAAACCAGGGATCCTTTTAAGCAGTTTTGTTGGAGAATCATCAACTGAGGCATCATTCCTGAGTGTGTTTATGTCTTGCCAGCTTCCTCTGCCCCCGATTTCATCTTTGTAGGGTCTTCCGAAGCTAGATTTACACAAGGGGTATGTTTTCTTAAATATTTATTCTGCAGGCCATTTATTCTCCTTAACTCGTTTTACTTGGAGTGTAAGGAGCTCAGCTAAAAATAACCTTTCTCTTACCCATGCGGGTCTACATTTGACATTTCCCTGGAATTAATTAGCAACTCATTTGTATATTTTTTTTTCCCCTCAATAGGTAGAATGTAAGAAAGCACAGCCTAAGGAAGTGATGTTCCCACCCGGGACAAGAGGACGGGCCAGGGGCCTCCCTTACACAATGGATGCTTTCATGCTAGGCATGGGAATGCTAGGTAAGTCCCAGGGATGATGCTAGAGCCTATTAGGACTGGGACGGGGTCACCCCTGCCTGCCTTTGTCACTCATGTTGGAAGTTGTCTGCCATGTCTCTGGCTTAACTTTTCTGGGCTACAACTCCAATCTCTAAAAGCAGGAAGGGAAAGGGGGGGAGAGTGGAAGGACAGTGGGAAGAATCCTGTCTATTTAAATGATTAACATTTTTCTTGGGATATCAGAATTTGCATTTAAATGGATGTTTTAAATAGCCTGTTTTTACTCTTTATTCACACCAAAAAAAAAAAATAGGATGATGAAAGACAAAGTGTGTTTGTTCTGACTAAAAGCGATCTCTCCTGGCTTTTAGAGAAATTGAGACACATATAATGCCCCTTCTCTTAAAGGTATCTCTGACAGGTCCACATAGATAATTGAAAATCTTGCTGTTTAAATGGCAGGCAAGATGGAGAAAGCAGCGAAGATGCATAATTGTGTAGGTCTCAACAATAATTAGAAATCTCAAGGCAAGAGAAGAGTATTTTAGCTCCAGTTATTGTGTGTCCAGAAAATACTAATTAAAATGGGATAAATGGTACTTAATGGTAAAATTCCATTCAGGCACAAGATCTGTCTAGTTTTAATGGGTTTTCATTTGGTTTGGCTAAGAGTCCCTTCTCCTATAGCGTCTGATAAGCTCTTTATGTATTATAAATGGATTGCTGTTTAAACTACTTCTGGCTTTTAACTTTTAAAAACTTTTTGACATTAACCAACTAGTTTCTAGAGGGGTCTTCATATAATGGAAAGAAGGCTGAGAAAGCCGAGGGTTTGAGTCCTGACACTGACTGACACCTACCAGGTTTGTGACCTTAGGCAAAGTCATTTAAGCTCCCTCTCTCAGCTCATGTGGAAAACGGGATAAAAATCTTTGCACTGCCTCCTTGGAATCATATATTCAAGCTAGAAGAGTGGACACTGGAGGTCCTTTAGTGCAAACTCCACATTTTAGGCCTAAGTGCTTTGCCCAAGATCCCAAAGGTAGCTAGTGGCACAAACTAAGATTTGAACCCAGATCATCAGACTCAAACTCTAGCTTACTTTCCATTACATCATGGTTTTTTTCTCATGATGGTTAGAAAAGTGCTTTGTGATCTTTAAAGTGCTGTAGGAATGTGAGTTGTTCTTGGTATTATTATCCCCTTAGAACCAACTACTTGTCTGGGGGGAAAGAAAGCTCTTAAGAAGAGTGAGTAGCTCTTCTATGTTCCCCCTAATGCATATAGATTGTTGGCTCAAGGTGGCGACTGAGGGCCCCAGGACACAGAATAATGGAAAGACTTTCATGACCAGGGCCCAGGATTGTTCACCAGCTCTACTGTGTGAGCTTTGATGGGTACCTCACTGGGTCCCAGCTTTCTACTTTCTCTGTAATAAATAAGTGAATTTTAATAGAGAAGCAAAATAACGCAAGAGACTTTAGGTCGGCGTGTTTCCCAGTGCAGGGGAGCAGACCCACATTCTGTATCCAGTCTCTAGAAACCAAGAACCAGAAATGAGTTCCTTCATAGCCGTTAGTCCTTAGAGTTCTGTTTCCCTGGACCTCCTTCCAACTGATCACCCTCTAAACCTCCTGGATGTTCTCTCCTCTCTGGGTTTTCTTCCTACCTGTCTGATTGTTCCTTGTCATTCTCCTGTGCTAACTCATCCTCTGTGTTCTGTCCCTAACTTGTGAGTGCGCCCCAAAGCTCTGTCCCACGCCCTCTTTTCTTCTCTCCCCCTCTCTCTCCACACCCCCCCCCCCCGCCTTTCTCTCTCTCTCTCCCTCCCATCTCTCTCTTCCTCTCTTCTCTCTTCCCTCCATCCCTCCTCTCCTCCCTTTCCTCCCTTCTTTCCCTCTCTCCAGAGATCTTATCAGCTCCTATGGGTCTAATTATCATCTTTATGCAAACGACCCAAGATCTTTACATTCGAGGAGCATAGTATCTCTCTTGAGTTCAGGTCCCACATCCACAACTGCCTAGGAGATAACATTTTGAATTAGATGCAGAGAGAATAAGCATTTATGTAGCAGGGTTCGAGCTGAGTGCTTTACAAATAAATATTGTGGCATTTGACCCTCACAGCAACCCTGTGAGATTGGTGCTATTGCTGTCCCCGTTTCACAGATGAAGAAACTGAGGCAGACAAAGATAAAATGATTTGCTCAGGGTCACACAGCTAGTTAAGTGGCTGAGGTCACATTTGAACTCAGGTCTTCCTGACTCGGGCCCAGCACTCTTTCCAAGGCTTCACCTAGCTACCCCAAACATTTATTAAGTATCTACTAAGACTCTAAGCCCAGCACTCTATTCATTGCTCCACCTAGATATCTCAAACATTTATTAAGCACCTACTATGTGCCAAAAGTAGGGAAACAAAAAGAGGTAAAAGACAGTCCCTGCCCTCAGGGAGTTTATAATCTAATGCATATCAAAAACTTACCTTACCATCTTTCCTTAAAAACCCCATCTCTTTTTCTGATTTCCTGTTTCTGCCTAAGGCACGTTCTTCCGTGGCTTCCCAACCTTGGAGTCAGCCTTGTTCTTGTCTGTCTCTCACTCCCGACATCTGGTTGGATCTAGTTGGATTCCCCCGGACAGTATTTCTCTCCACTCTCTTAGCTGCCACCATAGTTTCAGCTTCTCAACACCTCTGGGCCAGACTCCTGGAATAGCCTCCTAACTGGTCTCCCTGTGTTTAATCTCACCCCTCTCTGATTCTTCCTCTACACAGCTGCCAAAGTGATATTCCTGCAGCAGAGGTCCAAGCACACAACTCCCCTGCTCGGTCAGCTCCTGCCGCTGCCCCCCTTGCCTTGAGGATCAAATACAGACTCCTCTTTGGAGCATCTTAAGCCCTTCACCACCTAGACTCAACCTACCTTTGCCGTCTCTTTTATGCATTACTCCCGATGACATTTCCACATTCTGTGGTCCAGCTAAACCAGCTGCCTTCCTTTTCCTTCACACATGACACTCTCTGCCCCATTTCCTTGCCTTTGAACAGATTGTCCTCTGGGCCTGGACTTTCCTCCTTCCTCACCTCCACCACCTAGAATCCCTGTCTTCCTTCAAAGCTCACCTCAAACGCTCCTTCCTAATGTAGCCTTTCCCAATCCCCACAGCTGTTGGTTTTGTCCCCCTCCTGAAATTACCTTGTGTTTTAAAAATTACTTCACATGTATCTTGTATTTATTTATATATGCATGTGTGGTTTCCCATGACAGAATGAATATATGATTTTAGAAGACAGGGATTATTTGTTTTGCTTTCATTTTGATGTCTCCATCCCCTAGCACAGTGCCTGGCACATAATACATGCTTAATAGATGCTTAGTGATTGACTGGTTAAGGGTAGGAAACAGTCCCAGTGTCCAGGGAATAGAAAGAAGGGGAATAAGATGCAAATTGGGAAAGAAAAATTACCTCTGGGTATGTGGGAGTGTGGCTTAAAACCCGGAAACAGAAACCTAAGAGCAGGTGAGTCTGGACAAAGGCCGAGGGTGTTTCTGGGAGAAAAAACAGAACATTGCAAATGGTGTTGACCAGGACAGCTAGACAGAACTCCCAGGAAGAACTGCTCCAGAGAGCAACCCTCCCCACGGCCAAGGTTTCACTGGATTTGCAGGAAACTTTGCTTGGCACTCTAGAATGATTTCACACTTATGCATTTGGGCCACCCTTGCTCCCCTCCCCACCTTTCCTCCGCCCCCCCATCAACTCTCTAAGCATGATCCTGTTGGTTTGCCCTGAGTGAGGGATAGAGCCATGATGAATGCCAGATGCTTAATTATCTGCTCTAGCCATTTTCCCGTTCTTTCAAGTCTCAAGTTACTACTTCCTAGAGTCACATTAAAGAATTAACCGTTGGTTAAAAAAAAAAATATTGTAGCAGTTAAAAGTCTATTACCCCTTGAGTTACGGCCAGCCCTTTGCCTCCCCCTCTGCTTTTTCAAGTTTGTACCTATTGGCCACTCGAGCTCTGGCTGAGGCTGAGACCTGGCATATCTCCCAGCCCTCCACCTGGAGCCCAGGCCCTGGCTTGGCCTGGTGCAAGAAGACGGTTCAGGTATTCATCTACCAGGGGTTCTCTCCCTGCTTGCCCTCACAAAAAAATCAGTGCAGGGATTTTGTGGAAACCATTATCTGGGTCCTCAGGAAAATCTTTTCCCCTCCTAGAGGTATGTATGGAAAGGGAAGTCTCCATCATTAATAGTTAGCACTTATATAATACAGTACTTTACATATGTTGTCTTGTTAACCATTCTAGGCAAGTCTTATTAATGTTCCCACTTTCCTGATGGGGAAACTGAAAAGGAGGTTAAGTGACTTGGACTGAGACACACACATAACTAGGAAGTATCAGAGAAATAAGCCTCTGTAGAGAAAAAACCAGAAATTCACTACTGATTGCCCTTTTATCATTCTCTCTACCTGTCTCTGGCCATTGGATCTTTTGGAAGACGAGAGGGATATTTGTTTATAAGTAAGATCTGTCATTTATTCCAATCCCTTTTTTTTCTGGAGCAGTGTGGGGGCAGGGGTGGGGATTTTCCTTCTCCCTTTGAAGTGATAGCATTGCAGCTTCTTCCAAATGAAGCAGAAATAGGAAAGATTCATCAGACTGGGCCTATTCCCTTGGGAATGTCGACTGTCTCTAATTCCCATCAGTCATAGCACACCTCGGGTGTCACGATGTAATTCTGTTACCGTCCAAGCAAGGCTGTTGTTGGCCCAAATGTAAGGCAGCGGCAGCAGCATTTACAATTTGACAAAAATCTGACTTCAGGCCTTGGAAAAATGGTGAAATTAATATTTGAAAAAACAGTTTCTATTAAGTAATTGTGAGCATGTTACAGAAAGGTGAATTGAACATTTTGTATGGGGAGATGAGATTATTTTATTAGCTTTGTTTAAAAAAAAATGTAAAGCAGCAATGATCCTATCACAGTTTGGCCAACCAATGCAGAGTAACCTAGTTCTTCATAGCAGAGAGAAAGGGTCCCTAGGAATCATTGTGCTTGGCGCTTCTACAATCTTCTAGGAGAGTTTGGAGAAATCTTGGAATTCTGGGGCTGGAAGGTACCTCCTTAAGAAGGAAAGCTGGAGGGGAGGATAGCATTTAGTCCATTTCCCTAAGGTTGGCTAAGACTTAGATTTTTCTCCAAGGAAGATGACTTCATCACCATTAGCCATCTGTTTGAGCATTCACATCTACCAGGAAGCATTTACAGGTGTCTGACCTCTGTGCCACCTACTACTACCTGAGCCCTTTTGTTAATTTTTTTTAATAAAGCTAGGGGCAGCTAGGTGGTGCAGTGCATAGATCACCAGCCCTGGAGTCAGGAGTTCAAACACCACCTCAGACACTTACTAGCTATGTGACCCTGGGCAAGTCACTTACAGCTTCAGTTGCCTCCAAAAAATAAAAATAAAGATGAATACCTTCTGATCCTCATAAAAGCCACATGGTGAGTCTTTCTCTAAGAGAAAGCATCTCATACATCAGGAAGACCTAGGTTCAAGCCCTACCTTGGACACATACTAGCTTTGTGACTGTGGTCAAATGCTTTCTTTTCCTGGCCCCAAGAATAACTCTAAGACTATAAATTATGGAAGTGTTGCCTATCTGTACTGATGGCGAGAGTTTACGCAATGAGTTCCATGTACTGATAAAATCATAGGTCTGGTAAAAGGAAAAAGAAAATACCTCTTCCTGTATCCGAAGATCAGTATTAAGATTCTCCTTAGCTTTCTCTACTCCCAGGAAAGTTATCATAATTTTTTTTAAACTCAGTTAACCTTCCTAACACCTTCCCATTTTAAAAAATGTGTTAGAAAAGAACTGGGTCCCCTTTCTGTTGAGCAGGGCTGAGGAGATAAAGACTTCATTTTCTTTTTCTTTCTTTTTTTTCAAATTTAATTTATTTATTTTTGTTGCATTTTAGGTTCCAAACTGTCTCCCTCCCTAGAGGGAGAAGGCCACTATTTGACACAGATTTACAAATATCTGTAAAACCGTACTATGCATACTTCTATTTTTCAGTTCTTTCTCTGGAGGTGGATAGCATCTTCCTTCATTAGGTTCTTTATATGATTTGAGTATTTATAGGACTCAGAATAACTTATTCTTTGAACAATTTTGCTGTTATTGTATACAATGTTCTTTTGATTCTCCTGACTTCATTTGTCATTAAAGCTTTCATTTTCAAGAAAGGGAGGGAAGGAAGGAAGGAGAGAGGAAGGAAAGAAGAAAGGAAGGAAGGAGAGAGGGAGGAAAGGAGAGAAGGAAAGAAAGAAGAAAGGAAGGAAGGAAAAGGGAGGGAGGGAGGAAGGAAAGAAAGAGGGAGGGAAGGAATGAAGGAAGGAAAGGAGGGAAGGAAGAAAGGTAGGCTGGCTGCACCACCATATTGCTCCCAAGGCAGTGAACTCATTGACTTGTTTCCCAGTGGGTTGCAGGGACTTCACATGGGGATCCTCCTCTTCCCTGAGTTAAAGTGGGTTTCAGGGGGATTTTTCTGGGGGCTCTAACATTATTATAGACAGGAGCTCCAAGGTCTCATAAAAGAAACATCACTTGGTATGTGAACACTCAATGGCCACATTCTAAGGCCACTGAGGATGCTCTTCATATGTCATGAAACAGACACTTCACACTCAAGGGGTTCCGTGGTTAAATTGTCCTGCCTCAATTTCTAAACAGACCTGGCTGGGGCAGTTTTCTGTCCTTCTGGGTAGCTCAGTAACAGCACAGGAGAGGACGAATAATGTTCCTTTCTATCATGAGAACACATGAATTTTCTAGACTAGGCAAAAGATTTAGAACTGGAGCCTTCGGAACCCTGCCACCTTGGGAGATGGGGACAAAAGATTAGCTCAATTGTCCAGAAAAGAGGAGGGAGTTTATTTTAATTGTTGGTATGAGGGTTTTTGTTTTTTGTTTGTGTTCTGTTTTTCTCTCCATGTGGGAAGGTAGATCCTCTAAGAAAGGTGGAGATGGAGGTAAAAGCCTTGGGTTTTTTAGTTCAGTGACAAGAGATAATTACCACAGAATTGATCAGTCACTCCAAGTACTGAAGCAAATAAATCGTGCATTGGCCAATGCAGGAGGAGAATGGCAGCTAATGGAAGTGGTAGATAGGTCATCCTGGCCGTAATTTGGCTTGATGAAGCATCCACATGGGCCTGGTGTTAATGTGCTATTGATATTCAGCCAGCCAATTTCCCCTGTGTGGCTCGGGCTGTGACTCGTTAGAGCAGAGCTGGGCATCACAGTGGTAAATGAAGAGGAAAATTGAAGTAATGTTGTATTATAAATTTATGATTTCATCTGCCTGACCTAGAGGATGTTCAGTGAGGGGAGCTGGGGATGGGAGCCCCTCTCCGGCACATGCCATGTTCTTCTCGACTTTGCTGTTAGAAGGCATACTGGTGGGCATTGGAGAATGAGTAGCAGGGGAGGATGGAGGTGATACTGGGAGGGCAACTGTAAACCATGTCTTTCCCTCCCAGTCCCCTTCCCCCACTTCCTTCCTGTCTGCCTGTTCTTGAAGAGAGACTTTGGAGCCTGTCGGGAAGTTGGGGATGTGTTTATTCTAGTGACCAGGAGTCTGGAAGGAACTTGATGTTCCATCCCCAGCCCCCATCCTCCTCCTCCACAGGAGTCTTGAAGGTGACACATGGGCTAATGCTTTCACTGTCAGATTAATGCTAAAATATTTAAGATCCCCAGTGCCGAAGCTGGATACAGCACCGTCATTTTTCATCAGGAAAGCCCCACAGGCAGCAGTGATTCGGCTGTTTGCATATAATCCGTTTATCAATATTGTTGAAATAATGGTATGAGAAATCTAACGCTGAAAGATCTGATTTAATAGCAGAGGTGATTAATTTAAAAGAGGATTGAGCTGCTCAGCCATGAAATAAATATCAAGGAAAGAACCAGTGTGTACATGTCTATTTAAAGCTTCAGTGTCCTCTTTTCCCCTCTTTTTTTCCCTTCTTTCTCTTTCTTTCCTTCTCTCCCCACCCTATCTCCCAGTGCCACCCTGGTGCTATCCTCCACCCTCTCATCGTCGAAACCCAACCATCTGTGTTCCTCTTCCAAAAGGAAAGCTGATGCCAGACTGTTGGATCATCTGATCTTGTCTGCTGCCTAGAGGAACCGTGAAGGAATCCACCAATTTATGACTCAATGCTATGCTAGAAAATAAATAGTGAAGGCCCTGGCACTGAGGCCCCTCCAAGGTGGAAATATTTCAAATGGCCAATGAGTTGTGACAAACAGCTAATTCAAGAGCGTTTCTCCCTGTATAGAGAAAGCAGCACAAATGGTCTCAGGCCTCAAGTCACAATTTGAGTGAGGCCTCCAGAGGCCCGTAGATCATTTGGGGCCTCTAGAAGGGACCATGGAGACCATCTGCCCAGGATTCTTAATCTAGGGTCTGTGGGCTTTAAAACTTTTTTTAAAAAAGATTTGATTTTTAATATTTAATATTTCTGTGAACTTTTAAAAAATATTTCTGTATTTCTACATAATTGGTTTCCTTTGTAATTCTATGTATTTTCAAACATCATTCTGAGAAGGGGTCCATAGGCTTCACTAGCCTGCCAGAGCGAGGCCATGACACAGAAAAGCTTAAGAACCCTTGATCTAGTCCGGTTGGGGAGGTGAAATGAAGGGGAAGTGATCTGGTGGCACAGTAGGTAGAAGGCTGGGCCTGGAGTCAGGAAGACCCAAGTCCATATCCGGCCTCAGACACTTATTGTCTGTGTAACCCCGGGCAAGTTACTTGACCTCTCTCCGCCTCAGTTTCCTCAACTATGAAATGGAAATAAGGACAGCCCCCACCCCCAGAGTTGTTGCAAGGATCGAATGAGATAATATTTGTAAAAGCACTAAGTCTTGTGCCTGGCACCATCTCCTTCCCTGAAGAAGACAAGGTCAAACAGTTTAATCTTTATTTAGCATTACCCATAAATTTGGAAAGGACTTATGCATGGTTGGATTTTGATGACTGGGCTATAACTAGGACTCAGACCTCCTGGTTCCCAGGCCACGTTGGGGCAAAAGAAGAGATCATATCACTAACCACTGACTCAAAGAAGAAAAGATTACAGACCCGTTTGGGGCCATGTACACAATTCATTAATCAACAAACATTTGTTCATTGCGTGCTATAGGTCAGGCCCTTTGCTAAGTGTGCTGGAGGTGCAAAGTTAGAGGAGAAATAATCACCTGCTCCTAAAGAGCCTCTATTCTATAGGGGAAGAGAACTTATACCTACTGGGTATCCCAAAAGTCTCAGTGCGGTGTTAAGCTTATTAAAGTTCAGCCTATTACTAGATTGTTATTAATATTAATTTATTAAAGCTGTCTAAATTCATGCTTATTAAAGATATTAAAAATTCATGATTATTAAAGATAAAATGGTTTGCCATTTCCTTCTCCAGCTCATTTTACAGATGAGGAAACTGAGGCAAACAGGGTTAAGTGACTTGCCCAGGGTCATATAGCTTGTAAGTGTCCGAGGCTGGATTTTAACTCAGAAACATGAGTCTTCCTGATTCCAGGCCTGGCACTCTATTTCTGTCTATCCATCTATCTATCTACCTAGGCATGCCACCTAGCTGCCCCTTTTTTGAAAAATGTACATTAACCTATTAAAGCTAACCCTAAATTTGTGTTTTTTTAAAGCTTAACACTGTACTGTGATTTTTGGGACACCCGGTATATAGGTATTACAAATATATACAAAGCAGGTAAAAAAGGTGGTTGGGGGAGACTGGTAGGGTACTTGCAGCTAAGGATTCTGGGAAGAATCCCTTCAAGCTCTAATCTTAGAATCCTGTGATGGGGTAAGAAGGAGAAAAGAGAGATTCCTGCTATGATTTGCTAAGAGATGGAGAAGAGAGCCAGCCTGGAATGCAGCAGGACCCCGCTTTGCTGGCAGTGGTTTATCCGTTTCCCACCTGAATCTTTTCAGCAAACTGTACCTCTGCCCCCTTAACTTTCCCCCTTAAACAGGCATCCTGAGAAGAAAGCTTCCATGCCCCTTGAGCAAAATGTCCTATGAAAACAGCAACTTACTCTCTGAAAATGGCAAAATAGAGATTTCTACATAATTTCTGCATTTCTACACAATTCTGGAAAATAACAGCTAATACTTCTACATAGCACTTTAACGTTTGCAAAGCACTTTACACATTGTATTATCTCTTTTGATCATCATGTCAACTCCTCAAGGTAGGTGCTGTTACGGTACCAATTTTACAGATGACAAAACTGAGACTAGCAAAGGTGAAGTGATATGTCTAGAGTCACTCAGCTAGTAAGAGTCTGAGACAGGATTTGAATTCAGGTTTTCCTGACTCCAAGTCTAGCACCCTGTATATACCATGCCACCCTAACTACCCTGATGGGTTATGTATACAGAGTTTGTTCTTGGGAAAACACCACCAAGGCCATAGAGATTGTGGTATGGACACAGACTTCTCAAAGCTACCCTCTGGGTTGAATCTGATGGTTTATGTGCTTCCCAAAGGTAACCTCAAGGTTGAATTTTCTCTCCCAATGAACCATTCCCCCTTAAGTAACCTGCTGCTTTTTGACTGGTGAAGGTGCTTTCCCTTCATGGCTGTCCCCCTCTCTCTTGGGAGTAAGCATTACTAATACCTTGGCCTCCCACTGTCAATAACTCTAAAGTAAAGTACATCCATTGTAAGCTCCCCAAATGTCAGAGCCAAGCAGGGGCTCTGGGGTTTCCAGTTAGCACCTGGCATTTACTCTGCCAATTCAGAAAGAGTATTTGGTCTTTGGGGCCTTAGCTGGCCGCATGCAGGTTAATTGTGTGTAAACTGACGGGCCCGCTCTCCACAGCCACCAGAGAAAGATGACCCATACCTCAGGTCCAGGGCCTTATTGGAGATGAGATCTGGGGCTTGTTCCAAAAAAGAAAAAGAAAGAAAAAAGCCAGACTCATTACCCTGCCATCCCCATCCACCTGCTTCCTGTATCTAATTTGAAAAGAGTAAAGAGCCAAGCTTCATTAACATGACTTTCTCCTGTTTATATATGTGTTCAAGGCTACCCAAACTTTGTGGCGACATATGGCCGAGGCTATCCCGGATTTGCTCCAAGCTACAGCTATCAGTTTCCAGGTGAGTACCTCTGTGTCATCCACAGCATTGAAAACCTGATAGATTTGGGAGGAGACAGGAGAATCCAGAATAGGATTTGATTCATGGGAAAAAAAAAATCCACATTTAAAAAAAAAAAGACATACTTATCCTTAGTATCAGGACTCAGATAAGAAATTTGGATTAATTTTTCTGATGAATTAATTTGGTTAACTAATGTATGTTAATTGGTGCTGGTTATTTGAAAATGGAAGTTTTTAAGAAAAAAGGGAAAGATTAAACAGCAGAAATCCTGGAAGACAGAGGTCTCCCTCTGATCAGTCTTATTTTTTCTGAAATGTGTTGTAAGTTATGTCTCATTAGGGATTTAAATCTGGGGGCTCTGGGATTTATTCCACCCGTCATCACTTCTCTCCTCCCCACCATGTGTCTGAAGTTGAATTCGTTGGCGTCTTCCTCCCCACTGTCCTCCCCCTCCCCAGACTGATTCATTCCTAACAGCTCTCAATTGGATGCTCTTTTCCTGTGTGTTGGTGGGTTTCTTTTTTTATGATTGTTGGTGTTTGCTTTCCATTGTAGGGTGTTTTCCTACCTCTCTCCCTCTGCGTGGGTGTCAGACTTGCTGCAGTCGTGATTTCCATTCAGTCAGAGTCTACAAGGACTGCTCTCCAGTCCCAGACTCTTGCTGTCATTTGGCAGGCTAGCCTGGTATTGGAAGCTCCCCCAGGGCGGTGGGAAGGCAGCCTGGAATTGGGAGGCAGTGTGGTGGGGTTGGAAAGAGAGTCTTTCTCCACAAGGGGAAATTATTGGCTTGGAACAGAGGTATTTCCTGAAGAGTCATAAGGAAGGTCTTCAAAGCTGAGCTTGAACCTCTATGGGTCTATATTCATCAGTCAGAGGCAGGAATTTACTGTGAAAAGCTGGGCCCTGGGATAGATTTTACACCTGACTGATTAGGAGGCAACCAATCTTATCAGGAGCTTTATCTGCCCTCAGTCACCTAGGACCAGGTGGATGCAGGCACTGGCTCCTGGGCTTAATTATAAATCCTAAAGAAAATGAACACGTGGCAGGATCTTGGCCCTGGAGATAAGGGTAGGAGAACCAGTGCGATACAGTGGAAATAACATTGGCTCTGGAGTCACAGGTTCTGGATTGAAATCCCACCTTTATCACTTGTGTGACCTTGGACAAGTCACCCACCTTCCCTGGGTCTCAGTTCCCTCATCTGTACAATGTGGGGTTTAAACTAGATGGCCTCTGAGGTTCTTTGAGATTCTAGATATCTGATGCTATGGACCAAAGAAGTGTCTTTGTTTCAACTTTTGACTAAGCTTGGGAGGGAGTCATTCATATCAATGGAAAGGAGGTCAGGGTAGATTTAAAGCAGTGGTCTGCCTTGCTGCCACAGGCAGGCTAGACCTTTCAAGGTCAAAGGCATTGGAGTCCAGAGTTTCTACTTTTAGCTTCACTCTGCTCTGGCTTCCCCTGGGGCCAAGGCATTTCTCCACCTGGGCATCATTGGTCAGGCTAGATTACACTGAAGACTTCTTGCCCACAACTTCTCTCTAACAGATGAGCAGTGTGGAGTAGAGGCACCTAGCATACCTGCTTTGGGGCAGCCACCCCCTGGCTCAAGGGAAGGATGGGTAGGAAAAAGACCATAATCCTGGGGTGCAGAAGAGTAAGTGTAGCTGGACTTAAAAATGTGAGAGGAAGCATCATCTCCTACATGCACGCGCACACACACACACACACACACACACACACACACACATGTGTGTGCATGCTCACACACACACCCCCATGAGGCCTTTTTTTGGGCAGGGGTGGAATGAGCATGTGGTTCCAAAGTC
Organism: Trichosurus vulpecula; assembly: GCF_011100635.1. NCBI lineage: Eukaryota > Metazoa > Chordata > Mammalia > Diprotodontia > Phalangeridae > Trichosurus > Trichosurus vulpecula. Next base: position 171,630,587 of record NC_050576.1, on the reverse strand, counting down.
CAGCTGTCCTAATCCTGATGTTTTGTGGATTTGGGCACCTTGCCCACTGCCCTTTAATAACATTTTCACTCATTCCTTCCCCTTGTGGGGCACTGTTCCCAAAGGCATGATTGTTTTTAATTGAACCATTTGGGGGACACGGGGAGATAAGGTCTTCTCTATTTCCCTTTCTTCCTCTCCCTCACCCCATCAGCCCCCATAAGCCCTCCAAAATCGACATACCACCATCCCCACCAGGTGTAATGTTAGAGAACCTTCCCTAGCAGACCAGTGTGACTCCTAAATAACCATGCCAGGCTCTCTCCAAGAAAGATACTGGTCTCTTGGAGAAAAGAGCCAATGAGAAGGAGGATGGGAAGAAAAAGCAGTACTATATGCCCTGCACTCACCACAATGAAAGAGGTATCCTGTGTCCTCAAGAGGCAGGTGTTCGGGTGATCGTGTACCAAGCCTGGGCTGCTTGCCACTGTCAGGATTGCTCCATCCTCTAATGCAGTCCAGAGGGTCTAGATGGCATTGATGGCTTAGGTATTTGGCCTAGACAAACTGCTGTCCAGGAGCTTCTGGTCAAATTCATGTCACTTTCTCATTGGCAGAAAACAATTTTTACCCCATTTCTCCTCCCATCTCAGGCCTTAAAATCAGTAAGCAAATAACAGTTACATCTCTGAAAGCCTTCACCTAAGCACTGAAGGCCCATGACTGCTGGCTGGGGCTGGGCCAGATTGGGCCCAGCAAGGTTGCCCAAGAGGGACTGTTCAGCAACCATGGGACAGGGAAAGACTAACCCATGGGAGAAAGCCATTCCCCTTCCCTGGCCATTCATACCTCAAGTAAGAGACAGCCATATCACACCTGCACCCTCAGTCCCACTGTCTCCCTTTGCTCGATTCTTTGGAACCCAGATGTTGCTGAGTCAGGCCCCAATGGGGAACACAGGTGCAGCCAGTTTAATTCAGATGACTTTCCTCAGAAAGCCAAATTCGTTTTCGTTTTTAGCATTTGAGAATACCACATCAGTTTTCTCTTTTTCTGATGGTGTGGAAGGAAAAAAAAAATGAGAGTATGGACCTGTTTTGATTTGTGCCAATAAAATTTTAAAAGGACATTGGAAAACCCTGTTCTCCCTGGGGGGAAAAAGTTCTGTCTCTGTCTTTCCTAGGACTTAATTCTCAACTCTGGGAGGGGATGTCACCACAGAACTATGAGATTTTGTAATATCTGTCTCCTACCTTGGAGTCCGTAAGAACTCTACTAAGTGTTTCTGGAATTGGAGGTGTGGGGAGGTGATACAGAGCTGAAACAGAGAGAGGACGTGGGGGTAATGCAGCCCAGGTCTTCCCCAATCATGCTCACTCATCTGGCAGCTGATTCTCTACTGCCATCTCCAGTCCCATAGCTTTGTTCTCTTCCTCTATAGTCATCCAGGACAGTTCTCAGAATTCTGGCAATTAGTGTGTCTCCATCCAATGATCCTCTCCTTGTGGTCATCCCTTCCCTTTCGGTGTCAACCCTGTGTGCCCCCAGCACGTCTCACCTCCCAGAGCTATTGTTGGTCCCGGCTGCAATAGACCTGGTTCTTAGGTCCTCCTTAGAGAGCATGTGTGATCTTATTATCCCAGGAATGACGGAGGAGCAAGTTAGAACAAGCACACCCTAGGCCAGCATCTCAAGCCGTTTGCTAAAACTCCCTTTCCCTTTGGACTACTCATAGAATATGCACTTTGGATGCCAGATCCCCCTTCTAAAGGAGAATGTGGCCTGAGTCTGTTTAAAAAGCCAGAACATCATCTTGTCTACAAGTAGTCAACCTGGAATCATTCATTTCCACTGGAAACTGAAAGTCAGGGGACCTGAATTTTCCTCTTACCTCAACCCCTTAATTCTGCTGTGATCTTAGGAATGTTCCTAACCTTTGTGGGCTACCATTCATCCTGTCAAAATCAGAGCTTAATAATTCTTATCCCGGTTCACCTCCTGTGACGACAGGTATGACGGTTCATGCGAACACACCCAGAGTTCTTTGACAAAAAGGTGCCACATGTCATTTGTACGATCTGTGGCGGTAGGCCGAATCACTTGGATACCTGTTCTGTCATCCCCTGAAGTAAGATTTGCACCCCTACCCCTGGACCTTTATAGCTCAGTGTTTGTCTAGTTTTATTATTCTTATCATTCATCTTTCCTTATTCTTTTGTTTTCTTTCTCCCTCCTCCCACCCCAGCACTTATCTTTTCCATTTAATCTATTAATTTCTGTTCTTATTTCACTTTGCAGACTATTTGCCGATATCACAGGACATAATTTTTATCAACTAGTTCTTAAAGAGAAATAACAAATTGGGGTTTACTACCATTGCTAATGAGAGAGAGAGAGAGAGGGAGAGAGAAGGCCTGGGTGACCGTGGTTGTAATCAATGACACCCTCCCTGTCCTAGCTGACTATGCTCTGAATGAACTTTTTTTATTTCCCATTTCAAAAATGACTCTGTGGCTTCAGTACTCCACTCTACATGTTCTGTTCTTTGGTGGGTTTTTTTCTTTCAGTTTCGTTACCCTCTTCTCATCGTGTTTGCTTCTTGTGTGCCCGATAAGTGCCGGCTTCCCCAGAGGAAGCCTCTCACAACTTCTTTGAGCCCACCAGAGTTGCACTGATTTCTCCAATAGCCCAGCTAAGTGCTGGGGCTTCCATTGGCTACGTAGCACATTAACAGTGGATATGGGGGAGAACTGATGTCTTCTTTTTGAGACTTTTGGGCAGTACAGAGAGTGAATATAATTATCCTATCCAAGATGCACAATTCCATTCCATGAAAATTAATCTAGGGAGCTAGCAAGTATGTAATTATCTGATCAGTCTCCCTTTGGGTCCGATCCTTTGATGACTGATGCTCTGATCACCTCTCTCCCCAAAATGGGAAGCCTGGATAAAACAGCAGCACCTAGGTGCTCTCAGAATGAGGGTCATACAACTAGTAAGTGTCTGAGGCCAGATTTGAACTCAGGAAGTTGAGTCTTGCTGATTTCCAGCCCCATGCTCTATCCACTGCTACCTAGCTGCCCTCAGAGCCATGCCTACTGCAACTCAAACAGTCAGTATAATCTGGTGGAAGCTACTCCATTCCCAGCCCCTGATATCTATCCCCTTTTTATCAACCACTTCCAATTCAAAGCCTGGCCCTCCTTTTCAAAGTACTTAAGTTTGTGACAAGTGAACTACATGCTTGCATTAGAACTGTTTCGATGTTTGTTAACCAATGTGTTTGGTTATGGGTGTCCCAGATGCTCAGCATAGGCAGCCCTGCTAATCATTTCATTAAACATGCTTGATACCGTAACTGGTTGGCTTCCTTTGATTTTCCTTCAGGCAGTGGGTTTCCTTATTATTACTTTTATTATTCCTTTTTTTTTAATCTGTATGGCTGCTTCCAACCCCCTTCCTCCATTTTGTTTTGCTATGAATTGCTTTTCTTTGGTGAACTTATCCTAGGATGCATGACTTTGCAAATGTTTTTAGCCATTGTGAATTTTCTCATTTTTGTAAATAGCTCATCTGTGCTACTCCCTAATGACATTTTTTTCCTGTAAGCAACTGAGGTAGAAAAATAAATTGTTTACCACAGACATGCTGTGTGCTGCTCTCTCTTAGCTTTGCAGTTTCCTAGTCTTGCTTTGGGGAAGGTGAAAGCACCAAATAACCAGTACCAATGACAGCTGGATTTTAAAAATTGTAAAAATGTTCCAGTTCCCTCTGTGTGCACAGTCCACCTCGCATGTTCTCTTGGCTCGGGGGGGCACAGGAATGCCATCCTGTCCTTGTGTGCCTAGACCGCAAAGCATCTGCAGTCCTACGTGGTCGTTCCTCTCCTCTGCAGGCGCTCTCTCCCACAGGCAACAGCTACCATCAGAGTACCCAGAGCCATCTGGTCCTCTCCAAGGTTATGTGCCAGGGTCCCCGTAGTCGGTTCCTAAAGGGTTGGTTTAGTGCTGGGAACGATCTGGTTTCTGCATATTGGACCCCAGAGTTGTAGTGACTTTCCAGAACCATGGAGTGGGACTGGATGAAGAAGGAAAGCATTCTGAGGTCACCCATTGTGGTGGGAGAAAACCAACAACGGGCAGCCCTTTCTTAGAGCACTAGATTTGGAGGCAGAGGCCCAGGTGCCAATTCTACTCTTACCAGGTGTAGAACCTCGAGCAACTTCTTTAGCTTAACTCAACCTTGTTTTCCTCCATAAAATAAATGGATTGAGTTAGATGGTGCCTAAGGGCCCTTCTGACACTAAATCCTGTGATCTTAAAACACTCTGCTCTTTCTTCTTCCTGACCCTATCTTCTACCAGAATTCCCTTTCCTTTCCCCTCCCCCATGCTTCCCAAAACTTCCCCCCCACTTTTGCTCCTTCTCTTCTGCACCATAAGCTTCAGACCCTCCATTGTCTTCCTCCAGGCTTGTTCATCCCCCTTCTCTCCTAAAAACTCAAGGCTAAGGAAGCAGCGGGAGCAGGTCCTCATTTCTAGGTCCTAGGACTCTGGTCAGTTGTAGAGAATGAGTCTGAGTCACTCTAAGGAGTAGCCCAGAACCTCTTGACTTCGTTATCCTCACAACAGACATTGCCCCTTTGGGGATAGACAGTGGGGCCAAACACGGAGCCTAGAGTTATTTTTTTCTGGGATGGTTTGGCTTGAAATGTGAATCTTGGGTTTTCTAGTTGGTGTTCCTACACAAATGTACCCTCTAGCCTTATGATCATTCTTTTTTTCTTTTTTCTTTTTTTTAACTTATTTTTTATTTTTAGTTTACAACACTCAGTTCCACAGGTTTTTGAGTTCCAAATTTTCTCCCTCTCCCTCTCCCCCCTCCTCCCCACCAAGATGGCACGTAATCCGATGTAGGTTCTACATATACCTTCGCATTAAACTTATTTTCACAATAGTCAAGTTGTAAAGAAGAATTATAACCAATGGAATGAATCGTGAGAAAGATGAAACAAAACCAAAAAAGAAGGAAAAAAATGAACATTCTTTGATGCTGGGTACACTCACCATCTTCATATCTGTCTGTTTGTTGATGTGTTCCAAGTACCCTGAGGAATGACTCAATAAACCCTCTTCCCACTAGTGGAAAACCAGCTCAACCCCGTGCCTCATCGATGATGGGTGAAAAGCCTTATCTGGGGGTTCAGATGAATTCTAATGAATCTGTTTCATGATGGAGTATATCTCTTGGATATGAAAGAAGAATATTTATACTTCCTTATGGTGCAATAGGATAGAAAGAACCCGTCCAGAGAACCTGGGTTTAAACCCTAACTCTGCTATTCACTACCTGTGAGATGCTGGGAAAGTCAGTCCTGAGAGAGGCAGTGTGGTGGAGCACCTGGCCTCCTTCCTCTTTTATTTACTATCTACGAGACCTTGGGAAAGTCACCTCACTGCCCTTGTGACCTTGGGAAAGTCATTCAACTGAGAGGCCATCTCTTGTTCTCAGTTCTCTTCAAATGAAGGGGTCGGACTAGATGAATAATTTAGGTGCCTTCTAGCTCTAAATCTTCTGGTCCCTATCTTTTGTTCTATGGGATAATAATAACTAACAAAACCAAGAACATGTCTAAGCTTTAGTCCTTCCTCTTGCTTCAACTTAACCCCCTTTTCTTTAGCCCCAATTCTCAGTAGGAATGCCAAACAGCTCCAGGTGCTGGACTTGTAATTAGGAAGACTGGCTTAGATCCTGACTCAGTTACTAGCTGTGATGATCATGGGCAAATAATCACTTTCCTAATTTGCCAGATGGGAATTACAACAGCCCCTCCCTCAAAGGGCAGTTGTGGAGCTCAAATGGTATATTGTGTACAAAGCTATTTATAAGCTATAAAACGTATGTGTTGTTGTTTAGTCATCTTCAGTCGTTTCTGCCTCTCTGTGACCCCATCTGGGGTTTCCTTGGCAAAGATGCTGGAGTGGTTTGCTATTTCCTTCTCATTTTACAGATGAGGGAATTGAAGCAAACAGAGTTAAGTGACTTGCCCAGGGTCATACAACCAGTAGGTATCTGAGGCCAGATTTGAATTCAGGAAGATAGATCTTTTTGACTCCAGGCCCTTCGCTCTATCCGCTGTGCCACTTAGCTGCCTCCTAAACGTGCGCGCGCACACACACACACACACACACACACACACACACATATACAATTATTGCAAAATTAGGCAAAGATTTTGTACTTCAGCCTTCTCCAGGTGAAACCTATCAATCGAAAAAGCATTTATTAATTCTTTTATATAATATTTTATATAATGTATAATATGTATTCATATATTATATATAATATTTTGTATAATATATTTAATATACTTTCTCTGTGCCAGGAACTAGCCTAAGTGTTGAGGATATAGAGAAAAGTCAAAAATAGAGAGGCACAGATCATTCCAGCTCTTTTTAATTCTAGAATCATAGAATGTCTGTCAGAAGGACATTAAAGATAATCTACTCCCCTCCCCACCCCGCCCCAGCCGCTGCCTGTCATTTTGGTGAGTTTTTAACTTGTAGGTTTCCTGCTTCCCCAGGGGTTGGCAAGCTGTCTCAAGGGCTAAATTGTGCTGGCAGCCTGTTTCTATACAGCCCTCTAAATAAGAAAGTTTTTTACATTTTTAAATACAATAAAACTTTATTCAAAAATATAAAAACCCTTCTTAGCTCATGGGGCTGTACAAAAACAGGCATAAGGGAACGTAGTTTGCCAGTCTCTATTCTAGCGCATTGGCTCCAGAACTGCCTCTACCATCCATCTCATGAAAAAACCAAGGGATTTTTCTGGGCATTCATGGCTCCTGTGCCTGAAATCTTCTATCAGTCAGTCAGCATTTATTGTTCGCAGACTGTGTGCTAGGTGCTGGTGATGACCATTTCTCTTCTGGATCCTCTTCTGGGTCACAGTTAGGCCCAGGAGTGCCACTAGCTTTTGAATGGTGGCCTAATCCTCCCTTGCATAGGGACACAGGCTTTCTCTTAAATCTAAAGATTTCCCAGTTGTGGTCCCAGAATGTATGTACGTGCATATGCACACATCCGTACATACGTGAATATGTTGTAACTCTGCATGATATAATGGAAAAGGCAGGGAATTTAAATTCAGAGAACAAGGGTTCAAAACCCCAGCTCTCTACTTACTACCAGTATCCTCTTCGACAGGCCACTTAATTTCTCTTATACTAAGTTTCTTCATCTTTAAAATAAGGGGGTTGGATTCAATGACCTCTAAGGTCCTTCCTAACAATGTATGTATGAACAATGAACACGTTCTTTGAACTGCATATATTGCCATGTAAAGATACATGGGATAGCAGCCCTCTAAAGATGAATAAACAACAGACTTGTCATATCCCCCTAAGAAGACTATAGCAATCTCCTTAAGGACAATTTTTTATCCTGACAAAACGGCTTGCACTTACTACATGCTTAATAAATGATTGTAAAATTATCAGCAGCCCCTGATAACGAATGCATCAATGCATAAAAAACTCCAGCCATCTTATACATTTTTTGCTTTATAATTATACCTGGCCAGATTTTTTTTTAATCACCAACTGCTTCCCCCTTTAATCTAATAGTATGTATTCAGCAAATCCACATTGATTTGAATATTCGTTTATCACAGGAGTTGTTAACTTCTTTTGTATCATGGACACCTTGGGCAGATTGGCAAAGTCTGTGGATTCCTTCTCAGAAAAAAAAATGTTTTTAAATGCATAAAATCAAATACATGGGATTACAAATGAAATAAATTATATTGAAATACAGGTATCAAAAATATTTTTAAAAACAAGTTCACTGACCCAGGTCAAGAACTCCTGGTTTGTCAGGAGAATGGCAAACCTGCTGCTTGCAAAGGGAAAGAACCATTTATTGCATTCTTAAGCCAAATGGAAATAATTTAAGGATTATCTGCTGTTGGGGATTTTCTTTGCCCCTGCTCTTCTCCCTTAGAGAGTTGACTCTTCCCAAGTGAAAGGGAATTTTATGGGCTTAGCTTTTTGGGTCAATGTACTTTCCCCTGGGAAAGTTCACCAGAAAGATAAAGGAAGATGTTAGCAGTAGAGGTAGTAAGAGAGGGAGTTAGTAGTAGAAGATGGGAAGAGAGATAGATTGGAGATGAGCTTCTCACCTCAGCCCTGCCGCCAACTCACTATGTGACTAAAGCACTCTGGGGGCCTCAGTTTCTTCATCTGGCCAATAGGGATGATAATATCCTTCTCAGGAAGAATGTCTCATAGGATTCTCATGGGGGCTGCTAGGTAGCGTGGTGGATAGAATACTGGGTTTGGAATCAGAAAGACTCAACTTTGTGAGTTCAAATCCAGCCTCGGACACTTACCGTGTGACCCTGGGCAAGTTGCTTAACCCTGTTTACCTCAAGTTTCTTCGTCTATAAAATGAGCTGGAGAAAGAACTGGCGAACCACTCCAGTATCTCTGCCAAGAAAACCCCAAATGGTGCCACAAAGAGTCAGATACAACAGAAACGACTCAACAATAAAAGGCTGCTCATGGTAGGTAAGTGAGATAAAATTGAGGCAATCAGTAAACATTTGTGAACTTAACCCTGATTGCCTCCTAAAAAAATAATAATAAATACATAAGTGAATAAATAAAAAGGACATAAGTGAATAAATAAATAAAAAGGGGCAGGTACACCGCACAGTGGGTAGAACACTGGCCCAGGTGTCGTCAGGAGGACTTGAGTTCAAATTCAGCCTCAGATGCTTACTAGCTGTGTGACCCTGGGCAAGTCACTTAACCTCAATTGCCTCCTAAAAAAAAATTCATGAAATGCCTACTATGTGCCAGCCAAAAATGTCCCATGCCTATGAAAGGGATATGATAAAGAGACAGAGCAGTGTAGCTGAAAGAATTCTCAAGAGTCAAATCACCTGGATTCACATCCCAGCACTGCTGCCTGAACACACTGTGACTGTGGACAGATCGTAGTAGGTCTGGAAGGAATCTGAGCAGTCATGTAGTCCAACCCCCTCACTTGAAGGGAGATTAAGGCTCGGGGAGAACTGTGGACTTGGAGGCAGAAGATTTATCTTTAAGTCCTTCTCTGCCCTTCTCTGTGAGCTGCGTTTCATCATGGGGCAGTGGATAGAAAGAGGGCTGGCCTTGGGGTCATAGGACCTGGGCTTAAATCCTCCCTCCACCACCATTACCTGGTGACGTTGCGCAAATCATTTAACCTGGTTTTTTAAAATAGTAAAATATAGATAAAGTAAAAATAAGCAGATTGGATTTAATGTTTTCTGTAGATGATTCTCATCTGCAAGATGGGAATATTAATAGACTATCTTAGAGGGTTGGGAGGAGAGCATTCTGTAAACTATATAAGTGTATTTGTACATATATGTGTGTGTATGTGTTCTGCATATACACACATGTACATACATGCGTACGTTTGTACTCATATTTATATACTTACTGTTGTCATTATTAGGGAAGCAATCTGTAAACCGTAAGCTATATGTGTGCATGTTTATACATACATGTTATGCATATTTATACATATATGTACATGCATGCATATATTTATATACTTACTGTTGCTATTATAAGAAACAGCAGATCTAATGTAATATACAAAAAGCCAGCCTCAGAGTCAAGAAGACCTACGTTTAAGTCCCACCTCTTACACATACTAGCTGTGTGACCCTGGGAAAATCACAACCTCTCGGCGCCTCATGTAGCTAAGAGTATAAATTTACATGAGACACCTGTTATGCATTGGTGGAGGGAATTTCCACCCTGGAAGTTACCTACACTGATCTCTTGCCCTTCCCAAAAAGGGATAATTGCTGGCCGCCGTATGACAATGTCCAATAAGAGAGACCTCATTGTGGCTATTTCTTTTCCTCTCACCATTTACTAAGGGATTTAGTTCTGATTTAGTGCCCTGCCCTCCACAACACTGACCATCACCCTACTCTATTTAAAATGGCAGCAGGGGCTTCCTGGCTCACACAGATTTACAAAATCCATAATAAGTCTGCCAGCATGAACTTAATTACCCTTCTTCAAGGCCTTCACTTTTAATTTCCATCAGCAAAAGCAAATGACATGTCTGGACCTTTTAAAAATAAATAAATAAATCGCTCAAGAGTGCACGTCTGTTGACTGAAGGTGAGAAGTGGCACTAGGCCCGTGAGAATGCCAGAGTCCCTCTAAGGCAAGGGATGGCTGGAAGCTTTTCAAGCCAAGAGGCAAAAACAGTATTTGCTTCTGTTTCCTCCTTCTCCTGGAACTAAAGATGGGGACCTCAGTGACCGCAGAACTTCTCCCGCTCCTTGGCCAGGTTCATTTGCTAGTGATATGAGCCAGGTGGCAGGAAGCTCATGCCCAGGAGGATCTCCTTGACATCCAGTCCTTGGTACCTTCTCTCCCTTTCTTGTCAATCCTGGGCTGTGCCCAGAAGATTCTAAACCTGCCCCCTCCTTCATAGCTTTTGGGTGAATGAGACTCTGCCTTCCCTCCCTTCTCAAGTCCATTCTAGCTCTAATCTTTGGGTCTCCTATTCTCCCCTTCATTCCCTACCCCCTACCAAAAAGGGTAAATGAGGCAGTATTTCATCTTTTACCCCACCTTTAGATATGCGCCCCACCCATTCAATTCATTTCAACAAACTTTTATTATGGACCTCCCATGCTCTGAGGGGAAGGGCAGTGTGCAGGGAAGGGGAATGAATTGGCCTCAGAGCCAGAAAGACCTGAGTTTGAGACGCGCCTCTGACACATACTGACTCTGTGTCTGTGGGCAAGCAGCCTAACCGCTAAGTATTCCAGACAACTATCTGTGACAGTGAGTCGAAGAAAAGATGGTGACCTGCCCTGGTAGAGGGAGTTTCCTCAACTGGGAGTCCCCTAAATCAATGAAATCAGAGATCTAGTTTCTATCTTTATTAAACCCTGCTGTGTTTCACACACTATACTGGAATATCTCCTTTCAAAGAGCTTATATTCTAATCGTAAAGAAACAACATGTATGCGCATGCACACATACATGTACACATGTGTATACATGCACAAACATTCTGTATACATGGGTGTAAATGTGTATATGCATAAACATTCTGTATATGTGTGTATACATGCATATACATTATATATACATGCATGTATATATATTTGTGTGTGTGTGTGTGTGTGTGTGTGTGTGTGTGTGTTGGTTGGTTGTTATCCTTTGTTTCTGAAGAGGACCAAAATGACGCCACCATGCTTGAGTCAAGATTCAGTGTGTCCAACTGTGGCTGATCAAGCCAGTACGAGCTCAGAATACTCTACCACAGCTCAGGCACAAGTAGTCCATGTGAACATTTGGGGTGAATACTTCAAACTTGTGCATCCTGCATTTCCTTTGAGTTGTTTCAATTCTGTCTGCTCATAGAGCACAGCACCTTCTCTGATGTGGGCCCGCCATGCTGAGCAGTCCTGTGCCAGTATCTCCCATGTCACACAATCAATTCCAAAGTTCTTGAGACGTGTGTGTGTGTGTACACACACACACACACACACACACACACATGCATACATAAAATGAGATAACATATAAAGTGCTTCGCAAACCTGAAAGTACTATGTAAATGCCAGCTATTGACATTAGTATTAAATATAAAGTAATTTAAGGGAAGGAAGGAGCCTGCTGACCATTGGGGTCCAGAAAGGCCTCTCCTAGTAAGTGTCCACTAAAATGCATCTCAACAAGAGCTAGGGGCTTCCCAAAAGCAAAGGTGAGGAAGGAATCATTCCAGGCATGGGGAGACAGCCTGTAAAAGGCATGGAAGTGGAAGGTAGGTTGGGATGGACAGAGGACAGGAGATGGCAAGGCAAGATTCTTGGACCCTCCATCCTCCTTATAGGTCAGAGAAATTCTGGAGACATTTCCCTTCTCTTCCAGCTGGTTCCTCCCTGCTCTTTGCTGAGCCCAGGAACAGCTGGAAAATTCGACAAGAATAATTGTTTGGGGAAGCAGAAGAGGCCAAAACAAAAACGAGCTTACAAAGGAGAAAACAGGATTACCTTCAAACTGCAGGAGGCAATTCAGGTCCTTGTAAATTTACTTTGGGCCTGAGCGGGCCCCAAGCCCTCCTGGAGGATCTGTAAAGAGCCATGTTAGTGGATAGTATGTGGTTTATGAAAACAAATAAGCAGAGATTATCAGGTCCACTGGATGACATTGAGCTCAGGTTTTCCAGGGGCTTAAAGAGAGCTGAGAGAGATGCTATATCCTTGAATCCAAAGCTTTGTGGGACGTTACCATAGTCGAGCTTTACTGAGCAAGTGCAATTCGGTGAAAAGATAGCTTGTGGTCTCACTGCTTTGATGAAGCCAGTCCGTTAGCTTGGAGAGGAGCTGTGGACCAGGAGACCAGCGCTGGACTCAGAGGCAGGGCACAGTAGCTGTGGGACTTCCAACAAGTCTCTTCAGTAAATTGAAAAGGGTAGATCCAATTGAACAATCAGTCATTAATGCAAAGCCTTGTGCTAGGCCCTGGGGGTACAAAAAAATTAAATACAGCCCCTCAAGGAACTTATATTCTTCTGAGGAGATTAATAATTAATGCTACAAATAATACAAATACTAAATTAATTTAATTAATTAAAATTAATGCTGCTGTTGCTGCTGCTACTACTACTAAATAATAAAGAACTGACATTTATATAGATGGTCTTTAAGCTCACTCTCACCTCAACAGTTATGGTACAGTGAAAAGAACATTGACCCACCAGAGGACCAGGTTCAAATCCTGCCTTTCATGCTTATACGTGTCTTTTGTCAGATCCTTCAGACTCTTTGTACCTTATTTTCCTCATCTATAAAATGAGGAAGTCAGACTAAAATGGTTTCTGAGGTTCTTTACGGATCTATGGTCCTGCAAACCTCTGTGAATCATATTTTTCTTAGCTCTGATGATGATAATTATAATAAAAACAAATACTTTCTGTATGGCACTTCTCCAGCTATTTTACCATTTCTCTTTACGATATCCCATTGAGTTGGCTGTATGTCACCCGGATTTTACAGATTGGGAAGTTGGAGGCCCACGAATCAGACAGTCATGGGATTGTAGCTTCTAGAACTGAAAGGGACCCCAGAAGCCATTTAGTCTAACATCTCCCACCCCCACTTGTTGAGTTGTTCAGTTGTTTTCAGTCATGTCCCACTCTTTGTGACCCCATTTGGGATTTTCTTGGCAAAGATACTAGAATGGGTTGCCGTTTCCTTCTCTGGCTCATTTTACAAATGAGGAAACTGAGGCCAATGGGGTTAAGTGACTTGCCCAGGGTCACACGGCTATGAAACGTCTGAGGCTGGATTTGAACTCAAGAAAATGAGTCTTCCTGACTCCAGGGCTGGTGCTGTATCCACTGCACCATCTAGATGTCTAATCAAGTTCAGAGTTCAAATCAACCATTTATACATCATCTACCATGCAGTAGGCACTGTGGTAAACTCTGGAGATATGACGACAAAGAAAAACAATCCCTGCCCTCCAAGAGCTTACAGTTTAACAGGGAGACAAGATGCAAATACTGTACAAACGCAAGATAATCTCAGAGGGAATGTACCAGCCTTAGGAGAGCAGGAAGGCTTCTTGCAAAGGGTTAAAGTTTCAAGGACATGTTAGGCTTTGCCGGAAAAGAAGAGCAGATCAGTATTTAAACTGTCTCCATCCAGCCATATTCCCTAGTGGGGTCTGTGTCAGGAATAGGAAGGTGAGCACAAAGCCAGCCAAAGGTGGCCTTATTCTTCTGTGGGAGAGAGAGAGAGAGTGTGAGTGAGTGTGAATGCAGGCATACCTGACTCTTTATGACCCCATCTGGGGTTTTCTCATCTGTAAAATGGGAGGATAGATTGCATGATCTCCAAGGCTTTTTCTAGCTCCTGCTTTAAGATGTCTGATCCTAAGCATTTAGGGGCTGGGCCCCACTCTTGAGTTTTTGAGGGTCTGGTGCTTTTGAGCGCCTCATTTCCGGACCGCAGTGTGCTGGGTTCTGGACCCCCAGCCCTCTTCAAGGAGGTGAGCACCCCCAGTGACAGAGGCGGCCTCTCTGAAATAAGAAGTTGCCTGAAACCAGAGTGTTTATGCACAGAGCTTTTCTGCTTTCTCCTTTGGCAGCAAAGCCTGGTGTTGCTGCTAAAAGGATAATACCACTTAATGAAAGAAATAATGCAAAAGGAAATCTGTGGGAAATGACAGCTCTGAGCCTCTGAAAGCCGGCAAGGCCTGATCAGAGAGGGGCTAACATTACTTCAAAAGAGACGGGAGGGGCAGGCTGGTTTTGATTCCCCACCACCACCATCACCACCATCACCACCACCCCTATGCCCCTGCTTTGTCATTTTCTCTACTCACTTGGCAGGACTTAGTGTGCTAAGGATGGAGAGATAAGGGAGCTGGGTTTAGGCTTTACCTGATGGCCTCTGAAAAGAGAGCAGATAGCGGACTGGGAGAATTGTTCACTGCGGGGCGGGGGTGGGGTGCAGAGTGTTTTGGGGGAAATGAGACAGAGTTGGCTTCTTCACACAGCTTGTTCCTCAGCCCCCTCCAAGAGGGCTTCCCACTTTCTTCCTAACACTTCTCAGAACTGGAAAGTAATTCACACAAATACACACACCTTCTGCGCATCCAACACTGAACTCCATTCTCCCTCCCACTTGTCTGTCTCTCCTACTCCCTCTTGGTGTCTGGGGTTTAACTTTGCCTTTTCTGGGTGTTGTCTTAGTCTTTTCAAAAACAAACTGCACCGTTTATCCAAAGACAGCTAGTGGATAGAGTGTTGGGCCTGGAGTCAGAAAGACTCATCTTCTTGAGTTCAAATCTGGCCTCGTTAGCTGTGTGACCTTGGGCAACTCAATTAACCCCATTTGCCTCAGTTTCCTCATCTGCAAAATGAGCTGGAGAAGGAAATAGCAAACCTCTCCAGTATCTTTGCCAAGAAAATCCCAAATGGGGTCACGAAGTGTCAGGTATGCCCTCATATTCTGTCTGTCTCTCTCTCTCTCTCTCTCTCTCTCTCTCTCTCTCTCTCTCTCTCTCTCTCTCTCTCTCTCTCTCTCTCTCTCTCTCTTTCTCTCACACACACACACACACTCTCCCTCCCTCTCTCTCCCTCCCCCCTTCCCTCTCCTCTTTCCTCTCTCTCTCCTTTCCTCTATCTCTTTTCTTCCTCTTTCTCTCTCTACTTTTCTCCCCCTCTCTTTTTTCTTCCTCTCTTTCTCTCCTTCTTCTTCCTCTCCTCCTCCTTCTCCTCTCTCCCTCCCTCCCTCCCTCCCTCTCTCTCCCCCTCCCTCTCTCTCCCCCCCCTTCCCCTCCCTCCTTCCCTCTCCCTCCCCTGCCTGCTCCTGAAAGTGATATATGTCCACACACTCTGCAATTTCATTGGTGTCAAAATTTCCTCCACTAATAAAGTTCACAACCTTTATTTAAGTCAACAAGCCTTTATTAACGGTTTACTGTATGCTAAGAGCTGGGGATATATGGAATTAGAGATTAGGGACTGGTCTGTGGTTTCACCTGGATAGGGAATTCCCAATAAGGAACTTTCTCTGCTGATACAGATCTACCATTTTTAGTCTTGGAGAGTACCCTAGAGCTTTGGCAGATCAGATGATGCAAAGAAAGGCAAAAACATTCCCTACCCTCAGGGCAGTTACCTTCTAACGCAGGAGCTTTGTTGTTGCTTCTGACATTTGGGGGTTTTTGGGGGGTTTTTTTGTTTTTTGTTTTTTTTGGCAAAGATACTGGAGCGATTTGCCATTCCCTTCTCCATATCATTTTACAGATGAGGAAACTGAGGCAAACAGGGTTAGTGACTTGCCCAGGGTCACACAGCTGATAAGTGTCTTGAGGCCAGTTTTGAACTCAGGAAGATGGGTATTCCTGACTCCAGGCCTAACACTCTATCCGCTGCGCCACCTAGCTGCCTCAGCAATTTACAACTTTGTGGAGAAGTCCTGGGAAGTAGCCCAGAGTTAAGTGACTCCTCGCAAGTTCCCTGAATGACCTACATCCTGGGGTAGGGATAGGATCAAGACTGTACTGAGTGAATAACACAGGTTTATTTAAGCTAGGATCAGAGTCCAGATCAATAAATGAGTCAGTCAACCTAAGTAATTATTAGGTGCCTTCTGTGTGCTGGGTGCTGGACATGCAAATAAAAAGATATGCCTCCCTCAATCAATCAGTAAACATTTATTAAGCATCTACTGTGTGCTAGTCACTGTACTAAGCCCTGAACCTTAGCCTCCATTTTTTTTTCTTCAACCCATTTCACAAACACAGAGAGAGTTTGCCCTGGCAGCTGAGCATGATGGGCATTCTGAACTGGGGGCTTAGATCTCCCTGAGCAGTAAAGGTGTGGCTTCCCTCTCTTCCCCATTGTCTTGTCCTCTATTCCCCTCTCTTACCACACCCAGCATGTAAGGCCATCCTGGAAACTGAATGAGGCTGAGATTATGATGTCTTATGTGTATCCATGAGCTACTGTAGTCCTGAGCCACGTATGAAGGAGTTTGCTAAGCCATGATAGGGTGGTCCAGGCTCCCTTCCTCCCCTACTTCTGAAGCTTAGAGAGAAGTATGGCCCATCTGGCAGCCCACAACTTCTCCTATTCTGCATGTGCCATTAACCCACCATGGCAAGAGCTGTCCTTGGTCTTCCCCCTGTGCCTTCACCCTCAGTCAAAACAGGCATAAAGAGAAGGGAGCCTTTCTTGTTATTGGGTTATTTGGGTAACTGAGGCACCAAGTCTCTCTCTTCAGATGAAAACTCATTAACTTTCCCCTTCCTCCCCCAGACCTCTCTTTCCCCCTATTTGTAGTCTGTGGAGACCTCCTGTTGGAATTTCTTTTGGCTGCAGAGTTGCAGAGGCATTCTTTAAGCCTGAATCTGATTGGGTTGCCTTTCTCCCCGGGCTTGTCTTTCTCTCCTTTCCCATCTCCTCCCCCTAGCCTTTAACACTGACCTGGGTTATCTATGCTCTGTTCTGATGGATCAGATTAAATTCCAATCCCCAGCAGTTGTTCAGAGCTGGGTCACCTGCAGGTACTTTTATCTGAGATTAGGGATAATGGATTTCTTTCCTCACGTTAGCTGGGAGTTGGGTTTTTTTTTCCTCTTTTCCCTCCTCTGACCTTTGTCCAAATGCACTCAATGCCAGAAAATAGCTCCTCTGTTTGAGCATCTTTCTGTTGGCCCCCACTCTAACTACCAAACCCAGTTTTATGCCTCCTTTCTCTGAGGAATCATCCTAGATTTTGTTGGAAGTAAACAGTGAGACAATGAAGGAGAGAAACAATGTTCTTCTTCCTCTGTGGAAAAAAGATGGGCTATTGGGAATCTGTTCCTGACTTGAAGAACTTGGGGTTGGGGAGGGGATGAAAGGGAGGTTTGCTGAAGAACCCCTTCCATAGGCCTATCCTCTAGTTCACTGCCTGACAGATTTGATTCATCTTTTGTATGTAACTTTCTTCTGTGTGTGGAAGTAGCCTCATAGAGGGAATACTTGTAGTCAGGAAGACTTGGGTTTGAATTCTGTCTCTTGACTCTGAGTAACCATAGGCTTAGTGGTCTCTTAGCCACTTCTGAGCATTAGTTTCACCATCTGTAAAATGGGTATAAGAATGCCTGGGGTAGCTTCACAGAGTTGTGAATCTCGAGCAAGATTATCTAAACCACTTTGTAAACTGTGAATTTGCCATATAAGTGTCCAAGATTCTTATTGTCTTTATCATCATCATCATCGTTATCATCATCATCATAGATAAGATAAGATCAGACAGTCCAGACACTAATTCACCTGGATTTTTTTCCCCCAACAGCCCTATTACCATATTTAAATGCAAGTATGTCTATTTTAATTAACATTTTAAGTAGCTTAGAGTGCCCTCCTAGACTAGCCTGTTCCATGTGGAGTTTCTTTCCTCCCTTGTAGTTTCATGTAGCTAAGATGGTAGCTTTAGACTTTAGCAAGCTTTTAGTTTGCCATGTGTTTGGAACTGTCCCTTTCTCTCCTCCCTCCCAGCTCTCTCCCCATACTGGCTCCCCAAACTCCTTTCCCTCTTGTCTTGCCCCTGTCCCAAAGAAGTCCCTCCTTCAAAGACCCAGCTAAGGCCAGACTGATTGATGCCTTTGGGCCTGCCCAGGAAACCTTTTGTTGTCTGCTGAAACGCCATCCAAAATAACATTACCTATTGGAAAGGCAGTTGGGGACAGGTCTCGTAGCATCTGTCTGTCTGCGCAAAAGAGGGATTTGTTTGCTTGTGTGCTCAAGTTGATGTTGGTGGCAGCTTAAGGGGGATGGGGCAGTTAGATGGCCAGGAGGGGAGAGGCAAGGTCTTTCTGGGCCTTTTCCTTTATCCCTTTGCTTCAGTCAAATAACAGAATCTGGGAGCTCTGGTCCTGCTCTCATGTAGAATATCCTTGTGCTGTCCAAGGAGCATAGGTACCTTGGGACACTCTCACTGATTATCCCCTTTTAGAAACTTACAGCTTGATCATGAAGGACCAAAGGGTTCTTTCCAAAGCTCCCTTTGATATCCATGGCCTCATCTCCTCTAGGCTGAAGTGCCCAAACTGGAGGTGCTAAATCGAAACGCTTTGCCTCCTGACCGTAAAAGCCTATAAGCAAATGCATCAAACCACAAGGCTTGATCGTCTTCAAATCCTCTAATTGGCCTCACCTGCCCTCCTGGGCCGGTACTCCAGTTGAGTATTTTGCAATCCAATTGGATAGGGCTGCAGTGACATTGTCTTTGGGATGTCTTCTGACTGGAAGGAGGCTCTCCATCCTCATCGATTCCAGGGCAACAAAGTCGGCAGCCTTTTATAACACAGAACAGCTGGTTTTAAAACAGCTCCTTTACCAGTGGTTCTCAGAGAGTACAGTTGCACACAGCTCTGTGATTGAATATGGTACAAAGAGACCCAGCCTCTGCCCTCTGTGGACTCAGGGTCCATGTTAGCCATTCCCAACCTTGCTCTGAGACACCTCAAGTTGTCATCATTTATCTCCATCAAAGTTGTTAGATTCTTCCCAGCATTCAAGTTAGGAATAAGAATTAGACCTATAATTTCACTGGTATAGGGAACTCCCTGGTGAGGAAATTCCTTCTACCAATGAAGGCTGACTCCTTCTCTGTATCTTGTAGTAGAGAGCTGCCTGGAGCACTGAAAGTTCAAGGGGCTTACCAAGGATCACATATCCTGCATCTGTTAGATGAGGGTCTTAAAACCAGATATTCCTAGTTCCAAGGCTGATACTCTCTCCAGTATACCACTTATCTCAAAACAATAATAATGAAGTTCATCCTAATTCACTTTTGTGATAAATAGAACCAAAAATGGGTTTCTTGAAAAGACTAACAAAATTGATAAGCCTCTAGCCAGCCTGATTAAAAAGAAAAGGGGAAAAATGAAATCAACAGAATAGCCAACAAACAAGGTAAAATCACAACAAAACCAGAAGTAATAAAAAAGAATTGCAGAGAACCTACTGTGCATAGTTATGCTAACAAAACTGAGAACACACACACGCACCATTATCTTCACACATATAAACTATGCAAGCTAACAAAATTAAATAGAGGTCATAAGTAATCCAACTAAGAAAAGGAAATAGAATTAGCAGTTATTTAAAAAAAATAGTTGGGGTAAGGAAGAACTCCTGATCTCAATAGATTCACAGGAGAATTCTATCAAATTTTTGAAGAATAATTAATGCCAATACTAGACAAATTATTCTCAAAAAGTGAGAAATAAAATATTCTACCAGACTTCTATCAGAGAAATACCTAAACCAGGGAAGGATAATGCAAAGGAGGAAAGCTATAGACCAATGTCATTACTGAAAACCAATTCAAAATTTTAAAATAGAATCCTAATTCATTTTAGGGTGGCACAGATTGCCAGCCTTGGAGTCAGGAAGACCTGGGTTCAATTTGCACCTCTGAAAACTATTGGCTGTGTTACCCTGGGCAAATCATTTAACCTCTCAATTCCTTAGGCAGCTCTCTAAGACTCTAAGTTGAAGGAAGTTCTTCCACGGGAGTTCCCTATATTAATGAAATCACAGGTCCCTTTTCCCATCCCCTCCCCGCCCAAAAGAACATTCACTTTAATTTTTAAAATGAACAGACCATATTCATTATACCATGTTCAAGTGGGATGACGGGGAGGGTTGCAAAATCAGACAAATCAGAGGGTGTCACACTTCCCAAGAGGTTGAGAATCACTAATATGTTCCTCTAACAAGTTCATTTCTTGAAAAGTTTTTATGTGTTCAGTCCTAACCCATGTCCTCCTCCTCTTCTGCAGTATCTTTTTTTGGGGGGGCCGGGGCAGGGAGGGAACAAGCAAAAACTGTCCTTCCCTGAATCTCTCCTCACTGTCTGCCCTTTTTCATTGTGTCCAGGTTTTCCAGCAGCAGCATATGGACCAGTGGCAGCGGCAGCAGTGGCAGCAGCAAGAGGATCAGGTAGGGAGGTGTATGGAAGAGGCGGCTACACGGCATACCCCCAGTGTGCAGGGGAAGGTAAAAACTCTGTTGGTATTCTGTGTGGCTGCATCTGTCCAGCACTCCTCTGACCACTGGGTCACACTTTTGGCCAGGGAGCCCAGGGAGGGTTAGGGAAGAGAAGAGCTAAGGCTACAGAGCCGGAGGGCCACGAGGCCTGGGGAATTTCTCAGGGCATATGAAACCAAAACTGCAAACCCGAGAGTTTTTTTTTTCCTCTCTATCTCTTTCATTTATATTTAAGGGGAAAAAAAAGGAATGAAATTGTTTTAAAACTCAGATCCCTCCTTTGCTTGATAGCTGTGGTCATTTTGCCCCCGACTTTGTTTCAGGTTAACAACACTCACCCTAGCCCCACTTCTCTGACTTTACTAGAGGCTCTGTGACCAAGGTGTGAGAGAGGAAATCCAAAGACCCCTCCCCCACCCCCGCTCCAAAACCAGTATAATTCAAACCTATCTATCCATTCCTGATATCCAAAGCAGTGATCTTGACCCTTCTGCCACCAAGAGGTGTGTTTACCTGGCCAGTGGGTTCAGGTACAGCTGGAGTCTCAGGATGGTATGCTTGGCTAGAGTGAAGCTGTTTTTCCCTCAAGCTCACCAGCCCCTCTTCCCATGCCTATTGACCTGAGGCTGACACCAGGCCAAGCATCTCTTATGGTTTGCGATTCCCTCAACCCTTCCAATACCTGGGTTTCTCCTTTTCCCCTCACTGCCTCAGCCTAGCCCTGTGGCCAGCACAGCAAGCTGCCTGGCCTTAAGGAAAGACACCCTAAATTATCATTAGCTGTTTTCCTGAGGTCCTAAGCTTTCTTAAGACATACTAGGAGGTTCAGGGCCAGCTTAAGTGCAAAAATTTTACTAGTAAAAGTTCAGTCTGACTGGCTGGGGCTGGAGGGAGCCTGGGATGCCAACTGGAGAGGTTCCCTCTTGGCTTCCTGTAATTTCCTCTCTTGTCCTAAGCATGGGGCTCAGTTCCCCTCTGGACATCCAGAAAGAGGCTATATTTTAGTGTCCTTACTGGTGCCCAGAAGGCCTGGGCCCCGTCTTGAAACCACTTCGGTGGACATGGTTTTCTCTCTGTCTCTCTCTGCCTTTCTCAGTCTCTGTCTGTCTCTGTCTCTCTGTCTCTCTCTGTCTCTCTGTCTCCTCTTTCTCACCCCACTGGTTCTCCCCAGCCCCAACCAGGGAGACATCCTCTAATGTGGGGGCATGCCTTTGCAATGTCTCGTGGTGCCCTGTGGACAGGAGCTCTAGCGCATCTAGCTGGGAGCTTGCTTTGATAAAACAAGGCTCTTAATGGATGGAGTAGGAAGAAGTGAAGAGAAACTCAAAAGGAAAATAAATGCCCCAAACCCCCAACCCCTCAGTGATGAGAAGATGGCACAGTGGGGCCCAATGGAAGACATCAATAAAAGACTTTTTTTTAAACTCCGTTCCATGCAAACTGGCACTTCCTGTAGAGCTACAAAGGATCCTCCCCCCCTACATCATCGATCCCCGGTTTTCTTTTTGTGGCCTGTGGAATGTAGGGGTTGCTAAGGGGCAATTTGCCAGAGAGCTGGGAAGTGGGGCAGAGGGGGTGGTTTTCCTTAAACCCAATATAACTAACCCAGGCAAGGAGCAGCTCTGAAGCTGGATTTTGGGTCTGGGATCATCCACCCTGGTAACGGGCTGGAGGGTGGGGGAGGAACCTTCTTCAGCTTTGGCCTGGGGGATCCTTCCAGGGGCTCACCCTCAGCTCTGGCCAGTTGCCCCTAAGCGTCCAGAGGCTCCGGGGAGATGATTGTTGCCTTGATTCTGTGTTATATTGTTTTTTTTTTAATTTTCTTTTTTTTGTTTTGTTTTTGTTTCTGTTTTATCTGAGTGCTTTTTTTTTTGGTACCTTGACAAGTGAGCTTTGGTCAAACCTGTGCCTGGAAAAAAAAAAAAAACCCTCAAGATTTTGAGTGTCCTTAGTTGTTTGTTTATTCTGTTCCATTCAGTTCTTTCTTTGTTTTGTTTTTTAACTTGCAATATGAAGCTAAACCTTAACCCCAAATAAACCTCTTCCCTCCCTCCCCACCCTCACCCCTTTGACTTTGTGGCAAGTTTAAAGGGCAGCACGGAGTTCTTTGCAAGTTGGAGAATGATGAATTCCCATTGCCTTCACCCCAACCTCGATCCCCAGCCCCACCCCACCCCCAAAGACCCCAGAGGGAGTTGCCCTATCCAGCCCCGACTCCAGAGGACAGACCCATTTTCTGTGAAACATATTTCATTTTTTTTCCCCCTTCTTCCTCCCAAACAGTGGTGTTTTCTTTGCAGCCATTTTCATCTAGAGAGGTCTCCAACAGGGTCATCTTGGGTCAGTCATCCTCATTTCTGCACTGTTAGTGAGTTGTATTCAGGAGTATTGACCTCAGACTCCCCTAGGAATTTGGGGATGGCAGCCCTAGGTTCTGAGGTAGCCCCTCCACAATGCCCCCTGCTGGTGTTTGTTTTGGCTCTGTGTCCAAAATATCACCTGGATGCTTTGGCTTGAGGGTCCCTGCCCCACCCCTTTACAGTGAAAATCCCTCCATCTCCCCCATGCTTGCTAAAATATGTCTGGTTTAGGGTAACCAGCCCTGGTAGAAGTCACAGTCAACGTAGTTGTGAGGTCAGGAAACGTGGTCAGGGGATGGAGATCTTTGCCTTTCTTTCCTTTAGATGAGGGTTTGTTGCATGGTCCCCTTCTTCCTACTCCCCTACCCCCCACACTCTAGTGAGGACAGTCCCCTGTCCTCCCATTCCTTCTAATTTCCCAGCTATCTTCAAACCAAAATAGAAAACCAATCCCCAAAGGCAGGCAGGATCTCCCTTGCCCGATGAGGTACGTGTCAGCCGTGATACCCTAGTTTCAAACCGGTTCAATTCAGCAGATATCTAGCGTGCACCTCCTCTGTGCTTAATACTGTCCTGGATATAAAAGAAGTAGAAATCGTGGTCCCTGCCCTCAAGGAGCTAATAGACCCAGACTGGTGACCAATCAACATTTTGGACCCCTCTTTTTCCTTCCTTGATTTCTTTCCCTCTTCCATCTCCTCTAGTCCCCTGTTTGTGGCATTTTTCTTCAAAAACTACTGATGGGATCTTCCCAAGAGGCAGTGACCTCTGGCCACAGGGGTAGGCAAGGTGGAGAGGAGCTGCCTTCTGACTTGGCTTGGCTGCCCAGCGAGTGACTTGCATCGTCCAAGGCCCTAGTCCTGGGGTGGGGGGGATCTAGAGGGTCGTTTGGCTCTGCCCCAGGCCCCAGCTGACCTCTCTAAAAGACAATCCAGTCACCCTGGATGTTCACAAACCAGCTGAGGACCTGAGCTGGGCAGAGCTCTGGTCCCCACCAACCTCTCCCTCTAACTCCTAGACAACTTCACTCTCAGTATCACCTTTGTTTTGACTTCACCGGCCGTTCGAAACAACGTCATCTTTTCTTGTGATCAGCGTAGAATTTATTTGTTTATTTTCAGCTTATTCATTTAGTCTCAACAGTACCAACCCCGACCCCACCCCATCCCCCAATCCAATTTGGTTCCCCTTTACCCACCCACAAAGAGACCATCTACTCATAGGACTTCAGGGGAGAGGGAAGCATTTTTTTTAGAAGTTCCCCATCCCCCCCAAAGCTGACATCACGGGTAGGCTGATACGCCAACCTTCAAACTTCCAAAGCCCATGCCCGCCCCCATTCCCACATACCCCTGCAGCACCCACCCCTTCCCCCTCCGCCCCAGAGCAGGACACCTTACTGTACTTTATACTTGCCAGCCATAACCCAATCTCGTAACATGAGTTACTGACAACGGTGGTGAGTGTGAGCAGTTATGTGTTGTTGTCTTTTCTCTTGCTTGGTTGGGGCTGCTGTGAGAGAGTGTCTCTGAGGCACCCTTTCCCGGCCTCTGTTACACTAGGATCTGCACACCTCCTCTCAAACACTCTTCTGAGCACGCTCAGCGGGAAGGTTTGTCCTCACCTCTTAATCCTCTCTCAGTGTCCAGCTTCCTGTTAGTAGCAGCTGGTTTGCATGTTTTTGCTTGTTCAGATGAAACAGTTCAAGAGACAAACTCATATCCGACTCTCGAGAAATGTCTTTTTTTGTACACTTTATTTTTATTTTTTTTAAATTATTACTTAAAACTCCAAAACACCTGTCGTCCAGTACAACATTTCACACCTCCCCTGCCTGTTCCTAGATTGATTGTATGTATCTGTGGGACTGAACTAAATGCATGCACTGTAGTCCATGTACCGGTAGCTGTAGCCGTAGTTATAGAACATGCATTGTTGAGTTGATATTACAGGTCTCCATCAGCTCGGCCTAGTACAGCCACCTAAAGCATAGCCGTGGGTTGACAGAAAGAGAAAGGTTCTCCATGTTTTCGATGTTGCCAAGGCTTGGATCCATGTTCTCTCCATCAGCCACCACCACCTCCCTTCACACTCCCTGCTCCCCAGTTTAAAACTGGGCCACCACCCTCAGCTCTCTAGGCCTTCCCATCATGACCTCCGTTAAAACCCTGTCTGGCTCAAAAAAAAAAAGTTGGGGGGAACAGAAGTAGATTTGGAAATGAATCAAATTTTATGTTCTTTTTCTTCTTTGTATTATTAATTAACCAAATGGATTTCCTTTTCTTTTAAAAAAAAATTGATCTGTGGATATGGTTTCTTGAAGCCCCTCTCCTCCTTCCCCCTTCCCTTTCAGCAATCTGTGCCCCGTGGTAATAAAGCAAGGTGAGCCCCCATCGATGCTTCAGCAGCTGAGTGTAAGGAACCACCTTCCAACTATCCCCCTGCAAGAAAGGGTTTTAGATCTCTGATGTGCACAGTGTTTATGTATCAGGCCCTGGGAGATGTCAACCTCTACTCCTATGAACATAGCCGAAAGAAATAAAAGAGTTAACATATCAAGAAGGGCAAACTGAGGAAAGTTCCTCATGCCACAATTGGTTAAATGGTCTCCTAGAGGATGTAGGTCTTAGGCTGTTCCCACAGTCAGGTATGTGCCCTGCCTTGGGAGAGCCCCCCAATCCACACATATCTGCTATTGGCATTCCAGAGCTTAGAGAGAATAGCTATATAGGCTGTGTGGGACAGGAGCTGTCCGGCACACCCAGATCCTTGGCCTAGGGGGCAGTGCTCGAGTTGTGGCCATTGATGGAGGTGTTTGGTGTTGGAGCTGCATCACAGGGAGCCATCCACACTCTCACCCAAGTCACCTTGTGGTTGGCCACCCACCTTTATTAGATCTCTGGCTGAGGTGAAGGCTGTAGGCCGAAGCCAGGTCTAGCCAACTAACCTATCCGAGGGTCAAACCTGATGCCGTCAGCATGGCCTTTGATTAACTGAGCTAATCTATAATTTATGTGTTTGTCTTAGGGTATGCATGGCACCTGGGGTGGGGGGGAGAAGCTCACCCAGGTGATGAAAAGATTCCAGCTTTGTGTCCTCTAAGAAGTTGGGCCCTCTGTTTAATGTAGCCAGTGCCCAAGTAAATGAAGATCATAACTAAATTAGTAAAGCATCACATTTCCTCTTCTGGCTGAAGCCCAGCACCTCTTAGGTTCTTTAACACTGGCCTATGATAGTCTGAGTCCAGGATGGAAAATGCCACAAACCGCTGGCCAGGGGTGGGGAACCTGTGGCCTCAAGGCTGCAGGTTCCCCACCCCTGCACTAGACAATATCCCAGGTAGGCCAGAGTAATAAGCTTAAAGGGAATTTATGCTATGAGTCATTCTTTCACCTGGACTAGCTCATAGTCCAGGCTGAAAATCTAATTATCTCTGAAAAGGGTTTAGACAAACATGTAGATAAAAGAGCCTGCCCTTGACTCTTAAATACTGGAGTCACCTTGGGTAAGTCACCTAACTTCCTTTGGCTGCAGTTTCTGTAAAATGAGTAGATGGCCTCAGAATCTCCTTCCAGCTTTAGATCTATGATTCTGTGATCCATAATAAATCATTAGAGGGAAATCAGATGCCATGTTAACCAGGTTGAGCATGATGTGAGCACCATGCTAGACAGGTGGCATTTAAAAAGTGGAGACACCATAGTACTAAATTTTGTGGACAAGGAAGTGGTTTTAAGACAGGAGGGAAACAGGATAAAGGGAACGACTGGAATGGAGCATGTTAAAAACTGAGAACCCTCAGGAATCCACACTGGGCTTGGTTTCCTTTAAGATTTTTCTAAGCAAGAAGGGCGTGACATTTTCAGGCTTGCGGTGACACTTCTCTTTTCAGGGTGGCACAAGGCTAAGCTATTAGGGATAAGTTGTAGGAAGAACTCATGGTGCTGTATAAGTGAACAGAAAAGTAGCCAATGAGTTTTATTGTGGGTAACCGTAAAATAATACATTAAATGAGATAAAATGAGACCTAAAGGGTAATGGGCTCTAACAGTTTTGCCATCAGGAAAATAACCTGGGAGTCATTGTAAACCGTGGGCACCTAAAGTCGCAGCCTATTCCCTTAGCCAACCCAATTCTGGGCATCAGCACAGGTTTTAGAATCAAACCAGTAAACATTATGCTGTCTTTATAGCATAGGGCAGCTAGGTGGTGCCATAGTGTACAGAGTGCCAGGCCTGGAACCAGGAAGATTCATTCTTCTGTGTTCAAATCTGGACTCAGACTCTCTCTAGCTGTGTTACCCTGGGCGAGTCACTGAATCCTCTTTGCCTCAGTTTCCCCATCTGTAAAATGAGCTGGAGTAGGAAATGGCAAACCACCCCAGTGTCTTTGCCAAGAAAACCCCAAATGGGGAGACAAAGAGTCATGCACAGCTAATGGACTGAACAACAACAGTGATCCTTGACTAAAACCAGGATGTGGCCACTGAAAGAAAACTGATTATAAATCTGGCTGCCTTTCCTCAACAAGAATGGAACTGAATATAGCCAACATGAGGGCAAATAATATGGTCAATGAGTTGGATCACAGACTTAGAGCTGGAGGCCAGTGAGTCCAACTCTCCCCCCAACCCCCATCTATTTTATATACAAGGGCCGGAGAGGTAGGTGACTTGCCCAGGGACACACCATCAGTCAATGTCTGAGGCAGAATTTCAACCCAGATCTTCCTGACTCCAGCTCTTTTGTTAGTCCCTTCAGAAGGAGAAAGAATACCATTGCGTAGTGATTGATAACTCTTACCCAAAGCAGCAGTTTTTATAGCTAAAATACAATATGATAAATATTTATTAAGCACCTGCTTAATAGTGGTAAACGCTGGGGATATAAATAAGAAAAACAAAAGACGAAGAAATAGGTGAAAGATGCTGCTCTCAAGGAGTCTTCAGGTTAATGGGAGTGGAGGAATAGGACCTCAAGAAAAGCCTCCAAAGTACATACAGTGAATATTTGCAAGCATTGCAAACGGATACAGTTGTAAGGAGCTAAATATAGTATTATTGGGCAGCAGTGGGAGGAGAAGATAGAGTGACCAGGAAGGGAAGAGTTTATGAGGCTGAATCCAAGCCAGACCAACCCTGCCACAAGGTAGAAGACAGTTTTCCAGAGCAAGGGGCCAGCGGAGGGCCTCTCAATCTGTGGACCCAGCAGTCAGGGCTCTTCAGAGGGCATACAGGCTGCCACTATGTGGAGTCTCACCTCTGAAGCCCTCAATGGTGACCAGAACAAGGGAAGAGGGGGAGACAGGCTAAACTATCACCCCCAATCAGAAGGCAGTAGTGGCAGCAAATGTTTCTTGGCTGACCCCAGCACCGGGATGGCTGATTCTGGAAGAGGTGTTTTGCCACTGCTGTCTCTAAGATGCCTGATATAAAACTACTCTAAACCCAGTAGGTGACATGAACAAATGAAATTGTCAAAGTGATGAGATAAACAACAGAGAAGGTATTTTTCTGGGTGGAGCAGATGGGACCACCCAAACCTTCCCACCAGAGCAAAACAACTGATTCCAAGTTCTCAACCTCTGAGGCTCTGGCGGAGCTGGGGATCCAGGGAGGCAATGGGATGCAGGGGCCTAGTACTCCCATGGGTCCTGCCATGAACTCACCACATCCCTTCTCTTTGTGATCTTGAGTTTCACCTCCATAATGAAGGGATGGATGGAGATTCTTCCTCAAGGCCTTCCAACCCTAGTTTATATGACTAGGACATAGAAGGGAATAGCCTTCAGCTAAAAACACCTTGCAAACCACAAAGTGTGAGCTATTATTAGTCAGGCTATGTATTGTACTCTGGGATTGCCTACATCAGCTGCAGTCCCGGGCCTCGAGATACATGTGAGTGATTTTCTCAGGTCATCTCTTTCCCAAAAGCCTCCCGTCTCTCACAAAGCATCATTTCCAGAGGCCTGTTGCATCTTTAGTCTAAATGATATTGGGCTGCCCTTCGCAAATAAAGTCTGGCAGACAGTATAGCCTCACTACATACTTGATCCTGGAGAGATTAGAAGCGGGAGATCTCTTAAAGGTTGTACAGTCATAGGAGCACAGATTTAGAGCCAGAGGAGACTTTAGAGGTAACTGAGTCTGACCCTCTCAATTTACAGATGAGGGAACCGAGACCCAGAGAAATTAGGTGACTTTATCAGGGATCAGACAGCTAGTAATCATCTGAAGCAGGATTTGAACTTGGATCTTCTTGATTCTAAGTCAGTGTTTGAGACACTGCCCTACCCACCCTCATCATGTGACAGTTGAGGAAACTGAGTCCGAGAAAGCTGAAGTGATTCATTCAAGGCCATGCAGATCATATGTAGCAGGGACAAGATTAAAACTCCTTTCCTCTGACTCCAAATCCCATTCTGTTTCCACTCTAGCATGCAGCTAGAGAGCCGGGCCTGGAGTCAAGAAGACCCAAGTTCGAATGTGACTTCAAACACTCACTAGCCGTGTGACTCTGGGCGAGTGACTTCACCTCTGTTTGCCTCAGGTTCCTCACCTGCAAAATGGGGACAATCACCACAATGCTTACCTTCCCAGGCTGTTGTGAAAACCAAATGAGACAATAGTTGTAAAGCCCTTAGCACAGCGCCTGGCACAAAAGAAGCGATTTGTAAATGTTCACTACATTCTACTGAACCCCATTCTCCAAAGAGGTCTGTTTCTAAGAGAAAGCATTTGTTGTTGTTCAGTTGGGTCCAATTCTTGGTGACCCCATGGACCATCGCACACCTGACCTTCTATCCTCCACCACCTCTCAAAGTCTGTCCAGGTTCATTTCCTTTGTCTCCACGACACAATCTGTCCATCTTATACTCTGCCGTCCCCCTTTCCTCTTGCCTTCAATCTTTCCCAACATCAGGGTCTTTTCCAAAGAGTCCTATCTTCTCATCATGTGGTCAGAAAGAGTGAACATGGTTGCTTGGAACTCTGGCCCTTCACCTGGTCCTTCTTGCTCCCAGTAGCTTTGGCAGCGTGTGTTTGCAATGGGGTATGATGCTGTAGCCCATGGCCAAGGTTGGGGCTACAAGCATGTAACAAGACCAGAAGAACCAATAGAGAGTTTTTAGATATGGCATGGTACAATGGAAGGAGAACTGACTCTGGAGACAAAAGGACCTGGGTTCAAATCCCACTTTTGATGCTTACTATTTGTGCGACCCTAGGTGAGTCTCCCTACCTCTCTGGCCCTCAGTTTATTCATTTATAAGGTCCCTTTTATCTCTCGATCCATGATCCTAAAATTAGGAGTACCTGCCAACCATCCCATGCAGCAACCAAGCCCTGCCTTTATTAGAACCAGTTGCTCAACAGATTTATCCTAATGATTCTCCCTGCGCAGACTTCACTCTTGAACTGCTGTCCAGGTAGTCTAGGGTTGGATGCCCCCATTATCCATTTTTATATCTGGATTTCTGCCTTCCTTGAAAAGCTCAGGCTTCCTCCAGAGCCCTCCACAGATCTGAGTAACCTCAGTGAATTTATAATAATGTGCTTGGCTGCCAGCCGCTGACCTCGGCTTCATTCATTTTCCAGGGCTCTCAGATCAACTCTATTGTGGATAAAATACATCAGCTTTGATCAATAATTTTGTAATAGAAATACTGTGCACTTGATAAATCAACTCCAGTGCAATTAGTGACCAGCCCCGAAGCCTAGGCTTAAGTATCAGTTAATCCCAAAATGAATGGAGTAGGAGAATGTTAATGGTCTTTTCAATCAGTAGAATTATTTTCGATGGGCACCACATCCATGGCTTCCCAAGTTGGTTTGACTTCCCTTGACTTGGGCAAACAGAGTCTCCCCAGAAGTCTGCACCAAGTGGTCATTAAAGCTGGCTGATTGTAGAGGTCAGTCCCCAAGACTATGCCGAAGTCAAGCCTTCTTTTATCGTGCCAGAGGGTTGCTGCCTCTCCTCCTGGAGCCCTGCAATAATCAGAATCCCTTGTCTGCCTTGCCCTGGGCTAGCCTGGTGTCCCCTGCTAATTGCTAGCATTTATATAGTGCTTTAGGATTTGCAAAACATTCATTTGATGCTTGTGACAGACCTGTCAGGTGGGTGCTCTTATCATCCATGTTTTATAGATGAGGAAACTAAGATACTGGGAGCAGTTTGCCCAGGGTCATACAGTTAGTAAGTGTCTGAAATAGGATTTGAACTCAGGACTTCCTGTGCTCCATCCACTGCACCACCCGGCTGCTATTGATTAATCTTCCATAACTTGGGTATCTCTGAGTTTAGAGAATGGTATATTGTCATGGATGCAACCAGAAACACACACATGACCCTGTTGAGGGTTTTAAAATTTTATTTACAAAATACTCTCCTCCCATTTCCCAGCACCACCCAGGTGTGACTAACAGTACCAAAAAATCCAGAGTGGGCTCATTTCTCAACCCCACTCCAGTCCAAGAATCAGCTTCCAGGTCACAAATCCAAACATTGAGGCCTAGATCATATTTATGGAGCATTTGAAATTTCACAGTGCTTTCTTCATGACGTTCCTATAAGGTGGCGGTAGAAAAATAGCTCTGGAACTGGCAAGGGCCTTAGAGGCCGGTTAATCCAACCCCTTCATTTTGCAGATGAAGAAAATCAGGCACAGCATGAGGTCTAGCAGGTTTGTGACTTGCCTAAACACTCAGCTCCATTCAGTTCAACAACCATTTATTTTACAGGTGAGGAAACTGAGGCCCAGAGTTGTAAAATAACTCATCTATGGTTACACAGATAGTTTAAAGCCAGAGATCATAA
The DNA here is from genome assembly GCF_011100635.1 of Trichosurus vulpecula. Lineage (NCBI taxonomy): Eukaryota > Metazoa > Chordata > Mammalia > Diprotodontia > Phalangeridae > Trichosurus > Trichosurus vulpecula. Next base: position 171,598,848 of record NC_050576.1, on the reverse strand, counting down.
CCCAAACCCTGACTACAACTCCAGCATTTTTTCCACCATACCACACTCTCTTAAAAAGGAAAAAAAAAAAGAAATTTACATGATAACTTTATTATATATTTAAAAGGAAAAGCAAGTTATATATAATAGATTTGAAGTTTCATACGCAATCATATTTTTTTAATTATAGTGTGCTATGGAAATGCTTGTCTTATTCCATAAATTAATAATTAAAGTTTTGTTGTTTTTTTTTTTTTAAAGAGAAGATAGAATGAAATTCCTGTCCTGGGAATCCTAAGATTCCAAGGCCCCCTCAGTCCACTTGTTGGAGGCCTTGAAAGCCAGTGATAGGAAACGGGGCCCAGAGGGTTCTCTTGCTCACAAGTGAGGAAACTGAGGCCCACAGAGGTTCAGCGACTTAGCAAAGGTCCCTCAGGTAGGAGGTTCAGTCTATGGCTGGGGCTAGGAAGTTCCAAGAGTCGGGGGACCTGTCGTCACGATGATCCAAGCATAAAGTTTTAAGAGCTTGGACGAAGGTGGGAGTCGTGGAGATGACGAGGAGGAAACAAAAAGGAAAGATGTTCTCTATGCAGGGAATGCCTCTGTTCCCTTCTCCATGAACCTCACTCCCCCACCTCCAAATCTCGCCAATCTCATTTCACTGAATTCCTTTCTCCCTCACTTAATTAAATCTGTTTGTTGTCCCTGCACGTAACTTCTTTGCTCTCACTCCACTGCCTCTGAGTCATTTCCTTCCTCCTTCTGCCAGGAGACATCTTTAACCCTTTCCAGAACCACACCAGGAGCTCACCTGTGCCAGGAGGGTGGCCAACCCCACCTGGTTCCACTTCTTTGTTTAATGCCATCCCAAGATGTTTGTACTTAATGTCACCTATATTCCTTCTAATCGTAGAATAAGAGAGGCAGATGGAAAGATAGATGCAAAATTAATTGGAAACGAAATAATAGAATCCTAAAGAATGAGTGGGTCAAACAACAAATGGAAACAACTAGTGACTTCATTCAAGAGAATGACCTCGATGAGACAACAGACCAAAACAGGGGATGCAGTGAAAGCGGTTCTTAAGGGGAAGCTTTATATCTCTGAATGCTTACATGAATAACACAGAGAAAAAGGAGATCAATGAATTGGGCATGCAACTGAAAAAGCTAGAAAAAGAACAAATTGAAAACCCCCAATTAAATACCAAATTAGAAATACTGAAAACCAAAGGAGAGATGAACAAAATGGAAATTAAGAAAACTATTGAACTAATAAATAAAACTAAGAGCTGGTTTTATGAAAAAAAAACAATAAAATTGATAAACCTTTGGTTAATTTGATTTTAAACAAAGAAAGAAGAATGAGAGAGGCAGGCTCAAATCTAGGAAGGCATGGGTTCAAGTCTCACCACCAACACATAACAGGCTGTGTGACCCTGGCAACTGTTTGACTGAACCACCCAATGATCTGAGTAACTTTCCAAGGCTCTTAAGTTGAGAGAAGGTGCCAACATGCCCTGGTGCAGTGAGTTTCCTCAGCTGGGAGGTCATAGGCCCCATCCTTATCCCCACTGATAAATCATAGATATAGGGTAGGAAAGAATCTTAGAGGTTATCTAAGTTCAACCTTCTCATCTTACTCACGCAGGAACTGAGTCACAGAGCAAATGAGTGACTTGCCCCAGGTGGTGCCAGATATTAAGTGGCAAAGCTGGGGTTTGAAATCCAAACCCAGCACCTGGTGATTTTCACACATGTTCTAAAGTTTGACATTCAGTATTTATTACTTACTTACTTACTGTGTACTGGGGGCAGAGATATAACGTGGCCATTGATCAGCAAGCATTAATTAAGCGCTTGCTATACGTGGAGCACTGTGCTAGGCACTGGGGATGCAGCGAACAGTCCCTGCCTTCTAAAAACTCCTGTGAAGGGAAATAACAGTGCGTATGTAGGTCTATATAAATACATACAATGTAGATACAAGGAAGTTTGGGGGAGAAGGGCATCAGCAGTTGGGGGGCTGAGGAAAGGGCCCGTGGAGAATGTTGTGTTTGGGATGAACTTTGAAGGAAACTAGGAATTCTCAGGGGGAAAGAGGAGGAAAGAGTGCCTTCCAGGTGTAGGGAACAGCCAATGTGAAGAGATCAACAGGGGGAAATGGAGTGTCATGTGACGAATAACAAAAAGGTCTAGGTGGCTAGACTACCAAGTTTGTGAAGGGTTGTTGCTATTGTTCAGTCATGTCTTACTCTTTGTGACCTCGTTGGGGGGTTTTCTTGGTGAAGATACTGGAGTGATCTGCCATTTCCTTCTCCAGATCATTTTACGGATGAGGAACCTGAGGCAAACAGGGTTAAGTGACTTGTCCAGGGTCACACAACTAGTAAGTGTCTGGGGCCAGATTTGAACTCAGGAAGGTGAGTCTTCCTGACTCCAGGCCTGCTGCTCTGTGCACTATGTCACCACCTAGCTGCCCTTTGTGAAGGGTGGTCATAAATAATAAGTCTGGAAAGGCAGTTTGGAGCTAGGTTGTAAAGGGCATGTATTTGACCCTCTGGGCGATAGGGAGCCACGAGAGTTTATTAAATCATAGGGTGATGGGTTTATTCCTTTGTTTTTGGAAAACAACCATGCAAAGTCTCTGCCTTTTAGAAACTTAGTCTATTAAAGGAGATAAGAAAACAAAAAACTATAAAATGGGATGATGTGGGAAAATATAGCATGTACAGCATGAAAGAATTAAACACTACGGCCATCCAGCAGAAGGAAAGGGAGAAAAAGGAGTCATTCTTTTGTTCATCTATTAACGTAGCCTGAATCCTCAACTACATTCTAAGTTTTTCAAGGACAAGACTGTCTTGTTCTAGCTTCGGATACTTCCTGTTGTTGTTCCTGTGAGTCTGTCTGACTCAGTTTCTTTGACTGTATGATAGCAACTCTCTCCCTTAAATGAAGTTACATCTGTAAAGAACTTAGCACAGTACCTGGCACATAATAGGTGCTTAATAAATGTTTGTCCCGTGTACCCCCCTCCCCTAATTCTGCATCTCTTCTACCTTCTCTTCCTCCCTGGTGTGAGGTTCTACCTAGTGGACACTCAGCCTGGATTAATAGATCCATTTGGCTGCCCAGATTGGAACAATATTGGACTGACCTTCGTGGGTAGAAAGGAGCAGATGTAGGGTAGCCCATAGCATTTGTTTGGGCTGTGTCTCCAGCGTCTGAGAGCACTGTAGAGAGGAGCTGAGTAGAGAGGGACTAGCCATCTAGCAAGAGATGGAGGGAAACCTTCCCAGTCACCTTCCCCTTCCTTTCTTTTCTGTGACTCACCAGCTGCCTCAGGGGCTCAGTTCTTGTAGCATGCAGGTTAGAATGTTCCCTGACTCCCTCCTTCTACAATGTCTGCACCTTTAAAAAAAAAAGCTACTTTCAAATCTCCGTGGCAATGGAAGCTTCTGATAATCCAAAACAGTAAATAATGCAAAATAATTTAAATCAGGTCTCAGCCTTCCCTGCCCCCCTCGCCTTTCTGCAGCAAATGTCTTTGCTTTGCATTTGATATTTCAGGTTAGTTCACTCAGATTCTCTAATGCAGGGGTTCTTAACATAGGATTACAAAGGAATAAATATTTGCCAGGATCACAGAGGAATAAGTGTGTGCCTACTATGTGCCAGGATTGCAAAGGTATAAGTGTGCCTACCGTGTGCCAGCATTGCAAAGGAATAAGTGTGTGCCTACCTGTGCCAGCATTGCAAAGGAATAAGTATGCAAGGTGTTGGGAATACAAAGGCAAAAAATGATCCTGAGCAAGTCTCTCAGCCCCCCAGGTCTCAGTTTCCTAATCTCTAAAATGATAGGGTTGAACTAGATGACCTTTGAGGTTCATTCCAGCTCCAGATCAATTATTCAATGATTCTCACTTGTCATGGCAAGGAGGTAAACACTGCAGCCTCTTGTGGTCCATTCTAGCAAGTTCTTGCCTTCAAGGAGCTTACATTCTACTGTGGGAGGGAAAACCACAGCTAAGGAAGTACAAACTATACACAGAGTATTTGGGGCGGGGAAAGCATTAACAATCGTGGGAATCAGGAAGGGCCTAATAGAGAAGATGGCACTTGAGCTAAACCTTGAATGGAATTTGGAATGGGCTCAATCAGCACCACACAGCTATTCAGTCAGTCAGCTGGTAGTTACAAAGTGCCTACTACGTGCCAGGCACTGTGCTAATCACTGGGAGGACACAGGTGGGTACCCAAAAGGTGGGGAAAAGGGGTGGATCAGCACCCTAGTAGCTGGGGCAGGGAGTGGAGAGAAGTACAGGATGAGCCTTCCATCCTTTTCCTCCGAGCTGCCCTTTGGGAATGGAAAGAGTATGGTGCTAGATGGTGGGAGGCCCTCCTCCTGTCACCATGGCAACAGAGAGCAGGGGCTCATTTGTTTTGCAGATGAGTAATTACTACTCAATTAGGGGAGGCTAAAAATAAAGTAGCCCTTTGTTCCCGGTTACTCATTAATATTAATAAAAGGTCCTGTCCAGGTCTGTGGTAAACAATTAATGCAAATTTGGCTGCCTGTGGTAGGGGCCAGAGTGGGGAATCCGGGTTTGGGCTAGCTATTTTCTTTCCCAGCCATCCATCTCCAGGAAGTTATTTCTTATTTTCAAAAAGAGAATTTGGCCTTCTTACCCTTCCTGAACAGGGGAGACTTTTTACACAAATGAAATCAAATGAGATAATATTTATAAAAAATGCTTAGCACAGTGCCAGGCATGTAGTAGGCACTACATAAATGCTTATTCCATTCCCCTTTCCTACGCACCCAGAACCCACGGAAAAACTGCACACATCCTCACAGGCAGGATCGAGGGTCTCACTCCAAGACTAAGGCCAGTCTGATTCCTTCATGCATCAGGAGCTGGGGAGCTACCTACACTCCCTTACTTTGAGTAGGAGAGTATAGACCCAAAATCCTGATGGGATGTAGGTCAGGAATTCAGACCTGGAAGGGAATTTAGAGATCATCTAATCCAAACTCCTTATTTTATAGTTGAGGAAACTAAGGCCCACAGAGTTTAAATGACTTGGCAGAGGTCACACAGTAAGTAGCGGAGGCAAGATTTGAACTCAGATTCCCCCCGCCCCCACCCTTTCCAGGCAAAACCACTCTCAACCTGTCTGGTCCTTAATCTCTAAGCCAATGTCAGTGAGTAACTGAACCTTACTGCCAGAGATTTCAAAGCATCTTCACTGGAGCCTTCATTTAAGAAAGGCCAAGTTACAGTTGGGGATGAATTTTATACACATTGGCCATTCTTTTGGGCATGATAATAAAATGGGCATTGGAAAATAGAGACCTAAGTCCTTGCATCCTTTGTCCTCCTATACACTGTTGTGCAAGTTAACTTGGGACCATTGCATGACTTTCTAAGCCTTAGTTTGTTTCTTTTATTTTTATCTTTGTGAATGAATATGGTAGAAAGGGCATTGGGCTCAGTTAAAGGACCTGCATTCAGGTCTTCTCTCTGTAAGACCGTAGTCAATTTATTTACTGTCTCTGGGCCTCAGTCTTCTTCTCCATAAAAGGATAAGGTTGGACCCTAAATAACTTCCAAGGTCCCTTCTAGCTCTAAATCTGAGAAACAACCAATTCCTGGCTTGGCCAATTAGATTCTGGGCAGATAACCCCACTGAGCCTCAATTTCTCATGCTTTAAAAAGGGGATTGGCCTGCAGCAGGGGTTCTTAAACATTTCCTATGTCATGTACCCCTTGGGCAGGCTGACAAAACCTATGGACCAACCGTATCCCAGAATAATGTGTTTAAATGTGCAAAACATAAAATTACAAAGGAAACAAATTCTACTGAAACATGGTTCTCAAAATAAAAATGGGAAAAAATGTATGGACTGCCAGATTAAGAACCCTTGGTCTAGATGATCTCTAAACTTCTGGCTCAAGGTTCTAGGCCCTACCTGTTACCCATCGCTTCCCCTCCAGTATTGGGAGAACTAAGACAGTGCTGGTACTGTGGGAAAGGAGAAATGGAGGTGCTCTCATCTCCCCTGGCTCTCTTGACAGTACTCTCTCTGACACTAAGGTGGCTGACATGAGCCCAAACCCCATTTTTCCTGTACTTCGGGAAGATTATGTGGTCTGCCTGTACATGGTCATCCAGGAAATTAGCAGCAAAGACACAACTAAAGCCCAACTGTTTTGGCTCTCAGTTGGTTACTTGACCTCAGTAGTAATAATATCATAATATGCATTTTATAATGTGCCAATTTTTAAAATATTTGAACTTCTCATCTCATTTGTTTTCCCCACACTCTCTATAAGATAAGTAGGGCAGAAGTTACTACCCCCCTTTCATAGTTAGACTAACTGAGGCCCAGAGAGGGTAGATGATTTTTTCCCAACAACATCAAGTCAATGAGTAGCAGAGGCTTGGGACTGGATCACAGACTCCCTTGACTTGAAGCTTTGCCCATTGGTCCATAACAACATGGCAGTGGGGATGAGGGGCAGGTACAGCTGGGCCCTTTCCATCCCAGGACACCCCCTGCATTGTTACCAGCTGAGGCTAGGGCCTCCTGTCCCAGGTAAGAGGGAGTAGAGGAGGTGGTGAAAGGGGGAGCCAGAACACCCCAAGCAAAGGCTGTAAAGAGAGAAAGTGCAGGTCCCCTGAGTCTTCTGCTGATGGAGAAGAGTGTAGCTGAGCCTTTTGGTAAGGTCAGTATTTGTTTGTTGTTAAAGATCTAATTAGAAACATGAGAGGGAGCTGAATGACTCCTTGCTTGGCTAATTAGTGACACGTATGGGCCAGCTTTGAACTTCAAGGACACAAAGCTATTAGCACTTACATCAAAAATGGATTAAACGTCTCTGCTTTTATAATGATTAAAGATGAGCCGTTCAAGTGGGAATCCTTTTATACAGTCTGTGAGGGGTTGGCCTGTGCCATCATCTGGGGGAAAATGTTGGATGTCTCACTCCTCACACCGGCCCTGGGCCAAGGGAACCACATTAAATGTGATTGGGTAATAAATATCCAGCATTGACAGGAAATAGCAATAGGCCTGGGTGAGTTGGGATGGTTTCCCCAGACTTGTCCCCAGCATTTCTAAGGATGAAGAATGTCCTTGGCCTGGTCGTTGGACATCTAGGCAGCTCACTGAAGGTGTCAAAGGAACCCACCAAATTTGGACGAAAAGGCCCAGATAGACATTATAGAACAGGGGTTCTCCACCTTCTTTGTGTCACAGATTCCTTTGGCCTGTGGAGCAGAATAATGTTTTTAAATACATGAAGTACATATGTGTAATATCTATCATACATACATATGTATCATAAGTACATGATAGTTAGCAAAACATTAAAAAAAAAAAGAGCAAGCCCAGGGTAAGAACTCCTGGCAGAGAGGAAGAGGTGGTTCCTTCTTTCTTATAGAACTCCCAGCTTGACAGCCCTCTGCTCTCAGAAAGTTTCCAGGTTCATGAAAGAGATACAGTGCTGGTCATGGGGTCATAGATTTTTAAATCTGTGAGAGCACCCTATGAGTCATCTGAGGAGGGGGATGAGGGTGGGGAATGTAATGTGGTCAGACCTGTGAAGGGCAAGTATCAGATCCAAATAAAGAATAGAAAATACAGCAGGAGAAACTATGGCTCAGAGAGATGAAGTGATTCGTCCAAGCTCACACAGTTAGGTGGGAGACCGGGGAGTCCAAACCACTCCAAGAATAGCTTTTCTACAACATCTTGGAGAGTTGCCCATCTAATGAAGGAGACAGTGCCTGCCCTCTTGTGGTGTTCCCCATTTCATCAAGATCTTCCTCATCCTTATTTCTCCCAATAAAATGAGAGTTCCTTGAGGCGATCATTAGGGATTTAGGCACCTATTATTATGTGCCAAGCACTGGGGGTTGAAGGCTAGGCAAAAGACAGTCCCTGCTCTCACAACCCAATGGAGGAAACGATACGCAAATCACTATGTACAAACAGACTATATGCTGGATAAACTGGTCAACAGAGGGAAGCCTCTAGAATTAAGAGAGATCAAGAAGAGGCTTCCTGTAGGAAGTGGGATTTTGGTTGGGCCTTGAAAGAAGCCAGGAAGCAGAACTGAGGAAGGAGAACATTCTAAGCCTAGAAGATAATCAGTGAAAAGGCCCAAAGTTTGGGAAAGAGTGTCTTGTTCGAGGAACAGTAAGGAAGGCAGTATCATTGAGTCACAGAGTACATGGGGGAGGAGAGTATGAGAAGACTGGAAAGTGGGGAGGGAGGGGAGGGGGGCCAGCTTATGAAGGGCTTTGAACACCAGATAGAGGATTTTATATTTGATCCTGGATGTGATAGGGAGCTACTGGAGTTTATTGAGGAGGGGGATGGGGGTAGAAAATGTAATATGGTCAGACCTATGAAGGGCAAATATCACATCCAGATAAAGAATAGAAAATCCTCAGCATTAAAGAAAAAGAAAATCACAGCAAATGAAGGGTTCAAAAGAGGGGGGGAAAAACAACCCAAAGTCACAAGGCCTTTCTCCCTTTTCTTCTCCACCATCTGCCTGTACATTTTGACTCTCAGGGTAGCAAGGAATAAAGAAACAAGGGCATCTGCACGTCAGCTACAGCCTCACACTGTGCGTCACCTCCCCAGCTGACGCTGCCCAGAGACAGGGATATTTCCAAGCGGCCACTGCTCCTGGTAACTGCCTATTAACGCTGGCAAGGTCGGCAGCCTACGTCAAGTGGCACTTTGGTCGTCTGCAGTGCTTGGTTTTTTTCCTGTACCTCCTCATTTGCTGCTCCTTGCCAGTTCTAACCTGTCTCTGCAGTAGCAAGATTTCAGGTGTTAACAAACCCTGCCGGCTGGCACAGTCTCACAGATGGTAAACATTCATTTCCTTTGGTTGGTGTTTTCTTGTCTGTCAGGAGATACCCACATGGATAGGTAGGAGCTTCCCATACTTTGTAAAAGGCTGAGTTGGTGATCGGAACCTCTTTCCTGATTGCAAACCCAGCCCGGGCCAGCCTGCTTGGGTTGGTTGTCAGGATGGGTTTTCTAGTTCATGCTGCTTCTTGAAATAATTCCTCTGTAAAGCTAAAACCTAGTTTTTCCATTATCAGGCAAAGCCTAGGAGATAGTTGGCCCTTCTTCACTCCTCCCTGTCTTGCAAAGGTGCCTGGGCATGTTCCTGGGGTGCTTGGACACTGGGCAGCATGTCTAGCCTCCCAGCTCCTCTCTGCTGCTTAGAAGAATACAAAGCAGGTAGTTTGCCCTTTGGGCCCCAGTCTGGGGTCCGTGAATAGGAAAATCCCAGACGGGAGTCCAGAAATAGTTTTCATTTGCCCTTAGCCTGGTTTTTTTTTTTTTTCAGTCTCAGCCTGACTCCTTAGCCTATGGACTTAAACGCCATTGGTTTCAGGTCTGGTGGGAATTAGGAGACGGCAGAAATGAAGTTCCCCCATCACCAGGATTTACCAATTCCATTTTTTATTTTTTGCCTTCTGAGCCAAGGGATAAGCTCCCATCCAAAGTGTGGGTCCCAGAGAGGGACTTAGATAATTGGCATTTATATAGTTCTTTTTTAAGGTTTACAGACATGATCTCATCTGATACTCCAAACAACTCAGTGAGAAGTAGTGTGGCTTAGTGGATGGAAAGCTGTCCTTGGAGCCGGCAAGGCCCAGATTCAAGGCATGCCTCTGGCATATACTGGCCATATGGCCCTAAGTAAGTCACTGTGAATTTGCAGACAAGGTCCAGCCTACATTGGCAGAGGGTGTTTTCCTCACTTGAAGTTCCTGTCACCGATAAAATTACAGGTCTGATCTTTATCCCTAGCAACTTTGTAAGGTAGGGACTATCATCCTCATTTTTCAGATGGAGACTGAAGGTCCAATTTGTTAGAAGGACTTCCCCATGGTCACACATCAAGTAAGTGTTAAGATCAGTATTTGAACCCAGGTGTCTCCTACCTTCCAGTTCAGCGATCTTTCCATATTGCGAGAGTATACCTGTGTTTTACTTTTTCTTCTACCACGTTCCTCACTCTGATTGGTATGACCTTGTTTTACTTTGTGGGGAAATGTACAGACACACAAATACACTCTCCCTGTTTACATGGCACACCTGCCTACCTGGCCAGCTAGCAGGGATCCCTCTTAGGTCAGTGAAAAATAGCTGAGATAAAGATACTATTTGCTATTGAGATTATATCACTCTAAGAGAGATAGATGGTCTCATACCTGCCTGGGGGTTTGGTCTCAAAACATCTCTGGCAGTTTTATGTGTCATTGTACCCTTCTATATAACAATGATACCAGCAGACAGGATTAACACACAGTCCTCCCAAGGCTCTTACTTTATGTAGTCAGTGCATTAGGGATGATATGATTTGATTTGTAGTATATTTAAATCTGTGAAGGAGTAAGGTAGTGATATAATGGGGTTCTTAGTCTGTATTAAATACTGGCTTTGCTCCCAATCTGAATAACATCACCGTTAGCTGGCAAATCCCAGCATTAGGCAAAAAGGGGGGAAGGGGGAAAAGGTTGCATGCTATTAAGTGTTAGAAGAACAAACCCAAAATTAGCAGGGGTTTTTCCACACTTAGAATGTGGGGGAAGGGAAAAAGTATGATAGCAGAATGGGTGAATAAGTACTCAAATACTCCTCATTTGTTCTTGTCAAGATTTAAGGCTAGCTATGTGTTCTCCAGATAAAATGGAGATTACCCAGGTGATGTTGACATTGGACAAAGTCTGCAGTTTAGCCATAACACTTGTGTGTAAATACAGATACAGAAGGAGAGAAATAGCTGTAAATTGACTTTTACCTGTTAATCCCTCCCAAATTTGAAGCGAGAAGAGGTGGAAGATTTCTCCCATCTATAACTTCCCGTATTTAATGTGAGCTTAAAAGTTTATGATGTAAATAATTGATTGTCCCTGCATCTAGGTCTCAGAACTAATTTGATTTTCATTTATCGTGTCCAGTAATTTCCCCAGGTTGGATGACAATCGTCTACCCTTTTGTACTTCCCACTTTCTCCTGCACCTAGGTTGATCCGTTCTCCCTAAAGGCTGAGCTGTGTGAAGAGGGCTTAGGTCTAGGACATCCCCTGGAACAATGAGAGTCAACAGAAATAGGGGTTCTTCTGAGCTCCATTGGAACCAGGCCGATTTGCTGAGTGTAATCCAAGCTCACACAGTTCAAAGCAAAAGTCATAATGAGACACGGCTGGATGTTTCTCTGCAGTTTATCAAAAGCAAGTTTATCTTGTCTTTGCTGACCTTTTGCATCCGGCCCTCTGGATTAATTTGTTAGTGAGCACCATGCTCCTGCTGAAGTTCAGAGGACAGCAGAAGAGATAAGCCCCTCTTTTTGCCTGCCCTTTCTGGGCCCTTCCCTTGTATGGAGCCTGGAGCCTTTCTGGCTTTTGTTCTTCAGATCCCCAAGAGGAGAGGGAGAATATGCAGCTTTCTCTGTTAATTTGGCATAACCCACAGGTGATAGGAAGGCCCACGGACTAAGCAGAATAATGCAGAAATAGTGAGGAGCAACATGATGTAGTGGAGAGAAGTCAGGAAGACCAGGGTCTGGTTCACCTCTGACATACTGAAGTCATCTTAACACTCAAAGCTCCAGCAGTTTTCTCAAGGAAGGCGTTCTTAACCCATCTTTGTGGTATGGACCCCTTTGGCAGTCTTAGTGAAACAGACTCTTTCTCAAAAGAATGCGTTTAAATGCATAAAATAAAATACATAGAATTTTGATAGAAATATAAACATTTTTTTAAGATTCACAGATCCCCAGACTAAGAACTGCTTTAAGTTGTAGAAAAGGTGCCAGTCTGGCATCTTTGGCATAGAAATTGGCAGAGGAGACTTTTCTCTGGGGACTCTCTATGCCAACAAATCAAGGTTCATTCAAACACATGGATACACACATGGAAAGGAAGCATAGTCCTTGCCCTGCAGGAACCCCAATCTGATGAGGAAGCTCACTGTTCTGTAGAGAAAACCCCTTTCCTTGCTTCGAGTCAAATAGCTCATTGGAAAGAACATTGGACTTTCAGTCAAGAGAGGCCTGGGTTCAAATCCTCTCCCTAATACTAGCTGTGGTCCTATGAAATAGTTACTCAATCACTGTGAGCTTCAGATTTGTCATCTATAGACTGGGAATAATACCTGGATTTCCTAAATCATGGGCTCAAATGATATAACAGACATATCTAAGGCATTTTGTAACCTGTTCAGCTATTGTTGTTGGTCGTGTTTGTCCTTCGTTTTCGAAGAGGACCATGACGTCAAGGAAATGGTGACATGACTTGCTGTTGACTTTGATTTGAGTGAGGGAGGGCTCACCAGCCTCACTTTCTCCTCCAGGGCCATCTGGATCCAGTGACCAGATATTCATCAGGATGACTGGAGATGGCCCCAGATGCAATGGGAGACCCTGGCCCTTTTAGGCCCAGGGCTTTTCAGGTTCTCACTTTGAGTGAGGTAGGCCCATTCAGTGAATAGGCCTCTTTAAGAAGCCAGTCAAGGGATGGCCCCTTTAATTAGGAAAAAGAGGGAAAAAAATCAAAATGGGAGGGGAAGACCCTTAGGGTTACTAGTCAAAAGAGAAATAGTTCCCATTGACATTCACTCTGAGTCAGGCAGGCCCCAAATTATAGCCATTAAGTGGAGTTTGGGCAGGGACCTACTGTGGTCCAATCTATGAACTTCAGAGTGAAATGGGAAGGGAGGGAGAGAGGGAAGAAAGAGAAGGAAGGAAGGGAGGACAAGATTCCTGCCTTCCTTCCACTATTAATTAAAACAAGACAGCTCTGGCCCTTAGGGAGTTTCTAGTCTAGTAGGGGAGAATGGCATCAGAAATACACAAGATTCTTTTTTTTTTATATTATGCACAAACTCATGACTAAGCATTAATGTTTCAACAGCTCTCACCTTTGTTGCATCCCTCTCTTTCTCCATCATCAGCCTTCCTGTCAAAGCCAGCCCTTGCCCCACAATCCTCCATAGGATTTCTTCCCAGTTTTCCTTTAGTGGATTAGACTCAGAGTTTTTATGACATACACATAAGATGCCTATGCCTTTATTAGGATGGTGGGGGGAGGAGGTATATCTGCTAAGATTTAAGCCTAGTTCTGCCCTCCTGAAGGTCATGATTTAAGGGCCATAATACAATCAACTCAATTTTTCATACTGATGGAGGGGAACAGTGGCAGAATCCAGAAATTATTTTTTATTTGGCATGAGAATGCATTGTGTAATTAATTATGGTTTTGGCAGTAGATTTGCCTTCCTAATTATGTTTTGCATGGACTGATATTCAAATTAGTTTGCAGTTCCTGAGCACACATTGGGTAGTGAATGGGATATAGCCCAGAAACATGCTGGAGGGTCAAAGAGAATCTAGCCTGAGATTAAACCTTGGCTACAAATAGTCTACAAAGTGGATAATTGAGAGTTGATAGTAATGCTGACCTTACCTATTGGGGAAATGTGAAACCAGTCCAAAAAGTAGAAGAATTGAGGCTCTGGCTTGATCCCTAAGACACTTGGACCCTTGGGACCAGCTCCTCTGGGAATTTGAAGGGCTCTATAAACATTCCATCTTCTCTCCCCACCCTTAGGATCCACCCTTAAGAGTGGATCCAAAAATCAAGTGCATACACCTCAGAATTGCCAATGCCTTCTGAGAGATTACCCCCGCCCCCTTCCCTTTACAGTCTCAGCCTTCAGGCTTTTGCTTATGGTACACTTGCTCTGATACACATGGCACTGCTTAAGGAAGAGATGGAAATATTCTCAATGCCAGCTGTTTACAGTTTTAGTGGCAGGATGCCTTCCTCAATCCAGCACTATGGCAGCTCTGTCCTTCCAGGCTCCTTTATACTGCTGCCCTGCCCCCATTCCCTAATGACTCGCTCAACCCAGCACCAAGCAGAGCCAAGTACAGATAGTTGCCACATGATTTCCCCTAAAACCCTGGAGTGAGAAGAGACCTTGAGATGACCATCTGGTCTGGCCCTCCCGCATTGGACAAATCAATGTGAAACCTCCCAGAACAGATGTATGGCCTTCTCTCTGGTCTTCAGGGGCAAGGGCTCTGCTCCACCACCACTGTCTTTCATCCTCCACTTGAATGTTTTATCTTGTGATGGGTAGGAAGTCCATTCTTATGTTCAACTTAAAACCCTTTTAGTTTTAATTTAAGCCTATATCTGCTCAGTTTGTTCTCAGCAAACATGGAGCATGATTGATTGTCCTTGTCTCCAGTCAAACTTGTCACAGATTTCCAAACCACGAATGCTTTCCAAAAGCCCAATGAGCCAATGGGTTTCTTCTCATTGGAGGTCTTCAGGCGAAGGCTGGATGGCCACTAGCTGGGAACATTGAGGAGGGGAAGAGTTGAGTTAGGCAGCCTCTGGAGTCCCTTCCAGCTCTGTGATTCTTCACCTTAAAAATTCAGATTATCTACCAAAATGAGGTTGATGGACTAGACTGATCAACTATTATGTGCCAGGCCCTGGGGGTATGACTATAAAGAGTAAAACAATACCTACTAGCAAGGAATTTACATTCCAAGAAAATGAGGCAGAGAGGTGAGCAACAGGTCTACCAGCCTAATTGTTCTTTGCTCACACTTCTGATAGATGAAGAGTTCTTTCCCTGGTCCCACATTGGTAGAATATCGAAGACCCAGAGGCATGGCAGGGCTTGGACAGCAATCAGCTAGGGTAAAACACTATGATAATGGAAAACTGTTTGTTCTGCCCACTAGGAGAAGAGTAACCCAGCTTTCCTTGAGCCCCTAGACTCAGAGAGACTCACAAAGACTAGAAGGGATTTCAGGGTATTGTTTCCTCTCTAGAATCAGAAGCATAAAATCCAGTTTTTAAACCTCTGAACAGTTAACACAATTTAGGAAAGCCAATGTCCCACCACACCTGACCTTGCTCAGTTCCAGATTCTGGCCCATCAGTCTCTAGAATGTGATTTTGAAAGTAATAATTAATAATAACATTTTATAGCTCTTTAAGGTTTATGAAGTGACTAACATAAGTTACATTACCAGTCAACCATGTCCACTTTAGGCTTCTTGCCCCCTCTGCATCCCCCTCCAGCCCCTCCATGGATGACTGAAGATGCCTTGGAATTTTAGATTGTAAACTTCCTGAAGCCAAGGACCTTGCTCTACTGACATCCCTTTAAAGATTCCTCCCCAGGTGGCTGCTTTCTGAAAGTCTGGGCACATCATGCCCTCCCTTTCTCCCCATTTCTATTTATACAATAATGGCAGGAGGTACAGAGACCCCAGGGAGCCAGTTTTCAGGTAGTCAGCTCTGTGTTCAGTCTGTAGTGTTAAATTGACTCTTGGTGAAAAGAAAATTACCTTGTTTTTAATACATCTCCACCATGGGAATGAACAATGGCTGACACTGCTTTTTATGGAGAAAAGTAGCTGTGCCCGATTTTTCTCTCTCTTTTATTAAACAGGGTAAATTGTATTCATTTTAGAAGAGGGCTTTTTTTCTTAAAGCAGCGTGGGGTTTCCCCAACTGTGTCTCTGGGGGGCATTGTTAAGGCAAGTTAAGTCAACAGGCATTTATTAAGCACCTACTGTGTGCTGGGCACTATGCTTAAGCATTGGTGATACAAAGAAAGGCAAAAATAACAACCTTGTAGTAGTTTTTGGAGCTGAAAGAACAGTATGTTTCCTACCCAAGGAGAAGTAAAAGGGGGAGGTGCGTCCATCATTTGTTTCTTGAGTTACACTAGTAAGTCACATAACTTACCTAGGCCTTTTCCTTCATTGTAAATTGGGGGAGTTGAATTAAAAGACTTCTGTCCCTTCCAGCTCCAGATCAATGATAAAGGAGTGAAGGAATTCACTGCCAGTGATCTAATGATTCTGGAAAGGTTATGAGCCCCTCTCCCAGCTGCCTGGAGAATGCAGGGTTCCATTCCCTGCTCTCTGCTGGACCATGATCTACTGGGGAAGCAAGGGAAGTGTTAGAATGATATAAGAGATCCAGGCTGTCCACAGTTGGACCAAATTCCTTTGAAGCCGCCTTGGTAAAACTAATAATTGTACCTCACATTTACATAGCCCTTTACTTATGGGCTTAGAAAGTTGCCTACGCCAGTGGTGTCAAACTCAGATAGAAATGGAATCCACTAAACTAAACCATGGGCAAGCAGGTGGTGCAGTGGATAGAACACTGGGCCAGGAACCAAGAGAGGAGGGTAGGGGGTGGAGAGAGAGAGAGAGAGAGAGAGAGAGAGAGAGAGAGAGAGATACACTCACAAATGTCATTTGAACTTCTGTGAGGTAGGTCTGGCTATTATACCAATTTTACAAATGAAGAAACTGAGGCTAAGAGAGGTATAGTTATTTTCCTACAGTTACTCAACTGGTTGTTATCCAAGATGAGATTGGAACGCAGGTCTTCCTGGCTCTAAGTTCAGCATTCTGCCTGCTGTACCAGACTGCTTCAGGATGTTTACTGCGTAACAGCACTGTCCCACCAGGCATATCCTAAAGTAGATGGTAGTAAAAGAAAAAAACATTGGTCCTTCCTAGTTATTACCATTTGGCAAGGAGTCATTTACAAGATGGCCTTGGTACCTGCCTCTCCCCACCTGTTCCCATATGAATCATAGTATGAACTACAAGCAGCAAGGCTAAGTGTTTCCTTGGCTTCTTTTGGCTGGGCTTTTTCTTTTAGACAGTTATGACATAATACATTCTGTTGGTCCGTGCCCCATTCTTGGTGTCATCAGTCAGAAGGCTGCCAGTGAGATGAGGTAAAGGCAAGCTTAGCCTCAAAATTAATTTTTGTGAAGCACACCTAGTAATAATAGTCATAATAACAATAGGTTTTAAGTGAGAACTCAACCTGCAATTTCAGCGATATAGTGATCTTTGGGGTGAGGAAGGCCCCTCTGCCAGAGCAGATTGGCACACTGCTTATGAGCTTAGAAAGTTGCCTAGGCCAATGGTGTCAAACTCAAATAGAAATGGAGTTCACTAAACCCAGGTGGTTCAGAGGACAGACCACTGGGCTGGGAACCAAAAAGACTCATTTTCCTGAGTTCAAAATCCAGCCTCAGACACTTACGAGTTCAGTGACCCAGGGCAAGTCATTTAACCCTGTTGGACTCAGTTTCCTCATCTGGAGCTGGAGCTGGAGAAGGAAATGGCAAACCACTCTAGTATCTTTGCCAAGAAAACCCCAAATGGAGTCACAGAGAGTCAGTCACGACTGAAATGACCAAACAACACTGTAGCAACTTCTGAAGTTCTACTTAGATACCAACTTTGTCATCCCATGCCGTCCCCACCTGGATTATGTCCTCTGAAAATCCATACTCTAAGTGATTAAAATATTGAGCAGAACATGGTCATGGGCAGGTAGGTGGCACTGTGGATAGAACACTGGCCCTGGAGTCAGGAAAATGGGCTTTCAAATCCAGCCTGACACTTACTAGTTCTTCCTGGGTATGTCACTTAATCTCCGCTTCCTCATCTTATAAAATGGCAAACTAAACCATACATAAGCATCCCTATGAACTGTCTATGTACTTACAAGACCACATATTAACATTTCTATGTTTCATTGTATCTTTATTTGGTTTACTATTTCCCAATTACATTTTTATGTGGATTAGGCTGCATTCTAGAGCTTTGTGGGCTGCATGTTTGACACCTTTGGCCTAAAGCATTGACAAGTTGAGGATCTTGAACCCAGGTCTTTCCAGGCTTCAGGCCTCATCTCAGTCCACTATTCCATGCTGCCTCACAACAAAATGTTTTGAAGTTGGTGAATGCCATTTGCATATTATCTTATTTGAGAATCATAAAAGCTATATGAAGTTGATACTAGAGATATAATTATCACCATTTTACAGGTAAGGAAACTGAGGCACATAGAAGTTAGGTAACTTGCCTGTCATCCCAGAGCCAGTCAATAAGCATTTATTAAGCACTTACTGTATACCAAGGCACTGTGCTAAGCACTGAGGATGCAAAAAACAGCATCCATTGAGGGAGGCAATGTACAACTGTTTACGTTTGAGCTATAGACGGGATAAATGGAAGGCAGTCTCAGAGGGGAAGTACTAAGAAAGAGGGAGATTGAGAAAGGCCAGCCATAGAAAAGGGGATATGAGCTGAGTTTTGGGGGCAGCCAAGAGTCGGAGATGAGAAAGAGAATTCCAGCCATAAGGCAGGTGATGGAGTATAGCATATGAGGAATGCAAAAAGACTAGTGAAACTGGATCGTAGAATACATGGATACAACTGGGATACAAACCGAGATTTCATGTTTTGGGTTTGTTTTGTTGTTGTTTTTAAACTCAGGTCTAACTATTAATCCGAAATGTCATCCCAGAGGCTTACTTAGAGCCTGGAGGAATTGGGGGTGAGGGTGGGGGAGGGAGTAACATGGATGTAATTAGAGCATAACCATGCAGTCTTTCTCCCAGCATCTGTCAAGGCTGATTTTAGGGAGAGTTTGTGGGAATGCTGTACCCTTTCTCTGAAGCTTCCCAAGCATCTCCCCTACCGAGGAGGAAAGAATGGAGGTTGGAGGGGGGGAGAGGGAGGAAATGGCAAGTAGGGTGCTGTCTATTTTGAGTATCCCCTCCCCATCCCGGCTAGTCCTCCCCAAAGCCTTCACGAGTCTGACTATGGCTAGAGGAAAGAATGATTGCTTCTCCTCTCCTTATCCCCCCTCCCCTCCCTGCTGGGAACAGGACTGGCCAGTTCCACTGCACAGATCTCCTTGGATAGATTGGGAGGCAAAAACCATTTCCATTTTCTGAAGCCCAGAAGAAAAAAGTATGTTAGACCAAGATAATGCAGCCTTTGGAATATCTCAGCTTGATGTTTGCCCCCTTGAGTGAGGAGCCAAATGTTATCTCCAAGTTTAATCTTTTATATTCAGAAATCCCAGGCTCCTTTGTTGGCCAGTACATTTCTTTTTCCAAAATAATCTATCCATTTGCTTTGGGCCTTTGTGATTTTGCTTCTTTTTCTTCTCTTTCTTTTTCGTGGGTATTTAACCTATTCTTTCCTCTGTCCAATTTATTCATTTCCCCAAAGGGGTCCTACTATAGACCTTCCTATTTGAGGGGCTGGGGGGCGGGGTGGCTAAATTACAATTCATGTCATTCAGCCCTGCTCTGTGACCTTGGACAAGTCACTTCCTGCCACTGGGCCTCTGGACCAGATGAACCCTAAAATCCTTTCCAGCTCTCATGTCTTCTGTTATATACCAACACCCCTACTCCACAGCCCAGGCAGGTTTCCTCTATTGCTTCCATTACTTTGAGTTGTCCTGCTAACTCCTCCTGCCTCTACACCTAGTTTGGCTCACTTCCCACTCTGCCCTGGACTGCCCTGCCCCCCATCCCTGAAGTGAAGATTGGGTAGAAGTATGTTTCCCTCTTGACTCCCACCAGCAATAGACTCCTCCAACCCTGAGACGTCAAAGGGAGGGAGGCAGGATTTAGAAATGCCCCCAAACCATATTCTCCCAAAGGCTGGTCCAGTTGGATTTTTCTTTTTCTTTCCTGATTGCTGCTACCTTCCAACAAGGTAGTGAACCAGAGAGGGGGCAAGTCAAGTCAAGAAGCATTTATTAAGTGCCACCTATGTGCCAGGGACTGTACTAAGTGCTGAGGATACAGAAAAAGGGGAAAAAAACCCAACCCCTGCCCTTAAGGAGCTCCCAATCTAAGATAACCATTTCTGAAAAGTGTTTTTTTTTTCTTTTCTTAGAGGTGGAGGAAATAGCAAAAGGGAGACAGGTGTGAGCCAGAGATCTGTGTGGAAGTTCCCATGACTCTTTATGAGATGAGCCCAGGCCTTCTGTTCCTTCCTTCAGCAGCTAGGGGTGGGACAGTCCTTCCCTAGGCTCACCCTATTCGTTTGCCCTTGCCTCCAACCCCCTGCCCCCCCCCCAAAAGAAAAGCAGCAGAAGGAAATACATAATTGAAAGTCTATTGAGAATTAGGGATATGGGGAGAGAGAGACCTCAGTGTTTACCTCCATTAACTAGGATTCTGGGTGAGGGTGAGGGAGGGGCCAGACGACTTCAGGGTGGGGTATCTGGAGTGAAGGGGACTGGAGGCGAAAGGGAGGGTATTGCTGTTGTCTTCAGTTGTCTTCCTTCTGCCCCACCTACCTGACAACCACAGGATAGCAAGACCTCAATCCCCTGGCATCTCTGTAGCAAAGGTATATTCTGAGCTCTGCTTTCTCTCTCTCTCTCTCTCTCTCTCTCTCTCTCTCTCTCTTTTTCTCTTCCCCCCTTCCCCTCTCTCCCTCTCCCCCTCTCCTTCCCCTCCCTCTTCCTTCCATCCTTGTCATCCAGGGGTGATTATGAGAAACCAGTCATTTAGATATAACATGCTTCAGCTCTGAACTGCTTTGCTTAGTACCCTCTGTATTCACACTTCTCTCTCTTCTTCTTTTAAAAAATAAAAACAAAAACAAAAGGGAAAAAAAGCAATCCCCCTTTTCCTTCTACCTAAGGAGGTGAGTGTGTGGGTGCCCTACAGAATCTTTGACTTTTCTGCTTTATTCCCAGCCCCCAGGCCTCCTCTCCCCATCCCCTCCATCCCCTGCTCTCCACACCTGAAGGAACTCCTTTGCTGTCATCATTACTGTTATTTTAAGACTCCCAAACTTTCCA
Organism: Trichosurus vulpecula; assembly: GCF_011100635.1. Lineage (NCBI taxonomy): Eukaryota > Metazoa > Chordata > Mammalia > Diprotodontia > Phalangeridae > Trichosurus > Trichosurus vulpecula. The sequence goes on along the minus strand of NC_050576.1, from coordinate 171,578,146 downwards.
TGACATACCACATCCTCTGACCACGTTTCAGTGTCCAAAAAGACGTTCATGCAGTGCTCGAAATGGTGGGGAGGCGGGAAGAGGGAGAGGAGTGGATTGGGGGGTGGGGGCGGGGAAGGAGGTGGGTGAGAGATCTTTTTTTGTGTGTGTCTTTTTTTGATGCAGTATATCATCTAATGGATCCAAAACAAAAAACACAACCAAAAAAATCCCCCCCCAAATATCCACCCCCTCCCAAGATTTTTTTTTCTGGACACAATTTGCTTTCTTTGCTGTCCGTTTTAATATCAATATTAACACAATGTGTAGTCTAAAACTAGTTCCTTTGTAGTTTGCATGGGATGTGAATGCTGTCTCAACGTGCCCAGATTTAGAACAAGAGTGCATGAGCATCAACTCAGATGTGGAATAATATTTCTCTCTTTATACATATATATATTTATATATTTATCTCTCCTACATATCTCTATTTCTCTCTATTGTGATAATTCGGTGGGCAGCGAGCACCTCCAGTTGGTTGCAATAGTGTGTTGAATGATTGTTTTTGATTATCTTTATATTTTTGGAGCTCTGAGCTTCTTAGTAGTAGCCTGGGCTGACTATTCTTGAGTCCCTGCTGATGTTATCGCATGGCCTTGGTTGAGTGTTAGAAGTTGGGCCTCAGCTGTATTTTCTCGAGTGTTTGGCTTGTAATGAACGGTGCATGCCCGGCTTCTGGCCTCATACCCAGCTTTATTCTCTGCACACCAGTCCTGAATAGCTACAGTGCTCAACCGAATTTTGGCGCGCCCGCTTCCCCGGCAGGCTCCAACCCAGCGCGGCCAGGAGGCTTCCCTGGGGCCAACAGCCCAGGACCCGTCGCTGACCTCTACGGCCCAGCAAGCCAGGACTCCGGAGTGGGGAATTATATAGGCGCAGCCAGCCCACAGCCGGGCTCGGGCTTCAGCCATGGAATAGCTGTAAGTATTTGGCTTTTTTTTCTCCCACCCCTTCCTTCTCTCCACTCATTCTCCCCAACCTCTTTTGGCTGAGAGGGAGGGTGTATTGAGAGGATCTAAGGTAGGGAGGGGGTGGAACCAATGGGATGTCCCTATGAGATACCAAATTGGGTGAGTTTTCCTTTGCCCACCCCGGAGCAAGGAGCCTTTAAGAAACCCTCCCCTCCAAGTCTTATCTCTCCACTGGTCATCTGAGTTGGAACCTCACCCTTATGGCCTGCTCTTCCAGGGCAGCATCTTAGACCTGTAGAATCCCCATATGTACACCGCCCCGCCCCCCACCCCGGGCCTGCTTCACCCTGTTGTTATCGTTGGTGAAAGACCCAGGGGAGGTATATCTGGGGCAGGAGGGCTAGAAGGGGGGGTGATGGAAGCCCAGACCTATTTTCTAAGGTTTTTATGGTGTCCCTCAAGTTCTTTAGGCACAGCCTCCAGGAAGCCAAATGCATTTGCTATTTATGATGCTCTGTGGTTCTATAATCTAACTAATACAGGCAATGGAAATTTGCTTAACAAATTTGCATGCTGTTTTCAGATTGTATCGTCCTTCCCCTGCACTCCTGTGTGTGTGAGCATGAATGTGTCTGAGCCCGCTCACTTACTGCCCCTCTGTCCCCTTTCCTCCATTTTAGAGACAAAACTTTCTACTTCCCCCCCCCAAAAAAAGAAAAATTCAGCAAGATAGGGAAGTTACTGGAGTCCCAGGAAACATCTTCAGCAAAATCTAGGACCCATTGGGGGAAGTAGGCAGATCTTGTTGGAGACATTGGCCTGAAGAAAGAGGGAGACGGAATTTGGGGAGCCAGAGCCTGGGGGAGACCTGTTCCTTTATAGTGTGAGAATCACTCTTGCCATTCAGGAGGCCTTTCAGTCTTGACCTTTGACCTCTAGGTCCACTTTCAATTCCCATCTTAACGTCACTTAGGTAATGTGAAGCAGTAGTGCCGTCAAATAAGAAATATTATTATTCAACCAGCAGCTTCATCAGTTTAAATGACCAGCTCTCAGTGCCACCTATCTCCTCTGTTCTACCTCAAGAAAGAGAGGTCTGTTTGTTCTTAAATACTTAAGTGTTTTGACTTCTTCATAGACCTGCTTTAAAAAAAAAATCACCACACAACTTGCCAGTTTTTCGGTACTGTGGTGTCTTAAACCCCAGATGGAATCTCTAGGGCTATGGAAGAAAGTAGCCATCACCTGTGGTTTATAAGGCGCTGGCCAGAATCCACAGCCAGCCAACCTCTCCAACCCTCCCAATGTCAGTATCCCCGATCCCAATCCCATTTCCAAATTAGGCTCTCAACTTATCTCTCTGAAACAGCCAATGGTGCTTTTAGTTTTATCATTTGGGGACAGGGGTGCTCATATTTTTCCCCTCCCCCACCCTCCTCCTAATAAGAATGATGACTTTATTCCCAAGTCCCTCAAGGTGCGGTGTCTCAGAATGACACATTCATGCTAGCAACCACAGCTAGTCCCATTGATAATTCCTTTTCCCAAGAATTTCCCAATCCATTCCAATGTATAGCACCCCAAACAATCTATCTGTTCTAATGTATAGTGCACTCACTGATGACCTTAACAATTATGCAATTTTAGGGACCTTTGATTGCAACGGCCTTTACAAATGGATACCATTGAGCAGGTGCTCTTGTTGCCATCTCATTCTGAGGTATTAAAGTCTCTGCCATATATCTCTGCCTTACCTGGGAGTGTCCATACATGTATGGGAGCTGAACATACATATAAGGTCACACCCTCCCCCCACTCCCCAACCCCATCCACTCAATACTTTTCTCTCTTTGGACTTCCTTTCCAAAATCTTTTCTCCCCACTCAGTTTCAGTCATGCCCCTTTTCTCTTTCTTATTTTCTTCCCCTGCCTCCAATATATCTCTTTTCCTCTCTCTCTCTCTCTCTCTCTGTCTCTTTGTCTCTCTCTGTCTCTCTCTGTCTCCATCTCCTCTCTTCTCTTCTCTCCTTTTCCGCCTCCACCTACCTTCCCTTTTCTTTCTTGAAATGTAATCAAGACTATGGGAAACTGGAAGGAGATCTTGTGCTCAGCCATGTACCATGGGAGGGTTTGCTGGTTTATAAACACCAAGAGGCAGATCAGGAAAATGTGCCTGCCCAGCTTTCCCCAGGGAAGTATCCCTGTGGAGGGTGCAAGTGGTCAGGGACTCCTGTGGCCTGGAGAGGGAGTCCCCCTCTTCAGTTTCCAGACTCTTTCCATTGTTCAATGGGAATTCCACAGTTTAAAAACTGAACTTAGTGTTTTAGTGAAAAGAAAACATTTTTGCCTATAACTGGTGAGCAATTATCCAGATTAGAGCACTAAAACCTGAGCAAATTAAATTAACGACATCACCTGCCTAACATGGGTTTGGATCACTGCCAGTTTCCTAACCTTTTTAACTGAGCTCAAGTTAATTAAACATTTTTTTTTGAATCATGCAAAGGTGGGGAGGGGGGAGGGCGGGAGAACAGTGAGGGAACTTCCTGCCATCTTCACATTTGAGAGTAAATATTCGTCATTCTTAGGAAGACATCATTGAAGAGAACTCAGGCTTCTTCCTATGAAACCACCAAGGGGGTTTTCTGCCGCCATATTAGCTTAGGGGTTCGAGATATGCTAATTACACATGCCTCCCTTTTCACAGTGGTAGAGTACAGTAGTAGGGTGCAATTCTGAACAACTCTTTCCTGCAGCTCATGACGTGTGTTAGGATTTGATGGAGGGGGGAAGGAGGCTGGCGGAATGGACTTCTGTCATTTTGGCAGAATACCATAGTAGACACCAAGGGAGGAATGTGGTTATTTGGCAGCAAATTCTCTAAAGCCCCTTCCGCCTCTAAATCCTATGATTCTATGAACTTGCTGCTGGGTTGGCCCATCTATGTAATCCTTTGCTAGAGTTGTGAGTTGTTGGGAGAACTGAAAGGATAGATTTGCATTCCCTAAGGCTGGATGCAAAAGCTTCATTCTGCCTTTATAACATCTCCAGGGCTAGCCACTGAGTGGGGCCATGGTATAAGGTGGGTATTTCAATGCCCAACCAAGTGACTTGACAAAATGCCTTTCATTCAGCTAGATGGTGCAGTAGATAGAGCATCGGCCCTGGAGTCAGGAGGACTTGAGTTCAAATGTGGCCTCAGACACTTAGTAGCTGTGTGACCCTGGGCAAGTCACTTAACCTGGATTGCCACCCAAAAAAATGCCTTCCCTTTATTACATCTGCCCTCATGGTTTGGCACAAACATCACCTCAGCAACCTGTATGGTATCCCACTGGGAAGACAGACAAGGTGGACAATTGTATAGTAGAAAAGAGCTTTGGTTCTGTTGTTAAGAGGAGTTATGTTTGTATCTGAGCTCTTTTTCTTAGGGAAGTGACTTAACCTCTCTGGGCCTCAGTTTTCTTATCTATAAAATGAGGAGGTTGGACATCAGAGGTGCCTTCAGAGGTCCCTTCTAGCTCTGGATCTATGATCCTGTGAAAAATATTTCCACTTTTGCAGATGGGGGAATCTAAGGCACAGAGCAGAAAAGTATACACAGTCAGTAAAAGAAAGACCAGGAATCTACCCAGAAGGCCCCACAGGGCATGGGTATGTCTTCGGGGGCAGACGCTCAGAGGAACAAACTGAGCTTAAGAGAATTTCTGAGGTTCTCTAATGTTAGTGCTTGGGAGTGGGAGTGGCAGGTATGTGGCCAAAGCAAGCTTGTCCTTTGAGAAGAATATTAGGTAGAGGGGCAGAGGGGAGGTTAACAAAGTCATGTCAACTAATCCAGCTGCCCATGTGCCCCCCCCCCCTTTTAACCAAGTGAATAATATGTCTGAGTTTCCCCCTACCCACCATGTGAGTCCTGACACATTCATTGCCAGCCTGAGCCCGAGGCTATTAACTGTGTGAAGAGCTGCTCGCAACTAATTAAGACTGATTTAGGGACAGAGGAATAGAAGCAGTCACAGGAGATTGAGGAGAGAAACCATGTGGCTGAGAGCCCCGAATTATTTCAAGTCTTTGTGGAGTCAGATGAGGGCAGGACCAGACCTTCCTTAATCAGGCTGGGCCAGATAGTGGTAGCCAACATCCCCTGCTGCTTGTACTCCCAAAAAGGGATGAGGCAGTATCCCAAATCTACTCACTCCTTCACCCTCCTCCTAGTTCCCCGTAACGCCTTATGGCTTTTTAGGGGCATCCCATACTGCATAAATGTCTCTCAGAGCCCATTCTCTTTTGGTGATAAATTTTCCTTCCAGAGTGGAGTGGTGAAATCGGGGAGAAACATGGAGCTTGGCAGGTGTGGGGGAGGGAGGGGAAAGAGAAGAACTCCAAAGAATGAACAGAGAATAAAAGACTAGGAGGTATTGCAGGCAGGTCACAAGCCTTAGGACCAAAACAGTAACCAGCTTTTAGCGCCATCTGTAAAAGGCAGGTAGGTGGTCTAGATTTAGGCAAATGGCCCAAAACAGGGAAGAACAATTAGCAAGTCCACAAACCATGATTCTGTTTCTGCTACTGTAGTCAAAGCTCAAAGAAATTCCTTTTTGAGTGTTGTGAGCTTGGCACCCTGGCATGAAACATAGCTCTTATGAAATTCAAATATGCTGGTGGCTGCAAACGTATTTTCATTGTTACCTAGACACATATCTAGCTTTAGAAATAGACATATACGCAGAAACGTTATCAGTGAGTGTGTTTGCTCTTCCTCTTATGTAGACGTCAAATATAGATTCAGAGAGACCCTGATTTATACATAGTGTCTTCTTATTTCATGGACTGTAACTACCTTCCTTTGTCTGCATCGCTAATGGCCGCCAGACCTATATAAAACATACCCTTTGAATCAGGCCAGCAGGAGTGGCCCACATCCCCCCAAATCCAGAGTAGAAAAGAGGTTCCCAGCTTGTGAGATGAGGACAGCTGGAGGATAGGGGTGAGGGGTATTGACTGATTGCAGAGGGTGGTCCAATCCAGTACCATAGTGTACTGCTGCTGTCCTGTGGGCCTCCACATAGTGGTGAGAAGGGGATGGTCCTCAAAATTTGTAGAGTACAAAGGGCTCCTCATACACACAAAAGTTTGAGAACCACTGACCCAGACGCCTGATTACACACATAAATGGTGACATGAGGCCCATTTCCCTGACACTTGATGAGTGACCATAATAAGCCACTTCTGAAAGCTCTGTGTGAAAAGTAGCCCACCTGCCAGTAACACTTTTCTCCCCAAACCCCCACCCCTCTCTGTGTGTTCCCATTCTGGGTGTGTCTGTCCTCTTCCTTCCAACAGAGCATACCTGGATGTCCAGGCAAGACTGGGCGAAGTTTCTGAGTGGCCCTTTGTTTAGGTGATGTCTTCAGACCTGGACACCTCCAGCCTCACTCCCCACCCCCACCCCCACTGGAGATGGCTCACTTCGGACTGAGGGTTGAATTCAATCTCATCATCTCATGAATCTGCTGTACTATATAAGACAACAGCTTTTAAAAATGTGTATATAATCCATGATTTTTGTGGGTTTTTTTTGGTTTTTTCTTGATGGCTCCCCTTGTCCCATCCTCACCCCCACATCCTTCCTTTTAAATATCTTTGAATCACATTTGGTAGTGTTTTTGACATAGTCTAGTAGCCTCGTCGCTTTAATATGTAGTTAAAAGCTAACCATAGTATAACTGTTATATTAAGGATTTTACTTTCTTTAAAAAAAAAAAAGTTTCTTTGGTTGTGATTTTTGGTTCTGTTCCTGCTTCAAGGATGCTGAGATGGTAATGGGACTCTCAACCTTTTGGTGCCCATTCTGAAACTGTACAGCTTTTCAGGTGGAATTTTAGCACACTCTGAAATTCGAAGTCGAGAAGCACTGAGCTGGAGTTGGGCATAAGAGTTTCTCATTCGCATTTGTAGAAGCGAGATCATAGCTTAACTAACAGGCTCTTTAGCGATTCATTTTTGTGACGTCTCTTTGTTAACCTAAGTATATCTATTTTCGGCAATAAGGTGAGGACGACAACATTTCGGCCGTCCTTCTTTTCTATAAGTGCTTTTTTCTGTTGAAAGAGGTGATATTATAAGATTTTTTGAAATTGTGAATTCTGGAGAAAAAAATAATAAGTGCTGTAAATACAATTCCATTAACTACATAGAAACTATTAAGAAAGAGAAAATGGAAAAAAAAATATTTTTGTGAGGGACTTAGTCCCAGGCAGTTTGATGATCCATGGAAAGAAACAAAAAAGGAAACTAATTTTTTTTTTAAAAGAAAAAAGGTCAATTTTTGAGTTTTAAGGTCTAAGAACAATCAGCTGCCAGGGCTGCCCTTGATGAAGTCAAAAAGAACACAGTTTAGCTCTTTTGTCAGTACATTAGACCTAAGAATTCTACTAGTGTCACACCAGCATACTCACTGCTCCTTTGTACACAGCTTCCAATGAACAGTCTAGTTGTATTTTTTAATTTAAACTATGAAATACTGCTTTTCCCGAGACTTTGAAAAAGATAGCAATGTTAATATTTAACGTATTTAAAGTTCAAAGCACACCTGTTTGGCTTGGGGGAGGGGGGGAGGGCATATTTTTTTAGTCATTTAAAAAATTAGATTCGTTTTTATCGTCCAATCATTTCAGCTCCTCCAAGTGTCGCCCAAGACGCTTCCCTCATTTCTCCCCTTCCTCTCTCTCTCTCCCCCTCCCCCAGTCTGGGGCCCTTGGGCCAGGGATGGCTAGTCCTACATTATTGATACCTTTATCCATTATTCTTTCTATTAACAAATTAGGAAAGCAAACTCTTTATGTTTTTTTTTTAATACCTCAGTGCTGCGAGTATCACCAGAGAGGCTAGGGAAGATATTTTGTTTTGTTTTTAATTTATTGTAGATGTAAACAGAATTAAAACATTTTTAAAAAGTATAAACATCACTGCACTGTGACTGGTGGGAAAAACTGACAATTTCCTGTTTGCACATGTTTAATATTTGGCTGTTATAATATATGGTCCTCAGTTGGGGAAAAGATACTTATGATGAAGGATATTTTTTAATTTAATTTTTTTAATATTGGTAAATAGGCCTGCAACAGCTACTTAGAAAAGTACAACTCAGTAGATGGCATTAAACAACAATGACGCCAACAACATACTGTAGTGTGAATATATTTTTTTCTTTTTTTAACGTGATATTGACAAGTTTTATTAATATTTTTTTAAATTGTTACGTTTATAAATTTGGTACTCGAGGCACAGCCAGTATGAGACACTGAATGCGACATTTATTATAAAGAGCTGCTGCACTCCTATTTTTATAAATGTTACTAATGAATAGACTTACGTAGGCATTCACTAGGCAGGGTAGCGCAAAGGCATCTTCAAGCAAGAGGCGCCATGATGCTGAATGAAAAGGAAGGAAAAAAAAAAGCTTTGGGGTTTTTTTTTTTTCTTTCTCAGTTCTGATTAAGTAAACAAAATGAATCATGCTCTTTGTTTTTCCAACATAACATTTTAGGGTTGTTGTGGGTTTTGTTTTTGTTTGGGTTTGTTTTTTTTTTTTGTGGGGGGGGAGGTTCTTTCTTATTTTGGAACAACCAGGTTAAGTATAAAATGCTGGACGCTTTTTAAATATTGAGACTTGATCAAGTAATAACAATAAAAGTAGATGGTTCTTTAAAAAAAAACATACAAAAAAGCAAAAACCAACAAAAAAAAACGACATAAAAAAGGAAGTCAGTTCCCTGTGATTCAATGTCTGTGCCAGGGAATTTTTTATTAATATTTTGTCCATGTTGAGGATGTACTGTACAACCATTTGTTTTCTCTTCATTCCCTGTCACCTCATAGATGATTCTTTGTTGACCATTGTCTGTTAATAATGTATAAAATGGCTATCTTGTAAGCGTGCTGTCCTGATACTAGTGTAGTAACATTTTTTCTCCTCTTTCTTCTAGTACATATTGGTAGGTGTATTGTAATTAAGGTTAAAAAAAATTAGATGTAGTTATTCAGATTTAGGACCAGTAAGGATAGAACTTTCTCTTATTTAAGAAAACAAAATGCTAATTTTGGGGCAGTTTTTTTTTTCTTTTTTAATTGTCTTCTTTTTTAATTTTAAGGTCAATTTTCTTTTCTTCATTTTTTTTTCTTTATTTTTCTTTTCTTTATTTTTCTTTTCTTTTTTTTTCTGATCTGATGTGGTTTCAACTAACCAAAGGTCTCACAATGTTAAAATGCTGGCAAACTCCCCGGCATTTTGTAGATCCCCGCCCCCCCCCTTAACTTTCAAGGGGTCTGCCATACTACCTTAAATGCTAATGCTAGATATGCAAAACTGGATTTTTTTAATTTATTTTTTAAAAGAGGGAGGCATGGTATATTAAAATGATTTTACTAAGAGAAAAAATATTTTTTTAAGAATGTTCAGAAGAAATTGATAATCTGTGTGAATATGTTTTAGATGTTTATATACCTTTTGAAGAGACCCAGTAGCCCATAGCACAAATCTTGTGGAATCTGATATGTTTCAATGTGGCTACCTAGGTTAAGGTTCACGTTAGTCCCCCCCGCCCCAATCATCTAGAAGTCCATTTTGAAAGATTTTTGTAAATTATTTTAGCACTGATGTTCAGCCTCGTCTTTGTTTCAGTTAAGCTCAATGGCGACCTGGGAACCACCTTTTGTGGGGGAGAATACCATTTGGGCAGTCAGTTCTCCCTCTCCCCCAAGTTTGGGAACTAGCCACTTGTGTGACACTCCAGCCCGTAGTTGGGCAAGTCACTTCACCACTTTGGGCCTCAGTTTCCTCAACTGTAAAATGAGGGGTTTGGACTGGATGACCCTTCTGGGCCTTTCCAGCTCTACCATGCTATGGTTCTATCAGTCTGATTCCATCTGCCCAGGCCCCCAAGAGCACACTGTCTCTCAATGGGACAGCTCCTGCACCCCCAGTCCTGTCCCATCCAGAAAGGGCAGTATTTGAGAGGACAGAGTCCCTGCTCTTTTCTCCAGGAGCATTTTGAAAACATGAACAAGCCCAGCCTTCCTCACCCCACCCCAACCCCCATTTGCAAACCAAACTGAGCACATGGCTCCCTCCCCACCGCCCATTGGCTTGATTCAAACGAAGCCTGACCTGGCCTTTGCATTTTCTATCCTTCATAATGTTCGTTTTAATTTGAACTTTGTAGCTTGGACTTTAAGGTAGCATGGCTCTATTGCTGTCCATTTAATTTCTCATCTTACAGCAATCCACAGCCAGTAAATGTTACACACATCTTATTAGACTAGTTCAATCATTGGGTAATTGTTGGTTCTAATGACCTGAAAGGTGTTCAGTTTTTTTTTTCTTTTTTGGTTTTGGTTTTGTTTTGTTGTTTTTCTTTTTTTTTTCTTTTTCGTTGTTCTATTTTTATTTTCTGGCTAGGAAAAAAAAATTACCAACCTATTTTGATCTTTAGTGCAAGCGAGGGCTAGGGACTTAGCCTCCACCTCCACCAACCACACTGTTTCATTCTGCCATTCACTTACTTACTGCAGCATAATCAAGAATAAAGCAATATAGTTTACTACATTTTTATTAAAGGTCAGCCATGCTTTCTGTATTATATTGCATATGAAATTGTTTACAAAAAAAACACTAACTCATACTTATCTTTAGTCTATTGGAAATGGCACGCAGGGACAGAGGGAATTTGATGGGGGGGAGAATATTTTTCTTGAATGTGCCTCACAGGCCAAGATATTTTCCCAAGGAAGGGGATAGCAAAGGATCTGTGTGGGGAGCAAAAGGGAAGGAGAAGCAGGCACATTGGAGATAGATATACACTGGCGGGTCCTCCTGTCCTCATCCTAATGGCATGAAATACGCAGAACTCAGCTCAGCCCGTCTCTTGGGCACAGACACTACATGAGGAGATCTTCTGTAAGTTAAGCAATACTTTAATACTGTAATAAGTTTGTTTTTTTTTTAACCAAATACACACACACACACACACACACATATGCACACACACAAAAACAAAACCACCCCATTGGCAGAAGGGCCCTTCATCAAAGCCCTCTGGCCAAGAGCTACCAAACAATCAAAATGGATCGTCTTTGACCGAATTTCATTTTAGATCGGGGGAGCCGGGTCAGGTCGGGGTAGGAGCAGGGGAGGGGACCGGGCTAGACAGACAAAAAAGCATCAGAGGCCTCTCCCAGCGGCTCTCTGTCACTATATTCTGTACATACTGTCCCATCCCATGTGGAATCTGTGAGTGTCATACTGAGTATGGTGGGCCAGCGAACCCACTGTTCATGGTGTATTGTAAAGTCGAAATTCCATGTGTATTAGGATGCAAGGTAAAGCATTTCATGTGGACATCGATGTATCTAAATAAAACTTTCCCCAGCACTGTGGCTGACCTCACCCTTACTTTTATACTTTAGTATGAAACTGATGAGAACTTTGGTAGTGAGTATTTTTTTTATATATATACATATATATGTATCTATATATATATATATCAAGCATCTTTCAGGTCTTTGTGTGTGGCTTACTTAAAGCCCTGTTGTAAAAACTACTATGTGGATGGCAGTCTCTCACATCTCAGATGTGGAAAGTATAATTTTATATTTGTATTTTCAAATAAATAAGTTTGTGAAAGGTTTCCATCCTCTACTGTGGTCCAGAAATCAATGTGTTTGTCTGACAAAAAAATAAAATAAAATAAACTGTTTTGAACAGAGGCGTTTGGTTCTTTTTTTTTTTCTTTCCAGGGAACCAGCCAGTGTTCTCTCTCTGAGGCCTTGGGGGAGAGGGAGGGAGAGGGGTAGGTGATTTTTACCCTTGTAGAAGTTCTAGACCTGTTCTAGGTCACTGGGAGCCTGAGTAAAAAAGAGGCCTGTTCCTGCCCTCAAGGAGCTTCCATTCTAATGAAGGAGATGAAGGTCTTATGCTTCAAGAAATCGACTTCACAAGTACAAGATAGGGAGAGGCATAGTTAGAAAGCAGAGTGTCTGAAAAAGATTCAGTGGGCTTAGGTTGACCTTAAATCCAACAAGATCAGTGATGTGACATGGTAGCCAAAAAAAGATAATATAGTCTCTGGCTGAATTCAGAAAGACAATATTTCCAGGGATAAGGTGATAGTCTTATCATCCTCTGCCCTGTTCAGATCACGAATATATAGTATTGTGTCCAGTCTTAGGCACCACACTTTAGGAAGTGGCCAACTGAAAAAGGAAATGGGGATATTTAGCCTGAAGAACAGAAGGCCCAGCAGAGTAGGGCTAAACATCTCCTGTCAAGCAAGAATTTGAAGGGCTACCATGTGGGTACAGAACCAGACTTGTTCTATTTGGCTATAAATAGCAGAACTAGGGACAGCTAGATGGTGCGGTGGATAGAGCACTGGCCCTGGAGTCAGGAGGACCAGAGTTCAAGTCTGACCTCAGACACTTACTAGCTGTGTGACCCTGGGCAGGTTGCTTAAACCCAGATTGCCTTAAAAAAAAAATAAAGCAGAGCTAGAATCATGGAATAGAAGTTGCAGAGAGGCATTTAAGCTTGAGGTCATGAGAAACTTTGGGGCTCTTCATAAATGGAATGGACTCCCCTTCACTCTTCAAGTGAACAATGGATAAACACTTGTCAGATATAGAGGAGATCCTTTTGAGGGCAATGGGTTGGCCTAGATTGGCCACTGAGGTCCTTTCCAACCCTGTGATCCTGCGATTTATGGAGAGTTGCCTCAACGTACGTTTATTGCTACAAAGAAGGCAACATTCAGGTGGAAATTGTAAAAGAGAGATCACTGATGGGGAGCACAGGGGCCTGGGTTAATTCGAAGGCTTCTTGGAGACTGATGGCTGGGGATAGAACCCTAGGATAGTATCATACTTGGAGATTCACCACCACATAATTAAAATGGCAAAGACCTCATGACCAGCAGCCCAAGGTGCTATCCTTTACTCTAGAATGGAATCCATGGTGCCCTTAGAATCCAGGTAAACATCTACCCTAAAATAGTAGATAACTAAGCAACTATCGTCCTTCAGTCATTCAGTTGTGTCTAATTCTACATGAGCCCATGGGGTTTTCTTGGCAAAGATATTAGAGAGGTTTGCCATTTCCTTCTCCAACTCATTTTACAGATGAGGAGCTAAGGCAAATAGGGGTTAAGTGACTTTCCCAGGGTCACCCAGCTAGTAAGTGAGGCCAGTTTTGAACAAATCTTCCTGACTCCAAGTCCAGTGGTCTATCCACTGTGCCACAGAGCTTCCCCAAGCAACTATACTAGGTAGCTAATTTTGTTCACCAACACCACCTCAGGAGGTCACTCGGATCTAACCACCAAGCAGCAGCCTAGTTCCGGCATCTCCAGAAGGTACGGAGAAAACTGGAGACACAAAGCTTGGGATTTAAAGTCAGAAAATCTGGATTCTACTCTTTTCTACCCCCAACTCTTTAAGGTGGGCCCTTGAACTTCTCTGGCCCTCCGTTTTACTCATTTGTAAGACAAAATAGATTCTCTACCCACTTTACCTTACCTGGGTTGAGGTTAGAATGAGATCATTGATGGGAATGAAACAGAAAGAAAGGAGAGAAGAGGAAGAGTGGAGAAGATGGAAGGAAAGAAGTGAGAGAGGAAGGGAGGGAAGGAAGGAAAGGGAGTGAAAGAAGAAAAGGGAGGGAAGGAAGGGTGGAAGGAAAGAAGGAAGAGAGGAAAGGGCGTTTATCAGGGCTTACCACATACTAACTACTATGCTCAGTATTGGGAGTACAAATGCAAAAATGAAGATAAGACTGTTGCCTCAATGAACTGATGCAACACATTAAATTCTAATGGGAAAGATAACAACTAGAAGTGGTGGCCAGGGAGGGAGAGTTTAATTTGAAAGTTAAAAGCCTGGTGAGTGGAGCCATTCAGGAGTGGGTGGACACACTCTATCCAGGAACAATGACAAAGGTTATTTGATTCTTGTTCCCGAACCAGAAAGGGGAGGGGGATAGGAGAGTGTGATCCTAAGGCATGAAGTGAAGAATGGCTGCAGCCAGGCCTAGATTTGTTGGGCAAACGAGGCAACCTCAGAGTGGGATTTCCAAGTATGAAAGAGTTAAGTCCTTTAGGGTTTGGCATGGCAGCTGATGAGGAAACAGCAAAGAAGAAAAACATTTGGAACCCCAGTGGAAAGAGGAGACACTCACGGGTGCATCAACGGGGGTAGGGAGGGAAGTAGGAGGAAAGAAACAGAGGAAGCACATTCCACCACATCCATTTTCCATAGCCGGCCCCACTGGCTGTGGGGGAAGACAGATCCAACCCCCTGTCCTGATCTGAAGATTTTCACCTTAACTTCCCTTCCTACTCATCTGAGGTGCTTCCTCTGCTCTAAGTGCCCACCATTTCCACCCATGGGAAACCAGGGCTTGGAGTAGGGCATCACAGTACCCATCCTCTTCTTTCCAAGAGAACCTCCACCCTAGCCTGGATCAGGGAAGGGGAGGCTGCTCTATGTCCTATAGCCCAACATTTCCCATTGCAGAAATACCCAAATATTTCTTCTTAAGTCAAACTGTACTCACTCTCTTTTCTCACCCGACATCAAACTAAAGATGTGGTCTGAGTGATTTACAACAAAGGAAAGGGAGCCCTCCATCTTAGGGAGGCCCCTTAGGATCATAGAATTTAGGGCTGGAGACTGGAGGGGCTGCTCTATTTCAAGGCCCTCATTTTCCAGGAACAACACTGAGGGCCAGAGAGGGGAAGGAACTTGCCCAAAGCCCCTAACAAGTACTAGGGAGTAGAGCCTGGATTCAAACCCAGGACCTCATACTCCTGAGGTCTTTCCATCACACCACACCGCCTCTCCTGGCCAAGGCACCAAGCAAGAAGGTCATGGGCTTGTCAAAGTGGGCTGGCAACAGAAATAAGAAAAACGGGTGAGTCAGGACAGAGAATAAAGTTATGGTGAAAATTTTAAAATTATCATAAACTAAATAACCATCAGAAAAGAGAAACATAAAAATAAAACTACAACAAATTAATACCCCCCAAAATGAGTTCAGTCACTGAAACTAGAGAAAAGTTTTGAAAGTGTACCCTCTGAATTACCTACCATCCACAGGCTTTGAGTTCAATATGTGGGAAAATGTAATTTAAAATTTACAAAATTTAAATTTAAATTTTTTAAAAAAAATTCAAATGGGAATGAAAGACAAAGAAAAGAGAGAAAAGGAGAAGGGTGGAGAAGGTGGAAGGAAAAAAGTCAGAGTAAGGGAGGGAAGGAAGGAAAGATTGAAGGAAAGAGGGAGGGAAAGAAGGATGGAAGGAAAGAGGGAGGGAAAGAAGGAGGAAAGAGAAGAAGGAGGGAAGGAAAGAAGGGAGAGAGGAAGGGAGGGAAGGAAAGAGGGAGGGAAGGAAGGAAAGATTGAAGGAAAGAGGGAGGGAAAGAAGGAAAGGGAGGGAAAGAAGGATGGAAGGAAAGAGGGAGGAAAAGAAGGATAGAAGGAAAGAGGGAGGGAAAGAAGGAGGAAAGGGAAGAGGGAGGGAAGGAAAGAAGGGAGAGAGGAAGGGAGGGAAGGAAAGATGGAAGGAAAGAGGGAGGGAAAGAAGGAGGGAAGGAAACAGGGAGGGAGGGAAAAAAGGAAAGGGAGGGAAGGAAGGATGGAAAGAAAGAGGGAGGGAAAGAAGGAGGGAAGGAAAGAGGGAGGGAAGGAAAGAAGGGAGAGAGCAAGGGAGGGAAGGGCATTTATCAGGGCTTACCATATGTGAAGTACTGAGCTCAGTATTGGGGGTACAAATGCAAAAATGAAGATAGACTGTTGCCTCAATGAACTTATACATCACATTACATTCTAATGGTAAAGATAACAAATGGAAGTGGTAGCCAGGGAGGGAGAGTTTAATTTGGAAAGTTAAAAGCCTGGCGAGTGGAGCCATTTGGGAGTGAGTAAACACACTCTATCCAAGAACAATGACAATTTAAAAATTTTTAAAAAAAAATTTAAATGCCGTACATCCTCCTCCTGCCTAACATCCTTGCTGCTCTTGTCTCTTCTCTATGGAACCACCGATGTTCAGAATGTTCTTTTCCAAGCCAACCCTGAACCTGGAGCAACTCCAGCTTGTTCTGAAAATCATAGAGTGAAGATGCCCCCAGAAATCTAAGACTCTTATGGCTTCCCTCCTTTAGTCTGTACTTGCCTTTGCAACCTCTCTCAAATATACCCCCTTCTCTCCTCAGACACTACCACCACTCCAGTGTAGACCCTCATCACCTCCCCCTGGACTAATGCAGTAGCCTGCTGCTTTGTCTGCCTGCCTCACATCTCTCCCCACCCCAATCCATCCTTCAGCCAGTAAAGTGATTTTCCTAAAGCACAGGTAGGATCATGTCATCCCCCCACCCCTTATTCAACAGGTTCCAGGGGCTCCCCATCACCTCCAGGAGCAAATACAAATACTGTTTGGCATTCAAAGCCCTCCGTAACCTTGTTCTCCAACACATGCTCCAGTGACACTGGCCTCCAGGATGTTGTTACACAAACACTCCTTCTGGACCTCTTCTGCTCCCACCACTGACCTCACTGGCTTCCTTTAAGCTACAGTCCCACCTTCCCAGTCCTCTTTATTCTATTGCCTTCCCTCCATGACTTACCTCCTGTTCATCCTGTATAGAGCTTGCTTTGTATATATTTGTTTGCATGTTGTCTCTCCTGTTAGAGTGTAAGGACCTTGAGGGCAGGGAATGTCTTTTTTATCACCAGCACTTAGCATCGTGACTGACACATGGTAGGCTCTTCATAAATGTTGATTGACCCATTGCAGCCAAGGCTTAAAGACCTTTATACCTGAGGATCCCTGGTCACATCCTTAGTGACATCACCCCTTTCCAGCCTGCTTTGAAGGTATCAGTCCCAGTCTCAGTGCCAGGGAATCGATGGACCCTCCTAGATTGGAAGTGTCAGTCCCGGCCCCAATGCTTGTGGGGGAGGTGGAGAGGAAGCAATTAAAAGGACTGGCTTAGTCTCGTTTTTTCCTTCCATTTTTTTGGGGGGGGAGGGGAGGCAATTAGGGCTAAGTGATTTGCCCAAGGTCACTTAGCTAATAAGTATCTGAGGCCGAATTTGAACTCAGGTCCTCCTGACTCCAGGGTTGGCACTCTATCCACTGTACCACCTCCACCCCAAATCTCATTCTTCTATTATCCTCACCTCACCGCTCCTGCTGCCTTGTGCGTCTTCAGTTAAGCCAAACAGCCTTCTTTTAAACATTCCAAATAAGTGAGCCTGTTACTTTCAGCATGGGATGAATAGAGGGAAAGCTGCCCTCAGAGCCAAGAAGACCTGATTTCAAGTCCTGTCTGATATATACCAACGGTGTAACCCTGGGCAAGTCACTCAGCTTTTCAATGCTCTGGACTAGGCAATTCTCCAAGGCTATAAATTGCAGAGTAGGTGCTGACCTGCATTGGTTGAGGGAGATCCCTCACCTGGGAGTTCTTTGTACCAATGAAATCAAAGGTCCAATCTTGTTCCCTAGTGCTTTTAGCTTTGGCCTATTTCAGGGACCAGGAACCTACGGCCTCTACGAAGTTTGGATTCAGTCAAAGGGCTGCACTTGAGGACCTAGAGGGCCACATGGGGCCTCGAGGCTACAGGTTCCCCACCCCTGGGCTCTATCTGATTCTTCTGTGAAGCCCATTTCTGCCTAGCAACATACCCTGACAGTCTGGCTAACTGTTGCCGTTTCACATCCACAGCTTTGATGGGGAATATCGGGGAGCGGGAGGGAGGAGGGCGGCACATGGAGTTCCTTCTAGCAGGACAGGCTAGGTCTAGGAAGCTCAAAGGAGAATATTTGGAGTAACAACTCCTGGCTGCTCTTAGCCCTGACTACAAAAGGTTCTTTCCTTCCCTGCCAGAAGGAGGCCAGAGGGCCTCCCCAGGCTCTAGGCCTGAGACCCAGTGCCCTCCAAAGCAGCCACAACACTCTGTACACCCCACGCTGACCCCAGTGTGTGACCCAAGAGGATACTTCATCCCAGGCCCCCAATTTGCTACAAGCCATGTGCAGGGATTAGCACTAATCCCCCAAGCTGACCAGCCAGCTCTAGCTGCTACTCCTTGGCCCTCGGGTCCCTGGCTAATTGATGTGACATATCGACAAGCATGCTCCTAGGGAAGGCAGGCAAGCCGGCACCCACCATTCCAGCTCAGTAATCACCACTGATTAAAAACGAGTTAAGCAGCAATGAAGGCGGAAACCTACATTAGCCAAACGACCTTGTCTATGTCCGACCACAGATAGATGGAAACGATTATGAAGGCATCACTTAAAATGTCTACAAACATTAATGACTGTTTGAATTTCCACAAGATTTATAGTGAAGCCGGGTTTGCCTCTCCATTGATTCCCTTCTCCTCCATCTGTATCCATGAATTTCTGTGGAGGAAGAGGTTGAGCTAATCAGATTGTGGGACTTGACAGTAGAAGAGACTTGGAAGGCCTCAGCACCTTTGTGTTACAGACCCTTTGGCAGTTTGGTCAAACCAAGGGATGCCTCCCCCACTTTCCCTCTCCTCCCCCTACTTCTCTCTCCCCTCCCCCACTTCAGGGGCCAGGCTGAAATCAGGGCTGGTGGTCATCCTGGGCTTCTTGAACTCAGGGTCCTGGGCTGTCTTCATCAGAATCTGAGGGGAGGGGCTAGCCAAGGTGGTTTGACTTCTTGCCCCACCCTCACAGAATAAGGTTTTAAAATAATCACAGCAAATTATTCTATTCAGTCAGAGGTTAGTGAATATACAGATGCACTTTTTTCTATCCAAGTTCACGGACCTCCCCCATCCCCAGGATCTGTCTGTGGATAGCACTAATCCCTGCCCATGGCTTGTAGAGCCCTAGGGCTCTGTGGACCCCAGGTTAAGAAGCTGTTGCTGTTCAGTCGTGTCTGACTTTTCAGGATCTTGCGGACCATGCTGTGCATGGGATTTTCTTGGCAAAGACACTGGGATGGTTTGCCATTTTCTTCTCCAGCTCATTTTACAGATGAGGAATCTGAGGCAAACAGAGGTTAAGTGATTTGCCCAGGGTCACACAGCTAGTGACTAAGTCAAATTTGAACTCAGGTTTTCCTAATTTCAGGTCCAACACTCTATCCGCTGGGCCACCTAGCTGCCTCCTAGGCAAACAGAGGTTAAGTGACTTGGCCAAAGTCACACAGCTACTAAGTATCCGAATGATGGGGTGCTTGTGCTTGGACCCTAATTCTAATATCACATTTCCCCTTAGCTTCTGCCTGTGCCTGAACTCCAGTTCTAAAATCACATCTCTCCCTAGCTTCAAAGCATTGGCCCTAGCAGTCTCTCTCTCTAGCTAAAGGGCAGCATTCTTCCTCAGTAAGCAGCTATGCCCAATTATAGACTGATTCTGGATGCTGATAACTGTCAATACACTGAGTCTAACAAACATCCTAGACATAGTCAAATATATACTCCCTTACATTAATCTTGTCTAACAAGACACGTGATAGAATCCACCCGGATATTCCCAGTCAGCCATGAACTTTTGGCAACTTAATGACGTTTCACAGGCAAAACTACACCACACCACACCACTACCACCCCCCCACCCCCACCCCCCACCCCCACCCCCGTAGCCCCCCTGTGGGCTATTTCCTAGTGAATTCTGGGTAAGATGCCTTCGAAGTACATACAAAAGTACATGTTCCTTTAAGAACTGACCACCCCTTAATCATGCCTAAACCACTCCCTAATCCCACCCCAAAACACCTAATTGACAGGTCTCATCCCTAAATCTTATACTTAAACTTTTGCTGTAGCCCTGTATGGTTGCAGGTTCGCTAACAACTTTTGCCTGCTGAAAAAGCATAATAAATCTTTGCCTCCTTGACTTAAAGAATGCTTGGGTCCTCGAATTTATTCCAGGAGGCCTTGCCTTAGGAAATTTGGTTTGGGATTTCTACATCCCTGGGTTCATTTCTCCCTTAACACCAGTCCACATTTAAACTCAGATTTTCCTGAGTCTAGGCCCATCAGTCTATCCACTGAGCCATCTAGCTGCCCCTAAAACTGTTCTCTATTTCAAATGTATTTATTGTTGTTCAGTCATTTCAGTCATGTCCAACTCTTCATGACCCCATTTGAGGTTTTCTAGGCAAAGACAATGGGGTGGTTTGCCATTTCCTTCTCCAGCTCACTTTACAAATGAGGAAACTGAGGCAAACACGATTTAAGTGACTGGCTCAGAGCCACACAGCTAGTGTCTGAGGTAGCATTTGAACTCGGGTCTTCCCGACTCCCAGAGCTGGAAGGGACCTTGGAGGCCATCCTATCCAATTCTCTCATTTTATGCATGAGGAAATAGACTCCGAAAGAGGAAGTGATTTTCTTAAAGTCACCTAAGTCTTAGGATGAACTAATGAAAAAAGTATTAATGAAGTGCTCACATGGGCAGCTAGGTGGTGCCATAGTGCACAGAGCGCCAGGCCTGGAGTCAGGAAGACTCATCCTCCTGCATTCCAATCTGGCCTCAGACATTTACTAGCTGTGTGACCCTGGGCAAGTTACTTAACCCTGTTTGCCTCAGTTTCCTCATCTGTAAAATGAGCTAGAGAAGAAAATGGCAAACCACTCCAGTGTCTCTGGCAAAAAAAAAAAACCCAAATGGGGTTGCCAAGAGTCAGACACAACTGAAATTACTGAACAACAAGACCAGTGTTATCAAACTCAAACAGAAGTGGATCCCTGCAGCCGCGTATTGACTTAGAAAAACACGAATGAACATTATCTACGTTGTTTTGTATTTTTTCTTTATTTTGTTAAATATTTCTCATTTACATTTTTATCTGGTTTGGGGTATACCTGGGAGTTTGACACCTCTGGTCCAGATTAGAATTTAAACCCAAGTCTTCCGACTCTAATTTCAGTATCTTTTTTCACTACACATCTCTAAGGGTCTTGTCCAGTTTGAATGTGCTATAATGGTTCTTTCTGTATCTATATAATTAGATTCTAAGATATCCACACGGCTGGGGAATTGGGTAATCCAATACTCGGTTCATAGAGAGCCACCCATCTACCACGTAAACTATAAATGGATCGGCAATTTTCAAAGAGTCGGAACACAAGAAGCCCTGGAACTAGACTGAACATCCTTTAATCTTTCTTTAATGATTCACAAGGCACTTCAAGGATCTTGCAGGGGACCAGGGTCTTTGTATGAATGTAAATATTCTCTGTACTGTAACACTTGACAGATGTCCCATCTCATAGAAGTGCCTGAAGAACAGAATGCTGAAACACAAGGTTTATGGCATGGAATGATGGCCAGCTGCATTTGCGCGGTCCAGAGTGCTTCCATAATCCATTCTTTTGATTTGACTCTTACAACAGCAGCCCATTAGGTTTGGAGGCAGGGGAGAGATTGCCCCCATTTTATAGATGAGAATGCTGATATCCAGAAGGGCAGAGCAATTTGTATAAAGGTACATGCCTTATAAATGGCAAAGCTAGGACTAGAACCCAGCTTTTCTAGGTCTCAGTCCAATCCCTGTTCCATGACACCCCTTTGTAAGTTATGAGGTATTCCAAAAAGCTTCGTGCCATTTAATCTATTATGGCTTAAAAGTTATTAAGACTGCATTAAGACTTTTGGGACACCCTTTTATACAGAAGAAGTCTGTATATGGGAAGGTGTGAACAAACCTGAAGTTGTGAGTGTGCTTGTCTTTGGATTGGTTCTGTGATTTCATTGGCATAGAGAAAACCTAATGGGGAAAACTCATTAGGAAACTGTCCATGCAGATTGGCACTGCTCTGAAATTCACAGCACCTCATGCCTGGAGTCAGGAAGACTTGAGTTCAAATTTGACCTCAGATACTTACTAGCTGTGTGACCCTGGGCAAGTCACTTAACCCTGTCTGCCTCAGTTTCCTCACCTGTAAAATGATTGGGAGTAGGAAATGGCAAACCACTCCAGTATCTCTGTCAAGAAAACCCCAAATAGCATCAACCACTGACCAACAACACATCTTTTTACATGGCTACAATTTCAACAAGTGTCTCCAAGTCTAATGACAAAGCCGGACCTAGAACTGGTCAGGTTGTTTCCTGGGAAAGAATATTCCTATACCTGCTCATGATAGCAGTATCTGGAAAGCATTTTCACTGCCAAAGACCTCCCTTAACCCATGTACACATTGGGAATTCATCTAGTAGATGGAAACCATCACAGCCTCAGAATGAGAGAGAAGACAGAAAGCTCAGCCATCCTAGGCTGAAAGCAATCTCATAAGGCTGGAGCTGGGCAGGAGCAAGCCATGGCTGGACAGTGCTCAGGTTGACCACAAAGAAGAACAGATGTGCCTGGTGTGCTCCTGCTATCTCTTGCCCTTTCTTTGTACTGTATGGTTTGGAAAATGGATGTTACAACCGAAGCCGTCACTGTACATTGATTCCTTTCTCACTCCTCTCAACGGCTGTTTGCTGAAGGTGTTTCAGCTCTTAGTCAAATGGGACTACCTTGCTCAAACCATGCCTCTCTTTTGAAAAATGCAGCTAAAGGAGTGGCATCCCGGTGGACATACCCAGAAATGTCTTCACCCTGACTCTGGTAGTCCCACAAGGGCATCTGCTTGATTGGAGATGGGGAAGGCTTGAGTAGGAACTCCATTAGCTGTGTGACCTTGGCCAAGTTACTTAACCCATCATGGGCCTCAGTTTCCCTCTCTATGAAAAGGAGGGCAGCTAGGTGGCCCAGTGGCTAAAGCCCTGACCCTGGAGTCAGGAGGACCCGAGTTCAAATTTAGTCTCACACACTTACTAGCTGTGTGACCCTGGGCAAGTCACATAACCCTGTTTGCCTCAGTTTCCTCATCTGTAATTTGGGGATAATAATAGCACCTCCCTCACATAGTTGTTATGAGGATCAAATGGGGTTAGTGCTTTCCAAGACTCAAAGCAGTATATGAAAGCTAGCTATTATGAATGAATGTTTGCTGACTGGTTGGCCGACCAACCTACAAAAATGATTGGGATGGCTCAGGAGCAGGCCTGTCTGGAGGCGTGTTGAATAGTGGAGGAATCCACTAACCAAAAGAAGCAGGGAGAGTCTTTGGAGTGAGAGGACCTAGGTCCATAATCCTGGCTCTACCATTCACTCCTTGAGTGACCTCAAGCAGATCAGCTTTCCCTTTCTTTGTCTCATTTCCCTCCTCTGTGTGACCCTGGGCAAGTCACAGGGGGCATGGGGTTTGGATCTGAGAGCTCCTATGGTCCTTTCCAGCTCTAAATCTACAATTCCACAAGTCCAGCTGGTTCCCAGGTCAAGGCCATCAAGTGTTGTCTCTCCCCAGCGATCGTGGCATCCCAAGGGCCTAAGAGCGAGCTATAGAAGAGAACTAACTTCTTCATTTCACATCGTTGTGCAAAGGGGAAGCTGGTCTCCCTGACAATGTCTTTGATTGGAACAAACCCCACTGGCAGAGGCAGCTTTGGCCACAGGGGCCAGGGATACTGCATCTACCTGTCTCTGTCCATAGACGAGGGACGTGGCTTCTGTGCCAGGCAGATGCAGCTAAGCGTGGCAAGCCACCAAGGTCCTGGGAGAACAGAGGTGCAGACAGGAAGGAGCCTCTGTGGCCAGCTCTAACCTCAAGGTAGACAGAGAATGAGTCATCGTGGGACTTCTGTGACAAGCTCAGGCATCAGCATCTCCCCGAGGCTCTGGCTCTAATAAGCTCCCATCTTCCCCGAGCCTCCCCTAAAGAAAGGCAGGCTTTTCACTCCAGGGCCTTTGGACCGGTGGCTAACAGTGCTTCTCCCCTTAACAATCACTGTGGGGCCCCAGATGCCAGCAAATCCAGGGGAAGGAGCATGGAATCGATAGCAGCCCAATCTTCCAGTTCTAGTCTTCCATTATCTGTTCTCCAACAGAGCGAAACATTCAAAAGCTCAGGAAATCACGAAAGAATTGGTCTGATTTCTGACTTTGGTGAGGACTAGATCTAGTACCTCATTTTCCATTCCCCTTTTCCTCCTCCTCCCCTTTCCTCTCTGAACAGTGGGCATAAGGATTAGAGAACTCTGAAAGAAATCCACATTTCAAAAAAACACCCATGCTAACTTTACTGTACAGTATTGTACTCTCTCACTCTCTCCTAGGCTTGGCACTCCTCCCACCCCACCCCCATCAAAAAAAATAACCAAAACCTAAAAAATACCCTCTGAAATGTTAACATTGCAATAGTCATGACTGCTGGATTGGGGACTTGGCTTGAGACCTCTGGCAAGAGACCTTCACCCCACTCACCTACCCCCATGTTGGGTGCCGCACTTCTGTCCCCACCCTGTGTGTTGCCCAGTCTCTCCTGTCTGTGTCCATTTCTGACCTCAATGTATCTGCCCATAATGTGTTCTTCTTCTCCGTTCTGGCCAGGCTCCAACATGGTTGGCCCCCGTCCCAAGTGTTCCTCCTCCTCCTCCCTTCTCTGTCTTGGGCTCCCACCTGTCCTTCAATCATGGGGGGCCCCCTCCCTCCCTGAGGCACCGCCCCCTTCCTGCTTCCCTCTCCTACTTCCGTGGGCAAATTCAAATTACATAAAGGTCTGCAGAATGGTCCACTTATCTAAAGCAAGAACCGTCTGTACATATGGAGCATTTATCACATGCCCAGCTAAGCTGCCATGGCGGCAGACCCAGAAAAAATATCGGACTCAATCTCTACTTGAAGCAGTAAGTTTCTGGTCTAGCTGGGGAGACATGAAACAATTAGACATTAATTAGGAATTCAACTGTGTGGGAATGACAGTGAGTAAAGCAGAAATTCAGAGAAGGAAGACATTGTGTGGGCCGGGGTGGGGAAGAGGTCTGGAATAGCTGCATGGAGAAGGTGAGACACGAGCTAGGCCTTGGAAGAATTTAGATCAGTAGAGAGGAGGGCATTTCAGGTGGGGGCTACACCAACAATTATGAAAGGTCATATTTATACAGTGCTTTATAAAGTGCTTTACATACATTATCTCATCAACATGAGAAGTAGCATGGAGGAGCTAAGGAGCCTGGAATGTGGCCTTCTTGCTCAATAACCCCTCATTATGCCTAGTACTAGGCCATGTCCCCAAAGGGTATCCATTTATCCATCCATCCATCAAGTACTCTGTGTTGGACACTGTGTGTGCATATGTGTGTGTGTGCGCGCGCGCGTGGGAAGGCACAAATTCCATTTGACAAATATTTATTAAGCATCTATGACATGCAAGGAGATGTGCCAGCACTGGGAAAATAAAGACAAAGGCATAAACATAGTGGTCCCTGACCTCAGTGAGCTTCCATTCTATTTGGAGGATTCACTATGTGCACTGAGAAGTGAATACATTCCCTCTCAGGGGCCAGGTTTTTCCTCTACTTCCAGGTCCTGGCCTGGAATGATTTTGAAATAACTTTAAAATCATCTTTTAAAGATCCTCCAGGGAGGGGCATGGCCATAGTCCAACAGCCAATAGGCTTGCCTCTTCTATTCATTCAGAGAAATATGTTCACACTTAGTAAAAGGGTTACTGGAGTTAACACCCTGTCATCTGTGATTACATCAAGTGAGCTGGGGGACCACATCCCTCCTTATGTGTATATGAAGTGGTTTCAAGGCAAAAGCACTAGCTGGGGTGGGGGTGGCAGTTGGGAAGAAGGGAGGGTCAGGAAAGGCTTCTTGTAGGATGTGGTAGTGTCTGGTGTTTTGAAGAAAACCAGAGGCAGAGAAAGGAAAGGAGAGTCCAGACAAGGGGAGGGAGGAGAATCAAGAGGCCAATGTGAATGGATTGGGGAATGTGTAAAGGGAAGTCAAATAGTAGTGATGGTGATAGCTAAAGGGGCATGACTCTTTAAAGGTTTCAATGCATTTTCTATACCTTTTTCACCTTTTTATATAATGTGAAAGAAGTCTGAGAAGGCACTAGGAGCTAAGGATTTGGGGTTTTATTCTAGAGGCAACATTGTTGTTCAGCTGTTTTACTTTCATGTCCGACTCTTCCTGACCCCATTTGGGGTTTTCTTGGCAAAGATTCTGGAATAGTTTTGCCATTTCCTTCTGCAGCTCGTTTTAGAGATGAGGAAACTGAGGTCAACAGGGTTAAGTGACTTGCCTAGAGTCATACAGCAAGGAAGTGTCTGAGGCCACATTTATCACAGGACTCCAAGCCTGGTGCTCTATCCATGCCACTACCTGGCTGCTCCCAGAGGTAGTGTGATACAATGAATAGAGCACTGGATTCAAAGTCAAGAAGATCTGTGTTCAAATCCTGCCTCAGGTACTTACTTTCTGTGAGATCCTGGGCAAGTCACTTAACCTCTCTAAGTTCTCAGTTTCTTCATCTGTAAAATGGAGGAAGGGGTACCTCCAAGATTCTTTCCAGCTTCAAATCTATGATCCTATGATAATAAATATAGCGCTACCATTGGACTATGTCTGAGGCTTAGCTTTGCTAAGTTAGTAGAGTCTCATCTACAGAAGGTAGGCTGCCATTAATAACCATTAACTGGTCCATAGAAACTCATGAAGACAGTCTGGTGAGAGGGGATTTGGGGAAGGAAGGGATGACCTTTGTTGGTGGAGGAGGGAGTGACAGGACACCAAAGTACTTTTTTAGTTTGTTCACCACCACCTCCCCCCACCCCATCCTGCCCAGTGATGCTCTGCTGAGGTTAATGGTAAAAGCAGCTGGCATTCCCAGAGCACACAGGGCCAGATGGCAGGGGGCGGGGATGTAAACATGGGCCAGATGGCAGGGGGAAAACTGACCTGTGAGTCACCATTAGCCACAGAGCCTCCCACCAGAGGTGATGGAGAGGGAACGACAGTGGTGGGTGCTGGGACGGGCACTCCATGGCCCAGGGATCACAAGTGCCTGACTATGTGACTTAGAATAAATTCACTGCTGGAGCTCTGTTGCCGTATACAACTCCAAAAAAATGGCTGTCCCAGGCCACCTCAAGTTGTTGGGACTTAGAAGATCTGGATTCAAGTTCCTGCATCTATCCTCTTCGAAGTTATGTAGCCTTGGGAGGATCTTCTAACCACACTAACCCCCAGTTCCATCACTTAGCACACCAAGCCCACGAGTCTGTGGAGCTCTAGTGAAATAAAGGGTATGCAGTGACTTGTAACACAGCTGTAACTAGGGCAAGGAAAGCTGGCGTTTTGTTGTGGGATAGAAAGTTCAGAAGGCAACACCTGACCCATGTTTCCCTGCCCACCAGCTTCTCCCTTCACCAGCCCTATCCTGTTAACAACCTAGAACCTGGTGCCATTTCCTTCTGCTGCCCCTGGGAAATCTTTGTATCTCAATTAGTGTCTTAACAATGTTTGTGAGATGGGTGAAGAGTGAATGAATCAGTTAGTGAACCAATTAATCAACAAATAAAGCAATGAATGATGACTACTTTTAAGGGCTGCCTAGCCCATCAGGCAGACTGACTGTATGTGTTAGTGGAGTACGTAGCCATGTAGCATGAATTTTTTTTATTTTTGGCAAAGGCCTAGATCTGTAATTTCATCAGGGTGTAGAAGGAACTCCTGGTACACAAACTCTCCCCATCGATGCAGAGCACTGCGTGATACGATAGAGTGTGAGACATCAAGTCAGAAAGATGTGGGTTCAAATCATTCCTTAGATACTAGCCAGATGACCCTTTAGAAGCTTATTCATCTCTGCAGCCTCAGTCTCCTCACCTGTAACATGGGGATAATAATAGCACCTCTCTTGGGGGATGAGGATCAACAGATAATAGAGGTAAAGCATTTTGAAACCTTCCAGCTCTGTACAAATGCTAGTTATTATTACCAGTGACCATAACTTAGTCTTAGGCTTGCAGTAGCTCTTAACATGGGATCCATGAACTTGTTGGGTTTTTAAAAAAAAATTGATAATTGTGTTTCAATATAACTTATTTCCTTTGTAACCCTATGCATTTTATTTAATGCATTTAAAAGTAGTACTCTGTGTGCTACAAGAAATGGTGTTCAGGCTGATTTCAGAAAAGCCTGGAAAGACTTATATGAATTGATGCAAAGTAAAGTAAGCAGAACCAGGAGAACAGTGTACACAGCAACAGCCATACTGTCTGATGTTCAGCTGTGAATAGCTTAGCTATTCTCAGCAATACAATGATCTAAGACATTTCTGAGGACTCACGATGAAAAATGCTATCCACCTCCAGAGAAAGAACTGATGGAGTTTGAATGTACATAGAAGCATACCATTTTTCACTTTTTGTATTTGTGTGTGTGTGTGTGTGTGTTTCCCTTTGGGGATGTCTCTTCTTTCACAACATGACTAATATGGTAATATGTTTTTACAGGATTGAACATGTATAACCTGTATCAAATTGCTTACTGTCTTAGGAAAAGGGGAGGTGAGGGAAAATTTGGAATTCAATTTTTTTAAATGAATGTTAAATACTGTCTTTACCATGCAACTGGGGAAAAAATAAACTATTATGTAAAAATAAAAAAATTTTATTCTCAAAAGGGGTCCACAGGCTTCTCAGAATGTCAGAGGGTTCCATAACACAAAAAAAGTTTGAAAAGTTGCCTGGGACACTAAGAAGGTAAATGATTTGCCCGGTGTCCCCACAGCCTAGATTGTGATTTAAAGGATGACAAAAGGTTTATATGATACCAATGTAACTCCCCCTTCCACCCATCGACCCATATACCCTTTCCCCCATCAGTCATACTGTAGAATTTAAATTTCTCCCACTACTTACTCTCTCCTGTGAGTTGGGTCATTGTCTCCAGAAGGCCCCAGTTAAAAGGTGACTTGTCTACCTGATAGAAGAGAATAGAACAGGAAGTCTCTAGTCTTTGGGACAAATAAGTGCTGGTTAGTCTATCAGGTCACAACTTGGTGACTTAGGCTGTGTGAAGGGAAGAAGCATGAAGAGAGTCTAGATCAGGGATAGAGAACCTGCAGCTTTGAGGCCACATGTGGCCCTCTAGGTCAAGAGCAGCCCTTTGATGGAATCCCAACTTCACAGATAATTCTAGATTCAGTCAAAGGGCCACACTTGAGGACCTAGAGGGCCACGTGTGGCCTTGAGACCGCAGATTCCCCAACCCTGGTCTAGATGGCACTTGGGACAAGAGAAGGTAGGCAGAGGAGGGGGGAGTGACACAACAGGATGCCCTGGGCAGTCCACTGGAAGCCTTTAAGAGTGTCCTAGGTCCCAAGAGCAGGACTAAGCAAGGCTAGGGGCTCATGACCTTATATTACTTAGAGCCTTACTAGCAGCCATGACCAGAACTGCCACAGCAACCCCCTTGGTATCGCCTCACTGTGCCAAAAGAGGCCTTGAACACAGTGATTATATCCATTCCTCCAAGAGGCCTTGCCCTTGGGGCCTCTGAGGTTCCTTCCTACTCGGAGATTCAATCATCTCTCCTTACCTCTTGGAGCAAACCTAATTTGAAAATTCAGAAAGCAGATGCCAGATGGCATCACTAGAGGCCAGCAGCCAGAAATCCAAGAGACAGGGGTGGGAGGGGAAGGTGGAAGAATGTGAAGGAGTTTAGGAAGAGAAAGAGAGGCCTGTCCCTTTAAGACTGTCAGCCTGCCCCTTCATGAAGCCCACCAGTCAGCCCTCTATGACCAGCCTGGAGCCACTGAAGGCCCCCTGGGCTGGCTGATGATGTGGTATGTTGACGGGCAAGGCATGTTGCTATAATAAGATGTGTTTATTTGAATGGGAAGGTCAGGGAGTTAAGTAGTTGGTATTCCGCTCGTACAGAGCCGTTTGCACAGTGTCACTAATAATTAAAGGGGGTTTTGACTAATCTAGTTGCTCTCCCTAAATATACTCTTCTCAGTGCAAGAAACTCATCAAAGCAGCAAAGTAATCTTCGAGCTTATTAATCTCCTCTGCTTCACAGCTGGGGCAAATTTATTTGCTTGAATTAGCATGTAATAAACTTATAATAAAGCCGCCAGCGCCCTTGCTTTGGAGAGAGGGCCTCCAGTTTCATGAGTGGTTCCATCCAGGAAATGGAGCAATAGTGTGAGCCTGCCCACCACACCCCCTGGAAAGCTGGCTGGTCACCAGGCTGGCTTGAAATGTGCACAGGCAGCTTGATGGAGTACGGAGGAGAATTAAGGCCTCCATGCTTTCAGAACACTTCAGACAGGGAGGTTTTCTTAGCAGAATTTCTCACTGATCTTCCTTTTCAATTCTACTTGCCCCATTTCTGTCCCTTCTCATGTAATCCCACTCTATCCCCTCCCCCAACTCAAAGAGTGGATCCCCTAGGGACAAATACCCCATGTTCTAGGTGATTTGTGGGTCCACATCCTCTAAAATAGGTTCTTAACCTGGAATCAACTAAATTTCTTTCTTATATTTTGATGACACTTTTTAGTATAATAGACTTCTTTTGCAATCCTGTGTATTTTATTTTAAGCATTTAAAAACGTTATTCTGGAGAACAGAGCCAAGATGGCAGAGAAAAGCCAGCAATGTGCTTGAGCTTTCCCCAAAACCCCTCCAAAAGCCATTACATACAAGGCTGAAGAGAAGCATAAAAAGGAAAATAGTAAAGGGAAATCATAAGGGACTTAGTAAGTTTAAACTGCTTACATTCCTACATGGGAAGATGATACTTGTAACTAATAGGACCTTTCTCATTGTTAGGGTAGTTAGAAGGAGCATATGTAGACAGAGGGCACAGATGTGAGTTGAATATGAAGGGATGATATCTAAAAAATAAAATTAAAGGGTGAGAGAAAGAGAAAGGGAGAGGTAGAATATGGTAAATTATCTCACATAAAAGAGGCAAGAAAAAGCTTTTACCATAGAGGGGAAGAGGGAGGATGTGACAGAGAATGAGTGAACCTTATTCTCATCAGAATTGGCTCAGAGGGAATAACATACACTCTAAATTGGGTATGGAAATCAATCTTACCCTACAGGAAAGTAGAAGGGGAATAGTATGAGAGAGGGGGGAGAATGATAGACGAGAGGGCAGATTAGGAGAGGGGTAGTCAGAAGCAAAATACTTTTGAGGAGGGACAGTGTGAAAGGAGAGAGAGAGAGAGAGAGAGAGAGAGAGAGAGAGAGAGAGAGAGAGAATAAAAGGAAGGATAGGATGGAGGGAAATACAGTTAGCAATAGGAGCTGTGAAAAAAATTCTGAAGCAAGTTTCTTTGATAAAGGCCTCATTTCTCAAACATATAGAGAACTGAGTCAAATTTATAAAAAATAAGAGCCATTCCTCAATTGATAAATGATCAAAAGATATGATCAGTTTTCTGATGAAGTCACCAAAGCTATCTAATACCATATGAAAAAATATTCTAACTCACTACTGACTGGAGAAACGCAAACGAAAACAATTCTGAGGTACTACCTCATACCTACTAGATTGGTTAATAGGACAGAAAAGATAAATGACAAATGTTGGAAGGAATATGGGAAAAATGAGACATTAATGCACTGTTGGTGGAGTTGTGAATGGATTCACCCATTACGTAGAGCAATTTGGAGTTATGCCCAAGGACTATAAAACCATGTGTAGCCTTTGACCTAGCCATACCACTACTAGGTCTGTATGCCAAAAGAGATAAAAATAAAAAGCAAAAAGATCTATATGTACAAAAATATTTATAGCAGCTCTTTTCTGGAGGTAAAGAATTAGATGTTGAAGAGATGTCTATCAATTGGAGAATGGCTGAACAAGTTGCAGGATGTTATTATGATAGAATACTATTGTACTATGAGAAATGATGAGCAGGATGCTCTTAGAAAAAACTATAAAGACTTGCACGAGCTGATGCAAAGTGAAATTTACTGTGTGCAAAGTAACAGCAATATTGTAAGATGATTAACCATGAATGACTCAGCTATTCTCAGCAATACAATGATCCAAGACTTATGAAGGACTTATGAAAAATGCTATTTGTCCCCAGAGAAAGAACTAATGGTGACTGAATACAGATTGAAACATACTTTTTATTTTTACTTCCTTTATTTTTCTTGTTTTTTTTCTTATCTATGTTTTCTTCCACAATATGACTATTATGAATACTGTGTTTTACCACATAATTGTTGCAGATTTTATGTCAAAAAAGTGTAATGCAACCATTATGTGGAGCTTTTTTTTAAAAAAAAAAGTGTGCTGGCATTACTTAAAAATAATTTATTACTAAACTGTTTTTGGTACAAGATTAGGATGCCTGGAATATTCATGAATATATATTAAAATTGAGTATTGACATTGCACATGTGCTGAGAATTCTAGGTGTGTGAGTCAGAGACCACTGCTCACATTAAAAGTAGACAGAGACCGTTCTTGAGAAAAGGCAAAAAGGAGTCCATTACTTTCTCATGAGAAAAGAGACACCGCAGCGTGACCCAAGATGATGCCAGCACGTGTGTGTGTGGCATACAGCTGAAAGCAAGTTATACAGACCCTAACACAGAGTTCCACCACCCCCCTACTGGCTCCTCTTCCCATTGACTGGGTTTGGAGCTCACATTCTAAACTCGGAATTTTCTCCCCAGCAACAGAGAACAAAGAACAAAAAGGCAGGCATGAGACCAAGGACTGGTATTCAGCAAAAAGGAAGTAAAAGCTAGATAAACAGGACCTTGCCAGTGTCTGTCCCTTGATGTAATTTCTTATCTCTACTTTCTCAGCAGAGTGGTTTCTAAAAATATAGAGAGGGTGCAGAGTCAGGGTAGATGGTAGGAGAGGTAAGGTCTTTTCCTATGCCAAGGGGGCTTCACTATTTCAGCATTCCACCCATAGGCTTGAGACTCACAATGTGCAAGAGATAAATGCATATCCATATGCCACTGGTGAATACATTGCGGCTCTGTTTACCTGTTAAGCAGAGTGATGAACAGAATTATATCCTGCGATGATTATTCAATAAAAGGTTAGAAACCAATTTTTGGACTGAAAAAAACAGGTAGTGATGATTATGTGGTGGTGAAAGTTATGCAGTGAAATATAGTATGTTTTGCATCACTACACATGTATAACCTTTATCAAATTGCTTGCCTTCTCAGTGGGGGTGGGGGGTGGGGGAAGAAAGGGAAAGAATTTGAAACTCAATGTTTCAAAAATGAATGCTAAAAATTGTTTTTACATGTAAATGGGTAAAAATAAAATACTAGATAAAAGCTAAAAAAAGAGAAGCATAAAAAGGTAAACAGGAAAGGGAAATCATAAAAGACTTAAGGTTAAATTGTTTTACATGGGAAGATGATACTCGTAACTCATGAAACCTTTCTCATTATTAGGATAGATAGAAGGAGTATGTATAGACAGAAGGCACAGGTGTGAGTTGAATATGAAGGGATGATATCCAAAAAAACTAAATTAAGGGGTGAGAGAGGAATGTACTGGGATAAAGAGAAAGGGAGAGGTAGAATGGGGTAAATTGCCTCACAGAAAAGAGGCAAGAAAAAGCTTTTACAGTGGAGAGGAAGGCAGGGAGGTAAGGGGGAGTGAGTGAACCTTACTCTCATCAGAACTGGCTCAAAAAGTGAATAAGATACACTCTAAATTGGGTATAGAAATCTATCTCACTCTACAGGAAAGTAGGAGAGGAAGGGAACAAGAGAAGGGGGGTGATAGAAGGGAGGGCAGATTGGAGGAGGGGGTAGTTAAAAGCAAAACACTTTTGGGAAGTACAGGGTGAAAGGAGAGAGAATAGAATAAAAGGGGGATAGGATGGAGAGAAATACAGTTAGCAATTATAGCTATGAAAAAATTTTGAAGCAAGTTTCTCTGATAAAAGTCTCAGTTCTCAAACATATAGAGAACTAAGTCAAATTTATAAAAATAAGAGCCATTCCTCAATGGATAAATGATCAAAAGATATAAACAATTTTCAGATGAAGTAATCAAGCTATCTATAACCATATATAAATGTTCTCACTGTTGACTGGAGAAATGCAAATGAAAACAATTCTGAGGTACTACCTCATACCTATTGGATTGGTTAATGGGACAGAAAAGGAAAATGACAAATGTTGGAGGGAATGTGGGAAAATTGAGACATTAATGCACTGTTGGTGGAGTTGTGAACTGATTCAACCATTCTGTAGAGCAATTTCAAACTATGCCCAAAGGGCTATAAAGCCATACATACCCTTTGACCCAGCAATACCACTACTAGGTCTATATCTCAAAAGAGGTAAAAAAAAAGGAAAAGGACCTATATGTATAAAAATATTTATAGCAGCTCCTTTATGGTGGCAAAGAATTTAAAATTCAAGGGATGCCCATCAATTGGGGAATGGCTGAATAAGTCATGGTATATGATTAAGATGGAATACCATTGTGCTATAAGAAATGATGAGCAATATTACTAATGAAGCCCAACAGCAAGAGGTACAAAGAGTAATTCCATTTTAAGTTACCGTAGACATTATAAAATATTTGGGAGTCTACCTGCCAAAACAAACCCAGGAACTATATGAACACAATTACAAAACACTTTTCACACAAATAAAGTCAGATCTAAATAATTGGGAAAACATCAGTTGCTCATGGTTAGGCTGAGCTAATATAATAAAAATGACAATTTTACCTAAATTAATTTACTTATTCAGTGTCATACCAATTGAACTACCAAAAATTAATTCATAGAGCTAGAAAAAATAACAAAATTTATCTGGAAGAACAAAAGGTCCAGAATATCAAGGTAATTAATGAAAAGAAATGCTAGGGAGGGTAGCCTAGCCATACCAGATCTTAAACTGTATTATAAAGCAGCAGTCAACAAAACTACTTGGTACTGGCTAAGAAACAGAGTGGTGGATCAGTGGAATAGGTCAGATACACAAGACACAGTAGTCAATGACTACAGTAATCTACTATTTGACAAATCCAAAGACTCCAGCTTCTGGGATAAGAACTCGCTATTTGACAAAAACTTCTGGGAATACTGGAAAATAGTAAGGCAGAAACTGGGCATAGACCAATATCTTATACTATATACCAAGATCAAGTCAAAATGGGTTCATGATTTAGATATAAAGGCTGATACTATAAGCTATCTGGGAGAGCAAGGAGTAGTTTACCCTTCAGATTTATGCCAAAGAGTTCCACAATACAATAATGTTAAGAATTCTTGGCCTAAAACCAGAACTCGTGAACCACTCCCTTTAATAGTTAGCCAGAGGACACAGTTAGTTTAAAGCAAAAGCATTGAATAAATATGGCATAGTAAGAAAACTACCAACAAAAACTGACACTCCCTTTCAAAAAGCAATGACAGCACATATATAACCTATATCAAATTGCTTACCATCTAGGGAAGGGGGAGGTAAACCTGGGGCACACACTCCCACAAAGACACTCAGCATCAATAGGAAGCATAGACATATGTAAAGAACACATTTGGAGAGGCACACAACATGTATGTCCAAGGTATGATCAGAGGGGTACATGCTTGTTAACACATGGCAAGGGTATATGAATAAACGGGCATAAATGTGTCCAGGTCACATATGTGAAGGGACAAAATTAGAGGGAGTACATCTAGCCCGGGCACCCTCACGGAAGGGTAACCCACACCTCCAACATTGCGGAGCTGCAGGTAAGTCTTCCAGTGATGGCACAGCCCTATGCCCACTACATTTTTTCCATTGGTCTCAAAGTCTTTGCTAGATACTATTTCACTGTATCCTTCACTGGATACTGCTTGGCTTCAGTCTCTGTCACCCCCAGTTTCTAGCTCAGATGAAATCTTTGGCTAGCTCTTCCTCAATGAAGAATCAGAGGTGCTGTGTTTTCTTAGCCTAAAGCCTTTATATCTTTTTCCAGCCTTTTCAGAAAAGGCAGGGAAAAATCATGAATGCAGTTTGGAACTATGTCCCAAAAAGTCAAATGATGCATACTTTGACCCAGAATTACAACTATTGGCATATGTCCCAAAGAGCAAAAAAGGAGGAGGAGGAGGAGGAGGAGGAGAAGAAGAAGAAGAAGAAGAAGAAGAAGAAGAAGAAGAAGAAGAAGAAGAAGAAGAAGAAGAAGAAGAAGAGGAAGAAGAAGAAGAAGAAGAAGAAGAAGAAGAAGAAGAAGAAAAGGGCCCATATGTACAAGAATACTTATAGCAGCTTTCTTTGTAGTGGCAAAGACCTAGAAACCAAGGGGAGCTGATTAGGAGATGGCTGAACAATTTGTGGTACTAAGAGCTGGGGATGCAAAGAGAGACAAACGACAATGCCTTCTCTCAAGGAGGTTATCATCTAATGGGAGAGACAACAAGCAAATAACCACATACAAACAAGCTATGTACAAGATAAATTGGAAATAATCACCATTTCTAATTAGAAACTAGAATTTTCTAGAATTAAAGGGGATCAGGAAAAGCTTCTCATGGAAGGTAGGATTCCCACTAGGACTTGAACAAAGCCGTCCAAAGGTGAAGATGAGGAGGGAGAATATTCAGGCTCGGGAGACAGCCCAGGAAAATGCTCAGAGTCAGGGGATGGACTGTCTTGTATATGGGGTGAGACAGGGTGGTAAGGTGTAAGCTACGAGAAGACTGGAAAGGTGGAAATGAGGCAGCCAGGTTAGGAAAGGCTTTGACCACCAAAGAAGATTTTATTACCTGATCTCTGAGGGGATGGGAACCACTGGAGTTTTTTGAGTAGTGAAGTAAGGAGATCAGAACTGTGCTTTGGGAAGGTCACTTTGACAGCTGAGCGGAGGACTGCAGTGGGGGAAGGGAAGGATATTTTGGTTTGGAAAGTTACAGGGATGGTGAGTGGTATCATGGTGGGGGAGGGTGTAGATTGATACTCCCTTTCAAAAGCAATGACAGCACATATATAACCTATATCAAATTGCTTACCATCTAGGGAAGGGGGAGGTAAAGAAGGGAGGGAGAAGATTCAGAACTCAATTTTTTTTTTTAAAAAAAAGAATGTTAAAAAAAAGCAATGAGTTGATTTAATCATGGTTCCAGAATTGTAAATGGGACCAAGGCCCCTTCTGGTGAGAAGATAGTGGGGGAATAAGGTAAAGTATGGCTGGAGATGGATATTTTGGATTAAGATCAATTGTCAGACAGGTTGGGAAAGAGGTGTAGGACAGGTAAATTTCTGGTGATGACACCTTTAGCGAAGCCATCAGAAAGAGTGTCCAATTGACTTTGATACGTCTATATCCTGGATGGGTCAATAGACAGAACACTGGGCCTGGAGTCAGAATCTAGTCTCAAATATCTAAGAGCTGTGGAGCCCTGGGCAAGACACTTAACTTGCCTCAGTTTCCTCATCTGTAAAAAAGGAGTTAAAAATAACATTTACACCCCAAGGTTGCTGTGAGGATCAAATGAAATAATATTTGTAAAGTGCTTTGCAAAACTTAAAGCACTATATCAATTCTGACTATTATTATGATATCTTAAAAAAGTATCCATTTAGAGTTGGTCAGGGGAAGGGGATGGGCACCCCCCCACACCTATGTCTTCCATCCTAACCTTGCTTTCCAGCAAGCCCAAGCATGAAAGCACATACCCTCGTATACCTAGGGATGCTGTGAGGTCCAATAAGGTAACGGATACCTTAAAGCCATATCTAAATGCCAGTTACTATGATTACTATTGATTATTATGGCCCTTGTTATTATTCATTTACAGTCACCAGACCTCCAGTCTGGTAATGATTTCAGATCTGAGCCTTCTGCCCCTCTCCTACAGAGTTCAAGCAATATTTATAGAGCAACACAGGCATGTGCTGGTAAATGTTTAATATCAGAAAAATAAAAACGAATGTACACACACACACCCTTTTAAGTTTTAACCATATTATTAAAACTTTAAGTCTAGACCATCAACAAAACACCAAGATGTAAATGCTCTCACTAAAAATTTAACAATCTGTTGTGCAAGGCTAGTTAGACATGGCTCTCCCCACCCCCCCCCACCCCATATATTCCAGGACTGTATTCAGGACATGGGCCAGCTTCTTCTCCCAGTTAAAGGATTTAGAGTTGGAGTGACCTTTGAGATAATTCAGTCCAAACCCCTCATTTTATGGAGGAGGAAGTGAAGGTTGGAGAAATGGAGAAATATTCAAGGTCAATCTGGTTCTCAAACCAGGGTTGAAGGAACCCCATCACCCTATGATGCCTCTCACTTGACCTTCTTCCATTACCCCAAGCAGCCTCTGTGCTAGGGTGATGGGAAATCATCACCCCAATCAGAGGAACTCATTAATTTCCAGTTGGCCTCTTCCCATCAATCAGGCAGGTGATTGGAGCCTGGCCTCCACAAAGCCCCTCCCTTCAACCTTTCAAAAACAGAACCCAGTATCAGAAGGCTGACTCAAACGGCGATTTGGCAGGGAGGGCAGAGTTGAGGATAGGTTCTCATGCAGCCCCTCTTCAGGCCTTGTTATTCACAGGGGTTGGAGTAAATAATTTGGCTCTTTCTAGAGAGCCTGGGACCCTAATAGGAAAAGGGCTGAAGGCCTTCTTAAAAGCGTCTCAGGTGTTAGACAAGGCATTAAGGAGGTGTCAATGGTGAAATAGCAGGGATTACAACCAAGGTATAAAATCAAATCAAAGGTAATAAAGTTAATGATTCAAAAAAAACCCAAACCGCAGGATTCAAATAGGAAAACCATTAGGTTTCATCAACTAGAGATTTATTTTGAAAACTCAGCTGAGAATTTTGGCTTGTGTTGGCAGAGACATTAGGGAAATGAAGAAAAGCAGTAAGGAATATGCCCTGGTACTCCCCTTCATGCTCCCTAGGGTTCCACCCAACTCGCCTTCTTTCTTTGCCTCATGCATGATACTCCATTCCCAGTCTCAGTGGCTTCGTATACGCTGTGTCCCATGCCTGAATGCCCTCCCTCCTCACCTCTACCTCCTGGAATCTGACATCTCTCTCAAGACTCAGTTCAAATGCCAGCTGTCTGACACACTTGCTTTTGCAGTCTCTCCAGATGCTAGCCCTGCCCCATGCCCATCACCTTATATTTATGTTGTATAGGTAAGTGTGTGTGCACCCATATATAAGATACATATGTCCACATGGCTTGTCTGAATGCAACTTGCCTTGAGCATTTACATATTTTGTGTATGCCTCCATACATCCATGTTGTCTCCTCTTATAGAATAAAGACTCCTTGGGGGCAGAGACTTTTGCCTTTGAATCCAGAGTGCCTAATAGAGCGCCTAGAACAATGCTTTAAAAATGTTCATTGATTGATTGATATAGTTCAAAAGGCTTTTTACAGTTGAACAACAGTCTAAAATCCAAATTAATAGCACTTTAAGGTTTATATAACACTTCCCCTGTGAACTAGGTAGTACCGATCTTCTTCTACCCATTTCACAGGTAAGGAAAGTAAGACTCAGAAAAGGAAAGTGACTCATGAGAGTTAGTGTTCAAGCAGAGATTTTGACCCAGGTCTCCTGACTCCAAATCCAGAACCCTTTCCCTTATAACACGTTGCCTTCCTATATAAATGATCTTGACCAAAGCCCTAATCCAATTAATGTTGGATGCGTCTTCTTTCATGATCAAATACAGGTGAGCCAGACTAGGTAGCTCCACCTTTGTGAATCTGTCCAAAATCTTTGGTTGCTGTGGGATTGTTTTTGTTAGTTAGGGAGGTTCAGGAGAGGGGAAGGATTCAGAGACAAAATCTTGAGCTGTGTTTTAGATATTAACTCCACTTTTTCATCCAGTGCCTTACATCTGGCTTCCCATCTCAACATTCAAATGAAATTGTTCTCTTCTTCAGGATTGCCAGTGATTTAATAATTGTCAAATCCACTGGTTTTTTTTTTCTCAGTCCTCCTCCTTCTTGAACTCCTTACAGTATTTGACACTGTTGAGCAGCCCCACCCCTCAAAGGCCTCCTCCTCCCTGAGTTTTCATAACACTGCTCTCCTTTGGGTCTTCTCTTCCTTGCCTGGCTGTTGGTCTTCAGTCTCCTTTGCTGAACCATCATCTATTTATTCAGGGGTATACCCCACCCAGGACTCCATCCTGGACCCCCTTCTTTCTTTATACTCTCTTGAAATTCTCATCAGTTCTTATGGATTCAACTAACATCTCTATGCAGATGAGTCTCACATCTATATATCCGGTGCTAACCTCTCTCCTGAGCTCCAGCCCTACAACACCAACTATCTATTGGACATCTCTACTTAGATGTCCTATAGGCACGTCAAACTCAACTTGGCCAGTCCTTCTACCTCCTTCCTAATCTCCCTTTTTTGGGAGATTTTTTTCCATTCCTCCCAGTTCACAACTTGAGACCCATTCTCAAAATATCGCTCTCACCTTCCTATCCAGTCAGTTGCCAAGGCTTATCAATGCTATACCTCCATAATAAGTCTACCATCCGTCTCCTTCTCTTCATCCCATCATCCTCATTCAGGCTGTCATCACCAGACTATTGGCCATAGTCTCATATTTGGTCTCTCTGCCTCCAGTCTTCCCTTACTCCAATATAATCTCTGCACAGCTGCCATAGTGATATTCCTAAAGAACAGGTCTTACCATTATTCCTCTGATCAAGAAGTCCCAGGGACTCCCTCTTGCCTCTAGGATCAATGATCACTTCCTCTTTTTGGCATGGAAATCCCTCTGCAATCTAACTCTTGCCTAAATTTCCAGACATTTTATATATGATTCTCCTTTACCATTCTATGCTCCAGGCAAACTGGCCTATTTGCTGTTTACCGTATAGGAGAGTCTCTCTCCCATCTCCATGACCTCACATAGGCTATCCCCCTTTCCTAGAAGGCACTCACTCATCTCCACCTCCCAGAATACCCAGTCTTCTACAAAACACATCGGAAAGGGGGCACAGTGGATAGAGCACTGGACTTGGAATCAGGAAAGACCTAATTTTTTAAAATTTTTACTTATTTATTTTTTGTTTTCAGCATTCACTTTCATAAGATTCTGAGTTTTAAATTTTCTCCCCCTCCTTCTCCTCCCCAAGACCCCATGCTATCCACCTCAAAAGAACCCATTCCCCGCCGAAAAGGAAAAAAAGTATGTGTCAATCTACATTCAGACTCCGTAGTTCTTTCTCTGGATGTGGATAGCATTTTCCATCATGGCTGTCTTGGAGTTGTCTTAGAACCTTGCATTGCCGAGAAGAGCTAAGTCTATCAAAGTTGGTCATTGCACAATGCTGCTGTCACTGTGTACAGTGTTTTCCTGGTTCTGTTCACAGGAAAGACCTAACTTCAGGTCTGACCTCAGACATTAACGGGACAAATCTTTTGGACAAATAAACCGGACAAATCTGCTTCAGTTTCCTTATCTGTAAGTTGAGCATTCTGCTGGTTGTTGTTCAGTTGTATCTGACTCTTCGTGACCCCATTTGAAGTTTCCTTGGCAGAGATACTGGAATGGTTTGCCATTTCCTCTTCCAACTCATTTTACAGATGAGGAAACTGAGGCAAACAGGGTTAAGTGACTTATCTAGGGTCACACAAGTAATACGAGGAGTTCACATTTGAACTCGGAGCCATCCTGACTTAAGGCCCTGCACTCCATTGCACCACCTAGCTGTGCAGAATGACAGTACTTACCCCAGAAGGTGGTTATGAGGATCAAATGAAATAAGATTTGTAAAGGGCTTTGCAAACCTCAAACTGCTGTATCAGTGCCAACTGTTGTTAGCCCCCCAGTTGCTAGTATCTGTCTCCCAGACTCCAAATTACTTTCTATATACTTTGTATTTACTTTTCTGGTATAAGTTGTCCCATCTCCTACCCCCACCAGCAGCATGCCCTGGAGGGTAGAGACTATCTCATTGTCATCTTTGTATAGCACCCTTTGCCTAGAACATAGTAAGCATTAATTAAAAGCTTTTTGAATGAAAGAGTGAAATATTTCACAATCTTGCTGCCAAGGGTATTTGGGGTACGTCCTCCTGACAAAGACCCACTAGTCAGGAAATCTACTTTTGAATTCCACTCTGAAGTTTACTAGCTGTGTGACACTGAACAAGTCATTCCGCTTCTCTAAGACTCAGTTTGCTCATCTGGAAAGTGAGGCTTGTAGTAATAAGAAAAAGACCGTTCCCATCTAGAAGAGTAAGCGTGCTTGCAAAGAACCAACATGGGTTCATCAAGATGAGATCATGCTGAATGAACCCTATTTCCTCTTCTGAAAGGGTTACTAAACAAGGAGAATGCTGTAGAATAGTTTACCTAAATTTTAGCAAAGCATTTGATAAAGTGGTTCCTACTACCATTATGGAAAGTACAGAGATTTGGGTTTTGCTGTGGGCATAGAAATGCTCTTTTTTTGAGGTAAATTGAAAAAAAGAAAACCTAAAAAGAAAAGGAATATGAAATGATTTGGGATAGACAAGAGTACATTTAGATGGATTCAGGATGCGCTTTGGCTGACAGAAGCAGCTGAAAGGCTGTGTGCTCAGAAAAATAGCTGTTTTAATGAACGGTTCGATATCAGTTTGATGGGAGGTACCCAGTGGAGTGCCACAGGGACTGTGGGTGTCCTGGGTTGTTTAACATTTTTATCAATGACATTTTTATCAATAAAGGAATAAATGGCATGTTTATCAAGCTTGCAGACCTAGCTAACGTGCTGGATGACAAAGTCAGGATCCAAAAAGGTAGCTAGGCGGCACAGTAGATAGAACATTGGACCGAGAGTCAGGAAGGACCCGAGATCAAATCTGTCTTTGGACATTCACCATCTGTGTGACCCTAGGCAAGTTACTTAATCTCTGTTTCAGTTTCCTCAAAACAAAATGTGGATAATGACAGCACCTACCTCCTGGGGTTATTATGGGGATCAAGTAATAATATTTGTAAAATGCTTTGCAAACCTTAAAGAGCTACATAAACAGTAGTCATTAAGAAGCCACTCAGGAGCAATATGGTGAAGTGTTGAACCCCAAGAACACTTAGCACAATACCTGCTACGTATTGGGTGCTTAATAAGTGCTGGTTTCTATTTCACAAAAACTGCTGGGAAAATTGGAAAACAGTATGGCAGAAACTGGGCATAGGCTGATATCTTACACCGTATACCAAAATAAAGTCAAAATGGGTTCATGATTTGGGAATAAAGGCTAATACCATAAGCAATTTGGGAGAACAAGGAATAGTTTGCCTGTCAGATTTATGGAGAAGGGAAGAATTCATAACCCAACAAGAGATAGAGAGTGTTACAAAATGCAAAATGGAGAATTTTGATTATGTTAAATTGAAAAGTTTTTATACAAACAAAGCCAATGTGACAAGGATTAGGAGCAAAGCAGAAAACTGGGAAAGAAGCTTCACAATCAACGTCTCTGACAAAGTCCTCATCTCTAAAATATACAGGGAACTGAGACAAATTTGTAGGAATGCAAGTCATTCCCCAATTGAGAAATGGTCAAAGGGGATGAATAGGCAGTTTTCACAGGAAGAAATTAAAGATATCTATAGGCATATGAAAAAATGCTCGAAATCACTACTGATTAGAGAAATGCAAATCAAAAGAACTCTTAGGTACCACATCTCTCCTGTCAGATTGGCTAACATGACAAAATAGGAAAATGATAAATGCTGGAGAGGATGTGGGAAAATTGGAACACTGTTACATTGCTGGTGAAGTTGTGAACTGAGTTGTGAACTGGAGAGTAATCTGGAACTATGCCCAAAGGGTTATAAAAATGTGCATACTCTTTGACCCAGCAATACCACTTCTAGAGCTGTATCCCAAACAGCACACAAGTGGGAAATGGGCCAGTATGTACAAAAATATTTATAGCAGCTCTTTTTGTGGTGGCAAATAATTAGAAATCAAGGGGATACCCATCAACTGGGGAATGGCTAAATAAATTGTGGTATATGAATGTAATGGAATAGTATTGTGCTATAAGAAATGAGGAGCAGACAGACTTCGTTACAACCTGGAAAGACTTACATGAACCGATGCTGAGTGAGGGGAGCAGAACCAGGATATCATTATATATGATTACAGACACACGGTATCTTTAAGGACTAATTTTGAGAGAGTTGGCTCCTCTCATCAATGCAAGGTTCAAAGACAGTTCCAAAAGACTCATGCTGGAAAAAGCTATGCACATCCAGAGAAAGAATTATGGAGTCTGAATGCAGATTGAGGCAAAGTATTTGCTCTCTTTTTTTCCTTCTTTTTTGGTTTTGTTTCTTCTTTCTCATGATTCATTCTATTGGTTATAATTCTTCTTTACAACTGGAGTATTAGGTAAATAAGTTCAATGTGAAGATATATGTAGAACCTAACATTGGAGTACATGCCTTCTTGGGGGGCTGGGGGGAGGAGTGGGAGGGAGAGAAAATTTGGAACCCAAAAACTTGTGGAACTGAGTGTTGTAAACTAAAAATAAAAAATAAATTTACTAAGAAAAAAAAAATTAAAAAACAAAAAAAACCCAATAAATGCTGCTTTCCTTCTGTCCTTCCTTCCAA
Source organism: Trichosurus vulpecula (assembly GCF_011100635.1). Classification (NCBI taxonomy): domain Eukaryota; kingdom Metazoa; phylum Chordata; class Mammalia; order Diprotodontia; family Phalangeridae; genus Trichosurus; species Trichosurus vulpecula. Next base: position 171,533,699 of record NC_050576.1, on the reverse strand, counting down.
AAAGATCTTGATGCAACCAAGATTAGACAGGAAACAGAAAGCTGGGAAAGAATTTTTACAGCCAATGTCTCTGATAAAGGTCTAATTCTAAAATATGCAGAGAGCTGAGTCAAATCTATAAGAATACTAGTCATTCCCCAATTGATAAATGGTCAAAGGGTATGAACAGAAAATTTTCAGATGAAGAAATTAAAGCTATCTATAGTCACATAAAAAAGCTCTAAATCACTGTTGATTACAAAAATGCAAATTAAAACAACTCTAAGGTACCACCTTACACCTATCAGATTGGCTAATATGACAAAAAAAGGAAAATGATAAATGTTGGAGAAGATGTGGGAAAATTGCAACACTAATGCATTGTTGGTAGAGTTGTGAACTGATTCAACCATTCTGGAGAGCAATTTGGAACTATGCCCAAAGGAATATAAAACTGTGCATACCCTTTGATCCAGCAATACCACTATTAGGTCTATACACCAAAGAGATCATAAAAAGTGAAAAAAACACCCACATGTACAAAAATCTTTACAGTAGCTCTTTTTGTGGTGGCAAAGAATTGGAAACTGAGGGGATGCCCATCAATTGGGGAATGGCCGAGCAAGTTGTGGTATATGAATGTAATGGCATACTATTTGTTCCGTAAGAAATGATGAGCAGATAGATTTCAGAAAAACCTGGAAGGACTTTCATGAACTGATGCTGAGTGAAGTGAGCAAAACCAGGAGAACACTGTACACAGCAACAGCAACACCATATGATGACCAACTTTGATAGACTTAGCTCTTCTCAGCAATACAGTGATCTAAGACAATTCCAAAAGACTGATGATGGAAAATGCTGTCTGCATCCAGAGAAAGAACTATGGAGTCTGAATGCAGATCAAAGCAGACTATTTTCTCTCTTTTTTCTTCTTTTTTGTAGTTTTTTCCCTTTTGTTCTGATTCTTCTTTCACAGCATGACTAATGTGAAAATATGTCTAATAGGACTGATCATGTATATCCTATATCGGATTGCATGCCATCTTGGGGAGGGGGAAAGGGAAGGAGGGAGAAAAAAATTTGGAACTCAAAATCTTATAAAATGCATATTGAAAACTATCTTTACATGTAATTGGAAAAAATAAAATACTATCAAAGGGGGGAAAAACCCCAAAAAGATCTTGACAAGCTCAAGCATTGGACTGAATTGAATAAGATGAAGTCCAATAGGGATAAATGTAAAATCCCACATGAATTCAAAAAATCAACTTTACATGGACAGGGTTTGGAAGGCAAACACAGACAAATTTTAAAAAATATTTAGTGGTCCACAAGCTCAATGTGAAGAGCCAAGAAAATTCACATGACCTCATATTCCCTTAATGGAGCCTAATAAGAAAATTCCTTATTTCACGAATAAGGAAGTGATTGTTCCTCTGTCCTCTAACCTGGTCAGACCATATCTGGAGTGTTGTGTTCACTTCTGGGCACTGTGGTTTCAGAAACATGGGCAGACTGGAGAATGTCCAGAGGAGGATAGTGAAGGAGGTGAAGAGCTCTGAGTCCATGTGATTTGTGGATTACTCAAAGGAGCCTGGGATGTTTACCAGAAAGAAGGCTTAGGAAGGACATGCAAGTTGTCTTCACACATTTAAAGGATGTCACAGGGAGAAAACCTGTTCTGTTTGTTCCCAGAGGATGTGATCAGGAGCAATGGATAGATGTTGTAAAGAGATAAATTTAGCCTTTTTGTAAGGGAGATTGTCTTACCAATTGGAGGTGTCCCAGAGAGGGATGGGCTGCCTCAGGAGACTGTCAGTTCCCCATCCTTGGAGGTCTTCAAGGAAAGACTGAGTGACCAGTGGTCATCGTGGCCTCGGACATAGGAAATGATTTAACCAAGATCACACAGTCAGTAAGGTGGCAGAGCTTGGTCCTCAGGCTCCAAATGCGAAGGTGGGAATAGGTTAGGTCACAGATCTCTTGCATCTCTTAATTCTGTGAAAATACTTATAACATCTCTCTGACAGGGTTGTGTTTCAGATATACTGTTTGTACATGGTTATTTCCATGTTGTCTCCTCCATTAGATGGTGAGTTCCCTGAGGGCAGGGACTGTTTTAGCCATTCTTTGCATTCTCAGTGCTTAGCACCAGTGCCTGACACACAGTAGGTGATTAATAAATGCTCATTAATTTGACTTGCTTTGTTGTGGAAAGAGTGCTTTGTTAACCTGAAATCATTATGTAAAGATGAGTTCTAGACTCCAGTAAGCTAGTACACCAGTAGATCTGTCTTCTTAACCAGGTGAGCATTCCCTCCTATGATGCAAATTGCAACCCATCCTTTCCTCCCCATCTGATATGATTCCCATTCATCTATGCCAAGCCATAAGTTCACCACAATGGAGCCACTCAATGTGGGGAGTGGGTTATGGGAGAGGTTTTTTTTTCCCCTATTGTCTTGACATTACATAGATGCCAGTGGAACACCTGGGCCCTCCGGCAATTATTCCTTGTTCTCATTAGGTACTAATTGGTCCACCTTTTTTCTCCATTCATCCATCCCTCTGATGATATCCTCTATACCATTTCTCTTACGAAATTCCTTTTTTTTTGGTAATGTGTTAAGCCTGCTCATACCTACCATGAGTGTGTGTGTGTGTGTGCGTGTGTGTGTGTGTGTGTGTACACACACATACACGTATATAAACACTACTGTAATTTGTTCAGTCATTTTCAGTTGTGACTGATTCTTCACGACCTCACTTGGGGTTTTCTTGGCAAAGATATTGGAATGGTTTGCCATTTCCTTTCCCAGTTCATTTCATAGATGAGGAAACTGAGGCAAACAGGGTTAAGTGGTTTGCCCAGGGTCATACAGCTAGTAAGTGTGGAAGGCCAGATCTGAACCAGAGAAAGATGAATCTTCCTGACTCCAAGCCTGGAACTCTATGCACTGTGCCACTTAGCTGCCCCATTACTGTGATAGATATAATCATTTACTGTATTTGCTAAAAGAGGCTGGATTTGACACCTAGGTGGTATAAATCAGTGTTAATTATTAACATTTAGCAGAGGTTAGAAAGAGGGAAATGGGCAGGTAGGCTTAAAAGCAGCTTTCAACAGAGTTCCTGAATGACCAGGTTTACCCCTTCTTCAACCTCATCCTCCCTCCCAATGACTAACAAGTACCTAAAAGGCAGTTTGTCATTTCTGAAAGGACTGAGGGATCATAGCTTAGCAAAGAAGGAAGATCATTTAGCCTGGAATCGGAGATCTGGGACTGAAACCTCACCACTTACATTGATTACTTCTGTGATCTTAGCCAAGTCACTCACCATCAATGAGTCTCAATTTCCCCTTCTGTAAAATGAAGGAATTTGTGGTCTCTGGGGTCTCTTTTAGCTCTACATCTATGGTCCAATGAGTCTATAAACTTCTGACCCAAGAAGGATGAGCACCACAAGGATTGTAAAGGTGCTATATCTGGGTAAAGGGTATGTGCTATACTTTAATTTCTCACCCGAGGGAGTCTGGTCAGGATGGTTTCTCCTTCCCCTCCTCCTTAGAAGGGGAAGGGGAGCAATACAGACAAAAACAGTCACAATGACTGTTGCATCCAAGAGTTTAACCACTGAGCCCTTGAATATGAACCCTGGCAGTGGAGGAGAACATTGGACTTTATAAAGAGACAGACCAGGGAACTCAGCTGAGTAGCCAGCCCCCAAAAGATGCGCCCAAAGAAGCCTTCATGAGGACTCTGAAAAGAAAAAAGGGACTTCTAGGTCCAGCAGTGGCAAGAGTTATGAGTTATCTTTAACAAACAAGTATCCTCAACATAAATCCTCACTATCATTATATTCTAAGTTTGATCTAATTTTCCCATGAATGCTGTGCATATTGGTGGAATAATGTATCCCAGAGAAAATGTTTTATAGCTATTGTTTTACTATGACATCTTAGTAAATAACTTGGCTAAGAGCTAATTGTGTCTACTGGCTAACTGTTAATGGGACGCACTGGCGGGGGCTCTAAAGCTATAGTGTTAGAAGTGTGGATCCACACTGATGCCTGTAGAACAGGACCACATGACGTACAGGTGGTATGTTATATAGGCCTGTTTTACATCCTCTACATTTTTTGTGGGCCACCCAAAATCCTTTGGCAGGCCGCAAGCAGCCTGCAGACAGTATGTGGTGCAGGCCTGACCTAAGGGAATTTCACGCAGTCAGTTTTGCTGAGGACCTTGCATAAAGCAGGCCTGCATAACATACCGCCTGGGGGCCGCTTTGGCAGGTAGGCTGAATGTTGTGTAGGCCTGCTCTAAAACCTGAAGCAGAAGCAAGACGACCCAAAAGCAATTTGAGGAAATAGTCCAGATGGGACGCTATAGAAGTAAATACAACAGCAGGGGAGCCCTGGGATGAGATCTTTTCTGTGTATCTCCTACCCTTTTGTGGGTCGTGGAACCAAAGTCACAACTAGGGATTTTTGCTTCTGGGAAAGTGGAGTTTGGAAAGTGAGAGAACAGGAAGGGTTCCCTGGCACGGAGCCGGTGGCGGAAAGGAAAGAAAGGCAGAAAGGAAGCCAAGCCCAAGAGACCACGGTTTCTGAGCTACTCTGGGGGAGAAGCTAATGATTACAATAATGTAAGGTCTGCAAAGCACCTCACATCAAACATCTCACTTGATCCTCCCAGAGGCCCTGTGAGGTGGGTACTGTCTTTATATCCATTTTACAGATCAGTAATCTGAGGCTAGATCATAGACCTAGTAAAGCATCTAAGGCCAGATTGAATTCAAATCTTTCTGACTCTGAGTGTCACACTAGATCCACTTTGCCACCTGATTCAGAAACAGTCCGGAAGCAGGAGTCCATATCAGGAACAGAGACAGATAAGGGAGGAAGCTTGCCCTAGGTGCTGCTGTTGGCACCCTCTAAATTTTCCACCCTGAGGCAAAGACCTGTTGGCCTTGACCTAGTTATGGCTCTTAGTGGAACCAGTTGAAGCTCCATCAGTACTTACCTCCTCTGCCATGGACCTTGGAAAAGTACTCTGAAAATGCCTAAAATGCTGAAGGAAGGACAGATATAGAAATAGGAAAGGCACGCAGATGAGATGCTTCAGGCAAGACCTTAAGAGCAAGTTGCATAAGGCTTTGTTTATGGATTTAGAACTCCCATCTGAAATTATTTGTCCAGCTTGCACAATGATATAATCCCTACCACTTCATCCCTCTCAGCAGCACCCCAGCATAGGCTCTCTTTGTCTGATTAGGGGCTGTCGGGAGTGATTGATGGGCTCCCGCCGGACACAAGAAACTTCTCTCCTCCTGACAGCTTGGAGTGATAGCTGAGTGGAAACTGACCCTGGCTGACATACTCATCTTAAAATCTCTCTCTTTTCCAGGGGCCCAGATAAAAAAGCTGTCACGCTAAAGGTAAGGGCTCTGCTCTAGGGGAAGCCAGCTTCTCTGAGGATTTATGATAGAGGAGCCCTGCTTCCTGGGGTCTCCAGAAGGTTGAAGGAAAAAAAGCCCTAAGAAACTCACCCAAAATATATTCTGTCTCATGGAACCCAACTCAGCCTTCAGGTTTGAGAAGGTCATCGCTGCTGTCCTAATTGCCTTCATCTTCATCATCACCATCACCACCACTGCCTCCAAACCCCACAGATTTAGCATAGAGAATCATAGGCCAAAGAGCCTCATCGTCCAGGGATACCTAAGATACTGCCATCCGGCTCCCCTTTATTTTACAAACCATTGCACGGATGACATAGTGAAATGAATACTCCATTTAGTATCAAGGGACCTGGGTTCAAATCCCAACTCTCCTTCTTACTATCTGGGCCTAGAACCCAGGGTTCTTGACACCCAGTCACAAAGCTCTTTCTTTTCTGCCACGATCCCTAATAGCACTGAGCCAAGCGCCCCGTCAGAGAGTAAAATAATAATAAATATTCATGTTTATATAGTGTTTGCCAAATAGTAATGCAGAGGGGAGGAACTGTGCAAATATTACCATCATCACTTTACAGATGAAGAAACCAAGTGACTTCCCCAGAGCCACTCAGGGAATGGGCAGCAGAGCTAAGAGGTAAAACTCAGTTTCCAGATACTCGGGTCCAGTGCTATTTCCATTACACCATGCCTTCTCAGGCCTCTGCAGCATGAGTCAGGAGAAGTGCAGGTTTAGAGTCAGGGGACCTGGGTTCAAATCCTGACTCAGACACTTGCTACTTGTCTGACCTTGTTCAAGTCTCCCAATCCTTCTGGGTGTCAATTTTCCTCAACTCTAAAATAAGGAGGCTGAGCTAGCTGACTTTAAAATTCCCCCTCCAGCCCTATAGCTATGGTCCTATGATCCTAATATCTTGAGAACTGATAGGGATGAAAAGTCATCTGGACAGAAACACACGAGGACCAGCTGAGCAGCGCCCTCTACTGGGCATACGGGGAGCACACGAGAGAAGAGAAAGACGCAGTCACTGTCTTTGGAGAGTTTACCGTTTCAAGGGTAGATGAAATATATAAAAATTAAATTAAATAATACTTAATAATATAATAATATAAATAATTATTAAATTACATATTAAATTAAATAAATAAAATTGAATAATATTAAATAATAGAACCTTTCATGGTGTGACTGGTAGACTAACAAACCTGTGGGCACCTCTATGCTAAAGAACTGTGCAGCCTGATGAGAACCAGGTGGAGCTAATCTGGGATGCCGCCATTCACTTTCCAACCTTGCCTTAGTCTGTACGTCTGTGAAAGGGGGATTATGTTTGTTGCTGTTGTTCTGTCATGTCTGACTCTCCATGACCCCATTTGGGGTTTTCTTGGCAAAGATCCTAGAGTGGTTTGCCATTTCCTTCTCCTGCTCATTTTACAGGTGAGGAAACTGAGGCAAACAGGGTTAAGTGACTCACCCAGGGTGAGGCTAGGAAGTGTCTGAGGCCAGATTTGAGCTCATGAAGATGAGTCTTCCTGATTCCAAGCCCAGTGTTCTATCCACTGCACCCTCTAGCTGCCATTGTGTTTGCTAGGAAGGTGCTTTGAAGAAGGTGGGAGCAGGGGAACAGGGTGTCACAGGTTGCGTGCCCTTGGATTTTTCCAACGTACCCCAAAAAGTCTTCATTGTGAAAGATCACTTCAACCCTGGAACTCATACCTTGGACGTACCCTCTGCCCTGGCATCCCTCCCTCTGATTGGAGAGTAGAGAGCTTCTCCGAGGTAGGACCTCCTTAAAGAGGGTGACCAGGCCAGCCATCTCATTTCCCACTAGGCCTCATTCATCTGGACTTACCCACCATGCCCCAGAACCAAACACTTTGTCCTTTCCCTCCTCCCCTTTTCAGCTTCCTTTTACATTGCCTCTCCTAAGCTCCTTGAAGGCAGGGATTTTTTTTTTTTATTAGTCTTACCGGTTCTTAGCTCAGTGTCTGGCTCATAGGAAGCCTCAATAGTCAATCAATCCTTTAATGATGCTTGTTGATTGATTGACTAACAAAGACCAGGAATAGTACATTGGCAAGCTGGGGGGTGGGGGGGTGGGGGGGGTTGAATCCCCGAGTGAGAAAGCATGATGCAGACCAAAGGCCCCGAAGGCCAGGGTCCTCTTTCATCAGAAGGGTGGTCACCTGGGGAGGAGGCTCCTGCAGCCGTCACAGGGGGAAGGTTTATGGCCAATGTATTTAGCTCTGGAGCATCCTCTTGGTACAAGGACTTACACGGAGGCTTTAATTAGAGCTTGTCACTCAAGTACCTTCCCTGGAGACTGCGGTGGAAGGATAGCAAAGGAAATGAAACTCTTCCTTCACCAGCCTCATTCTGCTGTCAGGAAATTTCAAGCCCTCCAGTAATAATATCTCGAATCCCTGCTGGACAGTCATCCTGAGGGCTCGAAGCCCCCACCTCCCACCCTCTCCGGTCACCGGGCAGGGGTGTGGACCAGGCATTGCGGGCAGTCCGCTGCAGCTGGAGAAGGAGAAACCCAAGGGGCCGGTGAAGGGGAGAGGGGGAGGGGGACGGGGAATGGGACCATTGGCTCAAGGTCGATCGGCAAGCAGCGTTGCCAGAGGCAGCAGCGAGGCAGTGATAATCCAGGCAGTTGCTGCATTTCTGATACCTCCCCTAACCATCTGGAGAGCTGACCCTGGGGAAGGAGCCACTCACCGAGACAACTGTAGTCTTTCATAGGATTTTGACTGAGATTCAAAAACTATCTCTGCCGCTCAGCCCCTGTACGGCCTTGAGACAGGCTTTTCCCCTCGGTGGGCCTCAGTTTTCTCATCTGTAAAATGAAGGGATTGGGCGAGATGGCCTCTTAGGTCCCTCTCAGCTTTAGCTCTAAGACCTCAAATTGAAGTGGTTAAAAATGGGCCTCTCCACCCTGCGGCTTAATTAGGAGGAGGAGTAAGGCTACTCCTTTCTTCTTCTCAGATAGCCGAGGCGTCTGTGCAAATAGGACATGATGATTTTTAAGTGAGAAGAACCTTAAAGACCACCTAGTCCTAACCTAACACTATTTTACAGTTGAGGAAACTGAGTCCCAGAGCTAGCGGCTTCGTGAGGATTTGAACCCAGATCTCCTGGTTCTACTCTTTCCACCTCCCCAAGAAGCAGAGGTAAGGTTTGATGGAAGGTCTCCTGACTCCAGAGCCATTGCTCTTTTCATCAGTCCACTTCCTATGGATAAAGTCAGTCAATACTATTCTTTCTTTCCACTAGGCTTGCTAACTACCTACGGCAGTGAGGACTCAGAGACCTTTTGTGCGCTTGAGAGATAGGAGTCTCCTCAATTCATTACTAGTAGAAGCCAGAGGGGATGTGCTAATAAAAATTTAACAACCAGCTCACTTGGAGGAGGAGGGATGAATGTATGCAAGAAGCACTTCTAAGTTTAATCTGTTATTTTCTCCATCACTTTCTTAGTCTCGACAATCAACAAAACGATGAATCAAGCCACTGTTTTATAGTATTTGCCAGTTTTCTGAATTGTAAATGTTAATGTTTTTAACCTTTTTTGTGTGTGTCGTGGACCCTTCTGGCAGTCTGTTCAAGCCTATGGAGCTCTTCTCAGAATGTTCTAAAATGCATTAAAATAAAATATATGGGATTACAAATCAATTGTACTGAAATATAGTTATCAAAATATTTATTATATGTACATACATTTTACAGGGCCAGCTACGTGGTGCAGTGCATAGAGCAGCAGGCTGGAAATCAGGAAGACTCTTCTTCCTGAGTTCAGATTCAGCCTCATACACTTCCTAGCTGTGTGACCCTGGACAAGTCACTTAACCCGATTTGTCTTAGTTTCCTCACCTATAAAATGAGTAGGAGAAAGAAATGACAAAACCACTCCAGTATCTTTGTCAAGGAAACCCCAAAAGGTGTCGTAAAGAGTTGGCCAAAACCAAACAACGATAACAACCATATTTTATGGAGAAGGAAGCTGAGTCCCAGAGAAATTTATTTAGTAGCTTGACCAAAGTTATACAGTAAAATTAGTGGGCAGAGGCAGACCAAGAATCCAGGTCTACTGGACTGTCCCAATCAACTTGGTTACTTCCTGTCCCTCGTCTCAGATCCTATTCACCGTACACTGTGTGGTCTGCAGAGCCTCAAGAAGGGCTGGCCGATTCTCCACTGAGGACAGCCAGAGAACCCTCAGGACAGACTGTGGAGTTGCTGGTTCTGCAGTCAGGGCATGTAGGGTTAAAAATGGGCCTACCTAGTTTGTAGCCTAATTGCAGGGAGGACCAATCACAGGAGTAAGGTTGCTGAGGAATCTGTGCAAGTGAAACATTATTTTTTTAATAAATTGAGCTCCTTCTGTTGGCTTGGATTGAAGTGTGGAGAACCCAGGAGCAGGCAGGGCTCATACAGACTGGTCAGTCGTGGGAAGAGATTTAAAAAACAAAAAGAGAGATAGAACAGGCCAACAGTGGTTTGCATGCACTTGGGAGAAGCCCTTCCTCTTGTCTTTACTTCCTCCCATGACAGGACCAAGGTAACCAGTAACTAATGAGAACTGAGCCCAGGGGAAGAAGAGGCAGTGGGCATGGGTAATGGGATGGGGATGATAGGAGAGAGAAGTGGGAAACTTATCTCCTGGTGCCTCAAAGAGATGATTACACCTGTCGTGATCAGCTGTCAAAGGTAGACAAAGCAAAGGGACCCTGGAGAAGGTTCCTTTCGGATTCATCCAGTAGGCAGCTCCCAGAGTTGATGGGAAGGGAATGAGCCTTCTATATTCCAACCTGGGGTGGGGGAACTTGGTCCAGAGTGGTCCAGAAAAGCAGGGATTCCCCCCAGAGCTCCAGGGAAGAAATCTGTCCTGTTTGTCCTTTCCTTTGAAGGAACTAGAGGAAGCAACAGACTCATCCTAAGCCCTGAAAACACTCTGAACAGTAGTTGGGGCATAAAGCTAGTCTCCTCTGGCCATAAACCTAGTCTCCCCTGTCCCAACCAAAAATCTAAATTGACCCTAGATTTTCCTGAAGCTAATTTAGGTGCAGATTCATCAATGATGAACAGGCATCTAGGTAATACAGTGGATAGAGCATCAGGTCTTAAGTCAGGAGGAGCTGAATTCAAATTTAGCCTTAGATATGTGCTAACTGTGTGACCCTGGGTAAGGTATTTAACTTCAGCTGGCCTCAGTTTCCCCATCTGTAAAAATTAGGATAATAACGGGGTTGTTGTGAGGATCAAGCAAGATGACAATTATGTAGTGCTTAGCACAGTACCTGGCACATAGTAAGCACTACACAAATATTAGCTATTACTGGTAGTGTAGCAAGGGGGCCAGAGCCACATTCTTGGTACCAGCATTGGTCAGTGCTGTCATCTTCCTAGACCTTACAGAATGATATTTGTGAGACAGCGGTGCAGAGAACATGGGATTTGGAGTCAGGATGAGAAGACTTTGTTTTGGATTCTACCTCTGGCTCTTTCCAGCGGTGCGGCCACAGGCAAATCATTTAACCCTCTCAGCTTTAGATTTTCCACCTGCAACTTGGGGATAATAACCGAATTGGTAGAAGGAGTTTCCTCATCGACAGTTCCTTGGGGTCCCAATGAAATCACAGGTCAAGTCCCATGGCCACTCTATCAATCTCACAGTATTTTTATGAGGCACAAATGAGAGAAACATGTAAGGTATCTGTATCATTGTGGCGGTGGTGTTTGTCCTTCGTTTGTGAAGAGGACCATGACATCAGAGAAATGATGACATGACCTGAAGTTGACTTTGATTTGAGTGAGGGAGGGCTGTGCAAGGTCACCAGCCTCACTTTCTCCTCCAGAGTCATCTGGCTCCAGTGGCCTGATATTCACCAGGATGACTGGAGACGGCCCAGGATACAATGGGAGACTCTGGCCCTTTTAGGCTGAGGCCTTTTCATGTACTCATATAGAGTGAAGTAATTCAATGAATAGGCCTCTTTAAGAAGTGAGTCAAGGGATGGCCCCTTTAATTAGAAAAAAAAGAGGAAAAAAAATCAAAATGGGAGAGGAAGCCCCTCAGGATTGCTGTTCTAAAGAGAAACAGTTACCACTGACACTCACTCTAAGCCAGGAGGCCCCAAAATACAGCAGACAAAAGCTTAAAGTGCTATACTATATCCACTACTATTCCTGCTCTGTCATTTTCCAGCTGCAACTTCGGGCAACCAATAGGATCTCAGAGTGGGTAGGGATACCGGTGAGGCATGTACGCTTATCCTCATTTTACAGATGAGAACCAGGGCTGTTTATAGGATCAAGCTGGAAGGAACCTGAAATATCATCAATTCCAAACCCCTCATTCCACCAATGAGGAAACTGAGGTTCAAAGAGGACCAGTGATTTCTCCACGGTCGAATGGCTAGTAAGTGTCTGAGGCAGGATTTGAACCCAGGTCTTACTAACAAGTTCAGCACACTATCCATGAAGGCAACACTGCCCCCCCAAACAGTTTGGTTTGTTACTAAACCAAATGAAATAACCAAGACAGCAGTGATTCATAAAGTAGCTCCTGTACAAATATGAAGCCTCATAATCGTTACTGTGGCTTGTGTTATGCTAGCTGTGATCAAGGGGGAAAGGTGGAATCGAATAGTAAAACATTCTCCACTTGATGCCAAGGAAAGGCATGGTAAGATGCCAAGAGGGAAAAGCGTGGGCTGGTAGCAGTTAAGGGATCGGCACATTTTCTCTCCTCAATGTGGTAGGAAAGGGGATCTTCTTTAATTGTGGGAAAGATGCATGGGGAATACTGAGGGAGGAGAGGAATGCCTATCCTTACCAGCCAAACCAACTCAGTTTTCCTCACTAGCAAAATGGGGTGATGACATTTATGTTACCTTCCTCACTGGGTTATGAAAAGGAAAAAAAACCTCATGTAACAGGACCCTGGGGGTTTCTTTTTCCACCAGAAGATGTTGTCTCCAGTGTCTCCAGTTATATGTATCAGTCTGAAAGTCTCGTGCTAGAGTGGGAGGGGGCCGGATGAGGCAATCAGTCCTCCTACCCAACTTGGAAAAAAAAAATAAAACAAACCTCCCAAACTACCCCACCTTACTAGTGTGAGTCGGAATTGGAAGATTAACCTCAGAATGTGTGCTTATACCCATATAAATGAGTTACTATTGTCATCATTACTATCATCCGCCAAATCAACCCCAGTGATTTATGATTGGCACGGCTTAATTTCCCTTGGCCACCTCTCAGGAAGGTGTGGTTTCAATGCTCCAATCCACCACCCAGTGGCCGGCTCTAATTACATTTGTTGATGAGGGGGAGGGGGCAAGCAGCCCCCAGAACCTTGGGGACTGATGGGGTAATTACAATGGAAAAGCACGCTTGTTTATATACAATGTCCCCAGAATCTATTTCTGTATTTAGCATCTGGGCTGTGAAAATAGACTCATTGTGATGCCATGGCTCATTTCCCCATATATCCCAAAGGGTCCCGGGGCTCGAGGGTCCAAATGGAGCTTGATGGACTCAGTGACTACAGAAAGCGTGGTCTGGACCAGCAGACATCAGGGTGATTGCGACGGGGCCCCACAAGACGGTGAAATGAAGCCCTATCCTTCACTACCAAATCCACATACCTCTGGCGCAATTTCCTTTATTCTGGTCTGAAACTAACTGAGAAACAATTTCTGTTAAATCACTTTAAAAGAAAGTGGGCAGTGGAGGGGGGTGGGGGTGTGGAGGGGGTAAGGCGGCGGGAGAGTTGTATAAGGACAAAATAGAATTTCATGGGAGGCAATGTGGCACAATGGATAGGATGAACTCATCGTCTTTCCCCCTAAACCAGGGGTGGGGAACCTACAGTCTCGGGCCGCATGTGGCCTGCTAGGTCCTCAAGTGCGGCCTTTTAACTGAGTCCAAGTTTTCCAGAACAAATCCTTTTATTAAAGGGATTTGTTCTGTGAAGTTTGGATTCGGTCAAAGGGCTGCACTTGAGGACCTAGAGCGCCACATGTGGCCTCAAGGCTGCAGGTTCCCCACCCCTGGCCTAAACCCTCTTCCCCTCCTATCTTCTCTATTACTGTAGAGGGCAATCCCTTAGGCTCACAACTTAGGGGTCATCCTGGATTCCTCGCTGTCTCTCACCCCTCATATCCGAGCTGTTGCCAAGGCCTGTTGATTTCACATTTATGACATCTCTCAAATACACCCCCTTCTCTCTTCTCTTCTCACACCTGAATAACTGCAGTAGCCTGCTGGTGGGTCTGCCTGCCCCCAGTCCCTCCCTCTCCTAATCCACCCTCCAATTCAGCCACCAAAGAGATTTTCCTAAATTGAAGGTCTGACCATGTTCCCCCCTCACCCCTCTGCCGCCCAACACACACATACCTCAATAAGCTTCATTGGCTTCCTACTGCCTCCAGGATCAAAGAGCAGCCCAATCCGAGTATTTGTTGTTGAGTTGTTTCAGTTATGTCCTACTCTTTGTGACCCCATTTGGGGTTTACTTGGCAAAGATACTGGAATGCTCTGCCATTTCCTTCTCCAGCTCATTTTACAGATGAGGAAACTGAGGCAAACAGGAGTTAAGTGACCTGGCCAGGGTCACATAGCTAATAAATGTCTGAGGCTGGATTTGAACTCTAGCATTCCTGACTCCAGGGCCAGTGCTCTAACCACTGTGTCACCAGGCTGCCCTACCTAAGGTTATACATGGAATAAACAGAAGAACCAGGATTCTAACTCCAGTTGTAGTTATTCTTCCCCTCCAAATCTAGTCTTTTCTCCTATACTCCATTATACTTACTGAGTCTAACCCACCATCACCAGAGTTTCTCTCTACTTCCCCCAAATACTGTGAGAACCAACAAAAATGCCTGAGAAACTTGTTGGAAGAGAGGAAATCACATAGGCACAAGCCACTGTGATTTCTATACAGTGAGCTAAATTGCAGCCGTCATGCTGCCCGAATTTGTGACCTTGTGATGAACAGATTGAAAGCTCCAGAAATCAGACTTGAAAAACAAATTGAAGACCAGAGCTACCTTATCAGGGCTTCTTGGTGCCAAAGCAAGATCTTTGTTTGGGGAAAAGTGGGGTGGTTTACTGACTTTGATTACAAAGACAGAGGTTATGAAGGCTCTCCCTCCCTAGGGGTTCTCTCTGAGGCTTCACTCCCTCTCCTTTTCTTGCCTTCTCTCTGACTCCCCTTTCCCCAGATCCGGGTACTTAGCCTGGCTCAGGTAATATCCTTTATCAACAGAAGACAAAAGGTTCTCCCCTCTTAACCTGGAGCCCTGGGGATGCTGCTGATTGTGGTGTTCCCCACCTGAATCAGTTCAGACTGGCTATTTCAGATAAGTCAGCTCTTATAAATGTAGCCACACGGGAGTAAAGTAAGATAAAATGGCAATGTGATGTGTGTGGGGGAATATTTATGCATCCCTGTCTCATTCTCTTTGTAAAGATTAATATATCAGTGCAAGTACTTACAAAAAAAAACCACCAGGTACAATTCTCTAGATATTCAATAACCAAATGTCACCTGCAGAGTAAGCAATAAAATAAAAATATATGCTTAGGGGAAGCTATATAAATGTGATGAATATTATAAAGTCAGATAACAATATAGACAGGGTAGTAATGGCATAAATACTATGCCCACAAATGGAACTCAGGGAAGGAGACATTTTAAAGTTTAAAGTACTTGAGGACTACTGCTCCCCAAATTTCCAGTCTCTGATCTCAGAAACTGGGATTGCTCTAAATCTGACAGTTCAGAGAGGTGGGGAAGCCCAAGTGTTCCAAGAATAATAACCTTTTTTTCCCATAGCATTCCAAAACTAAGACAGCTCCATATCCACCACCACTTAGAGACTGCTGTTCTCTCCAAGGGTAACGCTTCTAGGGAGCGTGGAGCTGTCCAGCTCAAGCTAATTTAGGGGATGCTGGAAAGCTAGGCTGACCTCTTGCTCTCAGGAGTGGAAACATGCCTACAACCCACAAGCCTCTGAGTGCTATAAATTCTCAGACTCTTTGGGAAGATCAAAGCTTCCTCATTCTTCCAACATCTGAAACTTCTGTCTGACCTAGCTCACATCTTTTTGCCTGTGCTTCAAATACTGTGGTTGTCTGGTATTGACTCATCTGATCAAGACATCATCTTTTGTGTCCATCCCCATCTCTTAGCAACTGACCCCTGGGCTCTATATGATTCACCGGATGCATCTGGTCCTAGCCTTGCTCTGTTCCTCAGCTCTGGAAACCTTAGCTAGTACCATGGGGACCCCTAATTGTTATGCTGGCACTGAACTAGATGGGGAATTGTACTCCATGCCAGCAAAGCCAAGTCCCCTCAAAATGAATGGGCTCTCATCACTCTTACTTGTAATAATAATCCTTGCCTCTAGTGTTTTAAAATACTTGGAGGGGTAGCTAGATGGAAGAGTGGATAGAGAGTACTGGCCCTGGAGTCAGGAGGACCCGAGTTCAAATTTGACCTCAAGACATTTACTAGCTGTGTGACCCTGAGGAAGTCACTTAACCTCAACTGCCTCCCCCAAAAAATATACTTGGAGCACTTTCAAATCCATTATCTTATTTAATCCTCAAAACAAGCCTTTGAGAAAGGGAAGGGAGAATTTGGGGGTCGGGGTGGGGGTGGTGAGGCAATCATACTGAAAAGGGAATTCCCTCTGCAAACAAAGACCAGTAACCTTTCTTCTGTTTTCTTAGAAAGCTGTCTGGGGGTGCTGAAAGGTTAAGTGACTTAACTGGCATTACAAAGCAGGATTTGAACCTAGGTCTTTGTGAGTCCACTCTCTATCCACTTTGCCACATAGTTTTTATGGGAGGTTAACCTTACTATTGTTCTTATTTTGGAAATTAAGAAACAAAAGCCCAAAGTAACTCGCCCAAGATCATAAATCAAGGTACTGGCAGACCTGGGACTTCCATAGAAAACTGTCATTTACAACAGACAAGCAATAGAGTAACAAGCCCATTAGATTTAGAGTTCATCTAGGGCCTCCTTCATCATACAAATAAGACAACTGAGACCCAGAGAGATAAAGTAACTTAGACCTACCCAAGGTGGTCGTTGTTTGTCCTTCATCCTCGAAGAGGACCATGATGCCAGGAAGATGATGCCATGAGTTGCAAGTGAACTGGATTTAAGTGAGGGAGGGCCATTCAGGGTCACCAGCCTCACTTTCTCCTCCGGAGCTGTCAGGGTCCAGAGGCAAGATATAGATCAGGATGACTAGAGATGGCCCGGATGCAGTGGGAGGCATTGGCTATGCCCATTCAGTGACTAAGACTAGGTAAGAAATTAGGGAGAGACTGGCCTCTTTTACCTAGTCAAAAAAAGAAAACCAAAGTGGGAGGGGAAGACCCAAGGTTAGACAGGTAGTAAAGCACAGAGTTGGAATTTGAATGTGAATCCTCTCTCCTACTAAATCCAATGCTTTTTCTGCCGTTCCACACTAACTCAGTCAATTCATTTTAATTTAAAAAAAAGTAGGAAAGGATTCTGGGAAGATGGCAGACTAGGTCAGAAAAATTTCAACTCTCCAAATTTCCTCCACAAAAACAAAAAGATAGAACATCACCTCAGAGTGAAAGTAGAGCAGCAGAAATAAACGGGAGTCTGGGTAAAGCAGTTATCCTCCAAAAGACAACTTGAGAAGACCCCAGGGAAGACAGGACCTCCAGGGGTGGATATCAGGATTGAGTGAAGTGCAAACCTTTCTAGGCACAAGTGGGGGGTGGGGGCAGCTGGACTGGGAGGCCGCCTCAATCTTAGGAACTTTCACCTCGGACCACGTGGGTGTAGGAAGGCAAAGACTGAAACTATTGAGGAACCCTAATCACAGCTATGCTGACCACAGGTGTCATGGGCCTCAGCTATGGCTGCTTGGAGAGAAGGAGCTGTTCAGTGCAGTAGCGAGGAGCAAGGATCCTGCTGGCTTCGGGCACTTGTGAGAGAACAGAATCCCTGGTCTCAGTTCCTGGGCAGAGGGGACAGCTGTAGTTAGCAGACACTGGAGGGAGGAAGGGGAGCAAGAGTGATTGTGGGACAGGATGACTTGGGGCCCTAGCAAGCTTGGGATCTGGCACAGACCTCAGAAAATATCAGTAAGAAGGACCCAAGGCTTGAGGCATCATTCCCCACACCTTGGGACTAGAGCTTGATTGTATTAATAGCTGTAAAAAAATAAAAACAAGCAAGCCAAGGAGAAATAGTCCAACCACAGATAGATACTATGGGGATAGAGATGATCCAGATAGTCAGAGGAAGACTAAGTCAGAGTTGCTAAAAAGGCGAAACTCCTTTTCCAATGAGAAATGTCAAATGGTCCCAACCACAAGAGTTATTGGAAGAACTTAAAAATGATTTTAAAAATCAAATAAGAGATTAAAGAAAAATTAGGGGAAAAAATAAGAGAAATCCAAGAAAATCAAGAAAATTATGAAAAGAAAGTCAACTAACTTGAAACAGAGAATCAAAAAATAATTCCTTGAAAGCTAAGATTGGGCAAAGGGAAGCTAATGACATAAGAGATCAAGAAAAAACAAAATCAAAAGAATGAAAAAGAAGAGAATGTAAAACATTTTATCAGAAAAAAAACAATTGATCTGGAGAACATAACAAAAAGAAATAATATAAGAATAGCTGGACTACCTGAAAATTGTAATTAATAAAATCTTAAGACAACATTACAAGAAATCATCAAAGAAAATTGCTCTGAGGTTCTAGAACAAGAAGGCAAAGCAGAAATAGAAAAAAAATCCATGGCTCACCACCTTAAAGAGTTCCCAGGAGGAAAACTTATAGGAATATCATAGTCAAGTTCCAAAACTCCCAAGTTCAGGATAAAATATTGCAAGCAACAAGAAAAAAACAATTTAAATATCGTGGAGCTACAATAAGGAGCATATAAGACCTAGCAGCTACTACGTTGAAGGACCATAGGTCTTGGAATACTAAATTTTGTAGAACAAAAGATCTGGGGCTATGACCAAGGGTAAACTTACCCAGCAATGTTAAGTGTAATCCAGAATGGGGAAAAAATGGACCTTTAACAAATGGGAAGACTTTCAGGTATTTGTGACAAAAATAGCAGAACTTAATGGAAAATTCAGCACATAAGATGCAGGAGAAATATAAGGTAAATGTTAAAGACCTATTATAATTGCCTCAATCAGGTCAAATTGTTTACTTTTTGTATGTGGAAATGTTATCAGTATGCTTATGACTGTCATTATTTGAGTAGTTTGAAAGAAATGCTTGGGCTAGGCTATGTATGAAGGGGTGATTCTAAAAAAAATCAAACTGTAGGGAGAGATAAAAGGGAGTAATTATCTCATACAAATGAGGCATTAAGAGAACAACTGATACAGGAGAAGCAAGTGGCAGGGGGAAGGCAGGCAGTGCTGGAACCTTATTCTCATCGGGAATGGGTTAAAAAAAAACAACATATATAAATATATATGTATGTATGTATGTATGTATATGTATATATGTATGTATGTATGTATATATGTATATATATGTGTATATATATATATACATATATATATCTAGAAGGGTATAAAAGTCTTCTAAATTCAGGAAGAAATAAGAGGGCAAGAGAGTGGGGGTGGTGAGAGGGTAAGGGAGGAACTCTGAGAAGGCTGGGTAGGTTGAGGAATAGGAGGGCAAGGTAGAGGGTTGAAGTAAATTAGAGGACTGAGGAGGGATATGGTAAATAAGGTGAGGAGGATAGTGAGGAAAAATAGGAAAAAAGAAAATACACAACAAGTAATTATAGCTAAGAATATGAATGGGATGAATTTACCCATAAAACAGAAATGGTAGCAGATTAAAAATCTGAATTCAACATTATATTGCTTTTAGGAAACACAATAAAAATGATAGATACATACAAAGATAAAACAAAGGGCTGGAGTAGAATTCATTATATAAAAAAGTAGGGATAGTAATCATGATCTCAGACAAAGTTAAAGCTACAAGAGATTTAATCAAAAGAGAAAAATAGGGGAATTACACTATATGCCACCAATATTATTCAATATTGTTTTAGACCATTTAAAATAACTAGACACTATAAAATGCCTATGAGTATACCTGCCAAAACAGATACAACTACATGAATATAATTATAAAACTTTTTCTTTTACAAATAAAAAGTCAAATGTAAATAATTGAAGTAATATTTATTGTTCATGGGTAGGTATAGCCAATACAATTCATAAAATGACAATTTTCCCTAACTAATCTATTTATTCAATGCCATCCCAATTAAATTACTAAAAATTATTTTACTGAGTTAGAAAAAAATAATAACAAAGTTCATTTGGAAAAACATAAGGTCAGGAATTTCAAAGAAACCAGGACAAAAGATATAAAGGAAGGAGATTCAGCAGTATCAGACCTTAAATTATATTACAAGGTGAGAGCATTGTTGAAGTGTAAAATAGATCATTTTAATTATTTTAAATTACAATTTTCTTATATAAACAAAACCAATATAGCCAAGACTAGAAGGAATGTAGAAAACTGAGGGGAAAAAACTTTAATAGACAATCTCTCAGATAGGATATGATTATGTTGGAATACTGCTGTGGCATAGGAGGTGAGCTGGTTGATTTAGAAAAACATAGAAAGACTTGAATCTATGAAGAAAGATGCTATCAACCTCCAGAGAAACAGATGACAAGTGGAAATATTTATAGTATGGTCTTACATAGGTGTATATGAGTGTATCTGTGTATATATGTATGTATATAAATATCTGTATATATCTCTGTATCTGTATATCTGTATTTAACTGTAGCCTTCTTTAGGGTAGGGGTGGGGGGAATGAGGGAAAAAAATAAAGTATAAACTACACTGTTGAGAAGAAAAGAAAACCTAGAAGGAAGCAAAGGAAAACTGGATAGCTTTGAAAACCATGTATAATATTTATATTATTGTATTATATATTATATTGTTTATTTGTAGGTTTTCTTGAAATGGAAATTTATTGTTTTATATTGAATCATTTCCTATGTTCTGTTGTGTACACAAAAATGTTCTTTTTTTTTCTTTTTTCATTTTGTGTTTAAGTTTAAAATGAATAAAAAATTCACAAACAAGAAATGACGTCCTTCTGCTACTTAGGATGTTTTTCTATGCTGTCAGGGAGAGAAGTCAGGGAATTTGTAGTCTGAGAATTCAGACCACTTTTTGTATTAGCCTAAGTAAAAATCTAATTAAGAAGGTAAATCTGCTGAAAATAAAAACATGCATTCTAAAGGCTAACACGAGAACTTTCCAATTATGCATTAGCACAAATCAATAAGAATTGTATATAAAGAGAGATAGCAATCCTTTCTTCTCAGTCTAATGGGTATTTTAGCACGTGTAGGCTGCTAGGTGGTGTACTGGCTAGAGCTCTGGACCTGGCGTCAGGAGGACCTGAGTTCATCCCTGACTTCAGATCTTTACTTAGCTATGTGACCCAGGAAAAGTCATTGAACCTCTCTATTTCTCAGTTTCTGTATCTGCAAAATGGGGATAATAGCACCTACCACACAGGGTTGTTGTGAGGATCAAATGATTTTACAAATTTAAAGAACCTTGCAAACCTTAAAATGTTAGTTATTATTAAGTGCCTTACTATGTGCCAGGTGCTGTGGATATGAAGACAAAATAGTCCTTCCCTCAAGGAGCTTATGTTTTATTGGGCACAGTCACTTGCCTACGACAGAGTTCAGATTTGAACTTTGGTGCCCCCTACGTCATATTGTCCCACCAACATTTTAGGAGATGAGCCTTAGTCTTGGGCAGAGATGATTGTTTGAAATGAGGAGACTGGAATCAGATTCCATCCGGCTCTAAAATCCTATAGCCCTATGATTGATGACACAGAGTCAGTGGAATTTGTCCGTGGTCCCATCACGCAACCCTAGAATTAGAATGCACAGTAATGTTAGAATAAGAACTAACCAAACCACTCTAGAACCACCACTCTAGAACCTGGTCCTATGCTTCTTCTCCCCGTCCTTTTTCTAGTTTTTTAGTTGCATGCCTAATTCATTGATCTGTTCTTTCTCTGTTTTGTTGATGTAAGCATTTAGAGATATATATTTTCCTGTAAGTACCGCTTTAGCTGCATCCCATAAATTTTGGTATGTTGTCGCACCTACACAAAAATCGACCATGTATTAGCACATAAAAATTTCACAATCAAATGCAGGAAAGCAGACACAGCAAGTGTGCCCTTTTCAGATTACAGTGCCATTAAAATTACATTTGATAATAGGCAATGGAAAGATAGATTAAAAATTAATTGGAAACTAAATAATCTAATCCTAAAAATAAGTGGGTCAAAGAACAAATCAGAGAAACAATCACTAATTTTGTTAAAGAAAATGAAAAAAATGGGTCCTATGCTTCTTAACCAGCCAGAAAACACTGTCTGAGCCTTAAATGTCTAAAGCATTCCAATGGTTTTTGTTGTTATGGTTGTTCAGTCATTGACAACTCTTCCTGACCCCTTTTGAGGTTTTTCTTGGCAAAAATACTGGAGTGGTTTGCCATTTCCTTCTCCAGCTCATTTTATAGGTAAGGAAACTGAGGGAAATAGGGTTAAGTGACTCACCCAGGGTCATACAGCTAGTCTGAGGCTGGATTTGAACTCAGGTCTTCCTGGCTCCATCTCTGGCACTCTACTGTGCCACCCAGCTGCCAATGTTATTGACTGCCCCCAAAAAACCAAGGAGGAAATAACATAGTGGGAAGTGCTAAATTTAAAGTGCAAGGACCTGGATTCAAAAATCGGAACCCATTTACTTCTAGTTTGTCAGTTAAAACTTACCTGACTTTGAGCAAGTTTCTTTCGCGGCATTCAATTTACTCGAGGCCTCCTTTCAGGATTTTCTTTTCCTCTGCTTCTGCTGTAGCTCAGAAATTGCTACCTACGGCAAAGTCTCCACTTTTAAACTCATTTCTCAAGTCAATCTTCTTAAACTATACATTAAGTATTGATCAGCCCCAGAGAGACCAAATACATTTAGTATAGATGCATTCGATTCGTACCAGAATCATTGAGCCTATAAACCAGGCCATGTCCCACTGAAGGAGTCCCCACTGGAGATGATGATGGACAAGACTAAGGACATTTCAACTGGCCCCCTTGTTCTTGGGAATTCTCAGGGTCGTACTTAGGAGGCTGCTCTCTTGCTGTCATACATTCAGAGCTCCTATCATGTTCTTCAGGGCGGCTAGGTGGCACAGTGGATAGAGTACTGGGTTTGGAATTAGGAAGACTCATCTTCGTGAGTTCAAATATGGCCTCAGACACTGGCTAGCTGTGTGGCCCTGGACAAGTCACTTAACCCTGTTTGCCTCAGTTTCCTCATCTGTGAAATGAGCTGAGAGATTCAAGATAGAAATGAAACAACCATATATAACAAAATATAACGAAAGTTTTTGGGGTAAAGAAGAACTAGAAACAAAGTAAATGTTTGTTCATTGAGGAAGGGTAAAAACAAGTTGTAGTAGATTAATTCAATGGGATATTTTGTTGCCGTTGCTTAGTTATTTTCAGCTGTATCCAACCCTTTGTGACCCCTTTTAGATTTTTCTTGTCAAAGATTCTGGAGTGGTTTGCCATTTCCTTCTCCACCTCATTTTATATATGAGGAAACTGAAGCAAATAGAATTAAATGACTTGCCGAGGGTCACACAGCTAGTGAGTGTCTGAGGCTGGATTTGAACTCAGGTCTTCCTGACTCCAGACCCAGAGCTCTATCTGCTGCATCACCTAGCTGTCTTAATGGAATATTATTGTACTGTAAGAAACAACAATTATGAAGATTTCAGAGAAACACAGGAAACTTTCTACGAAATGATAAAGATTGAAGGAAAACCAATAAAATAATACATACAACTACAACAATGTAAACAGAAAGAAGCACAATAAATAAAATGAAACTGTATATTGTGTAATTAGAATGACTCGGTCTGGCCTTAGGAAAGAGTTGAGAGAGCGTCCTCTGGGTCCCTCCTTTTACCAGTGAGGTAGGAGATCATGGATATGAAATGTTACATATACTGTCAGACACTGTTGTTGTGTTAGTGGGTTTGACTGAACTTCTTTTTCTTTTTGTTTTTAAATCTTTTTTTGCAAGGGAAGTATAACTGGATAGGGGAGGAGGAAGAGGAGGAGGGATATATTTGGAAAAGAATGTGATGTTAAAACAAAAGATATCACTTTTTTTTATAAAAAAACCTATTAAAAAATAATGAACTCTGAAGTCCCTAAAAATTGCCCTCTTCCTTCTCCTCTTCATTTCTCTGCCTTCCCCTCTACATATATATACATACATACATATATGTGCATATATATGCACACATGTACATATGTATGTATACATATGCATATACATTATATATACAGATAGAGATATAGACAGATATCTGTCTAAATATCTATATATCTATCTATATCTGTTGTTCAGTCATTTCAGTCATGTCCAACTCTTCATGACTGCATTTGAGGTTTTCTGGAGTGGTTTGCCATTTCCTTCTCCAGATCATTTTACAGATGAGGAAACTGAGGCAAACAGGGTTAAGTGACTTGCCCAGGATCACACAGCTAGTAAGTGCCTGAAGCTAGATTTGAACCGAGGATAAAGAGTCTTCCTGATTCCAGGCCTGGCACTCTGTGCACTGAGACACCTAGGTGCCCTTATCTATTTTTGTGGTTCAGTTATTTCAGTCATGTCTGACTCTTCATGAGCCCATTTGAGGTTTCCCTGGCAGAAATAGTGGAGTGGTTTGCCATTTCCTTCTCCAGCTCATTTTACAGATGAGGAAACTGAGGCAAACAGGTTAAGTGACTTGAGCAGGGTCACACATACAGCTACTGTCTGAGGTCAGATTTGAACTTAGGAAGATGAGTCTTCCTGACTCCAGACTTGGTACTCTATCCACTTCACCACCTAGCTGCCAATGCCTGTATCTATATATCTGTATATCTATTTATATCTGTATATCTGTATATCTATATACCACAAAACAGTCCGTGATCTCAAGGTATGTTCTGCAGGGGTTTCTGCTGTGTCTCAAGGAACCATGTTGCCATTTCAAGCCACAGAGATGAGACCAACTTATAAAACTGCTGCAGTGAAAGGCCTCCCAGCAGGATACTCATAAGCCCCGTACATATAAAGATCAAAATCACCCGACCTCATTTGAGTCTTCATTCCTTAACCTGTTGAGCTCACACCTCAATCAATCATTCAAGAATAGGCTTTAAACTAAATGTAAAAAGTTCTTCATTAAGTGATGTTATCCAAGAATCCCTCTCCCCCTGCCCTACAAGGGTTGTCTATGTTATCAAGCTAGCCAGAACTGGAGTTACTCCAGAAATTGGAGCAAGACATTCAAGCTAAATCCTCTCAGAAGAGACCAGTTGGGAGAGAAGGGGGAAGAAGAGATCTCAGCTCTGGTCTTGGTCTAGTTTTCCCTTCTCCCTTTTTAGCTAGAGAAGGACCTTGCAAGTGTTTAAGAATCCACAGGATGTAGGACTTCCCATCTTCCCACCAATGTCCTAGTGGTGCCCCTGCTCAGCTGGTAGCAAGGTTTGTGTCAGGAACCAAGGACAGACTGAGCATAGGTTCATGGCTCCACAAGGAGATCAGCAGAGAAACCTCTCATGCCATAGGGCAACATCTTGAGGCCCCAATGAATGGAAGAAAAGGACCTCCAGAAACAAGGAGGTATGAGTTATAGCTTTTCTGTTTATTCTCTAATCTTGACCCCACTTTCCCTTGGACCTTCTATATACTTGTGGGAGAGTGTATCACAGAATGCGTCAGGGTGGCGTTTTTTACCAACTCTTCTTACTATACCGCCTTAGTAAATACCCATCTCTAAAAGCCACTTAAGATTGTCTGACTAAATCAATTACCAGCTGATATTACTGGGCCCAACATACCCAGAAGGGCTTGAGATGATGGTTCAGAGAAACACATTGAGCTTCTCCAGGGTGTTCCTAGAACTCCAAGGGGAAGATACAGCCTTGCTCTAGGACCCTGTGAGAGTGACAGTTGGCAAAAAGAGCTCCAAAGTTTATATAGACTACAATCAGATTATGTATGAGATACTGTCATATATGAGATGCACTACTACATTTTTAAAGTTTGTGAATAATATTTTATTTTTCCCAATTACACATCCAACAATTTTTAACATTCATTTTTAAAAATTTTCTCTTCCAAATTCTCTCCCTCCCTTCCCCCATCTGAGACAGTAAACAATTCAATATGTCATATATTGCACTGCTATTTACAAATCAACAGGGGGGAAATACCTCTACAATGTTTTTGCCTTATCCTACCTTGCTATGATCCTCTCTTATATTTAGATTTCAGAACAGAGAAAATCCTCTAGGTGTCTACCACAGACTAGAGGGGCAGCTAGGCAACACAAGCGAATAGAGCACTTGGCTTGGAACCAGAAAGACTCATCTTCATGAGTTCAAATCCAGCCTCAGACACTTACAAGCTGCATAACCCTGGCCAAATCGCTTAACCCTGAGTTTTCCCATCTGTAAAGTGAACTGGAGAAGGAAATGGCAAATCACTTCAGTATCTTTGCCAAAATTAAACTCCAAATGGAGGCATGGAGAGTCAGACAGAGCTGAAAATGACAGAAGAGAAAGGGAAAAAAGTATGACGCTGTGATGCTAATGTTGCACACCCATGGACCCACCACCTCTGCCAGGAGCAGTAAGGTAGTAACTTGAGAGGTCAATCTGTCTTTTCCCCTATCTCAGAGCAGGACTATATTTAACCTAACCTAGACAGATAGGTGTCTCTTCTATTTTAAAAGTCCTCCTACACAAGAGACTCTCTGGCAACTTCTTCAATCATCCTTCCTTTTTCCTGTCTCTTCTTTGGGGACTAACTTGATCTTTATCCTCCTGACTTTTCTATGTTGGTTGGCACTACCTCCATCTTTGATACCTACTATCAAGAAGAAGCCACTCTCAATTGGTACTTTGTTAGCATCAGGGAAGATTTCCAGTGATCCTCTTAGAAATCTCAGATTTGATACACAGATCAACTTAGATCAAGAGGCAAATTTTTTGCCTGTGAAATGAAAGCAGTAAATATTTGGCTTTCCTGTGTTCCTGATGTCTTGCTGCTCACTCGCGCGTCAGAGACACGCAGCAGAGAAAGAACTTTAGGTCAGCGGGTGAGCTCCCTTTGCTGTGACACATTTTTGTGAGATGGAATCAATATCCATAAGATCACCAGCCTGCCTGCTCACTGCCAAGAGAGCACAGGAGGGGAGAGAAGACACGCAGACTCAGAGGAAACCTCAGAGGACGGAGGTTATTGGGAAGGGAGGGGCACCATATGTTCCTGTTCTCTCCCTCTTTTTGAATATTATTATTATTTTTATTTCTCCTATTTGTCTTGGAGAGCAATTGAGGGGGTTGTGCTACTTGGTTTTATTTGTTTTTGCAAGAGGGAAGATGGAGTGGGAGAAAGAATCCTTCCTCCCTCAAGGAGGAATGAAAGCAGCTTGGTGCAGCAGGGAAAATACTGATTCTGGACTCACGGGGTACAGGTTCAATCTTGCCTCTAATACTTACTACCTGTGTGACCCAAGGCAAGTCACGTAAACCTCCCTAGGCCTCAGTTTCCTCGTCTGTAAAATGACTAGGTGGCCTCTAAGTTCCTTTCCAGCTCCAGCTCTCCAATCTTACACATCAAAACTTCTTACCAGCACCTGCCAAAAGAGACAGGTATTATTGAAAGTTAGGCTGACTCAGTGCCCCATTGTTCCCAGACCTGCTTGTCAGTCAGTGTTGGGGGGAGGCATCATTCAGTCAGCAGCTTTGTATTACCTGCTATTTGTCATGTAATAAGTTATCCCCCTACCTGTTTGTACCTGGAAATTGTCATGTACTTGTTACCTTAGGGAGGAACTGAGATCCAAAGGTCCCTCCCCTTTGGCTGACATGGACCCATCTGAATTGTCTTTATCTCATTACAAAAGTTATCAATAAAAGCTGGCTCCATCTAGAAGCCATTGCTGATCCCCAGTAATCAGACTGTCAGCATGTTACTACCCCAAACAAATGAAGACTTCCCTCAGTGGAATGGGCAAATGAGAACAATTTGTTCCAATGGCCATGAAGGCTGAAGCTGAGTCAGACATCAAAGACTCCAAGGTCATCCACTGCATCCCAACCATTGCCTGTCATTTTGACTTTTGTCCTGTCACTGGACTTCAGTGACTCTGGAAGACAGAGCGAAGCTGACAACTTTATGCAACCCTGCCTCACTTAAGTCCAATTCATGCTCAAGTCAAGACATCACCCCATAGTATCATTGATCCTCTTTGAAAACGAAGAACAAACAACAGCCTTACTTCTTCTTTGCCTTTCCTTCTGCATCTCCACTATTGAAATCCTACTCATCCTCAAGAATGAACTCAAATAATACCTCTTCCACGAGGCCTTCTCTGATTCCTCAAATCAAATGGGATCTCCCTCTCTCTCTCTCTCTCTCTCTCTCTCTCTCTCTCTCTCTCTCTCTCTCTCTCTCTCCTTAGAACCTATATAGTGTTTTTTTTTATGGCTCACATTGTATTTACCAAATTTTGCCTCATACTACAGCTATTTGTGTATACATTATCTCCCCTTCTAAATCACAAGCTCTTTGAGGGCTAGATCTCATTTGTCCCCGTATCCTTTCTAGCCCCTGGCATGGTCCCATGCAAATTCAATAAGTATTTGCTGAATCATCCATAGGTCCCATCAGAGTCAGTGTTGTCAAATGGAAAGGATATTCTACTAGGTCCTAGCCCTGGCCCTCCTACTAAATAGTTGAGTGATGTTAGAAATGTTACTTCCCTCTATGAGCTTATTTTCTTCCTCTATAAAATGAAGGGTTTGGCTAAATGATATCTTGGGAGTCTCCACTTCTAACATTCTCTGAGACAGTGGTATATTTTTCTATTGCATTTCCCAGACATCTAAAATCACAATAATAAAGGGAAGTTGGAATTTGGAATCTACCAGTAAGGTAGTAACTTGAGAGGTCAATCTGTCTTTTCCCCTATCTCAGAGCAGGACTATATTTAACCTAACCTAGACAGATAGGTGTCTCTTCTATTTTAAAAGTCCTCCTACACAAGAGACTCTCTGGCAACTTCTTCAATCATCCTTCGGTGTTTTAAAAGTTATCAGTCTTAGAAAATTCAGTGGTGGCTGGAAGATCAATTCTATCTTTCTAGACCTGAGGTTTCCTCTCCTCTCTCGGACTTGTGCTGCAGTCCTCTCTTTCCAATTACCTGCTGGATATCTCTGCCTGTCCTAATTTGGCTATATCTTTGAGTCTTTCCTCTCTTCTACCTCCCCATATACTGCCAAGTCCTGCTGATTCCACCACCAAAACTCCCCTCTCATCTAGGCCCTCCTTTCCATTCCCACCAATTCTCCCCTAGTTCAGATATTCCCTCCTGGAATAACCTCCTGATTGGTCTTCTATACCTGTAGCCTTTTTCCTCTCTAATCCTTGCTTTACACGACTGCCAAAGGAATCTTCCTAATGCACAGCTCTGATAGCAACACTACTTCCCTTCTCCAAAGCCTTAGATGGCTCCTGACTGCCTTCTATATAAAATACAAACACCTTAGCTTACAATTCAAGGTCCTCCACAGTATGACTTTAGCATTTGTGGTATAGTGGAAAAAGCAATCACAGCCGACAGATTTGGCAAAAAAAACAAAACAAAACAAAACAAAACAAAAAAAAACAAAAGATAAAAACAGCAATTGCCAGAGGATTTGTGCAAGGACAGACACATTAATGTACTGTTGGTAGAGGTATTAATTGGTCTGAATATTCTGGAAAACAATTTGGAACTATATCCCAAAAGTCACTAATTGGAGCATACCCTTTTGGTTACCACTAGGTGGTTGTTGTTACTCATTTTTCATTTTTGAAGAGGACAAATGTCACCATGGGATGATGTCTTAACTCATACAAGTAAAGGATACCACTGGGTATATGCCCCAAGGAGGTCAGATGCATGAGGAAAGGACCAATACATGCAAAAATATTTACAGCAGCATTTTTTGTTGTAGCAAAAAACTGGAAACAAAATGGCAGTCTATCAGTTGGAGAATGGCTGAACAAATTGTGCTATATGAATGTAACGGAAAATTATTCAGTAGGAAATGGCAAATGTGACAGACTCAGAGAAATCTGGTGTGACTCCATGTTTGACCATTGATTGGCCCATCTATGTACCTGGAAGTTCCTATGAACCCAGTATTGGTTTAGTCAACTTTGTTTAGGCAAAGAATGCGAAGTTCTCAGCTTAGCAATTTCATCTAGTCCACGTATGCAAGATTAGCAAATTTCTCACAACAACCTAATCACAGTATCAATAAGGAAGGAAGGAGGAGTCGAAGTCTAGGCCCACAGCTGTTTTACTCTTCCTAAGGTCCCCCTCCCATTAAGTTGCTGTGAATGCCTAGCAACAACAATCAGATATAAGGGCAGAAATTCAGATATCTAGGCTCTTGATCAGGGCACATATCCTGTTGTATGCCTGAGCTTATAAGAACTGATGAAGAGTGAAAGGAACAGACACAGAAGAAAAATGTACGTGATCACAATAATGTGCATGATAGCAACTTGACCTAAGAACGCCAATCAATATAACGACCAACCATGATTCCACCTGACAGAGGGACTTGGGGTGCAGATCGAGACTTTAAAAAAAGTATAGCCAATGGTAGAATTTGTTCGGCTTGATTAAAATGATTAATTACAAGGTTTTTGCTTTTCTTCTTTTTCAATTGGGAGAAAGATAGAAGGCAAAGGAAATAGACTTGTAAATTGGAAAAAAATGAAAAAAGGAAGGAAGAGAGAAAGGAAGGAAGGGAATGGGGAGAGGGAATAAAGTGTGTGGTAACAACTGACATCCAGAGAAGGAAGAAAAAAAATGAAAAAGTAAATCTAGGAACTCAAAAAGAAAGAAGGGAAAGAAAGAGAGGCAGAGGACTAGGGAAGAAGGAAGGAAGGAAGGAAGGAAGGAAGGAAGGAAGGAAGGAAGGAAGGAAGGAAGGAAGGAAGGAAGGAAGGAAGGAAAGAAGGAAGGAAGGGAATGAGGGAGGGAGGGAGGAAAGAAGGAAGAAAGGAAGGAAGGGAGGGAGGGAAGGAAGGAAGAAAGGAAAGGCTTCAGAATTTTGATAAATGTAGCTACCAAAGTGACTTAAGGAGACTGACAGGGAAGTGTGACCACACCTCCAGAAAGAAAGGTGATGGACTAGATGTGCAGAATGAAACATGGCCAATGTGCTAAATTGTTTTGCTTGACTAGACTTACTACAAAGGAGCACATCTATTTGAAGGAGGAATGGCGGGAGAGGGGGTGGCAAGAACTAGTAATAGAGATTTTTTTTAAAGAAACATCAACAAATTTTTTTTTAATTCTCCAGAGGGAAAAAGTTCAGGAGTGAATTGTGGTAGAGACCCCATACTGGGACCAAGACTAGCTTTTCCCAAGACTCTGCCCCACAAAGGTTGTGAGTTTTTCCTTAAAAGGCTATTTACAGGATTTGGTTAGCTCACTGGCTTCCTGGCCACCTAAGGCCTAACAGAGGTTGGCCCATATGGACTCCAAACCCTTCAGACTTGGATGATATCCCTTGACCTAGCTGTGTCTTTATTAAGAATCCTTTTTATTCTAAATAAACATCCTTCTGTTAACCATTAGATGGACTAGTGGCTTATTTCATTCTAATTCTGAGCTTGAAGCGCCAGGCAGCCAGCCAGTCCACAAGAGGTACAGACAGGGCAAGTTTGTTACTACCACATCAAGTTTAATATGCAGTTTTAAACAACTGTACTTAATGAAATTCATGTTTCATGTACAATCTTCTGCTTTGTTCTTGTTAGGGAAATGTTCATGTTTCTTGATGATAAGTTCACAATAAAAAAGAAAATGCTAAGAAGGAAGAAAGAGCTGAGTGAAGTAAGCAGAACCAGGAGAACATTGTACACAGTAACAGCAACATTGTACAATGACCAACTTTGATAGACTGAGCTCTTCTCAGCAATGCCAGGATCTAAGACAATTCCAAAAGACTCCTGCTGGAAAATGCTGTCCACATCCAGAGAAAGAACTGTGGAGGCTGAATGCAGATCAAAGCATACTGTTTTCTCTTTTTTTCTTTCTTGTGGTTTTTCCTTTTTGTTCTGATTCTTCTTTCACAACATGACTAACATGGAAATATGTTTAATATGATTGTACATGTATAGCCTATATTAGATTGCATACTGTCTGGGGGGGGCAGAAGAAAAGGGTAAGGAAATTTTAGAACTCAAAATCTTATACAAGTGAATGTTGAAAACTAAAAATAAATAAATTGGGGTTTTTTTTAAAAGGACAGAAGAGCAATGGATTTGAAGTTTGTTTTAGACTAGTTATAGTTATGTCCAACTCTGTGACCCCATTTGGGTTTTATTTGGCAAAGAAACTGAAGTGGTTTGTCAATTCCATTTCCAGCTCGTTTTACATATGAGGAAACTGAAACAAACAAGGTTAAGTGATTTGCCCAGGGTCACTCAGCTACTAAGTGTCTGAGACCTGATTTGAACACAGGAAGATGAGTTCTCTTGATTCCAAGCTCAGTGTTCTATCCACTGTGCCACCTAGCTGCCCTAAGGTGGAAGAACTGGGCATAAATCTCTGCTCTATCGCTTACTTTCTATGTGACCTTGGGCAATTCACTTAACTTCTCAGTGAAATGAGGGGGTTGGGCTAAATGACCTCCGAGACTCCTTCGATCTCGAGGTCTATAATCCTATGGTTAAAATCTACCTCTGTGGAATTTCCGTACATTGACGGTCCACTCCATCTTCAATATGTCAGCCCTTCAAATAATTAAAGATAGCTGCACAGTGGATAGAGTGCTGGGCCTGGAGTCAGGAAGACATTTTCATGAACTCAAATCCAGTCTCAGAGACTTACTAGCTGTGTGACCCTGGGTAAGTCACTTAATCCTGTTTGCCTCAGTTTCCTCACCTGTAAAATGAGCTGGAGAAGGAAAAGGCAAACCACTCCTGTATCTTTGCCAAGAAAATCCCAAATGGAATACCCATCAATTGGGGAATGGCTGAACAAGTCGTGGCATATGATTGTAATGCAATGTTATTATAAGAAATGACAAGCAGGATGATTTCAGAAAAACCTAGAAAAACTTACATGAACTGATGCGGAGTAAAGTGAGAAGAACCAGGAGAACCTTGTACACAGTATCAGCAATATCATATGATGATCAATGGTGAATGTTGATCGGTAACAGCAATCCAATGATCCAAGATGATCCCAAAGGGCTCATGATGAAAAATACTTTCTGCCTTCAGAGAAAGAACTGATGGTGTCTGAAACAGACCAAAGCATATTATTTTTCCCTTTCTTTTCTTCTTTCATTTTTTGTCCAAGTTTTCTTCCACAAAACGGCTAATATGGAAATATGTTTTATATGATTGCACATGTATCCGATATGTTTATCAGGTAACTTACTGTCTCAAGGAGGGAAAAGGAGAGGAAGGAAAAGATAGCACTTGGGACTCAAAACTTTTTAAAAAATGTTAAAAATGTTTTTACATGTAATTGGGGGGGAAAATAAAATATTATTTAAAAAAAGAAAAAGAAAACCCCAAATGTGGTCACAAAGAGTTGGACTCAATTGAAAATGACTGGAGATCCTAACCTGCTACTTTCCTCTCTGCTCATCTCCTGTAGGCTAACTATTCTGTTCTTTTGCCTGTTGTTCGTAAGATACAGTTTCTAAATAGACCATTTCCTCATTCTGGTAACTGTCTATGAGCCAGAAAAAAACAAAAAAGCCAAAACAATTTGACTTGTAAGGCCCCAACCTCCAAGAACATGTGTACATTAAAGCTCATAAACCCAGAGACCGGCCATTACTCTCCATCCTAGCTTCCTTCTTGCATGGCCCGGTTAGAGTTAAGTTTCCTGAATCCCAGACCCATCGTTTTTCATTTCTTGTTAGGCAATTCAGAACATACTCTGATCTCAATGGCCCACATTATCCCATTACCTTCCTGTCTGGATGATGAGGCGGTCTTCTATTAGCGCCATGCTGTCTCTTTGTCTAAACTTCTATATAAGTCTGAGCCTTGAAGGGCTTTAGGCCTTCACGTAGTGTGAACACTGTTACACGGTTGCTTGTCTGAAGCCGCCCCCACTGTGTACTGCCCTTGAATTAAGGGCAATGAGGGCCGCACGCTGGGACTGTCCCTCATGGTCATCTGCTCTTGTCCTCTCCCTATAAGTAGCAATAGAGTTTTCTTAACTGCTATCCCAGCGTGGGATTCTTCTTTTTCATTCGAACCACTCCTTCCATTTTTGCATTATGCTCATTAATATTCTTCTTAAAATGTTATGCCTGGAACTGAACACAGCGCTCTCAAAGTGTTCTCAATAGGGCGTGGTTGTTATTGTTTAGTCGTGTCTGACTCTTCATGACCCCATTTGGGGTTTTCTTGGCAAAGATACTGTAGTGGTTCCTTCTCCAGCTCATTTTACTGATGAGGAAGCTGAGGCAAATGGGGTTAAGTGACTTGCCTAGGGTCATATAGATAGTAAGTGTCTAAGGCAGGATTTGAACTCAGTTCTTCATGATGCTAGGCCCATCTCTCTATCCACTGTGCCACCTATCTGCCCATCTCAATAGGGTACAATAAGATTAAGTCCACCTTTGATTTGGACACTATACTTCTATTAAGCCTAAGTTTTTTGAGAACTTAGCTTTTTTGAAAGCCAGGTTAGCTCATGTTGAGGTGCTTGTGATCACATAGAACCCCTAGATCTTTTTCACATGATCTGTTATTAAGTCATTCCTTCCTTCTCCCTTTACTCCACACCTCCTCTATTTGTACAGTTGATTTATCTGTAGGACTTCATATAAAACCCCATTAAATTTCATCCTATTGGTTTCATCCTCACACATACATGAAATTCCAAGACATGAAATATAGATACAACTACTACCCAAGCAGACCCTATGATTTGTTAGGACACACAGACTGGAAGTCCTAACTGACCAAGTCTCTACCCAATTCCTATTAATTACACTATAGCTATCAATAATAATAGTAATAAGGCAGGTAGATTGCTTAGGGGTTAGAGTGATAATAGACCAGATGTCAGATTCATCTTACTGAGTTCAAATCTGGCCTCAGATGCTTACTAGCTATGTGACCCTGGACAAGTCACTTAACTCTGCTGGCCTCAGTTTCCTCAATGAGCTGAAGAAGGAAATGTCAAACTACTCCATTGTCTTTGCCAAGAAAACCCCAAAATGGAGTCACAAAGAGTCGGACATGACTGAAACGAGTTTGCATTAATATAAGGCTTTAAGGTTTCGCAAAGAGTTTTAGATATGTATGTAATGTATACACATGTCTATATGTATATATATATATATATATATATATATATATTTATAAATACATATGTACCTGTGTGTGCATGTGTTTGTGTTTTAATGGCATATCAGTAATTAAAGTGGGAATTTTTTGAAGCACTTATTTAATCAAGTGCCCTTGATGAGTCCAGCCTTTGTTTCTTTGATCAAATCAGGAGTCTTTGATGACCGGCTTACCTCAAGGGAAAGCCTAGTTTACATGGGTTTGAGTCCCATGTTTGTGACGCCAGAAGCTTTTAGGTCACGTGGGTTTGAGCTGCATGTTGTGATACCCTGAACAGGGTATATAAACTCAGAGGTTGGTGTTTTGCCTTTGGGGCTCTCACTCATTGTAAGAGTGTTGGTGTGGAGACTCTGGGTAGCTCCTGGAGCCCCCCCACCCCTGCCCACCCCTCCTGGGCTTTTAAGAAACCCAGATGTTGATGCTTCCATGGTAACTAGGTATTGCTATGGATAGACTGGTTTGTGCTGTTTGCTCTGCTGATGTTGCCTCTGTTTGTAATTTCTATTTGTATTTGCCCTGAAGTTCAGAGTGCTGACTTTTTCCCTGAACTAAGTGAATGATATATGTATGTTTGATTAAAGTGAGACTGTTAACCCCTTAAAGTTGCTTTCCTTAGAAAAGCAGATCAGAGAACTCGTGCTGGCAGCTCTCCTATGAGCTCATCTTGTTGGGTCTTACACCCCAACAGCAGCTGCAAGCAACATTGTTGTTACAAAATGGGTACTAGAAGCATTACAGCCAGGTATATAATGACTCCCTGAGATGTCAGGAAGGGGTGAAATTTTAATAAGTAATGTCTGTTATGAGCCAGGGAGTCCAATAATCCTATGATCTGAGCCCTCCTCTCTGGCCCCAACTTTCAGTGATTGTGGACATGCCACTTCTAGTTTTTAGACCATTGGTTCCCTCCCTGTCACGTGAGAAAAATCCCTTCTTTCCAGTAAGGTTGTGAGCACAAAGAGATATACAACTGCATTAGATATACACCATTTCTTTCACATAGGCAAGCTGGAAATTCAAGGTGCTCCCCTCTACATAGCTAAAACTACTCACCCAAGCCACTCAACCCACTGCTACCCCTAAGGTCAAAGAGGACTCTGAGTCACAAAAACACAGGCTGTGAGTGTAAAGTCATGCAGTGGTTTCTGCAAAGCAGGAGTGAGAGGATTTAATTATCCTCTACTCCAAAAAGGGGACAAAGGAGGATTGTAGGACCTCATTCTAAAAGGATCCTTTGAGGTCATTTAGTTGAACCTCATCATTTGACAGAATAGGAAGCCAAGGCCCAGGGAAGTTAAGTGAAAGGTCACAAGGTCATAAGTAGCAGAACCAAGATTTGAAATTGAAATCCGCTGGCTTCAGTTCAGAGGCAGCTGGCAGATAGAACTCCGGGTCTGAAGTTAGGAAGACCTGAGTTCAAATCTGTGTAATCTTGGGCAAGTCAACCTCTCTTTGTCTC
The DNA here is from genome assembly GCF_011100635.1 of Trichosurus vulpecula. Lineage (NCBI taxonomy): Eukaryota > Metazoa > Chordata > Mammalia > Diprotodontia > Phalangeridae > Trichosurus > Trichosurus vulpecula. The sequence goes on along the minus strand of NC_050576.1, from coordinate 171,497,241 downwards.
AATTTCCTCAACTGTAAAATGGGGATAATAAAATCAACTACCTCACAGGGATATTGTAAAGATCAAATGAGATAATACTTGTAAAAAGTGTCTAGCAAAAAACAAATTAAAAAAAGACAAAAGGGTGCCTAGCGTAGTGCCTGGTACATAATAAGCACTTAATAAATGTTTATTCTCTTCCCCATTTCTTTTCCCTCTGCTTCAGCTACCTGCATGGCTTTAATCCTCTCACTGGAACTCCTGGGCCTGCTCCTCAGGCCCTCACTTTGAACCTAAATACCCTTACTTTGCACATAGTTCTAATAAGCTGATTATCTGATTCCCATTTCAGAGTACAAAGAATATAAAGGTAGGGCTTGGGGAGAGGGGATAGAGTGTGGAGTAACAATTGACAGCCAGGAAAGAGACAAAAAAATTGTAAAAGCAGACCTAGGAACTCAAAAAGCACAGCAGTCTAGGACCATTTAGTATAGGGAAAAAGAGTCAAGATGTACAGATATAGATATGTACATACACACATATATACATATGTATGTATATATAGACACATACGCACATACAAATATATACATATATGGATATACTTCTAGATATTTCTATATACACATATGGATATATATATATGTATACTTCTCTATATTTACACACTTCTATATATATGTATATAGTATGTATCTATAAACACAGATATACATATTTCAATGGGCCCTAGAAGCCTTCCATTGACTTCCTGGGTTGTCAGGAAAAGGTTAAATTATGAGTATAAATTACAATGAGTAAGGTCCTCCTCCTAAGCCTCATTGTGTTATGGAGGAGACCCTGAGTCCTGAAGGCTCTGCAGATACTTGGCAGATTTTTCTAAACTACAAAGGTTTTCAGTATGGGGTTAGCAACTAACTGGTTGCTTGCTGTCCAAGAATAAGCATAAGTTTAGCCACGTTCTTCACCAAGTTGGCCAAGGTGTGGGCAGGGGCAGGGTGGAGGGAGAATGAAGGTGGGGAAAATTAATTTTTCAACCACAGTAGCTCTCCAATAACTGTCTGCCAAGGTGTCAGAGGATTGCTATCTGCAATAGTGGAGGACCCAAAGGTCCTCGAAGGAATGAATCAGAGACAGTTTGGAAAGATTCATTACCAAGTTGACTGAAGGGAGATGAATTTTTCAGCTGTAGCAGTTTTTCAATGACTGCCTACCAAGGCACAAAGCAGGTACAATGGTGGAGGACCCAAAGGTCCTCCTGAAGGACTGAAATAGAGTCATTGTAAGAGAGGCGTGTGACACAATCGAGAAGAACTTCCCAAATACTTAAAAATAAGTGTTGGTGTTTTAAAAGGGGGGGTAGGGGAATAAATTATTTCTAAAGTTCGTGACTATGAACACATCCTTCCCTGGTAATGAGATAAATGAGACATCACAGTTAACTGTTAATATTATTCTTCATCTCCCCCCCCCCAAGGTCAACAGGACAAGGTACTATTGCTGCGCCAGGAAGATGGGGGCAGGGAAGAAACTGGATTGGCCTTTAAAGTTGTTGTTTTGGGGGTTTTGTTTGTTTTTTCCCAGCACAGCTTAGTTCTCAGTAATTATGGCTCTGCCACTCCGGATCTCATCAGGACAGCTCAGTACAGATCAGGTCAGTTCCCTGAAATCTTCTTTGCAGATCCCTGTCCCTCATGGCTCCCACTCTTCAGCAACATATGTTCCAGCCACCGGCAGTGTTCCCGCAACTGTTTCTCCCTGGGAAGCAGGAAGGTAAGGACCTTATTCCGCACGATGCCCCGGTCCTCCTCCTCCCGCAATCGCTGTTTTACCCTCCCTGCCTGCTCTTCCTGCTGGGTCAGCATCCTGCTCATCTCACAGTAGGCATCCTCGAGTCGGTGAATGGCCTGCAGTGTCTCCTGTTTGAAATCCTCCAGGTCTCTCTGGACCCCGGTCACTTTTTGCAGCAGGTTCTCCGTTTCGGGTTGCGGGGGGACACATGGGGACAGGGACTCAGGCAGGGAAAAGTCTCCGGACTGCAGACCACTCTCAACTATTTTCTTCCCTTGCAGGGTATTGACCTTCACATAAATGGGTCCTGTCTGGTAGAAGAGATCCATGTTGTTTTCTTCATCAACCAGTCCACGGTTGAACACTGACCAAGAAACAAACTTAAGGGAGAAGAGAAATTAAGGCAAGTCAGAATGAAGACCGGCCGCAAATCCATTGTCTTCATTCTACACTAGAAGGATTGAAAGAACCTACCAATTGTGACCTCACGGTCACTCCAGCCAATCTTAATGAGGTCTAGACATTCATCCAATTTGCATACCCCAGCCACATTGGTCAAAACCTGGGGGGAAAGCTTCTGATTGATATTCCCTGGATGCCAAGACACATCTCCAATGGCTTTCACGTAGATCACTTTAGGTTATGTTTCCCATGGAGCCAGAAGCTCTATTCTCTCCCATTGTAGAGAGGAAGAACTGAGGCTCCAATGGAGAAATGACTTGGCTACTAGCAGATGATCACTATGGATTAGCTTTACAAAATGTACATTGGAAGGCAGCATTGAATGGCAAAATTGAGATGATCTGGAACTGGGGGGTCTTCCAGCCCCTGCAACTAGACCTAATAAGATTCCAGGTCCCTTTTCACCCCTGTCCCTTTTCTCTAACAGGTTCTTAAATCCAATTAGATGGGAAGGCAAAGGGAAAAGAGGCTCTAGCATGGAAAAGTCTTCTGATTATAAATACCTCTGGATCATTGTCTTTCCTTGCAAGGCATTCACCGTCATGGACATGAGGTCTCTTGTCTTCTATCACTAACTGGTCCACGACTTGGGGCGATTCAGGGAAAATGTGGGGTTGCAAATGGGATCTGACTGGTATAAGGAGTACATGACTGGGGACAACCATGATAACAAGCTGGGAAAAGAAGGGAAAATAAGAGGTTGTTAGAATGAACCCCTTCCTCAGTCCAGGCCCATTACCCTATAGTATGAAAGGAAATACAAGAGGAATGAGAGAAGCCTGCCAATTGTGACATCGAGGGCATTCCAGCCAATCTTGATATGGTCTACACTTTGAAGTTATTTGCATACCCCAGTCTCATTGGTCAAAGTCTTAGGGGGAAAAAGCCCCCACTGTGTCCTGGGGCCAAAACCACATCTCTAGAGGCTTTGAGGTAAGTCATTTTGCTACTTCTCCCAAGCAGACAGAAAATCTATTCCCTTTGTTGAGATAAGGAAACTGAGGCCCGGAATGAGAAAGTTGACTTTGCTATAGCAAATGAAAGGCTCACTAGTAGCCTGAAGATGAGCTATTTTTCACATATAACTCATTATCTCTGGGTTCACTCTCCTAACCCCAACTTCCACTGGCAAGTCGCTCTCTAGAACTCAACTGTTATAATTCTCCCCTCAAGGTTCTAAGGATGACCCTGAGGGATTGCGGATATCTTTCTAACACTGTTGCTTGTAAGCCCTGACTGTTATTTTCCCTCAATACCGATCACCCCAATATCATTTTTGAATAAATGAATTCTCAGTAGCAATTAACCAATTTATATAAATTAGCTTTTATAAAGGAATTTTTATTGAATAAATACAGCAAGGACAAAAGTATAAACAAATCCTGTCCCATCAACCAGGGCACCCTGTTTTCCTTAAACATCCTCTTGGTTCCAGGGAGAGTGGGTCCAGAAACTAAAGTGGTTACTACAGAGAATTTGCCCCACTTCTGTGTATGGCATAGCAGATGAATGAGTCACTTCCTTGCTTGCAGGACCCAGGGGCCCAGTTGATCAATTGCTTTGACAAGGTCAAGCAGGTCACTCCTTAAGGCTGACTCCTCAGCAGAGCTGGCTGTCATGGCCATGGGCAGACTTTATTATGGAATCAAGTTGGGGATCTCTGGTAGCTCTTCAGACTTTGATGCTCACAGGGTCATAACTTGATCTATTCCATCGCCAATATTCATTCAGCCCAGGTCAAGAAAGAATAAATAAAGCAGAGACAGCTAACTTAAGAGCTCCATGCATTCATGGTCATATAAATGAAGGAAAGAAAGAAAGAAAGAAAGAAAGAAAGAAAGAAAGAAAGAAAGAAAGAAAGGAAAGAAGGAAGGAAAGAAGGAAGGAAGGCAGAAAAAAGAAAGAGAGAAAGAAAGAGAAGGAAAAAAGAAAGAAAGAAAGCACAAAGGAAAGAAAGAAAACACAAAAGAAAGAAAGAAAGCATGAAGGAAAAAAGAAACAGAGTAGGAAGGGAAGGAAGGGAGGGAGGGAAGAAGGAAGGAAGGGAGGGAAGGAGGAAGGAAGGAAGGAAGGAAGCAAAAAGAAAGAAAGAAAAAAGGAAGGAAGGAAGGAGAGAAAGCACAAAGGAAAGAAAGAAAGCATGAAGGAAAAAAAGAAACAAAGCAGGAAGGGAAAGAAGGGAGGGAGGGAAGAAGGAAGGAAGGGAGGGAAGGAGGAAGGAAGGAAGGAAGGAAGGAAGGAAGGAAGGAAGCAAAAAGAAAGAAAGAAAGAAAAAGGAAGGAAGGAAAGCAAGAAGGAAAGAAAGAAAGCATGAAGGAAAAGAAAACAAAGCAGGAAGGGAAGGGAGGAAGGAAGGAAGGAAGGAAAGAAGGAAGGAAGGAAGGGAGGGAGGGGGGAAGGAAAAATTCATGAAGTACTTGCTATGTCCAAAACTAAGCACTATGCTAAACACTGAGGATACAAATAGAAAAATAAGACAGTCCCTGATCTCAAGGAGCCTATATTCTAAAAGGGGCAGACAACACATATGGAAGTTTTCCACAGCAAGTCATATGGAAAGGTCCCGTGGTCCTTAGGGTTCCTCAGCAAAGCAGATGGTGATGCTTCTTCTTTACTATCATTTCCACTGAGAAAATCCTCTCCATTTCTGATGTTGAACCATTTGACAGTGCCAAGGGCTTCAGTGGCAAGAACCTGCCTTTCAGAGTTTTCAGTAGCTGGAGCTGTGAAGAGGGGCCAGGATGAGCCTTATGTAAGAGGGAGCCCTGGAGCTAAGCCTTGAAGGAAGCCCAGGATTCTGGGAGGCTGCACTGAGCAGGGAGTGCATCCAAGGCATGGTGAGTAGCCTGTGCAAAGACATGGAGTTGTAAGATGGAATATCTTATACCTCGGACAGTGAGTAGGCCAGTGTGGCTGGAGCATAGAATGTGTAAAAGAGACTATATGGTCAATCTGAAAGGATAGCTGGAACCAGATTATGAAGACCTTAAGAAGTCAAACAGAGGAGATTGTATTTTACAGAAGCAACAGGGACCTCCTGAGTCTCTTGAGCAGGGGACCAGGGGACTTGTGTGGTCAAACCTGTGCATTAGGAAAATTACTTTGGCAACTCTTTGGAAAGATGGATTTGGGATGTGAGAGACTGGAGACAGGGAAATCAATTGGGAGACAGTTGCAACAGTCCAGGGAAGCAGTGATGAGGTCCTGAACTAAAGTGGTGATCATGTGTATGGGAAAAGGGGGACATTGTGGAAGTATACAAGTGATAAGAGACATCTTGGAAGTAGAATCCATAAGTCTTGGCAAATGTTTGGACACAAGGGAGGTAAGAGTGACAAGTTAAGTGAACAGAAGGATGATGGTACCTTACATAGAAATAAGGAAGTTAGAAAGCATGCAAAGTTTTGGGGGAAATATAATGGGCTTTGTTTCAGACATGTTGAGTTTGAGTTGCCTATGGAATACATAGTTGGAAATGATGGTGATGGAGCTCAGTTGAGAGTCTACACCTGGCTCTATAAATCTAGGACTCATCTTCATAGAGGTCAATAATTGAACCATAGGAACTAACAAGATCACCAGGTGAAAGAGTATAGAGAGGAGAGAGAACCCAAGACAGAAGCCATTTATAAAGGGCAGGATGCGGGCGACTACTCCATAAAGGAGATTGAAAAAGAGAAAGCAGGTTAGTAGGAAAAACAGAAGAGAGAAGGGTCATGAAAACTCAGTAGGAGAAATTGTCTAGGTCTAGGAGGAGAGGGGGTCAATAGGGCCAAATTCTGTAGAGAAGTAAAACAAAAAAGATAAGAATAGAGAAATGACCATTGGGTCATTAAGAAATCATTGGTAACCTCAGAAGGAGTTTCAGTTGGATGTTGAAGAAGGAAGGCAAGTACAAGGAGCTGAGGAGGGAGTGGGGGGGTGAGAAAGCAGAGATAATGAGCGTGTCTAGATATTTAGCTGTGAAAAAGGAAAGAACAGGACTTGATGGAGTGATAGGATCAATGGTAAGTTTTATCTGGGTGTGTTTTTAAGTATTAGGGAAGGAGCCATTGAATGAATTTTGAAAATTAAGGAGAGAGGAGGGCTGATCAAAGGACAGGCTCAAGGGCCAAAGCAAAGGGGTTAGGCTTGGTAAGCTAGGCCACTTCTTGCTTTTCAGTCGATTAGTTGTGTCAGAGTCTTTGTGACCCCAATTGGGGTTTTCTTGGCAGAGATGCTGGAGTAGTTGGCCATTTTCTTCTCCAAATTGTTTTACATATGAGGAAAGTGAGGCAAACAGGGTTAAGTGACTTTCCCGGGGTCACACAGTAAGTGTCTAAGACCAGATTTGAAGTCAGTTCTTCCCGACTCTATGCCTAGTACTTTATCTACTGTGCCACCTAGCTGCTCCTTTTATCCACTTAAGACTGAAGCAAAGGAGCAGACTGGGTGGTGGGGGGGCGGGGATGATGGGGAGGTAATCTGAAGTATAGAGTAGGGGGAAAGTGGGACCTTACCACTGATGGCCTCAATTTTCCATTGAGGTATGAGATAAGGTCCTCTGCTGAGAGAGAAGGGGCAGGAGGCACACCGGCCTAGGCATAGGACTTTGGGCAAGTTGCTGAAGAATAAAAGCTGACATTTATAGGTTTAGAGATTTGCGAAGCCCTTTACACTTATCTCATTTGATGCTCATTTGATTACCTATTAGGTAGGTACCACAAGTGTATTCAGGATCCCACCTCAGTATGCTTCTGCAAGTGAAGTAACTTGCCTATCTTTATATAACTAATAAGCATCAGAGAACAGGACCAGAACTCAAGGTCCAATTTAATGAAAGGCACACTAACCTAGGAAAGCAGATTTGGGTTGGAGAACCTGTCTCTGCCACAAACTAGTTGTGTGACCTTGGACAAGTCACTGGACTGTCTCAGGCTCTCTGCGTTTCAATTTCCTCATCAGTAAGATGAAAAGGTTAGACCAAATGACCTCTGAGGTCCCTTCAAGTTCTTTCCAAAATTCTAACCTCAGCTTCCTCTTCAATCCTGCTCACAGTAAACCTGGATCAATGCTATCGGCATCCCTTTGCTTTCTCGCTGACTGCAGCGCCACCTCCTGGTAAAAGAAGAAATAACTCTCAGTCCTATAGCCTGGGAGGTTTGTCCAGCTACTTCATTATGTCGAGCAACATATTATAAAGCATATGGGCTGATGGTGTCCTCAATTAATGTACTTTCTTTATCTGTCTCATTGCAGAACTCACAAATGAATTTTAATGTCTGTTACATATTGTCCGTTCATTCATTCATCTAAAAACCATTTAAAAAGTACCTACAATAGAGGAATAACAGAAGTGAGATACACATTCCCTGCCCTCAAGGAGTTTCTAGTCTAGGAAGGAAAATCAGGCATGGACACTAATAACACATCTACATGGTAGGATGTGCTAAGTGCCATTAAAGAAATGGAAGAGGAAAATGCTCAAGGATGGGGCTCAGAGGAAGAACCTTTTTTTTCTTTTTAGAAGTCAACAGATATTCCCTGCATCTTCAAAATAGGCTAAAAAACCAACAGGAATACAAATTTAGAGCTAAAAGGTATCAGAGCTATCTGTCCTCTAGTCCACTGGTTCTCAAACTTTCTAGTCTTCCTTTCTATTCTTCAATGTCATTGAAGGTCCCCAGCCCAAATAGCTTTTGTTATGAATTATGTCTATCGATATTCACCACATTAGAAACTAAAACATTTTAGTATTATTACGACAATAGTTTTGACCCCATGGACCTCCTGAAAGGATCTCAGAGACCCTCTGTAGTCCACTGACCACACTTTGAGAACTAATGTATTCCAACATGCTCACTTTACAGAGTAGGAAACTGAGTCCCAAAGAGTTTAAACAGCTTACCCAAGGTCACACAAGTTGTAAGGAGTAAAACAGAATTCAAAGCCATGTCCTCTGTCTCCAAATGCAGCCCAATTGTGATTTACCATACTTCTCCCAATGGTCATTCCTATTTCACAAATGAGGGAACAGATGCACAGTAAAGCCAGTGATTTCTTCAGTGGCAGAGCTAGTACTCGAATCTCAATATTTGAAGGCTCTATCCACTATTTGGGAGGAAGGCAATTGGGGCTAAGTGAATTTCCCAGGATCACACAACTAGTAAGTGTCTGAATCCAAATTTGAACTCAGGTCTTCCTGACTCAAAGGCCAGTGTTCTATCCACTGTGCTACCTAGCTGCTCCTCTGTCCATTATCCTTAAAAGCCTCTGCATCTGGGGTTATTTTTAAAACCTGTATTTTGAATGTTCTATACTAGCCCAACCTTCTGCCTTCAAATAGAATCTCACCTATCCCATCTCAGGTGGATAAAATAGCTACCTACATTTTTCTTTAAAATCTCCAGAGAAAGTGGTCTTACAATCTCCCAGAGAGAAACATCAATGACTCACAGCTCTTCCAGATGGGAGAACCCTCCTGTTGTTCTCCAGGGATCTATCCTTGGTCCTGTTCTGGTCAACATTTTCATCAATGCTTTAAACGATGCCATAGGTGGCATTCCTAAGCAATTTGCCGATGGCATAAAACTGGGAAGGAACTACTATATTGGACGACCAAATCAGGATCCAAAATGTTCTAAAAAGGAGAGAATGGTGGGCTTAGTCTAAGAAGATGAAGCTAATAGAGATAAGTATAAAATCCTACTCATAGAATCAAAAATTCAACTGTACAAGAATGGGGGAAGGCATGACTAGACAACAATTCTGAGGAGGCGGGGGGCAGTGTTAATGGGCTAAAAGCAGAGTTAGGTCTTTCCAGCTCAGAAGCTGATTGTTAAAATTTCACTGTGAGCATTTAGTACAAATCAGAGCTTGATTTGTCATTTTGCTGATTGTCTTGATTTAACAAATTGTTAATAATGCAGATTGAAGTAAATGTGTGTGGAAAGCTGGTTGTTAAACATTTACTAGCACATCTCAGGCTATGAGCTATAATATGAATCAATAGTGGATGGTCAAAGAGTCTAATTCAGTCTTAGATAAGAATTGATAAAACCAGATTGTACAGAATGAGGGAGGATAAAATCTCACTTTATTCTGCCAAGCTTTATTCAACAGAATGAAACAAGCAAGTGTGTTCCTAATGTTTCCCAATATTTTCCCTCTGGATCACTTTGTCTCTTTTCACTGCCAGCTCCCTCATCCTGCCCAGGTCTTCTGTGTCAGGAGGAAGGCTTCTGAAAAACTCAGCTCAGATATTAGGGACTTAATGCATTATCCCTCAAGGAATTACTTACCATCCACATTTTAAGTGAGGGGCCAAGGAGCTGGCAATACAAATAATCATGCAATTTCAAGTATATAGGGGGAATTCAACAACAAACAATTCTACCAATATTTATTAAGGACCTAATATGTGCCAAGTATTAGGGCTATAGAAACAAAAGCAAAAATATCCCCTGCCCTCAAGGAGATACAATAAGTAGAGAGAGGCAGGGAGAAAGGGAGGGAAGGAGGGAGGGAGGGGGAGAGAGAGAGAGAGAGAGAGAGAGAGAGAGAGAGAGAGAGAGAGAGAAGGAACAGGAGGAGGGGAAGGAGGAGGAGGAGACAGAGAGAAGGAGGAGGAGGAGAGAAAGAAAGAAAGAAAGAAAGAAAGAAAGAAAGAAAGAAAGAAAGAAAGAAAGAAGAGAAGGGGGAGAGGGAGAGAGAAAGAGAGGGGGGAGAGGGAGAGAGAGAAAGTGAGAGAGAGAAAGAAGGAGAGAGAGGGAGAAAGAGAGAAAGGGAGGGGGAGAGGGAGAGAGAAAGGGAGAAACAGAAAAACAGAGAGAGAGAGAGAGAGAGAGAGAGAGCGAGCACATTAATAACTGGAGACTGAAGGGTCAAGGGGAAAGAGTGAGGGCTAGAGGGTCATGGTGCTATCAAAGTACAGTCCTAGAAGTCAGATCTAGATTCCACCCTAGTTCTGTGTAACCTAAACAACTTGTTTTCCCTCTGTGGGTCTCGCTTTCCTCCCTTGTAAAATGAAGGGGCTGAATTAAATTATTTCTGAGGTTCCTCCCAGTTCTAAAGTTCATTGGGTCTACAAAGTCATGTCATGAAGATGACTAGCAATTCTTCCATTGACCAAGGCCTATTACTTCCCTGAAATAAGCTACCTTTAGGAACCTTAGAGATCATTTATTCCAACTATTTTACAAAGGACAAAATTGAGTGACAGAAATTCTGCCCAGGGTCACAGGGTCCGGATCCAAACCTGAGTCCTCTGATGCCACATCTGGTGGTCATGTGGTATCAACATGACCTTGACAGTCATCAAGGCAAAGATGCAGGTCATGGCTCCTTCCCCCAGGAGCCCTCCAGGGCAGCTCCTATTCACATAGGAGCTACCCTGGCCCTTGTGAGACTGCAGCTTCTGCTGCTTCAGCTTCCTCCTTCCCCAGGGTGCTCTTCTTCCTATAGAGACAGTCTTGAGATGAACATCCATTTGGCAATGGTGTCCATCTCCAAGTTCTTGTGTAAATAGACCTCCAAGTGAGATGAGTCCCCAGCAATGACCACCATGGTCATCCTTGGCATTGTTAACTCCTCTTTCAAAGTCAGTCCTCCAAAATGGAGTGATGAGTGGAGAGAAGGTGATATAGAAGACCCAGTCACTGATGCTTTTCCCCATGATTAATTAGTGTAGAGATGGACCCCCCCAAGGCACTGGCGCTAAAAATACCTGCATTGCTTTGGAGGGATTGTAGCTGTGGCAGTGTGCAGCCCTGTGACTTTCCGCCAATGTCGTTTGTCATAATTTGACACTGATAAAGAGCTTCCACAGGGCTGTGTTCCTGCAAGGCACCTTATATATCCCTATCAAAGCCTCCAAGCACCATCCCAGTTAGTAACAATCTGCTGCCTTTCCTTGGCCTAGTTTCCCTTCAGAGCTCTAACATGTGGTTGTTCTAGATCCCTCTTCCCCACCTTTTCTGCCCTCCCCACCCCATAGGTACCCAGTCTCTATTTCCTCTAGAGATTGAGGATGCTCAAGGATTCATAGGAGCAGCGGTATCTCTCACCAGAGTGCCATGTTTCCCACCAGGGCAACTTTGCAATTCTGGTTAAAACCATCTATCAAATGCTAAGGCAGCCCTGGAAGGCAATTGAATTAAAATATGTAAAGCATCCTCAAGAGGTCTGTGTAAAATGGGCTATATATCGCTTTGAGAAAAGGCAAGGCAGCTGTCTCCTACCTCCCTACCCTACCTTTCCCACCCCCACCCTCCAGCAGAGTGCTTCCTCTAATCCAGGGAAAAAATGAGCTTGCCCTCCAAGGGTCTCATAGTAACCCATCTGCATCTTTGACAGGGATGATAGCTTGTGATTCCCAGTCCACCTATCCAGGATTGAGATTCTGACTGATTCTAAAAGAGGACCTCCCGATGTCAGGAGTCCAGAACATCTCCATCAACAGAATTCTCAAACTGGATCAGGTCCATGGTTCAACACAGCATTATATTTCTGATATTGTCTAAGCTTTGGCTTCCTAATAACTCTAGGATAAAATACAAATTCCTCCTGTCTATAAAGCCCTTCATAGCATGGCTCCAACCTATCTTTCCAGGCTGATTATATGCTCCTGACATACTATATTCATAGGTGAATCTGGCCTGCATGTGCCACATTCAACATTCCAGCTCACATCTCTGTAGTCTTGGACAGGCTATCCCTCATGTCCAGAATACTATCCTTCCTCATTTCTGCCCCTTTAGAATCTCTCTGTTTCCTTCAAGGCTTAGCTCCAGCGCTGCCTCATACAATTGGCCTTTCTTGATTTCCTGGTTGTTAGGGTTCCGCCCGCCCCCCCAGTTACTTTATATTTATTTTGCATTTAATTATCAATGAGCATTCCTTCTTTGTCTATGCCTAAATAGAATTTAAGCTTCTTGAGGAAAAAGACTGTTTCCTTTGCAATGCAAATGTAAATAATAATTCACATCTCCATAGTACTGAAAAGTTTACCAAGTGTTTGGGACAAATATTCTTTTCACTATACACATAAATAAACTGAGACCCACATAAGCCAGATGCCTTCCTCAGGGTCTCCAAACCAGCAAGAGTAAAGGTCTCAGCAGCCTAGTATGACTTATGACACGTAGTAGGCAATTAATTAATGCTTGTTTAATGGAATTGGAATGGAATGCAATGCAATGTATACAAAAAGCAGTGGGGCTGTGAAAGGGATTCCTCCTTCTTGATGGCAATCTAGAAGGTAAGAAATAACACCCCCCCAAAAAAAATACAGATTTCCCTCTAATCCCCAATTATGAATCTGTGAAAGTTCCTTGTATTTCCAGCCTGGCTACTCCTTGGGTCAATGAGTTTCCAAAATTTATTCCCAATTATGTAAAGGACTCCTTCCTTTTATTAGACCTAAGTGGCACCACCCACTCTTCCACTTATTACCTCTGACCCTTCCTGGCTTGGTGACCATGGGCAAGGGCTCCTCTGGCCTTCAGTTTACTCAAGTGTAGACTGAAGAGAACATTTGCCCATCTCAGGGTTTGGTAAAGAAAATGCTTGGTAAACTTTTTAGTGCTATGGAAATGTGAGCTATTTATATTTCTATCAAAATGTGCCACTTCCATACACTGTATCTCATTTAGTCCTCAAAGAAACCTCCTGAGATGGGCAAGGTGGGAAGAGTAGTCCCCAAAAAGGCAGATGTCATGCCCTCTTGGTCTCCCCCTGATGCTCAGAAAATGCTCACTTAGGAAAAATGTAGTGGATCTGCTTCCAGAAGTGTAATGGAAGAGTCCTTCCTCCCACCTCCCTCAACCCTACCCCCTAAACCTGAGAGCAGATAAAGATATCCTCCATGCTCCCTGTTGGCCATGAAGACTAAGGGATTTGGTATGGTGTGGTGATGAAAAGTCTTTTAGTTGGCTATTCATTCAGAACTTACTGGTTATACTAAAGGCATGATTCCCATCCCTCAGGATTCTTCTTCTGGATGGCTCCATGCTTCATCTTTAAGTATAGGCATGACTCTCTGAGCTCTACAGGTCAGTCATGGGGGAGGGTATACTTCCCATTTATCTTTGCTCATGGCTTCCTAGGCAAGCCTGTAGCTGGGATGGAGCTACCTCTCATTTGTGTCTCCTTTCCTTTGGTACAGGACCTTACAAGATCTAGAAAGGTGGTGGCATCTTTCCCTTCCAGGGCACCCAAATGCCAGAGGAGTAGTTGCAGTGGCAAAAAAGCAGAGGTAGACCAGCCTAAAAGGAAAAAGTTACCCCCCCAAAAAAAGAAAGATACCATCAGAAAGAAAGAGAGTACTTGCTCTGTGGAGGTGAAATGTTAGGTGGCTGATTATCAGCCCTCACAAAGAATGTTGGCAGATGTCCCAATGAGGCTTGAATCTTCCTTGGCTCCTTTGAGGTTCCCATAAAGTCCCACCTTTTATAAGAAGCCTTGAAGATGACTACTGGAAAGCAGGGACTTGCATGAGCTGCCCCCCAGGTCCGTCCAAACACCTATAAAAAATGGCTCTGAACCAATTCTAGAGCTGCAGAACCCACGGAACAGCAGAGGGAAGCAGGGCTCCAGCCCAGGACAGCCTGGATGGTCACTGGGGAAGGTCTATTGCCTGGAACTGGGAGCAGAGCAGAGCCCAGCGTGGGCTGCGCCAGGACCAACCAGACCAGGAGCCAGGCGGAGCAGGCCCTAGTGCCCTGAATCAGTGAGCTGCGGCAGTTACCAGACTTCTCAACCCACAAACACCAAACACAACAGAGAAGGTTAGTGGGAAAAACTTCGGGGAACAGAGTGAAAGGAGTTCGCTGTTCGGCCACCACCCTGGGGGGCAGTGGAGGAGGCACAGCTACAGAGCTACAGCTGGAGTTGCTTTCAGCCCCAGGCCCAGCAGGTGGGGTGAATTAAGTGGCAGATCAGAGTGGGAGTGCAGAGCCTGCTTAAGATCTGAGTCCAGTCCAGGTTGGTGGTTCTTGGGGGAGGAGGAGCGCTGGTGGGGTAGAGCCAGCTGTGTAGAAATAGTTCTGAAAACAACAGTGCAACCCCTCGAGCTTGGGACAAAGTACTCTCTACTCTACAAGCAGTCATACCCTGCTGAAAAACTCAAGGGTCAAGTAGTTGACTGGGAACATGGCCAGGCAGCGAAAACGCACTCAGATTCAGACTCACACTTTGGAATCTTTTCTTTGGTGACAAAGTAGACCAAAACATACAGCCAGAAGAAGTCAACAAAGTCAAAGGGCCAACATCAAAAGCCTCCAAGAAAAACATGAACTTGTCTCAGGCCATGGAAAAGCTCAAAAAGGATTTGGAAAAGCAAGTTAGAGAAGTAGAGGAAAAATTGGGAAGAGAGATGAGAGTGATGCAAGAAAACCATGAAAAACAAGTCAATGACTTGCTAAAGGAGACTTAAAAAAGTACTGAAGAAAAAAACAGCTTAAAAAATACCTTAAAATAGACTAACTCAAATGGCAAAAGAGCTCCAAAAAGCCAACGAGGAGAAGAATGCCTTGAAAGGCAGAATTAGCCAAATGGAAAAGGAGGTCTAAAAGACCACTGAAGAAAATACTACCTTAAAAATTAGACTGGAGCAAGTGGAAGCCAATGACTTTATGAGAAATCAAGATAGTATAAAACAGAACCAAAGGAATGAAAAAATGGAAGACAATGTGAAATATCTCATTGGAAAAACCACTGACCTGGAAAATAGATCCAGGAGAGATCATTTAAAAATTATTGGACTACCTGAAAGCTATGAACAAAAGAAGAGCCTATATATCATCTTTCAAGAAATTATCAAGGAGAACTGCCCTGATATTCTAGAGCCAGGGGGTAAAATAGAAATTGAAAGAATCCACTGATCACCTTCTCAAATAGATCCCAAAAAGAAAACTCCTAGGAATATTGTCACCAAATTCCAGAGTTTACAGGTCAAGAAGAAAATAATGCAACCAGTCAGAAAGAAACAATTTGAGTATTGTGGAAACACAATCAGAATAACACAAGATCTAGCAGCCTCTACATTAAGGGATCGAAGGGCTTAGAATATAATATTCTGAAGGTCAATAGAGCTAGGATTAAAACCAAGAATCACCTACCCAGCAAAACTGAGTATCATGCTCCAAGGCAAAATATGGATTTTCAATAAAATAGAGGACTTTCAAGCTTTCTCAGTGAAAAGACCAGAGCTGAATAGAAAATTTGACTTTCAAACACAAGAATCAAGAGAAGCATGAAAAGGTAATCAAGAAAGAGAAATCACAAGGGACTTACTAAAGTTGACCTGTTTTGTTTACATTCTTACATGGAAAGATGATGTGTATAATTCATGAGACCTCAGCTTTAGGGTAGCTGAAGGGAATATACATCTATACATAGACAAAGGGCACAGGGTGAGTTGAATATGAAGGGATAATAAAAAAATAAAATTAAGGGCTGAGAGAGGAATATATTGAGAGAGGGAGAAAGGGGTAATGTAATAGAATGGGGTAATAGAATGGGGTAAATTATCTCACATAAAAGTGGCAAGAAAAAGCAGTTCATTGGAAGGGAAGAGGGGGCAGGTAAGGGGGAATGAATGAATCTTGCTCTCATCAGATTTGACCTGAGGAGGGAATAACATATACACTCAATTGGGTGTCTTACCCCACAGGAAAGGAGGAAGGAGATAAAAAGGGGGGACGATAGAAGGGAGGGCAGATGGGGGGGAGGAGGTAATCAAAAGCAAACACTTTTGAAAAGGGACAGGGTCAAGGGAGAAAATTGGATAAAAGGGGATAGGATAGGAAGGAGCAAAATATAGTTTTGTCTTTCGTAACATGAGTATTGTGAAAGGGTTTTGCATAATGATACACATGTGGCCTATGTTGAATTGCTTGCCTTCTTAGGAAAGGTGGGTGGAGAGGGAAAAGGGGAGAGTTTTTGCATGCAACTGGGAAATAAGATATACAGGCAATGGGTCATAACGATCTATCTTGCCCTACAAGAAATAAGGGAAAAGGGATTGGGGGGAGTGGGGTGACAGAAGGGAGGGTTGACTGGTGAACAGGGCAATCAGAATACTTGCCATCTTGGAGTGGGGAGGAGGGTAGAAATGGGGAGGAAATTTGTAATTCAAACTCTTGTGAAAATTAATGCTGAAAACTAAAAATATTAAATAAATATATTGGGTTTCAAAAAAAAAAAAAGAAGTCTCTTCCACCTCCCTCTCACGATTATCTCTGATTTATCCTGCACACTTATGTGTTGTCTCCTCCAATAGACTGTGAACTCCTTGAGGGCAGGGACTCCCTTTTGCCTATCTTTGTATCCCCAGTGCTTCGCAGAGTGCCTGGCACATAGTAGGTACTTAAAAATATTTATTAAATTATAATTTTTCCTTCATTTCATGAGTAAATCTATCATTTATTTTAGGATTCTTTTTTAAGTTTTCAGTTCCAATTTCTCTCCCTCCTGTCCAGCCTTCCCCCACCCATTGAGAAGGCAAGGAATGTGATATCAATTACACATGTGAAATTATGCAAAACAATTTCCATATTAGCCATTTTGAGAAGAAAGCAAGAAAAATAAAGTGAAAAAAAATTATGCTTCAATCTATATTCAGACTCCATCAGTTCTTTCTGCAGGTAAATAGCATTTTTCATCATAGGTTCTTCAGAATTGTCTTGGATCATTCTATTGCTCAGAATGGCTAAGTCATTCAAATGTGGGTGAAAACAAGTCATTCACAGTTGATTGTAGTTACAATGTTGCTGTTACTATATACAATGTTCTCTTGGTTCTGCTCACTTCACTTTTCATCAGTTCATATAAATCATCCCAGGTTTTATTGAATTACAAAATTAACCTCTCAACTGATTGTAATAATTCTTTATTGGAATTGTTAACTTCCCTTTTCTGTGTGGGAATAAAATTACCTGTGTCATATTTAATTCATGTTTGCACATCTCTTTTTTTACCTCTCCTCCATAACTTCTTAGGGGGGTACTCCTTAGATTAGAGGTACAAATAGAATTGTTCTTCAAGAATCTGAGATGAGTGTGGCACTCTGGAGCCTAGTTCCCCCTCTTATCCTAGAGAAATGAACCAAGGCCAGACTTCAAGGGGAGATAAAGGACAGGGATTGATGGCTTTCCAAAGAAGATTGCTGATTTTTAAATTTTCGGGGTGAGCCGTTAAACCTCAGAATTTGTGTCCTGCATACATTCTGAAGACCTGGTTATTAAACATTTACAAGCACACCCCTGGGTGTAAGTCACCAGTTACTATGGTCTCAGCCTAGTCAGGGCTAGACAGATTGGGATCCTAATGCTCAGAGAATCTTACTCAAAAGTCCCAGGGCTACTAGGGTGGGGTAGAGTTGGGGCCTGAACACAGGGCTTCTGATACTATTCCAGTGTTCTTTGAACCACACATATACACACACTTTAGGTGGTATAAACCCCACATGAAAATACCAGATGCTTAAGCATTAAAATATTTACATTATGATAAAAGAGATAAACATACATTTGTACCCTAGTAAGAGGGGACACTCGCCTCCTAAAGCAACTTTTTTTTTAAACTTTGGGACAATTCTAATTGTTAAGAAGCCTTTCCTGATATCAAGTCTAGCTCTGCCTTTCTGCAACTTGTCCTTGATTCTTCTTAGATACTTCTAATTCTGCCCTTGAAGATCAACCAGAAGAAATATAATCTCTTCTACCTTGAAATACCTGACTTTTCAATAAACATTTTTAAACACTTAATTTACATGCCAGGCACTGTGCTAAGTACTGGGAATACAAAAAGAGGCAAAAGACAGTCCTTGTCCTCAAGGAACTTACACTCTAATGGGGGAGACAACAAAGCAAACAGATACAAAGCAAGCTCTATGTAGGATAAATAGGAAATAACTGAGGGAAGGTACTGGAATTAGAAGGGGCTACAGGTCCAAATAGATAAAAATGACCCTAAGGCCTTTTCTACATTGACACTAGCATGATTAATAATAGCTATAACAACAATAATAATAGCTAACATTTATACGGCACCTACCATGCCGGGCACTGTGCTAAGCATTTTACAATTATCATCTCATTTGATCTTCACAACAACCCTGGGATTATGTTCTTATGATCCCCATTTTACAGATGAGGAAACTGAGGCAAAAATAGATTAAGTGACTAGCCCAGGGTGACATAGCTGGTAAGTGTCTGAGGCCAGTCGCTGTGCTTTTTTTCCTTTATGTTGTTAGAGTCATTGTATGTGCAGGGTGTCCCAAAAGTCTTGGAGCAGTTTTAAGCCATAATAGCTTATTCTCCTAGTTCTGGCTATTTTCTCTGTATACATTCATACAATTCTTCTCATGCCTCTCTGAGTTTCTCATATTCATCTTTTCATGATAATCTATTACTACATTCTGAAAACAAAATTTGTCAACGATTACCTAATTGTAGGGTCACAGATTTTGATTTGGAAAAGACTAGAGGCTATCTAGTCCAGCCCTCTCATTTTAGAGATAAGGAGTTGAGGCCCAGAGAGGCTTAGTGATGTAACCCAATGTGAGAGCAGGTGCTAAGTGGCAGAGGTTGGATTTGAATGCAGAACCTCTGATTCTAAATTCAGCTCTATCTGCACCATGCCCCACTACCACAAAACAATGGGAAACTACTTTATTTCTTGTTTATTGCTGCATAGAGGGAAGATTTTAGAGTCAGATTGCTGCCTTTGGGAATGAGGAAGGGGTGTATATGTATATGTGTATGTGCCTCTGTGTGTGTGTGTGTGTGTGTGTGTGCGCGCGCGCGCGCATGGGCATGAGCGTGTGTGCATGCTGTGGTGCAGGTGGGAGGTAGGAAGTGGAAGGTGGAGGTAGAGGTGGGGGTGGTGAAGAGTGGGGGATGGGAAGTGAGAGGTGGTGGCCGGACAAAGGTAGGAGATAAGAAGTAGGAGGTGGGGAGTGGAGGTGAAGACTGGGAGGTGAGGGGCTACCCAAAGATATCTAAACAAAACGAGCATGTGGCTCTGCAGCAGGCCAGCGCCACAATAAACCAGCCCCCCAGTCACCAAAGAAAACTTCCTCTAAAGGCAATGAGAACCACTGGAGGCTTGTGAGAATGTCAAGCTGAATTATATGGGCTTAAAATCCAAATCACCTCCTTCCTGGGTTACTTAACTGTCTGCCTGGCTGGGCCATCGGATTACTGGTGACAGACACTGGGGGCTGCCAGGATGCTCCAGACAGAAATGCTTTGATCACCTGGAAAACTCCAGACACCAGGGCTCCTAATGATGAGTAATGAGCTAAAACCATTGGAAAGTTACCCAGCTGGAGTGATGTGGGAACACACGCCGGTGTTTTCACAGAAGGGCAGGGCATGAGCTAGAGGAGATGGGTAAGGGATACTCCTGCTTGGCAGGGGTGGGGAACATGAACATGTTAACCCCTCACCCCTGGATCTAAGGATGAAGGGGGGTATTGAGAGGTCATGTGTTGCTGTGCTTGTAGTATTGGACTTGGAGCTAAGAAGACCTGTGTTTGAAGCCTATCACAGACAGTCACTAGCTGTATGATACCCTTAAACTCTCTGGACCTCGGTTTTCTCATCTGTGACCCCATGGGTATAAAGGAGAGAACACAGAAGGCACACAGCAGAGTAAAGACTGAGTTTCATGACAGAGATGACCTCAGCTGGCAAGCTACTAGGAATGGTCCTTGTGGGTGGAACAGTTACAATTGACTGCTGTTGGAAGCCCTTAAAATTAGAGGAAGCAATTGTGTTACAGGAGGTCAATACTCAGAATGAAAGATGCTGACAGATACTTGTGAGTAAGTCAGTCAACAATCATTTAGTAAGTACTTGTGGTTTTCCAGTCACTGTGCTAAGCATTGGGGATACCAAAAAAAAAATAAAGCCAGTCTCCTGTAAACAATCACTTTGGTCCTAGGAATTGGTCCCGTGTACCTTTATTTGAAGGATCCTGGTCTTCTCAATTCAAGGAAGATTTATTAAGTGTCTGCTAGAGCCAGGCATTGCACTGATCCAAAGACAGACAAAAGGCGGTACCCCTTTCAGACCAGGCAATTTTATTGATTGAAAGGGATAGAAATCAAAGACAATTGTGCAAAAACCAGGCTCGGAGAGAAAAGACACTCCCTCAGGGTAATGATGGCTGGTATCCTGTTTCCCAGCTTTTGATCTTCAAACTCTCATGTCAGCTCTTGCCCTCAAGGACTGGACATTCTACTGGGCAAGGGAATGGCCACTCTAATCACATTTCTCATAGCCCACCGTTCAGATGGCACCAAGAAATAGCAAGGGCTGAATTCAGGCAGACACAGCTTGACAAAAGCCTGAGTTTGCTGAACCTCCCATGGGGGAGGAGGAGAGGGATAGAGAGACAGCAAAGAGTGAAAGATTGATTAGCCTGACCACTTCGAGGTATGAAGAGGAAGAGCAGGAAAATCAGTGAAGCTCCGAAGTCAAGAGAGGGTCTTTGAAGTTGAGAATGGAGGCAGGAACAGGATGGCGTTCGTTCGAATGGAGACACTGACTAGCTGTATGGCCCTGGGCAAGGCACTTAACCCTATTTGTCTCAGTTTCTCATCTGTAAAATGAGCTGGAGAAGGAAATGGCAAACCACTCTAGTATCTTTGCCAAGAAAACCTTGACTGGGGTCACGAAGAGTCGGATACTAATCAACCAAACAAAAAATATATGAAAGCACCTTGTAGGTAGGAAGAAAGGAAACAAGAACCTACTGTGTGCCAGGCATTGTGCTAAGTAAGTGCTTTACAAATATCATGTCATTTGATCCTCACAACGACCCCAGGAGGCAAATGTTATTACAATCCCCATTTTTCAGTTGAGAAAACTGAGGCACACAGCAGAATAAAGACTGAGTTTCATGACAGAGATGACCTCAGCTGGTAAGCTACTAGGAATGGTCCTTGTGGATGGAACAGTTACAATTGACTGCTATTGGAAGCCCTTAAAATTGAAGGAAGCAGTTGTGTTACAGGAGGTCAATAATAGAATCGAAGATACACACATATTTGTCAGTAAGTCAGTCAACAATCATTTAGTAAGTACTTGGGATTTTCCAGTCTCTGTGCTAAGCACTGGGGATACAAAAAAAGACAAAAAAAACACAGCCTCTGCCCTCAAGGAACATACATCCTAATGAGGGAGACAATAAGTAAGTTACTAAGTATATCCAACATATATACGGAACGACTGGAAGGTTATCTGAAAGGGGGAGGCATTAGCAGCTGGGAAGACTTCCCATGGAAGGTGAATTTTGGAGCTGAGCCTAAAAGGAAGCCTAGGAGTAGAGGTGAGAGGTAGGGAATCACAGGCATGGAGACAGCCAGTGCAGAGACATGGAGATGAGAGACAGTGTGTCCTGTTTGAGTAACTGCAGATGGAACAATGTAACTGGGTCATAGACTGGTGGGGAGGACAGTATGAGGAGGCTGGAACACTAGGAAAGGGACAGATTATACAGAGTTTTTCAGGCCAGGCAGAGGAGTTTCTATTTGATCCTGAAGGAATGGGGAACCACTGGATCTCATTAAGAAAAGGAGTTTTGGAAAAATTACCTTGGCAGCTGAATGGAGGACAGATTAAAGAAAGGAGAAGCTTGAGTATAAGGAGACAAGTTAAGGGGTTATTAAGGTATCTAAGCAACTGGGGACAAGGGCCTGAATCAGGGTCTTGGCTGTGCAAGTGGAGAAAAGGTATGTGAGGGATGCTGTGAAGCTGATATAGAAGATTTGGTAAAAGATTGGCTATATGGGGTGAAGGAGAATAAAGGAGCAAGGATGGTACAGTGAATAGAGCACCAGCCCTGGAGTCAGGAGGACCTGGGTTCAAATCTGGCCTTGGACACTTGACACACTTGCTAGCTGTGTGACCTTGGGCAAGTCATTTAACCTCCCTCAAAAAAAAAAGAATCAAGGATGACCCTGATGTTGTGGGCCTGGGTGACAGATGATGGCGGTTCACTCCATGGTCATACAGAAGTTTGAAAGGAGAGGAGAAGAGGCTGTCACTAGTAAGCTGGGCAATCTTAGAATTTCCAGCATGGAACCCAGCACTTGGCACACACTAGGTCCCTAATATTATTATTATTATATTTATATATATTATATGTATATTACATTATTATACTGTGATTATGGAACTGAATTGAGTCGGCCTGACCAGCTGCCAAAAGATGCCTTTGTTTGGGTTGGCCTCAAAAATGAAAGGATCCACAGGATATGCATAACTACTTGCTGAGGAATGCTTTGAGACAATCAGCACTGTGTAATTCTCCAGTCCTGGATGTTAAGTGGCCAGCCAGGCTTCATTAGTGTAAATGCTTACATCGTGCAATTACTCCTTTCCTTTTGACCAGGGTCTCTCTTCTGCCAATAAATCCCCCAAGGTTATTTGACAAGATTCCATCCAATGGGTGCATTGTGGTTATCTTTACTCAACAAGAGAGATGCTCTTAATATTACAAGCCTAGAAACTCCAACCACATCACTGTCCCACTCACCACCAAGGGCTCTGGAGAAAGAGGTAGAGGGAAGAAGAGGAAAGAAAGGGGACAGGACCGACAAGAATGAGGGAGGAGAAGGAGAAATGCTCATAAATTTCCCTTCTGGCCAGGCCAGGGGTGTCAATCTTTGAAAGTCTCGTTTGTGATTCATGGCACTCTGGGTGAGGAAGGGTCAAGATGAGCTCATGTGTTTGGGGTTAAAGGGAGATGGAGGTTAGCCAGGGCTCTGTGGGGGATTGCCTTTCTGTCCCTGCAGGAAGAGGCATATAAAAGGCACAAAAATGTGAGAGGAGCTTAGTAAGTAGCCCTTCCCAGCTCCTGCTACACACACATACACACACACACACACACACACACACACACACACACACTCTCACATTCTAACAACAAAAGAAGTCAGAAATCAATCACATTCACAAGAATGCGCCCTCCCATCCATGCACCTCCCTCTTCTCACTGTTTTCTTGCCAGGGGAGGTCAAAGTTCACATCAAATGTCATTAATCATCTTCCAGAGCCCGGGTGCTTATTGGACAGTCCTATTAATCAGGGGCCTATCAGACCTACAGCTTGGTTGGGTCTCCATTGTCCTGTTCCTTACCTATCATAGAAAGATTAGATTATCAGTGACAACTGAGACACCCATTGAGTCCCAGGGAAACTGGAGAATGGGGTTTCTTTTATTTATTTATTTATTTTATTTATCCCCTGTCTTAAAGATGAGCTGTTTCTTGTCTTGTCAACCCTGTCTCCTTTTCTTTAAAGAATCAGATTTAAGAATCCAATTTGTCAAACTGGACAATTGTTGAAGAATTCACAAAAAGAAAAGGAAAGAAAAGAAAAAACCTCAGCAGCTTTATAAAAAAAATAAAATAAATAAAGCAGAAGGTTTTAAATGGGACCTGAAAGGATCAGAGGATGCCGAGTATCTTATATCAATTAATCTTTGGCAAGCAGGCTCTTTGTGAAGAAGGGCTGACAGAGATGTGGCAAGGGGGAGTGACTGGACTTCTGAAGACCCACACAACCAGTGTGGGCCTTTTCTTTTGCCTTCTCTTCCGAAGTTGGGAAGGGTGCCTGCATGGAAGTCGAACACTTCTTTCAAAGCTCTTTTTTTCAAGAATTTTCTACCAAACAGGAAATAGCAAGCATGTTGTCTTGCATAGGGGAAAACAATGGAACAAAGCCTGAAAGAAATTTGCTTACCCTTATCCAGCTGCCCTGTTAGGAGACAGCTAGGCCAAGAATCAGTCAGTGAACATTTACTGAACCCAGGAAGGTGATGCTGCTGTATGGGAGAAAGAAGAGGAGGAGGAGGAGGAAGAGGAGGAGGAGGAGGAAAAAGAGGAAGAGGCACATTACCTGCCATTTAGAAGCTTTTACTCCACATGGAGCATAGACAAGTTAGATCATATCCAAAAGCATGTAAATACATATATAATTAATTCTGTCTGTGTAATGCCTGAGTGTCAGAGATAAGACTTGAACCCATCTCTTCTGATTCTGCATCAAATGTCATTTACATCATACTAGCAAGGTTTTACTATCTTTGTTGTCATCCTTGTTTAGTTGTTTTTCATTCATGTTTGACTCTTCATGACCCATTTTGGGTTTTCTTGGCAGAGACACTGGAGTGGTTTGCCATTTCCTTCTCCAGCTCATTTTACAGATAAGGAAACTGAGGCAAACAGGGTTAAGTGACTCGCCCAGGATCACACATCTAATAAGTGTCTAAAGCCAAATTTGAGCTCAGGGAGATAAGTTTTCCTGACTCCAGGAGTGGCACTCTATCCACTGTGTCACCTAGCTGCCCCTACTATCTTATCTAATAATAATAATAATAATACATCATCATCATTATCAGCTAGCAATTATAGCACTTTAAGGTTTGCAATGTGCTTTACCAATATTATCTCATTTTTCCCTTACAGCAACCCTGGGAGGTAGGTGCTATTCTTATCCTCCTTTTACAGATAAGGACATTGAGGCAGGCTGAGGTTATATGACTTGCCCAAAGTCTAGTCTTAGGTAGGATTTGAATGAAGGTTTCCCTGACTCCAGGTCCAATGATCTATCCACTGTGCAACCTAGCTGTCTGTCCCTGGTATACACATTCTCCCTTTCCAATTAATATTTCAGTTGAACTGAACAAGAACAAGTATCAATCCAATTCAATAAACATTTATTAAGTGCCAGGCATTGTGTTAAATGCTGATGACTAAAAAAAAGAGGCTAAAGACAATCCCCGCCCTCAAGGAGCTTACAATCTAATGGGGGAGACAACATGCTAACAAATATACAGAAAGCAAGGTGTATACCAGGTAAATAGGAAATAATTAACAGAGAGAAGGTGCTGGAATTAAGAGGGGTTGGAGAAGGCTTCCTGTATTTTAGTTAGGACTTAAAGGCACACTGGATAGAGTACCAGGCCTGAAATCAGGAAGACTCATTTTCTTGAGTTCAAATCTGGCCTCTGACACTTATGAGCTATGTGATCTTGGACAAGTCACTTAACCCTGTTTGCCTCAGGGTCCTCACCTGTAAAAATGAGTTGGAGAAGGAAATGGCAAACTACTCTAGTATCTCTGCCAAGAAAACCCAAAATGGGGTCACAAAGAGTCAGACAAGGCTGAAATGACTGAACAACAATAACAAAAGGAAGCCAGGGAGATCAGTAGTCAGAGTGAGAATATTCCAGGTGAGGGGAACAGCCAGAGTGAATGCCCAGGACCAGCCAACTTCCTTTGCTCATTCATCTGTCTCTTATTGTATATAGCCTAAGCCCCTTTTAGTATAAAAATGTCCGTGTTATATAAATGGAAATCATGAATCACTGTTATCTACAAAGAAACAAAATTTGCAAAGGTCACAAAGGGCAATGGTGAGGTCTGTGATGAGCTGCAGCATATCACCGAGGTGACTTGCACCAAAGAACAGTGTCCAGAAAAGGAAGCTGGCTGGTCCTATAGCAAGATCAAAGGGGATACTGCATGGACAGCCTAACTAGTGCACATGTACTCACAAAATGCTGAAAGAGAAAGAGAGAGACAGAGACAGAGAGAGAGAGATTTTGTGGGAGGAAGGATGTATGGATGGACGTAAGGACGGAAGGAAGGAAGGACGGAAGGACGGACGCAAAAACAAAAAAAAAAACAACAGCAACCCTGAAGAAAGCCTCAAGGACCCCAAATAGATTCTCTGAAGTAACCACAATGGGGCCAGGCTGTGTGGCAAGTGACTCAACCTCTCAATGCTCCTTCAATGTCCAGCAATTCTACAAGACTAATAACAAGACACAAAGGAAAGAGTGCTGGCTTTGGGACTCAGAGGAACTGGGTTCAAACCTCACAAACCACTTCTGTCACTTACTAGATGTGTGACCTTGGGTAAGTCACTCTAAGGTCTCTTATAGCTCTAAATCTGTGATACTATGCCAACAGGTTGTAGAATAGGAACCAAACTGCATTTCAGAGGCAGCCAGGTATTGCAGTTGATAAAGTGCTGGGTCTAGAGTCAAGAAGACATGAGTTCCAATCTAGCCCCACTTATCAGCTGTGTGACCTTGGGCAAGTCACTTAACCTCTGTTTGCCTCACTTTCTTAACTCTAAAACGGGAATTATAACAGCACCTACCTCACAGAGTTATTGTGAGGATCAAATGAGATATTTGTAAAGTGCCTGGAAATAATGCATGCTATATACTTTTTTTTCTTCCACCCTAAAGGAAGTTTTCTAATCAAGAATTCCCTATGCTAAAAGTAATGAAAAAAAAATATGAAGGAAGGTGGCCTAGCCATACCACATCTCAAACTGTTTTACAAAGCAGTAATCATCAAAACAATCTGGTACTGGCTAAGAAATAGAGTGGTGGATCAGTGGAATAGATTAAGTACACAAAACTCAGTAGGTAATGACCATAGTAATCCAGTGTTTGATAAATGCAAAGATCCCAGCTTTTGGGATAAGAACTCACTATTTAACAAAAACTTCTGGGAAAACTAGAAAGCAGTTTGGCAGAAACTGTTGTAGGGATAGACCAACATCTCATACCATATGCCAAGACAAGGTCAAAATGGGTCCATGATTTAGATAGAAAGGATGATATTATAAGCAAATTAAGAGAGCATGCAATAGTTTACCTGTCAGATCTATGGATAAGGGAACAATTTATGACCAAACAAGAAGTAGAGAGCATTACAGGATGTAAAAAGGATGATTTTGAGTACATTAAATTAAAAAGGTTTTGCACAAACAAAACCAATGCAGCCATGATTAAAAGAAGAGTAGAAAACTGGGGGGCAAGGGGCAGGATTTTACAGCAACTTTTTCTGATATAGGCCTCATTTCTCAAATATATAGAGAATTTATAGTCAAATTTATAAGAATATGAGCCATTCCTCAGGTGATGAATGGTCAACGGATATGAATAGGCTGTTTTCAGAAGATGAAATCAAAGTTATCCATAGTTATATGAAAAAATGTTCTAAATCACTATTTGCAAATTAAAACAACTCTGAAATACTACCTCACACCTATCAGGTTGGCTAAAATGACAGAAAAGGAAAATGACAAATGGAGGAAGTGTGGAAAAATTAGGACCCTAATGCATTTCATTGGTGGACTTGTGAACTGATGCAACCTTTCTGGATAGTAATTTGGAGCTATGCCTAAAGGGCTATCAAATTACTCATACCCTTTTACCCAGCAATACCCTACTAGATCTGTATCCCAAAGAGATCAATCAAAAAGGAAAAGGACCCATGTGTACATAGTTATGGCAGCTCTTTTTGTGGTGACAGAGAATTGAAAACTGAGGAGATGCCCATCAATTAGGGAATGGCTGAATAAGTTGTGGTATGTGATTGTGATGGAATACTATTGTGCTATAAGAAATGATGAGCAGGTGGATTTCAGAAAAACCTTGAAAGACTTACATCAATTGATGCAAAGTGAAGTAACTAGAACCAGGAGGACACTGTACACAGTAACAGCAACATTGTATGATGATCAACTATGAATGACTTAGCTATTCTGATCAATACAAAGATGCAAGGCAATTCTGGAGGATTCATGATGAAAAATGCTATTCATCTCGAGAAAAAAGAACTGATAGAGTCTGAATGCAGATTGAAGCATAACATTTTTTACTTTATTTTTTGTGGGGTTGGGTTTTTTTTGGTCTGTGTTTTCCTTCATAATGTGACTAATATGGAATATGTTTTGTGACTGAACATATATAACCTTTATCAAATTGCTTGCCATCTCAATAACGGAGAGGAAGGGGGCAAGAAGTGAGGGAGAGAATTTTGAACTCAAAATTCTTTTAAAAGTTAAGAACTGTTTTTACATGTAATTGAAAAAATAAAATACATTTAAAAAAAAAGAATTCCCTGTGCCAAAGCAATCACAGGTCTGCTTTAAAAAAAAATTGTGGCAAGCACTGGGAATACAAAGATAAAAATGAATCAGTTCCTGCCCTCAGCGAGTTTACATTCTACTAGGGAAGATAACATGTGCATACACAGGATATTCCCAAAGTTTTAGCACAGTTCTAAGCTACTGAGGCATAATTAAATAGCTATTAAGCTATTAAAGCTTAAAACAGCACTGAGACTTTGGAGATATCGTGTATAAATATATACAAAATATAAGCCAACTAAAATACCAGGTAAGTGTGTGAAGGAGGGCACTAACTCAGGGGAGGAGAGTATAGGAGATCAGGAAAGGCTTCATGTAAAAGGTAGAGTCTGTGAGGCAGAGGTGAGGAGGGAGTATATCCTAGAATGGGGGCCATGCAACAGATGATACAGAGATAGGAGTATCCTATGAGAGGAATAGCAAGAAAGGCAGTTTGGCTGGACTGTTAGAGTGAAAGAAGAGGAACAGTAATTAATAACAATAATAATAATAAAAGATAAGATGGAAAGGTAGGTTGGGGCCAAGCTGTGAAGGACTTTAAATGCCAAAGAGAAGGATTTATAGTTGAGACACAGAATATATGAAATCTAGAATATCTTACACAGGATGAGAAATTTTGAGGTTCCTTACCAATAAGACAACAAGCATTAATTAAGTACCTACTGTGTACCAGGCATTATACTAGGTAGGCACCAGAGATATAAAAATGGAGATACTGGAGAAAAAAAAGTCTATATCTTCAAAAGGCTTACATTCTGTCATGGAAAATAACGTGTATATATAAATGAATACAAAGTAAGTGGGGAAGAGGGGAACAGGAAAGACCTCATTGTTATAGAGGGTGGCCCTTGAGTTGGGCTTTGAAGAGAGCTAGGATTTCTAAGGCATTGGGGAGTTGAGGAGGGAGTTTTGAGGAGTTGAAGAGGGGGTTCTTTCTAGACCTAGGCGACAGCTTGGCAAAGACACAGAGATGGGGGATGGAATATGCTATACCAGCAGTAACATGGAAGCCAGTTTGGTTGGAACAGAAAGTGCTTGGAGGGGAGTAATCAGGGGTGCGATAAAGCCAGCTCCAATTGAGCAGATTGTTAAACTTTCAGTGTAAGCATTTATGCCTTGCAAATCAGCAAACACTACCAATCAGAGCTTGATTTATTTGTTTGTTGATTGTCTAGACTTAAGAAAGTGACAGAGAAGACGTTAATAATGCAAATTAAATTGAAAAGTGTGTGGAGAGTCCTTTTTTTTTTTAAAGAGCCAGTTGTTAAACATTTATCAGCACATCCTCGGGAGTGCAGCCTTGGATAATAAATAAATTTGCAAAGATAAAATGAGACAAATTGTGAAGATTTTTCTTTCTTTTTTTTTTAATTCCAGAGGAGTTAGTATTTTATTCTGGTGGTTATTGGGAACAAGCTATTTGGAACTTTTCAGATAGGGTTGTCTCATGCTCAGATACATGCTTCAGAAATATCACCTCTTCCCCTCCCAAACTGATATGTTTATGATGGTAACAGGCCATCTTTTGTCTCAATTCCCACCTAGCCCTTAGTCACTGAATGGGTAGGTATTGCCTCAGACAAACTGAGACCTGGGAAAAACTTTAATCTAGAAAGGCCAAGGTCACCCACTGCATCCTGGGCCATTGCCAGTAGTCTTGCCGCTGGATTTTGGTGACTCTAGAGGAGAGAGTGAGGTTGATGACTGCACAGCTCTGCCTCACTTAAATCCAATTCTTGCACGAGCCAAGACACCCCCTTCGTGATGTCAATAGTCTTCTTCAAGAAAGAAGGATGAACAATAAACAGTTGTGTGGAGCATAGATTGGAGAGAAGAGAAACTTGATGTATAAGCCTACTTATCTGTGTGGCATTGCTTTCCCTTAAGTAGAATGGAAGCTCCTTCAGGGCAGGAGTTATTTTCATCGTTTTGAAGTTTGGAGGTATTTTTTTTGACTTTGCTTTCCCCAGGCCTAATATAATTCTGGCTCTTTATAAAATGCTTGTTGAGTTGAATTCAGTTAAATGGAATGGAATGGAAGACAGTGGAATTTGATCTGCTTCATCAGAGGGAAAACCCTGATCACTGAGCTCACTGCTCCACTAGGGTATTTAAGGTGTGAGCACAAAGTGTCACAGTGGTATAAAGGGTCTGGATTATTGTCTCAATTATACTGGTTTAAGCCTCTATGCAAAAGGAAAGAAAGAAGGAAACAAACAATTCTTAAATACCTACTATGTGCCAGGCACAGTGTTTAAGTACTTTACAAATATTTCTTCATTTTATACTCATGACAAAGATATTTTCATTATTCTTTGTTTTACAATTGAGGAAACTGAGGTTAAGTGACTTGCCTAGAGTCACACAACTGGTAAGTGTCTGAGGTCAGAAGTGAATTCAGGTCTTCCTGGCTTCAGACCCTAGGTTCTACCCACTGTACCATCTTGCTTCCTCTAAGCTGCCAGAAACTGGGAAATATCTTGACAGGAAAGGTCAGTAGTTTGAATCCAATTCCCAAGCTGGCAAGCATACTGGCCATCCACAAAGAGAAGTTTGAGTAATAGGAAAACTATTAGATGCTCTTGCAATTGGCAAATCACAGTTGTATTAGGTCTCACAGCAAATATTCATTCCCCCAATGCCATGGTCCTTGAGGTTGCATAGGACAGTGGAGAGAGTGCTGAGCTGGGGAGTCAGAAAGGCTCAGGGTTCAAA
Organism: Trichosurus vulpecula; assembly: GCF_011100635.1. Classification (NCBI taxonomy): domain Eukaryota; kingdom Metazoa; phylum Chordata; class Mammalia; order Diprotodontia; family Phalangeridae; genus Trichosurus; species Trichosurus vulpecula. The sequence goes on along the minus strand of NC_050576.1, from coordinate 171,466,348 downwards.
CCTCACCCCTAACACTTACTATTGATGTGACCCTGGGCAAGTCACTTAATCTTCAACTCAAACAACAACTTAGAACTTAATTACTAAATCAAAGAATGACTTAAAATCCTTAATTGCTTGGTTAGAGGGAGTTCTCAACACAGGAACTACCTACAGTGATGAAATCACAGATCTTCCACAAATTCACATATTTGGATCATGGCCCTTGGGGAAGCTTTACTTCATACTAGGGTCTACCATTCATTCTTCAGCTTTGGATCAACTGTTAAAGGCACTCTAACAGTCCTCTACATTTCCTTCTGTAGTCTGAATGCCAAGCTAAAGAGCTCACAGAATTGCTTTCTAGCATTGGGAGACCAATGAAGTTTTTCCCTGATCAAAATAGAGCACCAAAAACTAGTAGGGTTTTGTTACTGACTGATAAGCATAATAAAAATCAGAATGGAAGCAGGTGGGTCAAGAATAATGTCATTGCCTCCACTTACCCTTTGATCTGCCTAAATTCATTTGCATACCAATTCAGAAAGTATATGGGAATCCTTAGTTTAAGTCAGAGAGCTGTTTGGGACTATGATCTCAGTCCCATACACAAGATAAAATAAAAGACATTATCTCAGCCTAAAGGTGCCCAGTGTGATATTGGTTAACTTGACATGATACACGTAACCTCCACCCACAAAGAAAATTTCATCTGCCTACCCTATTCATGGAGAGGCTTTCTAATCATTACATGGTAGAAAACTGTCTCAGAGGTGGTTGGCAGATGGCCCTGAAGAACCCAGAATAGTAATAATAGTAATAGCTAGCATTTATATAGCACTTTAAGGTTTACAAAGTACTTTAATATAAATTAACTTATCTGATCAGAAGCTGGTAGCAAGGAACAATGCCTAACAAGCATCATGATGCCAGCAGAGTAACAAGTATATCAGAGAGCATCTAGATGCTGGAGTGGATAAAGTGCCAGGCCTGGAGTCAGGAAGACCTAAGTTCAAACCTGGCTTCAAACACTTACTAGCTGTGTGGCCCTGGGCAAGTCGTTTAACCCTGTTTGCTTCAGTTTCCTCACTTACAAAAATGAGCTGGAAAAGGAAATGGCAAACTACTCTAGTATCTTTGCCAAGAAAACTCCAAATGGGGTTATAAAATGTCAGACACAACTGAAAAATGGCCAAACGACAACAATCAGAGAAACGTAGCATCCATCAAGGAGCAGTAGGATGTGACACAACAACAAAGTTTAGTCTCTGGGGAGGGAGAGGGGAGTAGGTTTATAGTTTAGCTCAGTTCCTATAGAGCACAGCCTCAAGTTCCAAGTTCAAACCATTCCCCCTACTCAGCCTCAAGTCACAGGCACCCTGGTTTCTCTGGGCTTCTGTACTGGTCTTCCTGGTTGCAATAACCCATCTGGCTCCAAGGTTGCCATGGCTCAAATGCCCATTCTTATGGAGATCATCACTGAAGCTGAGAAGGACAAATAGAACAAAGAGCCCCTGATTCATTTCTTGGAGTCTGGGTAAAAGGCGGAGAGGGGAAGGTACCGGTCCTGCTCTTAGCACTTGTGCTGTGGGCCAACTATGATCTTCAGGTAGCAGAAAAAAAGAGACTGTCCCAGTCTGGCAGTTTTTCAAGATGTAGCTTATTTCAACTATCTATCCAATCAAAGGCTTCCATCCACATGATAGGAGAATGCAGGGTGCTTCCATGTTAGGCCATCTGGGCATGGTCCAAAGCCCTGTTATGTATGTGTTTTTACTTATTTGCAAATTAGATAGATTACAACTACACTAGCAATTATGGGCATTATAGAAATAGAAATTAATAGAATTTTTCAAAAAACAGAAATTATAAAAAAACAAAAATTACAGAAATAGAAATTAATAGAAAGTTTTTTAAAAATTAGATAAATGTGGGTTGATATCTGATTCTGGAGTCAATAGGGAGCCCCTAGAGTTTAATGAGCAGGGGAGTAGCATGATTGAATTTACACTTTAGGAAGATTACCTTGGCAACCATGTGGAGTGTAGACTGGAGTGAAGAGAAATTCAAGGCAGGAAGAGCAATTTGGAGGTAATTGTAATAGTCTAGGCAAGAAGTGATGAAGTAATAGTCCTGAATCCTGAACCAGGGTGGATGCTGTGTGAGTGAAGAGAAGGGACAACTGATTGGATATGTAGGGTGAGGGAGGATGAGGAGCAGCAGCCAAATGACAGAATAGAGGGAGCATTGGATCAGGAGGAGCTGAGGTCTAATGTGATCTGACCCTAGCTGGGTGACCTTGGACAGTCACTTAACCTCTGTTTGCCTCAGTTTCCTCAATGGTAAAATGGGCATCAAACTAGTACTTATCTCTCAGGGTGCTTGTGAGGATCAGATGATCTATTTGTGACAGCCCCCAGCACATAATAGGCACTAGCAGCAGTAATAGTATTATCAGTAGTAGTAATAGTGATAATGAAGAGATTATGAACCTAGGAGACTAGAAGGACGATGACAGAAAAAGGGTAGTTTGGAACAGGGGTAGGTTTGGAGGGAAAGACTATGTAATAAGATATGGGGTACAGATCATAATCCATCCATGCCTTCGTGTCCTGTGAGACTCACTGTGTCTCACTCAAAATGGAAGGAGAGTCAAGGACAGGGGTGGGGAACCCATGGCCTTGAGGTCACATGTGGCCCCCCAGGTCCTCAAATGTGGCCCTTTGACAGAATTCCATCAAAGGGCCACACTTGAGGACCTAGAGGGCCACATGAAGTCTCAAGGCTGTAGGATTCCCACCCCTGGTCAAGGATCTTACTTCTTTAGAGCAACCTCCCAGGGGTATTTGCCGCAACCACCAAGTGATCTGAGAAGGCAATTTTCCCAAAGGCACCTGTACACCTGCTGCC